>NC_139691.1:50851768-51465518 GCF_964106915.1 Podarcis gaigeae
TACAGCCTGCCCCCCAAAAATCACGTACTCACTGTTGCCTGGGGCTGCAATGGTGCAAAAACGTGGTTACAAACATGGATCCACATGGATCCTCAGGATCTTTGCATTGGGTCACCTCAAATTCACCATCAGATCACATGTCTGTGGCCACAGCATGAAGCACAAAAATGATACATCCACTGTTTCATTCAGAATGTTTTTTCCCTTGTTTTCCTCCTCTAAAAACGATGTGCGTGTTATGGTCAGGTGCGCGTTATAGAGCGAAAAATACGGTAAATGTTATTGATCGCTAGCCTGGATGGTTTGCCTCACTAGCTAGTGCAGTCGAAATATATCTATATATATATCTATATATCTATACATCTCTCTCTATATATATATACCTCTCTCTCTCTCTCTCTCTCTCTCTCTATATATATATATTATTGTCGAGTAGCACCTTAGAGAGGGACGCGGGTGGCGCTGTGGTCTAAACCACTGAGCCTAGGGCTTGCCGATCAGAAGGTCGGCGGTTTGAATCCCTGCGACGGGGTGAGCTCCCGTTGCTCGGTCCCAGCTCCTGCCAATCTAGCAGTTCGAAAGCATGCCAGTGCAAGTAGATAAATAGGTACCTTCCTCTGGCGGGAAGGTAAATGGCGTTTCCGTGCGCTGCTCTGGTTTGCCAGAAGCGGCTTAGTCATGCTGGCCACATGACCCGGAAGCTGTACGCCGGCTCCCTCGGCCAATAAAGCAAGATGAGCGCTGCAACCCCAGAGTCGGTCACGACTGGACCTAATGGTCAGGGGTCCCTTTACCTTTAGCACCTTAGAGACCAACTAAGTTTGTTCTGGGTATAAGCTTTCATGTGCAGGCACACTTCTTCAGATACCTGAAGAATCTACTAGTGCATATTATTCATGATTTAGCCCCCTCTTCTGATATTGCACATTCGTCCAAACAGCGTATAGCATCCAAGAACAGATGGTATCCTGCATTATAGCTTCTTCCTTCTGCCAGATTATGCATTAAAAGGCTGTTCTCTGCTATCAAAGAGCTTTAGCAAAAGACAGAGAAGTAAACAGAGGCAGGAAGAGATGACCGTATCTCTGAATTTTATTTTGATTTTAAATGTGATTTGAATTGTATTTTAAACCAATCGTTTGATTTTGTGTTTTTAATGTATTATATATTTGGTGTTAGCCGCCCTGTGCTTGGTCTTGGCCGGGGTATAAATAAAATTTATTCTTATTTTTCTTATTATTATTATATCAGATCGCTAAACTCCTCAAAATGACAAATATCTTCCGGAAAAGGTTGCCTGGGCAAGATCGTATTTAGGATATACAGGGGGGAAAGAGCTCTCACCTGAGATAAGTCAATAAAGTGATTTGCTTCAGCCATCACCTTGACCCGGAAGTTTGTGCCATCGTCGGGGCTGAGGGCATAGCAGAAGACCTAGGAAAGAGAGGAACTGCTTAGAACTGAGGCTGACCAGAGTCACTGAATGAATGGAGGAATCTTTATTCGCGTCGGGCATCGCAATAAAACAATACAATATACAAAGAATGGAAATAAAAAGTCCATTGTATAAAATACATTTGAGGGTCACTTGAGGAGGGAGCATGTGAGGCGCAGCAAAACACAGGCCGAAAAACAGTAGACAAAGCCCATCTTTCCCAAACATCGCAGGAAAAGGCCAGAATTTACGAAGCGCATGAACCATCACAGCTTTCCTCCATGATGAAGCAATTGCTAATATAGAATCATAGAACTAGGGAGTTTGAAAGGGCCTCGAGGCTCATCTAGGCTAACCCCCTGCAATGTGGGAATCTTTGCCCAACAGCTTCCCTCTTGTGGCTTATCCCCACAACAGCTACTGACTTTGGGTTTTAGTCAAGCAAACAGTCTAATCCAGGCATTCCCAACCTGCAGCCCTCCAGATGTTTTAGCCTACAACTCCCATGATCCCTACCTCACAGGACCAGTGGTCAGGGATGATGGGAATTGTAGTCCAAAACATCTGAAGGGCCGAAGGCTGGGGATGCCTGGTCTAATCTGTCGGTGCCTAAATGATCTCAAGTGTCAGAACAACTTGACTGCCATCAGGAAATTTCCCACCGTCCCATTTCGACTCTCCAGCACCTGATCTGCATCACCGAGCAATCCCAAAATGCAGACAGCTTTGAACCTCGCAAGATCAAATGTCTCGCCCTGGACTGGACTCGAGGGACGATTCCGACAGATTCCACATGGGAAATGCTGATGTTCCTGCAGAGATGGTAGCACCAAATCGGTGGTGCATGTGCTTTATAAAAAGCCTTGAGGAGATGATTGTGTTGTTGTTTAGTCGTGTCCGACTCTTCATGACCCCATGGACCAGAGCATGCCAGGCACTTCTGTCTTCCACTGCCTCCCGCAGTTTGGTCAAACTCATGCTGGTAGCTTTGAAGACACTATCCAACCATCTCGTCCTCTGTCGTCCCCTTCTCCTTGTGCCCTCCATCTTTCCTAACATCAGGGTCTTTTCAAGGGAATCTTCTCTTCTCATGAGGTGGGCAAAGTATTGAAACCTCAGCTTCAGGATCTGTCCTTCCAGTGAGCACTCAGGGCTGATTTCCTTCAGAATCTGATCTTCTTGCAGTCCATGGGACTCTCAAGAGTCTCCTCCTCTTGGAACTTTGAAGTGTCAGGCATAGCTCTAATGGCTTTAGCCCAAACGTAGCAGAGTTTTCCTGCACAGCGAAGAAGCTAGTTGAGGTGGAATGACTAGTCAGCTAGACTCAGAATAACTATTTACAGGATTTATTAAAAGGAAAAATAAAACCAGCAGAGTTTCTGCATACAAAACAAAGCAAAATAAATCCTTTCTTTCTCTCTCTCTCTTAACCATACACAGCACTTCTACTCCTAACACACCCTCCTAACACAAACTGTGCTAGCATTCCTAGATAACAGAGTTGAGTGCTGGTCGTTAACCAATCAGAGAAAGTAGTTTCTAGGTCAAGCAGACCTTGGCTTTCTGCCAAGAGTAAATTGACGCTGCCTTGAGTTAATTGTGTGAAGCCAGAATCTGTATGTTTTCATGAGAATCAATTAACAGAAACTGAACACCCCCTCACAGATTCTGCTGGACAATTAACATCAAATAACACCTATGTAGGAGATTATTTTTCCAGCAAACCTAAACCCTTGCACATTTGCTTGTTCTTTATCTTTGCCAATGGTTTAGTTAATACATCTGCTAAATTTTCTTCACTTGATACATAAGTACATGTGATTATATTGTCTTTTACACAGCAACCTACATTTTGGTATTTTACAGAGATATGTTTGGAACGTGATTTGAAACCCTCTGTTTTACTTAAGGTTATACAAGCCTGATTATCAATGTAAACTCGTACTGGTTCTCCACAATTTACATTTAAATCTGCTAACAAATGCTTGAAATAAATCACCTCGTTACACAATTCACTCAATGCGGCGTACTCAGATTCCGTTGATGACACACTTACAACGTCTTGCTTACGTGACCGCCAGCTGATTAAAGCTCCACCGACCATTATGACTAGTCCTGTGACAGATTTTCTATCCGGCAAATTTCCCCAGTCACTATCACAGTAGCAACTCAACGTTTCATCCTCTGAAGAATTTAATTGTAACATATAGCCAATTGTCTGTTTGAGGTATCTCAGAACTTGTTTGACTCCTTTCCAGGCATTTAGTGTGGGTTTTGAGACCAATCTACTTAATATGCCTACTGCGTAGCTAATATCAGGTCTGGACCACTGTGCTAGATACAATAAACTTCCAATTACAGAATGATATATATCAGGATGTTCAAATTCAGGGCTCTCATCTATATGAAGTGTTTTTATGAAACCTGGATCCATAGGCACCACTGCCCCTTTGCAATCCTGCATCCTGTATGTAGTCAGTAGTTGTTTAACTTTGTTCTGCTGACTAATTAGGCAGCTGCCATCTTGGGCCCAGCACACTTCCAACCCTAGATATGTCCTAACCGGGCCTAAGTCTTTCATTTTGAACTTACTGGACAATTGCTTGGCAAACCTTTTAGTTTGTTTATCTGTTTTGCAAGCATACAATACATCATCTACATAAATCAGACAAAACTCTTGATCACTGCCTGTACCACGTACATAAACACAATTGTCAGCTGTACTTTGCTTGAAACCAAATGACACTAAGGCCTCATGGAAACATTTGTTCCAAGATCTTGCCGCCTGTTTGAGACCATATAAAGCTTTGTTTAATTTCAACACTCTATTGGAACCTGTCTCATAACCAGGCGGTTCGGCTAGATACAGGTCTTCTGATATTGATGCATGTAAATATGCAGTCTGGATATCAAAATGGTTTAACAGGAGTTTTCTCTTTGCTCCAAGCATTAGAATCAGCCTTACACTGTCCCCCTTAGCAGTAGGGGAAAAAGTCTCGTCATAATCCTTTCCAGGCCTCTGAGAGTATCCTTGAGCCACTAAACGAGCTTTGTATTTGTACTTTCCTGTCACCAGAGGTTTAAGTTTGTACACCCACCTGCAGCCTACAATCTTTGCCCCCTCAGGCGCTGCTACTGGTGTAAAGACCTTGTGCTCATTCAGAGAGGACATCTCTTCCTCCATTGCCTGTTTCCAGAGCTCTGCCTCCTCTTTTGGTAACTTTAACACCTCCTGAAAACTCTTGGGCTCTGCAATTACACTAAACACATTTGCAGTATCTGGAGAAAAACGCACCAGAGGCACTCCTTTGTTTTGTCTTTTAGATCTTCTAGGAGAAAATTTTCCTTCTGACCCAGTTTCCTCCTCAGAACTACGACCTCTCTTTTGTTGCTTAGCAACTGGTCTCTGGCTAATTCCACTTTCTTGAGAGCTCTTATCTGAACTTTCCTCCCCCTCAGACTCTGATTCTCTATGTTTACCTTCAGAGTCATAAAGCTCCTGGGAAGGTTCAAACCAAACCTCAGTATTGACATGTAGTCTCTCCCAGCCACTATGTTCACAAAAACTGGCATTCCTGGAGATCACAATGCCATTTGTCCCTTCAGCAAAGCGGAAACCTTTTCCCAGCTCCTGGTAGCCCACGAACACTAACTGTTTGGTCTTAGGATCTCCCTTCTTTCTCATTTGTTTTGGAATTAATACCCAGGCTTTTGATCCAAACACATGCAAATGGTCAATTTTGGGTTTTTTCTGAAACAATTTAAAGTATGGAGTTGTACCTATTGTTTGATGAAAGAGCTTATTTTGGAGATAACACGCGGTGAGCATGCTCTCCCCCCAATAAGACATGGGCAAATCAGCATCATCAAGCATGGCAAACATCATATTTTGTAAAGATCTGTGTTTTCACTCTGCAACGCCATTCTCCTCTGGGGAAAAAGCGTTCGTTTTTCTATGCCCAATGCCACGCTTTTGTAACCAATCTCTAAAAGCATTTGACATAAATTCGCCACCTCTGTCCATCTGAATCCTTCTGAGTTTAATGGACAGAAATCTTTCCACAGATGCCACCCAGCCTTTAAACTTAGTGAACACATCCCCCTTATTCTTCATGGGAAAAACCCAAGAGTAACGCGTGGCGTCATCCACAATTGTTAATGAAAAACGCGATCCACCCCTGCTCACAGCAAATAGACCAATTACGTCCATGTGAACCAGCTGTAGCGGTGACTCACTAACTCTGTCACTTTTGGGGTAAGAGACTCTGTGGGTTTTAACCTTTTTACAAACATTACAATCAAGGTACTTGTTACAACTCTTTAAATCACCCCCATCAGCCAATTCAGACATTTTTAGTACACTTTTCCAGCAAGCATGCCCCATTTTCCTATGCAATAAGTGCACACAGTTGTCATGTATAGCTTTGTTATTCACTGCAGGCTGAAATTTACTGACTACTGCTGCAACTTGAGATCCTGCTTTAAGCCAAAACAAGCCTCCCTCTGACTTAGCAGTGCCTAAAATCTCACCAGCCTTCTTAATAATGCAACTGTCTCCTTCAAAATACACTTTAAACCCAGCTTTTAGCAAACAATCTACAGACATCAGATTGCTCCTTAATGAAGGCACACAAAGTACATTTTGCAGGCATTCACGAAGACAAGAAACAAAAACTGCACCCCCCGAAATCACTTCGGAAGTACTTCCGTCTGCTAGAGCCACCTGGCTGCGCTGTGCTGAGTTCTTGGAAGCAAACAATTCATCTGAATTTACGATGTGCCGAGACGCTCCCGAATCGACCACCCAGACAGCTTGTTTCTCATCAGCAATCTTGACCTCGGCAGTCACCAGCTGAGCCGACTGTTTTCGTTTGAAGAATTACTTTTTTCGCTGCTGCTGCTGATCTCGTCTCTGCTCCTGCACCGCCACTGAGACTTGACCAACTCCGGACATTGTCGTTTTAGATGCGCTGAAGACCCACATCGGAAACAACGCCTAACAGCAAACGCTGACTCCTCACCGGTACGCTGCTTTTGCTTCACCTCTGGCACGGCATGAGAACTCCCTCCAAACCGCCCGCCTGTAGAAGCCTCTGCAGCAAACGACCTTTCTTGCCTCTTCTGCCATTCTTCAATCAAACGCCCAGTAACGTAACTGACTGATAAATCACACTCCTGTATGCCTTCTAGAGACAAAACTAAATTATCCCAGCTTTCCGGGAGAGAACTCAAAATAATAGCCACCTTCTCCTGCTGGTCTAACGCACAGTCTCTTTCCTGTAGCGCAGTAAACTTTAACTGTAAACTGTGTAGGTGTTCCTGCATTGTAACCCCAGGCTGTAACATTGCCTTGTACAATGCCTTGCGAATGAACAGCTTGGAAACCGCTGTCTCACGCACATGGAGTTCTTTAAGTGCTTGCCACACACCTCTAGCTGTCTTGATTCCCCTCACATACGGCAACTGGGAATCTTCCAGCCCCAAGACAATTGTGGCCCTTGCTCTTTGGTCTTTATCGAGGTCTTCATCATCAGGCTTCTCAGGAAACTTACTCACCACTTGCCAGAGACGATCCCTCTGCAGCACTGCCTGCATGCGTTCCGACCACAGCAAGTAATTGGAGTCATTCAGACGCTCAAAAGCCATCTGAACTGGTTGTGAGGCCATCTTGAGAGCGATGTCCCTGGAACCCGGAACCAGCTACTCACGACCACCGAGAGAGAAAACAGGAACCACAGCAACCCAGCACTCACAAGCTGCAGCTGTTGTCCTTGTGTCCACTGCGTCACCAGTTCACAACAGTCAGGAACCAGCCAGTGTCCATCTGCTGCACCAACAGGAACAACAACTTCTGGAACTACTGGAACCAACACCGTTGATGCTGACACCACCACAACTCAGGCTGGCAGCACAATACCCATAACCTCTTGGAACTTTGAAGTGTCAGGCATAGCTCTAATGGCTTTAGCCCAAACGTAGCAGAGTTTTCCTGCACAGCGAAGAAGCTAGTTGAGGTGGAATGACTAGTCAGCTAGACTCAGAATAACTATTTACAGGATTTATTAAAAGGAAAAATAAAACCAGCAGAGTTTCTGCATACAAAACAAAGCAAAATAAATCCTTTCTCTCTCTCTCTCTCTCTCTCTCTCTCTCTCTCTCTTAACCATACACAGCACTTCTACTCCTAACACACCCTCCTAACACAAACTGTGCTAGCATTCCTAGATAACAGAGTTGAGTGCTGGTCGTTAACCAATCAGAGAAAGTAGTTTCTAGGTCAAGCAGACCTTGGCTTTCTGCCAAGAGTAAATTGACACTGCCTTGAGTTAATTGTGTGAAGCCAGAATCTGTAAGTTTTCATGAGAATCAATTAACAGAAACTGAACACCTCCAGCACCATAATTCAAAAGCATCAATTCTTCGGTGATCAGCCTTCTTTATGGTTCAGCTCTCACTTCCATACATCACTACTGGGAAAACCATAGCTTTTACTATACGGACCTTTGTTGGCAAGGTGGTGTCTCTGCTTTTTAAGATGCTGTCTAGGTTTGTCGTGAGATGATTACCCCTCCTTTATTGCCCGTTCCGGGTTGCCCAAGCACTACCCCAGAGTCCTCTCTCTTGACAGATCAAGAGGAGCAGGTGATGGCAAAGGCGGCCAGGTTTTGAGCTGGGGCAGTCAGAATAAGGTCCACTCTCGATTCAAAACCCTCAAATGTATTTGATATAATTGATTTTTCATTTCTATTCCTTGAAGATCATCTCATTGTTTTATTGCTTCAACCAAATTAAGACCAGGCTGACGCAAATTAAGAGGATAATGATGATGATAATTATAATAATAATAAAAACTTTTATTTGTATCCTGCCCTCCCCGTCCGAAACCGGGCTCAGGGAGGCTAACACCAAATAGGTAACACTGGTATAAAATCAAGCAATAACGAAATTACCTCCTGAAAACAAGTCAGGATCAAATTCAAATCCAATTAGATGGCTTTCCGCAGGATTAGGGTTGGGAACAGTAAACGCTCGTCAGGCCCAACTGTTTGCGCTGCTCTTATATGGGCCTGTGAGAACGCTGGGAGGCCTCTTTCATACTAGTTCTTACACAAAAAGAGAAGGGGAGTCAGGATGAACCAAAGGCCCGACGGAACAACTCCATCTTACAGGCCCTGCAGAAAGATGTCAGATCCCACAGGGTCCTGATGTCTTGTGGCAGAGAGTTCCACCAGGCCGGGGCCAAGGCCGAAAAGGCCCTGGCCCTGGTCGAGGCCAGGCTAATCTCCCTGAGGCCCAGGACCTCTATGATGTTATTATTTGCAGACTGTTAGATCCTCCGTGGAGTATACCAGGAGAGGCAGTCCTAGGCTGTATTCATTCGTTTGGCCCAACATGGGGCTCGTACCCATGACCCCAAGATTCAGAGTCTCAGTGACTCACATGGCTGCCCTCTTGTGCACCTCACCTCAAATTTGTCCGAATTGTGCATGCCTGGGATTGACTGCATGAGATGGGAGGTGGGGTGGTTCCCAAAGTCAGAGCTCACGTAGCCAACACGGAGCCGGCCCTCACTGCCTTTCAGGTCCTTGGGGTGCTCGTAAGGCGGCTTGTGGAGCACGTTGATCTGGAAAGGGGATTAAAGAAAGCCGGGTTACGGAAATGACATGGGGGGGGGGACATGAGGCCACATCTCTGAAGTTGTTCCAATGTTACAAATATACATACCTTTGACTTGACAGCTCAAGAAAGACACCTATCATTATGAATTCGCAGAAAATCTATGCTTTAACCAACTCTCCTCATTCCGACGCCATTTGAACCCTGAAAGGAAGGTGAATTTGGGCTCCACCTCCCTCCATGAGCCAAGAAGCAGGAAGTCATGTAGGCAGCAGCAACAGGGCATCCAGCCAGAATTCCCCAAGCCTGAGAGCACATACACGGCACCCCACCGAGGGAGGGACCAAAGGGGCAACCATAGACATCCGCCAAGGCAGTTTAGCAAGGCAGGTGTTCTGAATGCCCATCTCCAGACAAGTCCAGTGGGAAAGGACGTGTCAAGAGTTTTATTGTTCTTTCAGTGATGGAGATTTAAGGGGTCTGATAAAGGGACCTCACATTGAATGCATAACCCTTGTATACGCCTCCCCATTTGTGATGTGCTAGTGATGTAGTGATGATGTATCAACGATGCTGCTTGAAGTGTATTCCAGGGGGGAAGAAGGAAGTTTTAAAAGTTGACATCGCCCCATGCTTGGGGTTCTTACTCCTGGGCAGACCTGTGGTGCAACAGTAAGAATCATGGTCTACTCACCACTGTTTTGCTCCAAATTACCGGGCTGGGACTTCATCCTTTTACTGACAGCATGGACCCATGGGGGACAAGTGCCCCGGTGAGCTAGGCTGTCAAGGAGTCACTCACCCTGGAATTTTTTCGCTTAACAACCATTGGCACCAATATAGAGCAGGCTTCCTCAATCTTGGCTCTCCAGCTGTTTTCAAACTACAGTGCCCATCATCCCTGACCTGCTAGCTATGGACCATGGAGTTGTAGGCCAAAAGCATCAGGAGGGCCGAGGTTGAGGAAGCCTGATAGAGAGCTCTACCTCTCTTTCAAATCAGAGCCGGCAAAGGCGGTGGAGTTCCTGCGCGGGTGCCTGGAGGCGGTTGGAGGATGGATGGCAGCTAACTGGTTGAGGTTGAATCCTGACAAGATTGAAGTTCTGTGGTGTGTGGGCGGGTGGGGGGGACTCCCTGGTCCCTGAAGGACCAGCTGCACAGTCTGGGGGTCATTTTGGACCCATAGAGGCACAGGTCTGTTCTGTGTCCAGGGCAGCTCCATCTGGGATGCAGGATAAGACCCTCCCTGCCCACGGACTACTACTACTGCAATGTGCTCTATGTGGGGCTACCTTACTGCAATTAATCCAGAATGTGGTAGCCAGGGGCCACCAGGTGGCGCGTTGGAGGATGGCCGACAATAACATCTCTCTGACCCATACGAGGTAATTAAGGAGATGGGGGCTGCCTTGCCAGCGGTGTCCACAATGCACCTCTTGATTCGAGAGATGGAGGTGCCAGTCACTTGGCATGAGCCCTCGATGAAGTCAGATCTTCCTGACGCCGATTCCAATCAGCGCGTGCTGGTTAGCTTCAGCTCGGAATTATAATTGGAAACATACGATTGGAATGAAGCTGAAGCACATACATCAAGTAACGCTCGAGAGATAAGACTGCTGATTAATGGATCTCTATGACCGGGAGTGATGGACGGATAAGTAAATCTTCTGATGAATCACCATTAAGAGACTGTATGTTTGGAATGAAGGGGGGTGGAGGAAAAAAACTTTTTTCTTTGCACAATGTGATATTAATAACCCTCAACCCCTGATAGAAACAAGATTGTTGCGTTTTACTAATCACAAGCAGGAATTCAAGAACTGTGTGAGATGGATTATAGCTGGAGAGAGGATTGGTGAACAGTGAGAACGGAGGAAAATTTTATGACGCAGTTAAAAAATGGCGTCTCGCCAAGACAGGCTTGCCAGAGAAAGAAGGACAGGGGGAGGAGAATCAGGACCATTGGAAAGAGAAGGATTGTTGGAATGCAATCTTGACCTGACAGAGCCTCCTGATATATTTGGCAAGTCTGAGAAAAGTAAAGGACAGACCAAAGATTAATTATTTTTTTTAATGGAAGCGTTAAACAGCGGCTGTCCCTGAGCGATATGATCTTTGGAGAGTACAAAACCCACACAGAGGATGCCTGTTTTCAATCTGTTTGTGAAAATTATCAGAGATCGTAAAGAAAGGAATAGACGATAACAACAAGATGATGAAGAAAGTAATAAAGGACTATCTGGATTGAACTGGATAGAACTGTTTAATTACAGCAGCAATGTAAGTGATGTTTGGACTCGTTCGGAGCTTGATGCATGGGTACCCCCAACAAAAATTTAAAATTTGGCTGTATAATTTAGAACTAATGTGATTTGGATAATGTGATGTGATTGGCCTGTTAATAAAAATTATTTTTAAAAAACAACAACACAGAATGTAGTAGCCAGACTGGGACCGTGGACAGCCGCAGAGACCACATAACACCAGTCTTGAAAGACCTGCATTGGCTCCCAGTACGTTTCCGGGCACAATTCAAAGTGTTGGTGCTGACCTTGAAAGCCCTAAACAGCCCAGCAGATGAAACTTTCCTCTGGTTGTCAATATTAAGAGAATGCCAGCAAGATTGAACCTTTCTGTAAAATAAAGGATTTAAATCCAGTCTTACTGAGACCACATACCAATGGTCCCAAGAGATCTGCATTGGCTCCCAGTACGTTTCCAAGCACTGACCTTGAAAGCCCTCAATGGCCTCGGCCCAGTAGACCTGAAGGAGCATCTCCCAAGGGCCTTCTGGTGCTTCCCTCCCTGCAAGAAGCCAAGTTACAAGGAAGCAGGCAGAGGGCCTTCTTGTGGTGACGGCCGCCCTGTGGAATGCCCTTCCATAAGATGTCAAAGAAATAAGCAATTATCTCACTTTTAAAAGACATCTGAAGGCAGCCCTGTTTAGGGAAGTTTTTAAATATTTAATGCTGTCTTGTGTTTTTAATATTTGGTTGGCAGCCACCCAGAGTGGCTGAGGATACCCAGACAGATGGGCAGGGTAGAAATAATAAATTATTATATAATCAAACTCTGATGGAACGGAGCGGCACACATCTCTTCACAGCATAGACCCACCTTGTCCAGGCAAAGGTTCCCATGTCTCTCAGCAATAGCCTTTCGGAAGCCGTGAGACAGCGGATACAGCATGCTGTGATGGGGGTGCACCGAAGGGAGCCGGTTCTTCTCCAGCTGGTCAGCCACAATACTGACAAGCTTCTTCATTCTCTCGTCGTAATCGGTCCAATCACAGACAATCTGAAAGGGGGCAAAGAAAACCAGGGTTCTAGATTCAGGTAGGTAGCCGTGTTGGTCTGATGAAGTCAAAATATATATAAAAATTGCCCAGTAGCGCCTTAGAGACCAACAAAGTTTGTTCTTGGTATAAGCCAGGCACCCCCAACCTTCGGCCCTCCAGATGTTTTAGACTACAACTCCCATCATCCCTGACCACTGGTCCTGTTAGCTAGGGATCATGGGAGTTTTAGGCCAAAACATCTGGGGGCCCGCAGGTTGGGAATGCCTGATATAAGCTTTTGTGTGCATGCACACTTCTTCAGATACATGCAGATGACCTAAAATAGTTTTAGGATATGTAATGAGACACAGTCGTCCACAGGTTGACCATACCGATTGAGTCCTAGTACCCTTCAGAGAAATACCCCGCCCCACCCTCCCTCTAAATATCAGGGTGTGGGGACTTCCGCTTCAGTTATCTGAAGAAGTCTGCCTGCACATGAAAGCTTAGACACAGAACAAACTGAGTTGGTTTCTAAGGTGACATTGGACAATTCCTGAATTAGGTGAATCTTTTACCATTACCATGGTACCTTGGGACTCAAACACCTCGGTTCCCAAATGCTGGAAACCCTGGGAATGTTGGACCTTAATATGCTGAAAACTCTGCCTCACCTGCAAACAGTGCGCCAGGTTGCAGTAAGCGTCAGGGAAGTCCGGCTTCAGTTTCAAGGCGGTGCGATACGAAGCAATTGCCTCTGGGATGTTTCCGGAATCCTAGAAAGGGAGGGATATTTCAGCAATTGCCACTAGCTTTTTTTCTCAACCATCAAAACCAAAGATTAAGAACAGACAGAAGGCACGATGATCCACACCTGGTGGACTTATAAAGTAACATTCAACAATCATTGGAATAGAACAGGGGTCGGCAAACTTTTTCAGCAGGGGGCCGTCCACTGTCCCTCAGACCTTGTGGGGGCCAGACTAGATTTTGGGGAGGGGAAAAAAAGGAACGCATTCCTATGTCCCACAAATATCCCAGAGGTGTATTTTAAATAAAAGGACACATTATACTCATGTCAAAACATGCCAACTCCCGGCCAGATTGAGAAGGCCATGGGGCCGTAGTTTGCCTCCCCATGCTATAGAATAATATTGAGTATCAGCATGTAAAAATTCAACAGAAACCTACAATAAATGATTATTGTAATTGATCATAGAATAAATGATTGTTACAATAAATGGTTATAAAACAACAGCAAGTCACAGTGTCTACAATAGCCGCAGCAAGAATCTTAATAGACAAAGGTTGGAAAGGAGAATCCCATCCCTACTAAGTTGGCGTAGCCAGCAAAAAGGCTAAAATACGCAAAATTAGCAATATTATTATAATACAGACAGAATTACGAGAGGTTTCGGAAGAAACATTTCATAGAGAACAGGACATTTGCAGAGTACAGTGGTACCTCTGGATGTGAATGGGATCTGTTCCGGAGCCCCGTTCACATCTTGAAGCGAATGCAACCCGCATCTGCACGTCGCAATTCGCCGCTTCCGCGCATGACGTCATTTTGAGCGTCTGTGCATGCGGCGAAACCCGCAAGTAACGTGCTCCGTTACTTCTGGGTCACTGCAGAGCGCAACCCAAAAATATTCATCCTGAAGCATATTTAACCCGAGATAGGACTGTATTGTCTAAATTTACAGGGGTGCCCAAATTTTCCCAAAGAGGGCCAGATTTGGCATGAGGGCGGGGCAAATTTGTTGAGCTGTTTTAGAATTTAACCCCAAGGTTGTTGAGCTCTTTTTAGGATTGAAGTTGTTGAGCATTTGGGGGGGGGGGGCGTTTGCCCCAGTAAGTAAACCAGGTTACACTCCCCGGCCACACGCTGGACATGTGTGGTCTAAAAAAAATGTTGGGAAAATTTAAATTCTTTGGCAGGTGTGGATTGACAAAGGAAAGCAGGAAATATGACAAAACCAATGCATTTTGAGATCTAGGAGAGACGAGCGAAAGGGCGCCATCGGAAATGTGACGTAGGGGTGATTGGAAGTCACAGTGAGATTTTTGGGTGTGGAACTCCACCATACTTTCCGTCTATATAAGCCACCCTCTATTGGGGGGGCCCTCAAATTTAAGAAAATGAGCCATTCACCCACCCAATCACCCGTATAAGACCTCCCCCCATTTTTATTTCAAAGTAAAAAAACCCACCTGACACGCTTAAAAGTACAGCGATTTTTTCATTTTCATTTTTAAAAATTTATTTACAAACACACAGACACAAAACAAAATTCGTATTACCCTACCACCCAAAATTTCAGACATTAAAACGACCCTTGTGGCTTCTCTCCACCGCCCCTCACCCTCCTATATAATATTTCACATTACCATTTTTATTTTCCCCCTATTTATTTATTATTTCATTTTACATGCTAGTTGCCGTACATTTTCAACACTATACATTACATATATGGATTCCCCACATCTAACCTGTCAGGGAACTGCCACTGGAGCCAGATGCGGAGGGAAGGCTCCAGAGGGATGCTGGAGAGGGTCCCAGTAGGGAGAGAGGCAGCCCATCTGCTGGGGAAGGAAATCAGCGTAACACCAGTGGAGAAGGGGGGCAGATGGGGGAATCGGAGAGGAGGCTCCAGGACTCCTCGTCGGAGACCAGAGGGGAAAGCACGGGTACTCCGCTGCCCACACCCTCCCTGCGCAGAAGACTTCCGCGCAGGGAGAGTAGGAGGAGACTTGGCATCAAAGAACTTCTTTGCTGGAAGAGGTTCAAGAAACACCCACTGACGGATTCTGCCAGCGATTGAGACAGCCACGAGTGAGAGGCTGTCCAGACAGAAAGGGTTCAACCAGGTAGCCTAGCCAGGAGTGGCGACAACGTACGCACGAGCAACCTCCTAGAACCATTACATAACGCTATACCCAACTCACCATTTCCCCAAATACCCATGTGACTTCCTTCACTCACCTTGCAATTTTTATCTAAGTTTATATTTCTTAACTCTTTTAACTTACTATTTATTATTATTATTATTATTAAACCAGATTTACAAACATTAAACCAAACATATCAACATGTTAGTTTTTGAGCAGTACTTGAACACATAATCTTCAAACCATTTCCATTATATTTTTATTTTCCAGTTGATTGGTACCTTATTACTGCACTTAACCTTGCCAGTTCTATAAATTCAATTAGTTTCTTTATCCAGTCATCCTTTGTGGGTATATATTTCCTGTTCCAGTTTTGTGCAAGGAGTAGCCTTGCTGCAGCTGTCGCGTATAAGAATAATATCTTCCCATCTTGTGGTATTTCTTTACCTCTTATATTCAGTAAATATGCCTCTGGTTTCCCCCTCTAAATTAATTCTGATCATCTTTTTTATTTCCTCATGAATTTTTTAACGTTTCCGTAGCCCCACCATAAACGTATCGGCGTGCCCTCTGCCTCCTCACACTTCCAGCATAAATTCCAATTCTCCCCTTTTTCTTTTTGCGCCCCATCTCGGTTTGGGATGGCTTTTGCCAGTTGTTTTCCTTTGTAAAAACTAACAGATTTCCCTGCTGCCCCCCCCCCGCAGTTTTTTTAAAAAATAGATTTAGCAGAGACACAAAGCGCACCTTATGGATGGAAGCGAGGTTGCTGTGGGCATCGGCAAACGCAGGATTTATTTGGATTGCTCTTGTGTAGCACTGCAGAGCTCCTTGGACGTCTTGCATTTCCTTCAAGGTGTTCCCCATGTTGGAATAGGCGTCTGCAAAAGTGGGGCTTATTCTGACGTGGAGGGCGAGAGAAAAAGTGCAGTTTTGGTACAAAAATACACTGAAGTTACGCTGGAAATGTAAGGGTCAAGAAGACTCTTTCTATCCTATACGGTGGTCTTTAGGGCAGTTCATTAAAAAACTTTTTTTAAAAATGCCTTCTCCAAAGCCTTCACAAAATAGGAAAACGGCCAAGAAAACAGCTATTTTCATGGAGGAGGGTCGAGATATTAACTGATATGCACGAAATTTCAGATATAGCTATATAATCCCTAGTGTAGTAAGAAAGGCCTTGGGAGTAGGCATTTTCAAAAAAGTGTTTTTTATGAACCACCCTAGTGGTCATGTGAGACAGTGAGACCTTGGTTCTCAAATATTCTCAAAGGTTTTTTATACAGAAGGTTTCTTTATACAGAAGGTTTTTTATACAGAAAGGTTCAGCATTGTGGCATCCTCTTCATACGGACAAGCAGCACTTACCTTTTGGGAAATCCCTGCTCCTCAATTCTGGCAATTATTAATCACTCTCAATTCCACCCTAATAATTGCCACCTGCCCGGATTTTAACTTGTCTGAATTAATTTTTACTTGAATTACTTGATGTCTGCTTTTAGGCTTGTTGTGTTGTTTTTATGATGTTAGCTGCTCTGAGCCTAGCCTCGGCCGGCGATAATATATATAATATAATAATTATATATATATATATATATATGCAGGTTTTGGTGTCCTCGGGTGTCTTCCCGTGTAAAAGTTGGGGTGTCTAGGCGACGTTTCGACGAGGTCTCACTCGTCATCTTCAGGCTGGTGCTTTCGGCTTCTTGTTACTGGAACAGAGCGGGATCTCAATGTTTGAGTTCCTATAAATACTGTAGAGGGGGTGTGGTGTCTAGCCTCCAATGTTCTGGGCAGAGAGGAAGTTCCCAGGCTAGTGTGCCTTTTCTTCTTTTGTTCCTTAATTACTTGAGAGATACCTTGAGTGATTTCTTGAGTGATATCCTGAGTACCACTTAGGTGGGTCATTAGGTGTGGATTAGTTGCTAAAGTCTTTGTGTCTTGACCTCTTGAACTTTGTGAAGAGTTTTCCTGAGAAGATGGCTGTATTGCACTTAGTTGTGCTTTGGCTTGGCTTCGTGTATAGGGGCGAGCTGTGGTTTTGTGGCTTGTGTCAGCCAGATCTGTGTAGGGATTGCAGGGGGGTGCAGCATCCGGAGGTGCCCCCATGGATTGGCTACTGGATGGTGTCAGTAATTCATCTGTGGAGAGGGTCTGGGTTTGGGTCTGGTGTGGTTGATTGGTGTTGGCGTTCTGTGTGCCTCTGGATCTGGTGTCAGTTTTTGTGGGGAGGGCTAATTTCCAGATGTCTGGCAAGCGGGATGTGTCGTCACGCTTGTTCATGTTGTGAGGGTGTTTCTCTATCTCGATGGCTTCCATGATTATTCTCTTGTGGTGATGTTCCGTGTTAAAGAGCAATTTGGAATCTGCAAAATTAATTTCGTGTCCTGTTTCTTTCATGTGTTGGAAAAGAGAGGAAGTTTTTTCTTCTTTTTTGACGGCATTCTTGTGTTCTGCGATACGTGCATTTATTCGTCTGTTTGTTTGTCCAATGTACGTGGCTGGGCAGACTTTGCAGGGTATTTCATAGATCCCTTGGTTTTCCAACTGGATTTTATCCTTGGGGTTTCTGAGGATATTGGCTATTTTTTGGTTGGTGCAAAAGGCTGTTTTGATATTGTGTTTATGGAGGATTTTGCTAATTTTATCTGTAGTGCCCTTGATATAAGGAAGGAGGGCCATGCCATTGTTTTCTTCTGTGTCTTGGTTTTTGGGGGGTGTTTCCTTTTGGATTAGCTTCGTAATCCTGTTTTGCTGGTATCCATTGGCAATTAACACATTTGAGAGATTCTGTAACTCAGTTGTCAAGTGGTCTTTGTCAGCCAGGCGTTTGGTTCTGGAGATGAGAGTCTTGGCTACGGAGTTTATTTGTGCAGGGTGGTGGTGTGATTGTGCATGTAAGTAGCGGTTGGTGTGTGTTTTTTTCCGGTAGATAGTGTGTCCTAGGGAGCCATCAGGTTTTTTGTAGATTAGGACGTCAAGGAAGGGAAGTTGGTTGTTGGCTTCTATTTCCATAGTGAATTGTATTAACATGAACAAGCGTGACGACACATCCCGCTTGCCAGACATCTGGAAATTAGCCCTCCCCACAAAAACTGACACCAGATCCAGAGGCACACAGAACGCCAACACCAATCAACCACACCAGACCCAAACCCAGACCCTCTCCACAGATGAATTACTGACACCATCCAGTAGCCAATCCATGGGGGCACCTCCGGATGCTGCACCCCCCTGCAATCCCTACACAGATCTGGCTGACACAAGCCACAAAACCACAGCTCGCCCCTATACACGAAGCCAAGCCAAAGCACAACTAAGTGCAATACAGCCATCTTCTCAGGAAAACTCTTCACAAAGTTCAAGAGGTCAAGACACAAAGACTTTAGCAACTAATCCACACCTAATGACCCACCTAAGTGGTACTCAGGATATCACTCAAGAAATCACTCAAGGTATCTCTCAAGTAATTAAGGAACAAAAGAAGAAAAGGCACACTAGCCTGGGAACTTCCTCTCTGCCCAGAACATTGGAGGCTAGACACCACACCCCCTCTACAGTATTTATAGGAACTCAAACATTGAGATCCCGCTCTGTTCCAGTAACAAGAAGCCGAAAGCACCAGCCTGAAGATGACGAGTGAGACCTCGTCGAAACGTCGCCTAGACACCCCAACTTTTACACGGGAAGACACCCGAGGACACCAAAACCTGCATTCCTGTACCCGTGAAAATCTACGAAAGCATATATATATATATATATATATATATATATATATATATATATATTTATTTATTATTATTATTATTATTATTATTATTATTATTATTATTATTATTACTACTCAAACACTTTGGTTCCCAAATGCCGAATACCCAGAAAAAGTGTTCCAGTTTCCAGGCGTTTTTCGGAAGCCAAACATCAAATTCGGCTGTCGGCTATTCTTTCTGGGGCGCCTGCACCAATCAAACAGACTTCTGGAACAGATTAAGTTTGGTGCTTTGGTTTTTGCAATTTATTTGGTGTTTTTGTTTCAGAGGCTTTTTCGGTTCATTTGTTTTTGCGACTGTGCAGATCCCAGTTTAGTTATTGATTGACTGATTGATTGATTGACGGAAACGGATTGCGTAATGTGTGATTGCGGAATTGATTGATTGCGGAAACGGATAGAAGCCCCAGTCCCCATCCGAACAATGACTATCATCAGTGCAGGTCAGGAAAAAAAATAATTTTCATTTTTATCATTTACAAGACTGTCGTATTTATTTTAGAGTACAGTACATGGATGACTGCTTTCATTTTAGGGATCAATGGTCTCGTTAGATAGTAAAATTCATGTTAAATGGCTGTTTTAGGGATTGTTTTTCAAAGTCTGGTACGGATTAATCCGTTTTGCATGACTTTCTATGGGAAAGTGCACCTTGGTTTTGGAACACATTCAGTTTGAGAACCAAGGTACCACTGTATAATTAACTGGGGGGGGGGGGAGAACATTTGTGGAAAAACCAGAAGCCTTTCTAATAGGTTTAACGGGTGAAGAAATACCAAGAGACCTAAAAAGACAGTGTATTCTGTTTATGCCAGAATGTTCTTAGCCCGGATGTGGAAGGAAGAGAAGGTCCCAACAAAAGAAGAGTGGATTATCAAAATGACCGTGAAGATCAGACATCAAAATGATAGGAAATTTAAGCAAAGAAAAAAGTTAAAAGGAAAATGGGGAAAATAATGAAGATGAAATGTGAAAAAGCATGGTGCAAAAACCTTAAGGATATAACCATTGTTAGTTCAAAGATGGCAAAATTAAGGGATAATGAGATAGGCAGGAGAACAAATATTAAAAAAACCAGAAAAGGGAAGCTGGGGGAGATTGGGATTCATCTATGCTATCTGCAAGAATGTTTGTGTTAAATATAAAACGCTAAAACGTAATAAAAACTATTTATATATATAAAAAAATTAAACAAGAATGGGAAAATTTTATTGAATACCTTAAAGGCCACTGTACATATTTAGAAATAATAATAATAATAATAATAATAATAATAATAATAATAATAATAATAATAATTGTATCCCTCCCCGGCCGAAACCGGGCTTAGGGCAGCTAACATCAAATATATAACATTAGTATAAAATCAAACAATAATTAATATACCTCCTAAAAACAAGTCAGGATCAAATTAAAATCGAATTAGATGGCTTTCCGCAGGCAGAATTGATATAACGTTGATGAAGCCAAAGTAACAAATAAGGAAATGGAATAGAACGGATCATTGTAATTACATGCAAGAAAAGATGGCAAAATATGGAAACCGGGGGCGGGGGGGGGATGGGGGAGAGCCGAGGGGTTTGTATAATCCCAGTATTGTATATATTGAAAATGTTTGGAGTGTATGGAAATAAAATGTTAAAATAAAAAAACTGAAAATAAAAAAACCTAAAAGAAAAAGAGGAAGTGCATTATCCACAAGAGGAGAGATTTCCCACAGGCACCAGACCAGCGCATGAGGAGTAATATTAACAACAGCAACAATAATTTATTATTTATACCCAGCCACTCTGGGCGGCTTCCAGCAAATGATTAAAATACAATAAGGAGAATCTCTTTCAATCTATTTTCCCCATGGCTTTGGAAGCTCACCTGATGGCCTCCTTGTAGTGCATGAGGGCCTCCTGGAGCTTCCCCTGCTGTTGCAAAACACTGGCTAAATTCGAATGCGCAGCTGCAAACTCCGGGAAGACCTGCGGGGAAGAAGCTCACTCTTAGTTTCCCTGAGAAGCATTCTAAAGAGACGGAGGCTGCTCTTTGAGGCTCAAAGGTTGTGGGCATGAAATAAATCCTCATTTGGATTGACTTGCAAAAATTAAGGAGGAGGAGGAGGAGGAGGAGGAACCTATGGACTGCCTTTTTAGCATGCATAGGAAATACTGTTGGGAGATCAGACTGTCAAATGACCAATGCCGTATTTTAAAGAGCCCCTCTTTGATGCTCAAATGTGGCAGGGGCTGGCTGCAAAATAAATCACCATTTGGAATGACTTGTGGTAATAATAATAATAATAATAATAATAATGGGCCTATGAACTGCCTTTTTCGTACGCATAGGAAATACTGTTAGAAAATAAGACTGTCAGGGGATCAAGCTCAGCCGACACAGAGAACAGCATGTGCCCAGCTTTTATTTCAATTTCTGTACCGTTCCTTAACACCTTGCTTTGTTCTTCTGATGAAAAGCAGATTTTTGGTCATTTCAGGAGGCCCAGGAATATAAAAAGAGGGACAGACCCTCTTCCTTCCAAAAGGGACTTATCGGACCATGCTTTGTCGAACCTCAAAACGCTACTTCACTTTCAATTCTTCACCATTATTTCTGTTATTGATCAAGAAAAATCTGATCGGCGACTTTTAAAAAGACCCAGACTAGGAGTCCAGGGTCCACATGCCTAACCCTTATGTGTCAATTTAATTGTTGTATTTCTCCACGCACGTACCTCTAGAGCTTTCCGGTAGAGGCGGACAGCCTCCTCGATATTCCCTTGTTCTCGCTTGATGTTCGCCAGGTTATTAAGAGAATCCGCGTGAGTCGGACATAAACGGAGAGCTGTATTGTAGCATTCCTCGGCTTCGGCAACCTTCGAAACACAAAACAGAGTTTTTACGCGAATATTAGTATGTCTTTCACAGGAGCCCAAAAGGCTGCTCTGTGATGGGATGGCCGGATTGAGGTTTGATACGGCTCTCAGCTCCTGAAGGTAACTTGGTATTAGGGTGGTTCATAAAAAACTCTTTTTTTTGAAAATGCCTGCTCCAAAGGTCTTCTCTTACCAACAGTAGAGATTATATAGCTATATCTGGAATGTCATGCATATCAGTTAATATCTTTTTTATATATATGCCAGCTGCCCTTTGTCAACAACCAATTGTTGCTGTTTTTTATATTGAATATTTGCTAAATAGTAACTGTTGCACCTCATAGGTATCTCAAGCCTTCTGCACGTCACAAAAGATGTATTTTATCAAAGTCATTGTTGAACTGAAATACAATTAAGAAGTAAATTAATAGTGAAATGCAATTAAGAAGAAGCATATTAACAGTGAAACCCCACAATTGTTGAGCCTTTTTTAAGGATTTGACCCCAGAGGTGCTGACCTTTTTTTAGGATTAAAGTTATTGAGCTTTTTGGGGGGAAGTTTTGCCCTAGTAAATAAACTGCCACGAGGGCCGGATTAAATCGACCAGATGGCCAGATTAGGCCCCTGAACTGGACTTTGGACATGCCTGGTCTAAAAGGGAAAATTTAAATTCTTTGGCAGGATAGCAGGAAATATGACAAAACCAATGCATTTTGAGATCTAGGAGAGATGGGTGGAAGGCCCCCAAAGTGGACTTTGGACATGCTTGGTTTAGGGGAACATAAATACAAGATCAGACTAATCCGATTCAAACTCTCTTTCCCACACACATACCATCTTTTGCAATATGTATTTAAGGAAGACAGTAAGGGAAATGGTTTTGGTCATACTAAATCAAAATTAAGAGACAGAGTTGCTAGATAGTAAAAGAAAATCATTGCCAAAAACATATAAGAATGGCATACAAAGGATGAAGAAGTTAAGTCGGTTATGATTAAATGGTCTCAAGATTTTGGTCATAACATTGAATTAGATAAGTGGGAAAGATTATGGACAAAAACAATTTATTGCATGTACAGCACTAACGGAAAATTTAATGAAGGTGACGTATAGGTGGTATTTGACGCCGACTAAACTTGCTAAAATATATATAACTCAAGATAAGGCACGCTAGAAATGCAAGGAGAAGGAAGGGAATTTCATCCACAGGTGGTGGATGTGCAATAAGTCAAAGTCTACTAGGATATGATTTACAAAGAATTGAAAAAGATCTTTAAATATACTGTTATTAAAAAACCAGAGGCTATTCTATTGGGTATTGTGGGAGAAGAAATTCCAAAAGTAGACTTATGTATGCTACCATAGCTGTAAGGACATTTTTAGCCCAGAAATGGAAGCAGCAGGAACTTCCAACTTTGGAAGAATGGCAGACAAAAATGATTGAATATGCAGAACTGGCAAAGCTGGCAGTGAAAATCCGAAACCGGCGCAACAAACTGTTTGAAAAGGACTGGAGTAAATTTATAAAAATGTGAAAGAACATTGTAAACATCTGAGAATGTTTGATGGTTTGATTTAAAATATTTTGTCATAATTTTTGAAAGTGATTTACAAATGCTAAAGTAAATTGTTTTAAGTAGAGTAAGAAGGTAAATAGGGCGATATATGTTCAGGTAGGCAGCCGTGGTGGTCTAACGCAGTTGAAATATATTAAAAAATATAAATTGTCCAGTAGCACATTACAGACCAACTCAGTTTGGTCTTGGTAGAAGCTTTCGTATCTGAAGAAGTGGACACACACAACCTGCACACAAAAAATTATACCAAGAAGAAGCCAAGTTTAGCAAGCCCTGTTTAGGGAAGCTTTTAATGTTTGACGGACTATTGTATTTTAATATTTTGTCGATTTTATTATTATTATTATTATTATTATTATTATTATTATTATTATTATGTGCTACTGGACAATTTTTAAAGGGTGATATAGAAATGCTAAGAGGATCGTGACTGCTTAAGAAAGCCAGGGAGTGGGAGCGGGGGGGGGGGCAGGGAGTCGACGCTTGGTATGAGCAAAGTTTTATGTGACAATATGATTTGACATGAACGTGACAAAGGAAAAAATAAAAGAGGACTTCTTCTAGGTCCTGTACCCCAAATCCCCCCCCCCAAAGGCCAATTTCGAGGTCACCATCATCCGGAAGGCTTTTTTCAGCAAACCCTCTGACATACAGAAAGCAAAAGGGACCGGTTTCATTTTCTTTTTTTAATTTTTATTTTATTTATAACATAGTCCACAACAACTCATACATACAAACAGAACCACCACCATTGACTAATTATCAAAATTAAACTCCTATCCCCTTACACAAAGAAAACATAAAAATAAAAGACTTTATCCTGTTAAATGGCCTCCTTATTTATTTCTTGTATACTATTTCTTTTGTATGGGATTATTACAATTTTTCCTAATTATGACTTAAACCACAAAGTCTCCAGTAGAAATTAATTGAAACAAGTCCAAGTGTATATTTTGGGGTACTGTTTGGTAAAGTATTCTCTGCATTTTCCCAATTCCTTTTGGAATTATTGTCTGGGTTGTGCCCTAATCGTCTCTGTTAATCTGGCCAATTCAGCATGGGGTAAAAGCCTAAGAAAAAGCTAAACAACTTCAATCCTAAAAAAGTTCAACAATTTAAGCCCTAAGAAAAGAGTTCAACAACTTCAATCCTTAAAAAAAGTCAACAACTTTGGTCGGCCCTTATGGCCCTTCACTTCATCAAATCTGGCCCTCTTTGAAAAAAGTTTGGACACCACTGCCTAATAGGAAAGCTTCTGTATTTTTTTCCCCACAGGCCCACCAGACATGTATAAGTGTCCCTTCTGCTTTACTGCACCTCCAGCACAGGTTTTTTGTTCGTTTTGTTTTATACATTTTAGCTATTTTGGCAGGTGTTAAGTACCATCTATAAAACATCTTTTATATAGATGTTCCCGCCACCCCAAGGCAAAAGGGACAAGTTTCTTACGCTGCCTTTCTCTTTCAGCGCGTTGGCCAGGTTGCAGTAGGCGTCAGGGAAGTGGGGCTGGAGCTCAATGGCCCGCTTGTAGGTATCGATTGCCAGATCGATCAGCCCCTGTTCGTAATACACACATGCCAGGTTGCCGTGGACAACAGCGTGGTTGGGACTCAGGCTCAGGGCCCGTAGGTAGGCTGCAACGGCTCTGAAATGAGATCAAGGACTGCTTCAGTTTCATTGTCACCAGGGTGGATAAAAATCTGTTTTTTAAAAAATAAAATGCTTTGGGAGGATAATTAAGAGGATCGAGGCGGGCTGGGACTGCTGATTCTTTTAGATTTGTTAGCAGCCTTCGACATGGTCGATCACAAACTTTTGGACCACCGCCTTGCCAACATGGGGATTCAGGGCACAGTCAGACAATGGCTGTACTCCTTTATCTCAGGTCGGGGACAGGGGGTGGCGCTAGGGAGGGAGTTGTCGCTGCGGCCCTCCTTGTTGTGTGGAGTGCCGCAGGGCACAATCCTTTCCCCGATGCTTTCAGTATCTTTATGCGCCCCCTTGCCCAGATTGTCCGGAGTTTAGGGCTGAGTTGTCATCAATATGCTGATGACACCCAACTTTATCTGTCAATGGACGGCCACCCTGACTCGGCCCCAGACACACTGACCAGATGCTTGGAAGCCGTGGCTGGGTGGCTGCGTGGGAGCCAGTTGAAGTTAAATCCTTCGAAGACAGAGGTCCTCTGGCTGGGTCAGGACAACATGGGGTTGGGGGGCCAACTCCCATCTCTTGCGGGGGCGCAATTAGTGCCAGAGCCTTCTGTCAAGAGCTTGGGTGTAACCTTCGCTGCCTCTCTTTCCATGGAGGCGCAGGTTGCAGCCACAGCAAAGGTGGCATTTTTCCACCTCCGCCGTATTAAGGAATTGGTTCCTTACCTTTCTCGCCCTGATCTGGCAACAGTGATCCATGCGATGGTCACCTCCAGGCTTGATTATTTCGACTCGCTCTATGCTTAGACTCACTCTAACACCCTATATGGGATTTGGTATACAAATTTTCCCGTGGCTTTTTTGCTGGCCCATGTAGGACCAGCATGGATAGCTGGCTTCAGTGAATAGCTGATGTTTCCTCCCTTTATAGTATTGATTTATGGGCTATTACTAAAATGAGGCTGCATTTTAAGCTGTATTTTAAGCCGTATTTTAATTAACTGGGGTTTTTTTCTATTATATTTTATTGTAATTTATATTTGGTGTTAGCCGCCCTGAGCCCGCCCTGGCAGTGAGGGCGGGGTAGAAATAAATAAATAAATCAGGAAAGAATTACTTGTTTTAAGTTTTTCATGTGTGCGAAAACTCAGTCCAAGTTTTTCTTGGGAAAAAAATGTTTCAGCACATCAGTTAAGCAACATGGATACATATGCTACCATGTTACTGTTTTAGTGAAATAAATTGCTTAAATTGTTATGAAGGAAATGTTTCTTTTCTCCTTCCAATCAAGTACAGCAGAAAAGTTGTTCATATAAAAAGTGTTCACTTATTAAAGCTCACCTTCATTTCGTCACAATCGGGCTGTATATAGCAGAACCAAATCATTTTTGATACAACCGTAGAAAAGACTCTGAAGTTAGGATTCCAAAAAGGAAACCTACCTCTGATTGTCAATATTAAGAGGATGCCAGCAAGGCTGAACCTTCCTGTAAAAGGGGGATTCAAATCAAGTCTTATGGGATTTGGGATTTAAATCAAAATGCTTTAAATAAAATCAACCCTCTAGGCAACAAAGGGAGTTAGTTTGGGTATGGGTGCAACTACTAAACTGTGAACATAAGACGTAATGTGATTATACGCAAAAACAATAAAAACCATTTATATAAAAAAGAGAATATAAGCTCTATGCCTATTTGCCTACCTGTCAAATATACGTGCCTCCTTCAAGACGTTCCCCAGATTAATGTAAGCATCCAGGAAGTTGGGGTCCAGGGTCACCGCCTGAAAATATTTAAGATAATAGATTTTTGTTACTAATACAGTCATACCTCAGGTTGAAGTAGCTTCGGGTTAAGCATTTTCGGGTTGTGCTCCGTGGCGACCTAGAAGTAACAGAGGCATTACTTCCGGGTTTTGCAGCTTGTGCACGTGCAGATGCTCAAAATGATGCCACACGCATCCACGGAAGCAGCAAATCGTGACCCGAGCATGTTCGCTTCAGGATGAGAACGGGGCCCCGGAACGGATCCCGTTCGCATCCAGAGGTACCACTGTATAACAGCATGGTTACTTATAAATAAGTGGGTCAACTTTGACCTAGGCTGCCTCCTACCTACCTTCCTACCTTATCTATCTACCGACTTTATCTTATTATATATCTACTTGCCTACCTATCTTATCTTATCTTATCTTATCTATCTACCTACCTACCCTATCTATCTACTCTATCTACCTACCTACCATCTAATCCAGGTGTGTACCAACTTGGCCCTCCAACCCCCATCATCCCTACCTAACAGGACCAGTGGTCAGGGACAATGGGAGTTGTAGTCCCAAAACAGCTGGAGGGCCAGCTTCGGCCATGCCTGAATCTATCTACCTACCTAATCAATCTATCTATCTATCTATCTATCTATCTATCTATCTAATCTATCCATCCATCTACCAACCTTTCTTATGTATCTATCTAATCTACCTACCTAATCTACCTACCTACCTACCTTATCTATCTATCTATCTATCTATCTATTCGAATCGAATCTACCTACCTATCATCTATCTATCTATCTATCTATCTATCTATCTATCTATTCGAATTGAATCTACCTACCTATCATCTATCTAATCTATCTATCTATGCAAGGAATATCAACTGTATGAGAAATGGTACCAACTAATGCTACTAACAGGACACCGGAGGCCCACAGCAGCTGAAAAAATGCCTCCAATTTTAATATAAAAAAGAATGGGAAACGTTTATTGCATATTGACAAAAGCAGTGCAAACAGGTTAATACATTAGCAGGATTAATTTTTTAAAAAACCCACCTGTAATGGTTAAATTTAAAGTAAGGACAGCCCCCGGATTTACAAATCAGTCCCCATACAAAATCCATTGAAGCTGAAAAGTATCCCCGAACTCATTGAAAAATTCTGATAACCTTAAATTAGTGATGATGATTTTATTGAAGAAGAAAAAGAAGAGTTTGGATTTGATATCCCGCCTTTCACTCCCCTTCAGGAGTCTCAAAGCGGCTAACATTCTCTTTTCCCTTCCTCCCCCACAACAAACACTGTGAGGTGAGTGGGGCTGAGAGACTTCAGGGAAGTGTGACTGGCCCAAGGTCACCCAGCAGCTGCATGTGGAGGAGCGGAGACACGAACCCGGTTCCCCAGATTACGAGACTACCGCTCTTAACCACTACACCACTGGCTCTCCAGTGATGATAATGAATGGTGATAATACAAAGGAACCAGGGGAGGCAGGGGAGGGAAGTCAAATAATCCCATAATGTGGGATTAACATTGATTGTGCATGCAGTTGTTTTTTTAAAAAAATATTCTTTAATGTAATGATTTGGTTTTTTGTGAAAACTAAAAAAATATTATACAGTGGTAACTTGGGTTAAGTACTTAATTCGTTCCGGAGGTCTGTTCTTAACCTGAAATTGTTCTTAACCTGAACTTTAGCTAATGGGGCCTCCTGCTGCCGTTGAGCCGCCAGAGCACAATTTCTGTTCTCATCCTGAAGCAAAGTTCTTAACCTGAAGCATGATTTCTGGGTTAGCGGAGTGTATAACCTGAAGTGTATGTAACCCGAGGTACCACTGTATATATTAAAAAATTGCATCCAATTTTGACAATGCTATTACAAACCACTTCATTCAGCCCTGCAACATCTTGCGAAGCAGCGATATACTAATATGCAGCTGTTATTATGTGACATTGGTCAAGGCTTTCTGGGAAATAATATATGATGAGTTTAAAGAAAATGTTTGAAAATACATTTGTCAAAAAGCCAGAAGCCTTCTCACTAGGTATAAGACTTCTTATGTCTGCAACGACGGCAGCAAGAATGCAACTAGCCCAATGGGGCTTAGATTGGATTGTTATGAATGAAAAAAATTAGTAAAAAAAATTTCAAAAGAGAATGCTACTTGCCCAATTAATAGGGCTTAGATTGGGTTATTAATGAAAGAAATGATAAAAAAATCTTTAAAAGAAGAGAGAGTGCTACTAGCCCAATTAATGTGGTTTATATTGGATTGTTATTAATGAAAAAAATAATGAAAAAATAATTTACAAAGAGAATGCCACTTGCCCAATTAATAGGGCTTAAATCAGATTGCTATGAATGAAAATAATAATAAATTCTTTAAAAGAAGAAGAGAGAACGCTACTAGCCCAATTAATGGGGCCTATATTGGATTGTTATCATTACTATTATTTTTCCAGGCCTTCCCATCTAGAGCCCAGAAACTCCGTAACAGTTACCTTCTCAAAGTGATGAATCGCCAGCCAGATTTCCCCTTGCGCATTGAACACACAGCCGAGGTTACTCCACGCCACAGCAAAGTTGGGTTGGGTCTCGATGGCTTTCAGGTAGCAGGCCTTGGGAGGGTCAAGAGGTAGGTAGGTACAGGGGGAAGGGGGTATTTGCACAAAAGAAAAGCAAGAGAAAAGTCCCAGTTAGTATCCCTCCTCTGACCGGCCAAAAGTGATCCTGCGGTAGAGGCTCGCTCGCTGGCGCCAAAACTAGCGTGCTGGCGGGTGATGCTGCGCCGGCGCAAACCAGGACCCAAGTGCAAATCCACCATTGTCAGTTATGCTGACCCTTCGATATATAGCAATTCTTTCCTAGCAAGCAATTCCTCGGCCAAGGCCAGGGCAGTTGCTTTCACACTTGCAATCGGTTTCCAATACGCCGCCATTTGGATTGCGACACAGTTTGGATAGCATCCTGGCTGAGGTCAGATGACCTTGGGGCCGGTCTCTCCCAAATATTCTCCAGTTGTCAAAATGACAGCAGGGCCTTGGTTCTCAAACGCCAAAAACCTGGAAGGAAGCTTCAAATTCTTCTTTTACAGCAGCCTTTCTCAACCTTGGGTCCCCAGATGTTGTTGGACTACAACTCCCATAATTCCTAGCCAGCATGACCAGTGGTCAGGGATGATGGGAGTTGTAGTTCAAGAACATCTGGGGACCCAAGGTTGAGAAAGGCTGTTTTACAGGAAGGCTCAACTTTACTGGTATCCTCTTCACAGAGGTTTCATTTTGGGAGCCACAAAATCCCTGCTACTCAAATGCCGCAAACCCAGAAGGAAGGCTTAATTCTTCTTTTACAGAAAGGTTCATATGGACAATAGGGCAGTTTATGAAAAAAAAATTGGAAAATGTCTGCTCCAGAGGTCTTATCTTACTACACTACGGATTATATAGCTATCTCTGAAATTTCATGCATATCAGTTAATATCTTGACCCTGCTCCACTGAAAAGCATTGGGTGTTCACTAGGGCGGTTCATAAAAAACTTTTTTTTGAAAATGCCTTCTCCAAAGGTACTACATGAGGGACCCTCCTTCATGAAAATAGCCGTTTTCGTATATTGTGAAGGCTGAAATGTCAATTCAGTGGAGCCGGGTCAAGATATTAACTGATATGCATGAAATTTCAGATATAGCTATATACTGTAAACCCTAGTATAGTAACAAAATACCTTTGGAGAAGGCATTCCCCCCCCCCAAAAAAAAGTTAATATGAACCGCCCTAATGGACAGGCGCAGGTTTCCCTTTGGGAGTCACAAAATCCCTGCTACTCAAACACCTTGGTTCCCAAACGCCAAAACCCCGGAAGGAAGCTTTCCTGTTTCTGGAACTTTTTGGAAGCCAGATGTCTGACGCAGCTGTCGGCAATTGATTCTGGGGTGCCTGCACCAATCAGAAGCTGCGCCTTGGTTTCCAAACATTTTGGAAGTCCAACAGGCTTCCGGAATGGATTAAGTTTGGCGCTTTGGTTTTTGCAATTAATTTTGTGCAATTAATTCTTGTATAGTACAGTACATTATCGCTTTCATTTTATGGATCAATGGTCTTGTTAGATAGAATTCGTGCTCAATGGCTGTTTTTGTAAAAGTCTGGAACGGACGGATCCATTTTGCATTCCTTTCCATGGGAAAGCATGCCTTGGTTTTGGAACGCTTTTGAAACTGACTTCCAGAACGAATGAAGTTTGAGAACCGTGGTAACCGGTCATTAAAAACTTCCCTAAAGGTTCAGCCTTGCTGGCATCCTTGGTTTTGGAATGGATTCCGTTTGAGAATCAAGGGACTACTGTAAGTAGAAATTACATTAGAAGATCCAGAATACCCCATGAAAGACACGGTCTCTCTCTTTTTAAAGAGCAAAAACTTGGCTCTCCAACCCTGAACTCACCTGTGCAGGACGCACACCTGAATGTTACTTTCACAACCTCAAATGACAGCTTTGCACAAAAGTCCCGGTCCCTGCAATGCGAGCGCGAGAAGTCGCCAGCGCCCCCTAACAGCACGCCGCTCGCGCCCTCGCTGCCAACTGCCGCGCTTTGCCGCAACGCCCCTGGGTGCTATGAGTGGCCAACCAGACTGATTCATCTGCCGGACAGGCCCACGCAGAAACTCAGAGGGGTGGGGAGTCTTAAATTTGTGTCGGAAACCTCAATGCATCGCAACCCAATTTTGCTGAGAGGCCTAGAGGAGCCGCCCACATGGAGATGAATCGTCTAGTCCACCATTCACAAGGGCCCCATCACACGCCGTGTGCATTTCCGCTGCGCCGCCCTTGCGCTACCGCAGGACCACAGCGCGTCATCAGCAGAGCAGAACGCTGCAATCCAAACAAAGAAGGAAAAAGGATAAAAAATGAACCATCGGGAGGAGTTAGATACTTTTAACTAAGTCCTTTCCCAATTATCTCTTTTAAATCTTAAGGTACTTTTTTTTACGTTTATTTCTCGGAAAGAAACGTGGCTAGGACTATCAATTGCTCTCTAACGTTACTCGCTCGTACAGAAAATACTTAAGCAGTTTCCGAAGCCACAAGACAGAAGATTCAGGCATGGAGCAAATGGTTTTTGTCGTGGCAGTTACAAACCCGTTACCATATTTCTCATGTGAGTTTTCGGTGCGTTCCTTCCTGGAAGAGGAGGAGGAGGAGAGTTTCTGCTTTAGATCCAGCCCTCGAGCTCCCTCTCCTTACGCATGGAAAAGGTTTCCCCCACCTGAAACCTTCTAAATGTAATATCAGTGGTGGAAAACCAAAAACGAGAGAGAAAATAAAACAAGATCATTAGTAAAAAGTTCCAACAAAGCAATCGAAAATCTCTGGGTACGTCTTAACACGGGGGGGTGGAGGGGGGACGGTTGGTCTGTATCAGGGGGCATGCAGAAGGGAAAGGGGTTAATGGGGGCAACAGCAAACTGGAAGAAAGGCTCTGAAACTCCCGCAACAATTGAATTTCAATTCAGGTGGTAAAGATTGTGCTGGTTTGGTCTTGCAAATGCACTGATGGCCAAAGAAATACATTGCCGTTTGTCCAGAATATATATAGATGTACCCCCCCCCCCCCCGGTTTAATGGAGTTCTCGCGAGAAACGGAATAACACTTTCAAGCTAGGCGTGTCTCTCCAGAGCTCTGAAACAAAGAAGTCAGCAACCTAAGGCAGGCGCGGTATCTCAGCTGGTGACCAGTCACGCTAGAAGCCGTGGTGGTGTGCGATTCGAGTTAGCTGTCCGCCTGGCGCTTTGGAAAAGGCGTTTGGATGCCCCTATTCAGAGTCGGCACAATGGGGCTGCCTGGAGCGGCTGCCTGCCCAATCTGCGCTTGGAATTTGTCCATTCCCAGAACCAGAGAGCGGATTCTCCTGGAAATCGGCTTTTCTCCTCCCCCCCCCCGCCCAGAACGGCAACCAGTCGGAAGCTACACTGTTGACGCACCCCACTCGAACGCACGCGCATGGGGCTGGAAGCGAAGGACCTCCGGAGCTACTCCTCGTTCCTCCGCGCCCCGGCAGCTGCGTTAAGGTGGCTTGTAACAAAGGCAATTTCGGGTCCCGTTGGAAAGCCCCCCTTGACGGAGAGCCGTTTTGGGGTTCGAATTCTCGGCTGGAAACCGGACTGCTAGAAGCCACCTTCCCACTCTCGGCTGCACGTTTTTCTTTGATCAGCTCATCTCCCGAGCAAACCAGCCACGTCACTTGACCCTTTGGACAAAGACAGATTGTTCGAAGGAAGCAAACCAGGACTATTTGCCAGCCTTTCTTCCACTGTGGAGATGGGGGGGGGGGAGTTTAAAGAATCGTCTTTTTTTCAATGCCATATTCAGAAGGAAACATTCGATAAGGTTCTTCTCCACTTACAAGCCGCAAAGGACTTTAGAAGAGCGCCTGCTTCTCACAGGAACCACGGACTAAGTCAGCAGGCAAGCCTCAGTTTGGAAGGAATGTTTCTTTCCAGATCAGAGAATGGTGACGCCCCTGAGTCACATCACAATAGTGGGTAGTCTCGTTCTGCGGCAAGACTCAACGTCTTAAAACCAAGTATTAACGGGGGCTTGCCAGATCTGGCCCCGCAACTACGCTGGGGGAATTCAAGGCCTTCGGCTTCTCAGCCATTTCTTGGGAGTCTCGCAGGTCAGCGGAGCATCGAAGACTTGGTGCAAGCGTTCACATTCTCAAAAGACTGATGTTTTAAAACTCATTCTACAGAACACCTACCTTGGCTTCTTCCAAGCGACCCAGGGCTTTGAGCAGATTCCCCAGGTCACTACGCACGCAGTACAAGTCCTGGAAATTAAACGCATTGGGTCAGTCCCCAAAAGAGGAAATGGCAATGTCAAAAGATCATATACAGTGGGGCCTCGGTTCTTGAGCAGCTTAGTTTCCGAACAACTTGGAACCCGAAGGTTCCAGAAAATTTAAGTCCCCCACAATTGTAATTAAGGTTTTTCTCATCCTGTTTTACCCTTGCGCAGCAAATCTAAGCCCCCCCCCATTGGGTAATCAAGGCTTTTTTCATCCTGTTGTACCCACGCAGCTAATTCAATTCCCCCCCCCCCCCGCATTGTAATTAAATCCTTCCGTTTCTGATGGCCATGTTCTGAGGCAATATTTGGTGCTTTTGTTTTTGCTATTTTTTGCGTTTTTGTTTGTGTGGCTTTTTCATTTTTGTGACTGTGGCTTGTTTTTTCGTTTTATGATTGATTGATTGTGTGACTGCAGAAATGCATCAGAGCAACCCATCCAAACAATGACTATCATTAGTTCAGGTCAGAAAAAATTATTTTAATTTTTATCATCTACGATACTGTCTTATTTCTTTTATACTACAGATCCCAAAGGGTGCTCATCAATGGTTCCTCTTCATCCTGGAGAAGAGTGACTAGTGGGGTGCCACAGGGTTCTGTCTTGGGCCTGGTCTTATTCAACATCTTTATCAACGACTTGGATGATGGACTCAAGGGCATCCTGATCAAATTTGCAGATGACACCAAACTGGGAGGGGTGGCTAACACCCCAGAGGACAGGATCACACTTCAAAATGGCCTTGACAGATTAGAGAACTGGGCCAAAACAAACAAGATGAATTTTAACAGGGAGAAATGTAAAGTATTGCACTTGGGCAAAAAAAATGAGAGGCACAAATACAAGATGGGTGACACCTGGCTTGAGAGCAGTACATGTGAAAAGGATCTAGGAGTCTTGGTTGACCACAAACTTGACATGAGCCAACAGTGTGACGCGGCAGCTAAAAAAGCCAATGCAATTCTGGGCTGCATCAATAGGAGTATAGCATCTAGATCAAGGGAAGTAATAGTGCCACTGTATTCTGCTCTGGTCAGACCTCACCTGGAGTACTGTGTCCAGTTCTGGGCACCACAGTTCAAGAAGGACACTGACAAACTGGAACGAGTCCAGAGGAGGGCAACCAAAATGGTCAAAGGCCTGGAAACAATGCCTTATGAGGAACGGCTAAGGGAGCTGGGCATGCTTAGCCTGGAGAAGAGGAGGTTAAGGGGTGATATGATAGCCATGTTCAAATATATAAAAGGATGTCACATGGAGGAGGGAGAAAGATTGTTTTCTGCTGCTCCAGAGAAGCGGACACGGAGCAATGGATCCAAACTACAAGAAAGAAGATTCCACCTAAACATTAGGAAGAACTTCCTGACAGTAAGAGCTGTTCGACAGTGGAATTTGCTGCCAAGGAGTGTGGTGGAGTCTCCTTCTTTGGAGGTCTTTAAGCAGAGGCTTGACAACCATATGTCAGGAGTGCTCTGATGGTGTTTCCTGCTTGGCAGGGGGTTGGACTCGATGGCCCTTGTGGTCTCTTCCAACTCTATGATTCTATTCTATTCTATGAGAACATTAATGATTGCTTTCATTTTATGGATCAATAGTCTCATTAGATCAGGCATGGCCAAACTTGGCCCTCCAGATGTTTTGGGACTACAATTCCCATCATCCCTGACCACTGGTCCTGTTAGCTAGGGATGATAATAATAATAATAATAATAATAATAATAATAATAATAGTAATAATAATAATTTTTATTTATACCCTGCCCTCCCCAGCCAAGGCCGGGCTCAGGGCGGCTAACAAGCAATAATAAAAACAAGTTGAATGAATACAACTTAAAAACAAGATTAAAATAAAACATTAAAATATTGAAACATTAAAATATTAAAATGCAGCCTCATCACAGGAGAAAGGGAAAAGAAAAAAGAAAGAGGGGGAAGGAATCAAATTGGCTCCAAGCCAAAGGCCAGGCGGAACAACTCTGTCTTACACGCCCTGCGGAAAGAAATCAGATCCTACAGGGTTGTAGTCCCAAGACATCTGGAGGGCCAAGTTGGGCCATCTCTGCATTAGATAGTAAAATGTATGTGAAATGGCTGTTTTAGGGTTGTTTTTCAAAGTCTGGAACGGATTAATCCGTTTTGCATTCCTCTCTATGGGAAAGTGCACCTGGGTTTTGGAACGCTTTGGTTTCCGAACAGACTTCCAGAATGGATTCAGTTTGAGAACCAAGGTACCACTGTATATAGAAATTGTACAGTCTCTCATTATCTTCGTCCTTCGTATGCTTGGTTCCTTTAAACATCAGAACCTTGCGGAAACGGACAGGTCTTGAATACACCACCGAGAATAAGACAGCAGGTAGCACTCCTTTGTTGATTCAACGTGGGGACAAAGTCAGCCCCACTTAAGACCCTCAAAGCGCTGCCCCAGATTAATATATGTGGCTGTATGGACTCTGATCTTCCTGGACTGGTACCAACAACAGGGGGAAGACACAAGCAATGAAAGGAGAGTAGCATAGATGGCCAGTTTCAGGTGGATAGCGGTGTTGATCTGTCATGTTGTTGTTTAGTCGTTAGCCCTGTCCGACTCTTCGTGACCCCATGGACCAGAGCACCCCAGGCACTGTCATATTATGACTATGACTATGATCTGTCATAGTCATAATAAATAACAGGATGAAAGATGAAAAATTATTTTTGAATAATTCCAGTACCACCTTAAAGATCAACTAAATATAAGCTTTCAAGATATGAGCTTTGACCTGTACCCCCCAAAAAAAACAGGGCTTTCCTTCCCCAAAGAAGGTCAACAACTTTGACCCAACCCCCCCCTCCCAATGGGGGTAGATCACTGCCAGTTTTTAATTCTGTAAGTAGATCACAGCCTTTGGGGAGTTGGCCACCCCTGATATACAATTAGAAGATGGGGAACAATTGTGGAAAGAGGGAATTAATTTGACGGCTTGCAGTTCGCTGAAAGAAAATGCTGTGGCATCTATTAAGGCAGAATACTCTTCCTCGGGGCAAATAGGGGTTGCCTGAGTCGTGAATGAAAATGACCCCATATTAGGGCAATGTATTCTGGCAACCTCCCTCTTACACTCTTTTGAGACTTCAACTGACTGCTTTTGACACCCTTCTGATGCAAACTGGGCACGGGGCCCTCTGACAACCAGTAACTCATCTAATAGTTGAAATAAATAAATAAAATCTGAGTACCTGACGAAGTGGCTATTACACATGAAAGCTCATACCTTGTATTTAGTTGATCCTTAAGGTGCCACTGGAACTAAAAAAGTTTTTTTGTCTTTCATCTTGTTATTTGTTATGCTAGATGGGCAGTGTAAGCCATCACCTGGGCACTTGTTTAAGAGTGTTTAAAAACGCTCTTTCAAACGGTCAGAGCAAAAGCGATCCCATAGTTTTATGCATCAGCAAACCTGCTTCAAAAAAAGACTAGGAAACTACTAAGGGGAGTTCAAGCCTTTAGACATAGGTGAAATCATTACAGCGCAGTACCACTACAGCCTCGAGAATACCTAAGAGACTTAAAAGGTAAAGGTAAAGCGACCCCAGACCATTAACTCCAGTCGCGAACAACTCTGGGGTTGCGGCGCTCATCTTGATTTACGGGCCGAGCGATCTGGTGTGCAGCTTCCAGGTCATGAGGCCAGCAAGACTAAGCCGCTTCTGGCAAAAGCAGAGCGGCGCACGGAAACTCCGTTTACCTTCCTGCCTGAGTGGTGCCTATTGATCTCCTTGCACTCGGACGTGCTTTCGAACAGCTAGGTCGGCAAGAGCTGGGACCGCGTGACGGGTGCTCACCCCGTTGCGGAGATTCGGACTAGTCGACCTTCTGACCGGCAAGCCCAAGAGGCTGTGGTTTGCACCACAGCGCCATCCGCATCCCACTTCCTAAGAGTCCTGGCCTTTCTGAATAAGAAGAGCCAGCTGCAAAGCTTTCGAATCTGAAAATGGAATTGCTTTCGGAATCGCACTGTTCAAACCACAACAAGATTTCGGAGGGGACTCAGCCTTCTCCCGAAGGAATTCAACTTACAGGGTTGTACTGCAGGGCAGAGACATAGGCCTGCACCGCTCCTTCCATGTCGCCTGCGGCAACTAAAGCAGCGGCAAGGTTGATGTATCCGTCAATGAAGTCCGGCTTGAGGCGCAGGGCATGCCGATAGTGCTCGATCGCCTCCTGCAGTTGGCCACGTTCCTTGTACACGTTCCCCAGATTTGAGTAGGCTTCGGCCAGCAGCGGATTCTGCTTGATTGCCAAAGTGCTGAAGTGAGCAGACCTGGGGGGGGGGGGGGACGCAGTATCATCTGGCATTTAATCTAATAGGTGCTTTCATATATATATAATTTCCTCTTTTATAACCAATTGCAATCAACAATTATTCAATTTTATATTTTACATTCTGTCCCGCCCCACAAGTTCCCTCATCTTCCATTTCTGGTTTGTTACAAACAGTGTTGTTTTCTGCATGTTGATGTACCGTATTTTTCGCCCTATAGGACACACTTTTTCCCCTCCAAAAATGAAGGGGAAATGTGTGTGCGTCCTATGGGGCGAATGCAGGCTTTCGCTGAAGCATAGAGAGCGAGAGGGGTCAGTGCACACCGACCCCTCTCGCTCTCCAGGCTTCGCACAGCTCTTCACAAGCCGTGGGAGCCCGGCGCTGGGCTCCCACGGCTTGCGGAGAGCTGCCTGTTCTGGCAATACAGCCCCCCCCCCCACAAAGTCTGAGGGACAGTGGACCGGCCCCCGGCTGAAAAAGTTTGCTGACCCCTGCCTAAAATCATTAGCAGGATGACTATGACACTTGTAGTTTAATGTTGACTTATGGACATAATGGAGATGTAAAAGATGTGGATTATTATAAAATACGCCAGATGAAATGGTTAACAAAAGGACCCACAAAGGGGAGAAGGCAAGCCCAGGAGATTCTTTGGAATCTTGTTTTCATGTTGGTTGTTGGATAATCAATCGTATTTTTCCGTCTGTAAGACGCCCCCATGTACAGTGTTACCTCTGGTTATGAACTTAATTCGTTCCGGAGGTCTGTTCTTGAGCTGAAACCACTCTTATCCTGAGGCACACTTTCACTAAAGAGGTCTCCCGCTGCGCACACTTCGCAACCAGGGGTAGCCACTTTCAGGTTAGCAAAGCTCATAACCTAAAACGTTTGTAACCGGAAGTATTTGTTGTAACCAGAGGTACCACTGTATAAGACACCTATTTTGGGGGACTCAGGTTTAAGAATATGGGGGGAGATGCCCTAGAACAGGGATCCTCAACCTTCAGCCCTCCAGATGTTTTGGACTACAATTCCCATTACCCCTGACAACTGGTCCTGTTAGCTAGGGATCTAATTTACCAAAGGAAAGGGGCCCAGCTATCAGCAGCGATCAACCAAACCCTCCCGGGGGTCTACCAGTAGATCATGCTCGACCTGTTGGACATCCCTGTTATAGATCATATCCCAACAGGCTTTTACTTTACTTTTTGCTTTTACTATACGGCCTAGGACACTTGTACCTATGGGACCACCTCTCCTGGTATGCCCCACAGAGGACCTTACGGTCTACAAATAACAACACCCTGAAGATCCCGTGCCCCAGGGAGATTAGACTGGCCTTGACCAGAGCCAGAACCTTTTTGGTCATGGCCCTGGCCTGGTGGAACACTCTCTCACAAAAGACCAGGACTCTGCGGGACTTGACATCTTTTTGCAGGGCCTGCAAGACGGAGCTGTTCCACCACGGTTCAGCCTGACTCATTTTCTCTTTGTATAAGAATAAACACTAAGGAGGTTTCCCAGGCCACTCAGTGGAAACAGTTGATCCAGGCAAGTATTAACCGCTTTCCATTTTAACCTGAGGATTGCCATTTATCCAGTCTAATCTTAATTTCAATTTATTTGAATTAATTTTAGGATGCATTTTAATCGTTTGATTGCTTGTTTTTATGTATATTGTATTCTTTATATGATTCAGGTACGTAGCTGTGTTGGTCTGACACAGTCGAAATATATATAAAAATAAAAAGAATTGTCCAGTAGCACCTTAGAGACCAACTAAGTTTGTTCTTGGTATGAGCTTTCATGTACATGCACACTTCTTCAGATACACTGAAAGAGAAGTCAGTGTAGTAGGAGATGGGTGATTGGCTCAATGGGTATGGTAAACCTGTTGAGGACGGTTAAGGACTGCAAATACAGTGGCACCTTGGGTTATAGACACTTCAGGTTACAGACTTCGCTAACCCAGAAATAGTACTTCGGGTTAAGACCTTTACTTCAGGATGAGAGCAGAAATGCACGGCAGTGGCACAGCAGCAGCGGGAGGCCCATTAGCTAAAGTGGTACTGAAACATCATACATACATCACAGAAGGGGTGTAGCCCAAGACCACCCCCCAGATACATCATACCTACATCATAGAAAAGCCGGTGACAACAGAAATCCCAGTGCTTTGTTTATCTCCTGTCTGCCAGGTTATCTGATAATGCCTTATCTGATTGCCTTTCCTGATAGTCTGGCCATTCCTTTGAGATGGTAATCACTTAACTCATGAGACAATGGGAAGGTTCCCTCACCCTCTCCCTCCTTGCAGAGAAACATTTGGTCAGTTTGGGAGTGAAAATGGTTTCAGGACTGTATTCCTGTGCTGCTCCAGACATGTGGTTTATATATTTATGTACATGTTTCTTTGGTACATTTATGAACATTTACTATATATCTAAGACCTTAAAATTCTTATAACAATTCCCCCCTTTGAGGATGTAATTTTTTCTTAAAAATTTTTTGCCCCACAAATAATAACATGGTATGTTGTAAGTGGATGCCTTTGTGTAAATATAGGATATCACATAAAAATAACGCATGTTGCATTTTGTTACTAAATTACTTGTGGCATTCTAACACTTTGGGAGAAACATTTACTCAATAGTGGTCTATGCTTTACAGTGGTGCCCCGCAAGACGAACGCCTCGCAAGATGGAAAACCCGCTAGACGAAAGGGTTTTCCGTTTTGGAGGCGCTTCGCAAAACGAATTTCTTTATGGGCTTGCTTCGCAAGACGAAAATGTCTTGCGAGTTACTGCGGGTTTTCCCCCCCCCTTTTCCTAAGCCGCTAATACGCTTATCAGCTGATCCGCTGATAAGCCGCTTAACAGCTGATCGCTAAAAGCCGCTAAACCGCTAATAGCACTAATCCGCTAAGCTGTCAATGGGCTTGCTTCACAAGACGAAAAAAACGCTATACGAAGAGCCTTACGGAACGGATTAATTTCGTCTTGCGAGGCACCACTGTATACACTTAGCAGGAAGGTCCACTAATGACTGAAAAATGCAGTTTGTTTTGTTTCTGCCTTTTTTTACATGTTCTCAGGCGTCAAAGTTAGCTTCACCATACCACAGCAACAACAATCCCTGATGAATCCCCTTAGGGCTTTCATTTTGGCCACGTAGCCTTGTCATTGCCTTGGCCTTTCTATGGGATTTTATTGTCAAAGGCTCATGTCTTCCACTCATGGGAAATTGCTCACTTGCTCTTAAGGGACCAAAAAGCTAGTTGCAGCCTGGATAAAAAGGTAAAGGGACCCCTGACCATTAGGTCCAGCCGTGACCAACTCTGGGGTTGCGGCGCTCATCTCGCTTTATTGGCCGAGGGAGCTTCCGGGTCATGTGGCCAGCATAACTAAGCCGCTTCTGGTGAACCAGAGTAGCGCACGGAAATGCCGTTCACCTTCTTGCCGGAGCAGTACCTATTTAGCTACTTGCACTTTGAGGTGCTTTCGAACTGCTGGGTTGGCAGGAGCAGGGACCGAGCAACGGGAGCTCACCCCGTCGCGGGGATTCAAACCACCGACTTTCTGATCGGCAAGTCCTAGGCTCTGTGGTTTAACCCACAGCGCCACCCATGTCCCCTTGCAGCCTGGATACACTTGCCTTATTCAAACTGAGTCCAATTAGAATTTATATAGCCCCATGGTTCTCAACTTTTCAAATCAATCTGTAAAACAAACAAACAAACAAACAAACAAACAAAAAACACTATTCCGGAAAAAGGGTACTTGTCCAAATTAGTCAATTTAACTCTATAAGGGATCATTCCTGCTAAATCAAGGCATATATGCCTTCATGAATCTGGTGTTTCATGGATCCTGAAGCTTTTCCTTGGTAAAGTGAGCTTTAACCCATTTTAAAATGGGTAGGGAAGGTTGGCAAACTGCCAGATGGGACAAGGAAATGTGGTCATAATATTGGACTACGCAATAGCCTGATCTATTAGAAAGCATAAAATGCACGAGAATCCTCCACTGGGGTGTAAACAATAAGACACCATACACTGAACATAAAAACAATTACACACAATAATTGGGTCCCCCCTTTGTGAAAATGACATACTGTCAGACACATTTTAGCATTCCTACATAATAACTCATAATACACACAACATACAAATAATCCCACACCAGTTGAATATATTGAGGCAATCATGTGATTTTGAGACAATTCTTGCTGTTTTACATCTCTTTGACAAATTTTTTGTTAATTTGGACACAGGTTAAGAACAGTTTCAGCTTAAGGATGGACCTCCAGAACAAATTAAGTTCTTAACCCGAGGTACCACTTTAGTCCTACAGGAGAAAGCAAGGAATAGTATGCAAATGATTAGCACATGTAATGAGACAGGAATCCAATATCTCTATTAAGACCAGGTCTCTCCATAGTTTGCAGTTTAATGATAAGTCAACTTATCACTAAACGGCAAATTATGGAGTTTACAACTTGCTGAATTGCAACTTATTACTAAACTGAAAACTATGGAGAGACCTGGTCTGACTAGAAATATTGGATTCCTGTCTCATTGCATAAGCTAAAGCTATTTTTGGTCATCTGCAAACCATCCCTTGCATTTTCCTGCAGGACTAAGTGCAGTCGTTCACAGTTGCCAACAGGTTGACCATACCCACTGAGTCCTACTACCCTTTGGAGAAAACCCCCGTCCCACCATCGCTCTATATATCAGTGTCCGGGGACTCCCCTCCCTCTATATATCAGGGTCTGGGGACTTCTCCTCCCACTATATATCAGGGTCTGGGGACTTCCGCTTCCGTGTATCTGAAGAAGTCTGCCTGCACACAACAGCCAAGTGTTGTTATTATTATTGACTACAAGCATTAAGAAGATGTCAATCATGGAGGCACAGGTCTGCAATCCTTTTTTAGGAAAAGGTTCAGCTTTGCTGGCATCCTCTCAATATGGACAAGCAGAGGAAGGTTTCCTTTTGGGAACCATAAAATCACCCATCTCCTACTACCCTTCTGAGAAATACCCCACCCCACCCTCCCACTACATATCAGGTCTGGGGACTTCTGTTTCACTGTATCTAAAGAAGGGCGCCTGCACACGAAAGCTTTGACCAAGAACAAACTGAGTTGGTCTCTAAGGTGCTACTGGACAATTTTTTTTATTTTTATTTATTTATTTATTTTCGGCTATTTTTGGTCATCTGCATACTCTCCCTTGCTTTTTCCTATCGGACTAATTGCAGTCGATCACAGTCGCCCACAGGTTGACCATACCCATTGAGTCCTACTACCCTTTGGGGAAAACCCCGCCCCACCCTCCCACTATCTATCAGGGTCTGGTTAATAATAATAAATAATAAACTTTTATTTGTATCCCGCCCTCCCCGTCCGAACCTGGGCTCAGGGAGGCTAACACCAAATATGTAACACTGGTATAAAATCAAGCAATAACGAAATTACCTCCTGAAAACAAGTCAGGATCAAATTCAAATCCAATTAGATGGCTTTCCGCAGGATTAGGGTTGGGAACAGTAAACGCTCGTCAGGCCCAACTGTTTGCGCTGCTCTTATATGGGCAGTGAGAATGCTGGGAGGCCTCTTTCATACTAGACTTCGGTTTCTGTGTATCTGAAGAAGGGCACATGCCCACGTAAAGCTTAGACCCAGAACAAACTGAGTTGGTCCCTAAGGTGCCACTGGACCATTTATTTTATTTTATTTTATTTTTTCTATGATATTAGCCCAGGGTTCCTCAACCTCGGCCCTCCTGCAGTTTTGAAACTACAATTCCCAGCATCCCTGACCACTGGGTCCTGCTAACTAGGGAGTTGTAGGCCAAAAAACATCTGAGGGCTGAGGTTGAGGACGCCCAGTTTCGGCAGGGGAGGGTGGGATACAAATGAAATGTATTATGGTTTTTTTATTATTACTTTGAAAGGCCCCAACCTCCTACCTGTCCAGCCTGCGACATTGGAAGTGAATGGATGAGAGCAGCAACAGGACGCCGGTGTTGTCAGGCTCCTGTCTCCACAGTTGCATGCAGTGCCTCTCAGCCGCTTCAAAGTCTCCTGCCTGGTACTCCCGGTGAGCCAACTCTGCCAGCCCTTGGAAGGAAAGCAGACGTTTTGTTGGTTCTGAAGGATCACCAAGACATTTGGAGGGGGAAAACAAAAAGTTAGAAGAGGGGAGGCAAAAGAGGACGGATGGCAGTGTGCAAATAAAAAGGTGAAATGCTTGGCATGATGCAAAACCCTAAGGGGGCCTGCCAGGCGAACACAAACAGATCAGCTAAATGTCAAAAGCAGGGGTCAGCAAAGTACAATTCCCATCATCCCTGACCCTTGGTCCTGTTAGCTAGGGTCGATTGGAGTTGTAGTCTCCAAACAGCTAGAGGGCCGAGTTGGGCCATGCCTGATCTAGAGCAGTGGCAGCCCAAATTGGCCCTCCAGCTGTTTGGAGACTACAGTGCCCATCATCCCTGACTGCTGGTCCTGCAAGCTAGGTATGATGGGAGTAGTAGGCCAAAAACATCTGGAGTGCAGAGTTTGATGAAGCCCGCTTTAAGGTATAATCTGGTGCAAGGAAGGCGTGATCATGTTGGGCGCCTTCTGACTTTATTTGACGCAGAAGCATTGGGAAGAGGGCAACAGGAATGAGCTGCATGTAGGCAGCTGGGGAAGCCATACAGGCTACACCAGTGGTCAGCAAACCTTTTCAGCAGGGGGCCGGCCCACTGACCTTGGGGGGGCGGACTATTTTTTTGGGGGGGGGATGATGGGTGGGGTAGAAATAATAAATTATTATTATTATTATTATTATTATTATGAACTGGGCCTGAGTCTGGACTGGGGAAACTGAGCCAGATGGGTGGGGTATAAATAATAAATTGTTGTTGTTGCTGCTGCTGCTGCACATCTCATAGAAAAAGTATGCTAAGAAACTGTGTGGTGGGCTTTACGCAGCCTTCATCGATTTGAAAGCTTCATTTGACTCAATTTTGTGAGTGAAAATCTGGGATAAGTCAAACTCCCCAAGTAAACACAAAAGACAACTGTGCTTGATTAAATGCTTATATCAGGGGTCAGCAAACTTTTTCTTCAGGGGGCTGGTCCACTGTCCCTCAGACCATGTGGTGCGCAGGACTATATTTTGGAGGGGGGGGGGAAATGAACAAATTCCTATGCCCCACAAATGCATTTTAAATAAAAGCACATGTTCTACTCATGTCAAAAACACCAAGCAGGCACCACAAATCACCCTAGATGCATTTTAAAGCACACATTCTACTCATGTACACACACTGATTCCCGGACCATCCGAAGGCAGGATTGAGAAGGTGATTAGGACGCATCCAGCCCCTGGCCCTTAGTTTGCCTACCCATGGTCAAAAGGATCAGTCACCTTTCATTTCATTTGATCCCTTCCAGTGCCATAAAATCCTAGAATTCTAGAGTTTGAAGAGTCCTCTAGTCCAAATGCCAAAATTCAGGAATCTGAACATACAGCCCACCCTAACCAATTTGATACTAAACCAGATAGTGTTTGAAACTCAGATATATAAGCTAGGCGCCAAATGGCTCCTTAGACCAAAGTTGCAGTCAACAAAACGGAACGTCTAGTTCTCATTTGGGGGCAAAAAGGCTCCAAAGTCTTATTTTTCAAATGATGGATTGACAGTGATTGATTCTGAGCTGAACATTTGGCTTGTTCAGATGACAATCTTGAGCTAGGTGAAGATCTTTGAGAATTGAAAGAAAAAAAGCCAATATATATACAGGCCCATTCCGGCCTGTTTTTCTTAAGGGCGACTGCTCCTACTCAGGGTAGATAAAAATCAATGATTTAAAAAATAGAATAAAAATCAGACTTTTAAAATAAAATGCTTTTGGAGGAAAAATCTTTCTGAAGATAGTTTTCTATTTAAGTTATAGTCCAAAGGCTATAAACTTAGACTGAAGGAAATAAGGATTTGTTTTAAGATTTTCATGTGTGCTAAAACTCAGTCTAAGGTTGTTGTTGTTTTTATTTTTTTAAAAAGTTAACCGCATCAGTTAACAAACATGGATACATATGCTACCATGTTTAGTTAAATAAATTGTTTAAATTTTTATGAAGGAAATGTTTTTCTCTCCTTCCAATCAAGTAAAGCAGAAAAGTTGTCCAAATATAAACCGTTAACTTATGAAACCTCACCATGATTTCATAATTATCGGTCTATGTATTTCTATTTTTTTTTTATTAACATAAATCTTTATTTCTAATAGTAGAACCAAATCAGTCATTTTGGATAGAACTGTAAAAAGTTATTATTCCAAAAATGAAGCCTTCCTCCCCATTGTCAATATTAAGAGGTTGCCAGCAAGGTTGACCATTTCTGTAAATAAAACACATTTTATCACTCCAAAAAGAAAACCTTCCTCCACTTGTCAATAATAAGAGCAGGGGTAGGCAACCTTGATCTTTAAGGTTCTAAACTAAACTAAAGTAAACATAAGCTTTCAAGGTATGAGCTTTCATGTGTAATACACACTTCATCATATACTCTGAAGCAGACTTTTGCCATAAAAGATGTAACTCACAGCTGACGCACATTTCACCTGCACACATTCAGCTTGACATGCTTGGCTAATAATAGTAAGCCACTCTGGACAGCTTCCAACAAAAGATTTTAAATACTTTTAAATATCAGTCATTTAAAACTTCCCGGAATTAAAAAAAATTAAAGGGCCATGTGCCTTTGGCGATCCCACTCTCCATCGTCCCAAAGGTGGATTCACAAGATGCCGTTTGAGCAAACGTAACCCACAAGCAAGCTAAGTTGAGAATTGCCTGTATATACAGAATTTTTCGTTTGTACACTTTGAACCGTTTTCCAACCGAGATCAAAAAGTTCTAGTGGTTGACATTAGGACATATAGCAAATATTGACCACAAACTCGTCTCTTTCTTCCAAGCAATGTAAAGTGACATCAATCCCCACCCTTTGAGTTTTAAGTGACTGATGTTTTAATGTACCGTATTTTTCGCTCTATAGGACAGACTTTTTCCCCTCCAAAAATGAAGGGGAAATGTGTGTGTGTGCGTGCGCATCCTATGGAGTGAATGCAGGCTTCAGGCAGCAAGCCTTTGGAGAGCTCCGAAGACTTGCGGATAGCAGCCTGAAGCCTGGGGAGCGCAGCACCAACTCCCACTGCACTCCCCGGGCTTCAGGCAGCTATCCGCAAGACTTCTGAGTGCAGTGGGAGTTCCTGCCAGGCTCCGAAGGCTTGCGGATGGCAGCCTGCAGCCTGGGGAGCGCAGGCAGCTATCCACAAGCCTGAAGTCCCCAGGCCGGCAAACTCTGGGAGCAAAGGCGAGGTTGCCGCTTCCCTCGCCCCCAGCCCCGCAAGCTCGCGCAGCCTCTCCCAGCTGGAGAGGTTGCGCACGGCTAAAGAGGAAGCCAAGACAGCGAGCGGGATCCATCCCTTGGCTTCTTTGCTCTTTGGGGCTGGGGGGGATTTCCCCCCCAAAAAAAACTAGGTGCGCCCTATGATCCGGTGCGGCCTATGGAGCGAAAAATACGGTATTTTTAATCTTCTGCTGGAAGCCACCCAGAATGGCTGGGGAAACCCAGCCAAATGGGCGGGGTAGAAATAATAAATTATTATTACAATTATTATACCTATATTCTCTGCTACTCCTGGGAGGGGCTTTGTGGAACCCCTGACTGCAACTGTGTTTCAAAATATGTCTGTTTCTTTTGTTCAAAAACAAAAGCAACCACACACTACAGTTCAAGCTTCCTCAAACTTGGCCCTCCAGATGTTTTGAAACTACAATTCCCATCATCCCTGACCACTGGTCCTGCTAGCTAGGGATCATGGGAGTTGTGGGCTAAAAACATCTGGAGGGCCGAGTTTGAGGAAGCCTGCTGTAGTTAAATGAGAATATGCAATGAGCAGATGGCTTCTTAAGGAGTTAGGACCATCACCTCTATCATTCAGGCTGGATGTAATCTTGCACAACATCGACTTCTCTGTAATTTTCCTTTCAAGCCGGCTACTTATTACGAGGTCAGTAAACAAGATCAGCAGAGCAGGTTGACACCTGTAGCTGAATTTCAACTGAATTTCAACTGAATTTTTTTATTTTCATGTGCTGCCAATGACCAGGCACAGCACTCGAGTATGAGCTGAGATTTAAACTACATCACATTCACATGTCACACTACCTACATAGGGCCTTTGCAAGTAAACCACCCAGGGCCGGATTTACGTATTAGCTCAACAAGCTCTAGCATAGGGCCCCCCTCTCTTGGGGCCCCCAAAAACATTAAAGGAAAAAAACCTGGATGTACATTTCCAAAATATAAGATAAAAACGAATAAAATAAAACTGACTCACAACAGCAGTGCTTGGTGTTGTGTCGGCTCCTATTTGTGATGTGCAAATGGCTTTAGATACCTATCAGGTCCATAAGTTACCGTATAGCATGTATTCAACACAAAAAACAGCAACAATTTGTTGTTGACAAAGGACAGCTGGACACAGAAAGGGCCCCATTACCTTCAGTTGCTTAGGCCCTCATCAAACCTAAATCCGGCCCTCTATCTATCATCAATCAATCATCTATTTAATCAATCAATCTATCTATCTATTATTTATCTATCATCTATCTTATCTATCTATTTTTTCTCTATGCCAGTGCTGGATTTACGTATAAGCTAAACAAGCTATAACTTAGGGCCCCACACTCCTGGGGTCCCCCCAAAAAATTAAAGGAAAAAAACCTGGATGTACATTTCCCAAATAGAAGGTGATTAATCTGAGTTTTCTGGGAAATTTTGAATGCGAAGGTTTTCCAGTGCCCCAAATCTACTAGGAGCTGAGAACACCTGAGTTTAGTACAGCACTATACAGTACATGCTTGCTGTGGATAATGATCTCCAAAAAGTGAATCTGAACTGCCTCATGTGGTTGACATCCATTCATTCTGCTTCCTCTTTACAAAGCAATGCATTTTAGAAATGGAAATTTCTCTAAGGAAAATAACAAAACGGTAAAAAAATTCCATCCCGCTTTGCCGGTCCACAATAGAGGTAGGAACAAAGAGGTGCAGCTTGGGGTGGAGAGAAAAAACAAACACTAATAGTATCCAAATACTAGATCATGGATAAGCAAACTAAGGCCCAGGGGCTGGATCCAGGCCAATCACCTTCTCAATTTTGCCCGTGGTCTGTCCGGGAATTAGCATGTTTTTACATTAGTAGAATGTGTCCTTTTATTTAAAATGCATCTTTGGGTGATTTGTGGGGCATAGGAATTCGTTCATTCCCCACTCCCAAACATTTTTTTAGTCCCCCCTCCCCCAGTCTGATGAACAGTAGACCGGGCGTCAGCTTAGAAAGTTTGCTGATCCCTGGACTAGATTGTGCGACTGTCTTTCCTCAATAAACCAACAGTCTTCAGCCAGGTAATTTAGGATATTCAGATTTTTTTGGGGGGGGGGGTGAACCAGCAACCCCAGATGAGCAGATCTAAGAAGCATAAATCTGCTTATCTATTTGCCCCAGGGGGTGGTTTGGTCAAGCTGGGTTCCAGGGCTGCCCCAACAAACAGCTGCTACACTGCCTAGTGACTGTATTTTTCCGTGTATAAGACTGTATTTCCCCCCAATTTCTTTAATTCTTGATTTCCTCGACATCTGATGGGAGGGCATTCCACAGGGCGGGGGGCCAACACCAGGAAGGCCCTCTGCCTGGTTCCCTGGAAAGGCCCTCTGGAAAGGAACCCTGGCCTCCAGGGTGGAGATGTTCTTTCAGGCCTACTGGGCATAGGTTCTATAGGCAAAGTGAACTCAACACAGGCTCTCCTTGTGCATCACCCACGTCAAAACAAGCGTGAAAGAGAGAGAGAGCAAACAATAAGAGAGCGGAAAGAAGCAAGAGCGCCTCTCCTACTCCTATTTATTTGGCTTAGTGAAAAGAAGAAGATCCCCTAAAAAGTAAGATTTGCAGCCAGACAAAATGGGTATTGTAATATTTTGCTGGGAGCCGCCCAGAGTGGCTGGGGAAACCCAGCCAGATGGGCAGGGTATAGGTTAAGCATCCCCAAACTCAGCCCTCCAGCTGTTTTGGGACTACAACTCCCATCATCCCTAGCTAACAGGACCAGTGGTCAGGGATGATGGGAATTATAATCCCCAAACAGCTGGAGGGTCAAGTTTGGCCATGCCTGGTATAGGTGAAACTGAGGGGAAGACTGGAATAAATTTACATTATATTTGAAAGACAACTGTAAGCAATCAACATCATTAGCAGGGTGATTTGAAGATTTGCCAGAAGAAACTGGGACCGAATTCAGGATGCATAATGGAATAACTTCACGAACGACATCACAAGAATAGGAAAGGACGTGAAATGCATAGGAGGCAAAATGGAAGTTTGTAAAAACCATCTGGTGGAAGGGAGGCTCAGCAGAGCCAAAGAGATTTGATACGAGGACATGAGGTCATGCAATGCGACTGTATGTCAAATGAATAAAAATTATTATTATTTTTAAAAAGCAGATGGGCGGGGTATAAATAATTAATTTACAATCATCACCATCAATTGTTGTTGTGGTTGTCACTAGACCAGGCATAGGCGAATTCCAGATGATTTGAGGCCACAATTCCCAGCATCCCTGGCCACTGGTCCTGTTAGCTAGGGATGATGGGAGGTGTAGTCCTAAAACAGCTGGAGGGCCTCAGCCTCCGGGGGTAGCAAAGGCGGCGCCACCCGCCACACCCCCACCGCGGGCCGGCCCTCTCCCCGTCGGGGGCCAAGCCTGCGTACCTTCCCCCCCCCCGGCCTCCTCCTCCTCCTCCTCAGTCCGACCCCGACGGAGGCTCCTTCGCCGCTCTGCGCCCTTTCGGGGTCCAAAAAGCGCTTGGGCCTACCCGGCCCAGGCCGGCCGCCTGAGGGGAAAGACCTCCGTCACATCCGGGGACTCGCGCGCGCCTCGTGGCTCTCCCCTGAGGGGCTAAGCGCCTCCTTCTCCTCCAATACCTGTGCTGTCGGCAACGTTGCCCACGGAGGCTGCCATGGCTCCGGCGACTCAGCTCCCCGTCCGTCAGCGGCAGCGGCAACTTGCGAAATGGCGGTCGGGGCGCGCGCGGAGAAAAGCGCTGGCTGGAACCGGATCTCCTTTCGACAATGTAGTCCCACCGCTTCCCGCGCCTCGGGGAGGCGGCGCGCTTCCCTGGCGCCGGATGAGAAGTTGAAAAGAAGAAGGGAGGCGAGACGCCGAAGTATCCAGGGCTAGATAAGCCGAAACGGCTGACAAGAACCGAGGGCGTTCGCGTGTATCCCTCCTCCGCGAGAAAGCCAACACACTGCAGTAGATTGGACGGCGCGCATGCGCACTGGAACACCCTCGGCGCCGCACCTAAGGAAATGCGCGCGCTCCGTCTGCTGGCGCGCATGCGCTCTGAAGGATACGCCTCCGCTAAAAAAATGCGCGCGCTCCATCGGCTGACGCGCACGCGCTCTGGAGGACACTCGGCTCGCCTCAGCGAAAGGCTGAGGGGTGCCGCGCGCAAGGGCCGGCGGGAAGGGGGGTAAAGGGCGGGAAAGCGATGGCCGAGGGCTGAGGCAAATCAAGATTCATTCGTATTGTTGTTTTGTTGCGATGGGCGAGGGCTGACGCAGAGATTTATGCATGGATGCATTCATTCATTCATTAAGTGATACATTTTTGATAGTCATTCATTGCCTCTTTCGATTACAGTATTTCTGGAAAATTGGAAATTTCATATGTCGGTCCCACTGTAGCTGCAGACTTCCAGCAGATTATGGTCTGGGTCTCGGAAGTAAACGATTTTATGGGGCCAAGCGCCCCAGTTGTGGCCGCTGGGCCTTCTTCAATGCTGACCCCACGAACCTGTAAGAAAGCGAATTTCGGGGGGGAGGCTGAAATTCCATCAAGGGCCATTCACAACATCACAATAATAATAATAATTTTTCCAACGCCTTTTTAAAAAAATAGATTTTAAGTGTTACAACTATTCCATTCATTGTTAAAAATAACACTTAAAGTTAACAAAAAAACCACAAGAAACACCAGAACCTGATAGTAAGATTCAACATCTAATAACAATAACAAAAATGTTATTTAAAATAAATTTTATTTTTTAAAAAATAAATTTTAAAAATCCAATTTTTAAAAAACAATTCATTGCAGCCCCTCCCCTAACCTTCAGGTATTCCACCAGCTGTTCCAGAGGCATTTCTTGTGACAAGGCAGATGTCCAAAGATCCAGGGGTCAGCCCGTGGGCTCTGGATTCAAATCCTCCCCCCCCCCCCCAGGTTTAACTTCTGGTGGATAAAATGCAGAGCTGGGCAGTTTCCCTGCGAATTAATTCATTTTCACCTCTTTTTTGTTATTGTTTGTCAAAAAAATGCAATAAAGATTTTTTAAAAATAATTTTACTCTTGATTCTGTGTATTTTCTTTTTTCTTTTTTTATCAGTATGTTCTGTCCTATTCTTTTCATTTCCATTTTTCCCTTAAACGCATTACTTTATTTTTGGTATACATGGGTGTAAGGATTAATTCATTTTCACCCTTTAGGACGGTTAAAAGGTAAGGATAAAGGGACCCCTGACCATTAGGTCCAGTCATGGCCGACTCTGGGATTGCGGCACTTATCTCGCTTTATTGGCCGAGGGAGCTGGCGTACAGCTTCCGGGTCATGTGGCCAGCATAACTAAGCCACTTCTGGCGAACCAGAGCAGCGAACGGAAACGCCGTTTACCTTCCCGCCGGAGCGGTACCAATTTATCTACTTGCACTTTGACGTGCTTTCGAACTGCTAGGTGGGCAGGAGCTGGGACCGAGCAACAGGAGCTCACCTCGCCGCGGGGATTTGAACCGCCGACCTTCTGATCAGCAAGTCCTAGGCTCTGTGGTTTAACCCACAGCACCACCCTTTTTGTTTCTATTTTTTTTTTAAATGCACTGATTCTTTTTTTTAAAGGATTTTGCTCTCTAAAGAGACCGTCAATCCCTCAAACAAAAGCAATCTTTTATATTATTTTCCTTTTCCCTTTTTTCTTAAGCAAAATTACTTTATTTCTCGCGTATGTGGGTATAAGGATTAATTTATTTTCACTTTTTCTGTTATTGTTTGTAAATTTTTAAAAAATGCAATAGACTATTTTGTAAAAAAAGAAAATAGTTTTGCTCTCTAATGAGACTGTCAATCCGTCAAACGAAAATCTTTTATATTCTTTTTCTTTTCCATCTTTTCTTAAATGCATTACTTTATTTTTTATATATGTGGGTGTAAGGATTAATTTATTTTCACTTTTTTTGGTTATTGTGTATAAATTAAGAAAAAATGCAATAAATTTTTTATTTTACTTTTAAAAAGAATTTGCTCTCTAATTTTGCTCCCTAAAACAAAAGCGATCCTCCATGGACCATACTATAAAATAAAAAAATCTTGGGAGATGATAAATGGGTGGCCATTCCCATCACCTGAAAGGAAACGATTTCCATGCCCAGGACCCAGATTTTTTTAAATGAAAATCGGATTTTTAAAATTCAATGAGGTGTTTTAAAAAAAAATTAAATTGGTTTTTAAAGATTTTTTTGAAAACTGCCATTTGAAGGTGAATTATCCTCTAACGAGACAGCTGATCCCTCAAACAAAAGTGATCCTCCAGAGACCGAGCTATAAAATACGGTAAATAAAATTTTGTACATCCCTAATTGCTATCCTAAACCCTTATCCCTATCCGTAACCCCTAGTCCTAGCCCAGTTAGCGCGGAGAAAAGCGAGCGCTCGGCTGCCCTCTTTGGGTACCCGAGGCGACTGTTGGATGATGCGCTTCCGCTCCCGAGCGTGCCGTCAGCGATCGGAGGGGGCGAGGGGGGGCTGCCGAGGCTTACAACGGATAAAAACGGGGCCAGACCGGGCTGGGGGCTAGAGAAGGCGCGCCGGGGTCGCGGGGGCGAGCGCGGAGCGTGGACGTTGCAGGCCGCTAGCCATCTACGCGCCCTCGCCGCTGAGTCGCACGGCGTGCCTCTCCATCCCTCCTGGCTCCCCATTCTGGATGCGCCCGGCTCGGGGGCGGCGCCGCTCCCGTGGGGGGAGGCAAGGAGGGACGAGCAGCGGCGGCGGCGGCAAATCCTAGGCTGCCGCGTGGGCGCGCTCGCTTTGGAGAGGACCGGTAGGAAAGGTGGGACCGGACGCGCGTTTGGCGCATCCGAAAGGAGGGAATTCGGTGGGGGCGGGGGTTGGGGCATATGAACCCAAACCGGTGTGGAGCGGGGGTAGCGGCTCCAGTAGGAGGGGGGCCGAGGCGGGATGAGCACCCGCGGCGGTTCCTAGGGTGCCGCTTGGGCGCGCTCGCTTTGGAGAGGACCAGCCGCTGGCAAGGTGGGAGCAGACGCGCGTCTGGCGCAGTCAGGCGCCGCAGGATCCGAAAGGAGAGAATTCGGAGTTGCTGGGTGGGTGCGGGGCGGCGGCGGAGCATGTGGACCCAAACCGGCGCCCCCTCGGTCTTCCCCAGCTCTTTCCCACGGGGTCTTTTGCGCCGCAGGATGCCAAGAACTCTCTGCCCCACAAGTCCTGGGTGGAACCCCGAGCTGTGGGAGCAGTTCCTCGAGGGGGCAAGAAAGAAAGGCACCCCAAGCTCGCCGCCATTCACACGCGCGCTGCACCCTTTCGCCTGCCCGGAGTCTGTGCGCGCGTCAGGGCGTTCCGACGGGTGCGGCCGCATCCTGCGCGAGGAACCAAGCGACCCGAAGGGGGAGCCGCTTGGGACGCGGCGCAAAATCCCCTCTTCTTGGGAAACTCGCCTCTGTGTAGATCACACGTGACGACGGGACACGTGGCTCTTTTGCAGGCCGGCTCAAGGCGGAGGGCAGGGTGGGGGTGGCTGGGCGCTTAAATCCGCGTGTGCTGAATTATTTTTATTCATAAACTTAATAATGCAAACCCATTGGGCAATTACAAAAGTTCCTTTAGAAACACCATTTAAAAAGACTCTTAGTTTAGTCTCTAGAAATGTGCTATAACATGAAAGAATAATAGATGATCTATGAGGCAAATGACTAATAATTATAAATACCTTTATTAATGTGGAATTAAGTGTTATAACCTGTACAATGCAATTGTAGTTAATACAAGGCAGTTTCCCATTTGGAATAATAATAATAATTTATCATTTCTACCCTGCCCATCTGGCTGCATATCCCCAGCCACTCTGGGCGGCTTCCAACAAAATATTAAAATACAATAGTCCTTCAGATATTAAAAGCTTCCCTAAACACAGCTTCTTTCAGATGTCTCCTAAAAGTCTGGTAGTTGTTTTTTTGTTTTTTCCTTTGACATCTGGTGAGTGGGCGTGCCACTACAGAGAAGGCCCTTTGCCTGGATCCCGCAGTGAGGGAACCGCCAGAAGGCCCTTGGCTCTGTAATAATAAAATAATAAATAAATAAACAAACAAACAAAAAGGAATAATAAAAGCCTTTTTTACAGAAAGGTTCGGCCTTGCTGGCATCCTCCGAATATTGACAAGCAGAGTGAGGTTGATGGCGTTTTTTTATATAGTATCAATATCACCATTGTAGTCCACACTGTTCATGGGGACAGCAGACCTTTGTGTCCTTGTGACACTTAGTGAGTGTAAAATATGGTATTTTTAGTAATATGTCCCATTCATAAATAATGCCAATACTATACACGCCTGTCCATAAAAAAATTATTCAACAGGTCCTTATATTAATGCAGCTACCCAATACCCATTCAATTGTATAATTTTATTGCAATTCATTGTACTGTATACTGTGTATACAAACAGCACAAAAACATGATCTAAATTACAATACTTTTATTTGTTTTTTTATCTTATATTTTGGAAGTGTCCATCCAGTTGTTTTTCTTTTAAATTTTTCTGGGGACCCCCCAAGAGAGTGGGGCCCTAAGCTAGAGCTTGTTGAGCTTATACATAAATCCAGCACTGGCTGATGGCTGACGCAAATATTCATTTGTTCATTCAAACGGCCTGCAGGTCGCAGCATCTGGCCGCCCTAATGCTTCTTCTCTGGTTGGTTCTTTTTCAGGTGAGTAGGAAATGGCCTTGGCAGACCCCGGCGGTGGCAGCGCCCAACCCAGCTCAGACTTCCCGGAGATTGTGGAGCTGAACGTTGGCGGTCAAGTCTACCTGACTCGCCGCAGCACTCTGCTGAGCATCCCTAACTCGTTGCTCTGGGAGATGTTCGCCCACAACGGTGCCCGGCCCTTGGCCCGCGACAGCAAGAACCGTGTCTTCGTCGACCGAGACGGCTTCCTTTTCCGCTACATCCTCGACTACATGAGAGACCGGTGCCTCGTGCTGCCGGAAAACTTCCCGGAGAGGGGCCGGCTGCGGCGCGAAGCCGAGTACTTCCAACTCCCTGAGCTGGCCCGGACATTGGCACCCAAAACCGGCCAGGACTCAGACGAGGAGGGCCAAAGTGACTCCGAGGATCTTTCCCCTGGGCCTGACGCCCCGGGAATCTTGCCTGACGGACAAAGCACAAGGATACCCGGCTTCATCACCATCGCCTACCGGGGTTCGTACGCCCTGGGCCGGGATGGCCAGGCAGACGCCAAATTTCGCCGGGTGGCAAGGATCACGGTCTGCGGCAAGACAGCACTGGCCAGGGAGGTCTTCGGTGAGGCGCTAAACGAGAGTCGGGACCCCGACCGGGCGCCGGGGCGCTACACGTCCCGCTACTACCTCAAGTTCACATTCCTGGAGCAAGCCTTTGACCGGCTGGCCGGCGCCGGGTTCCAGATGGTGGCCAGCAATTCAACGGGGACCTGCACCATCGAGCCGGCGGACGGCAAGATCTGGACCTCGTACGCCGAATACGTCTTCTACCGTGAGTGACGCTCCGGCCGAGCCGAACCCAAACACACGCAAAAGCGACCCTCCCTCGATCTTCCCTGTAGAGTGTAGACAAACCAACATACCCTCTGGCCTCTCCTCCCTCGCTTCCTGAACCAAACCCTCTCTGGAGCCTTCTGAGTAGCGCAACCGTCCTCCACGGCTTTCTCTGAATCATGGACTTGGACGTTGTGACATGTGGGGTGTGTCTGTGATGATGTATCCATTTTGCCGAGCAGAATTCCCTCGGATCACCAAACCGAGATGCCTGCCAGGAATATAGGAGCAAAACGGTGGTCTTGATTCGAAAGACAGTTGCAACAGGACTCGCACCCCAAACAAAGGGATACTCCCTCTTTTATCAGTTCTCCCTTTCTCCCCTGGGGAAGCACCATGCACCCATCACAGATACATCATGCATATGTCATGTAAAGGGGGGAAATTCCAGGGTGAGTGACTTCTTGACAGCCTAGCTCACCAGGGCACTTGCCCCCATGGGCCCATGCGGTCAGTAAAAGGAGGAAGTCCCAGCCCGGTAATTTGGAGCAAAACAGTGGTCAGTAGACCATGATTCTTACTGTTGCACCACAGGTCTGCCCAGGAGTAAGAACCCCAAGCATGGGGCGATGTCAACTTTTAAAACTTCCTTCTTCCCCCTAGAATACAGTGGTACCTTGACTAAAGTCCAGTCTATTATAACTCCGTTTTGGACTAAGTCCAATTGCAACCCGGAAATGACTGCTCCGGGCTGAGTCATTTTTTTTATATAAGTCGGGCCCGGCTGCTGTTTTAGGGGTTGCTTTTCATCATCTGGTTCCTGTTGAGTGTGTTTTGTTTGTTAATTGAGTCCCTCGCTGCTAATCAGAGGCTTCCTGTTGAGTCTGCCAGCTGTTGAGTCTCGAGTACCCACGCAAAACAGAGGTGATATTTGGAGGTTTAGTTTTTGCTAATTTTTTTGCATTTTGGTTTGTGTGGCTTTTTCAGCTTTTTGACTGTGACTTCGTTTTATGGGACTGATCTGTGAATGTGGCTTGTGATTTCGTTTTTGTGACTTGTTTTTGTGACTGTGTGGAACTGGTTGATTGTCTGGCTGCAGAAATGGATAAAAGCCCCCCATCCAAACAATGACTATCATCAGTGCATGTAAGGAAAAAAAATGTTAATTTTTTCATCTACACTACTGTCTTATTTACTTTATAGCACAGTACTTAGATTATTATAGGGACACAAGTGGCGCTGTGGGTTAAACCACAGAGCCTAGGACTTGCCGATCAGAAGGTCAGCAGTTCGAATCCCCGCGACAGGGTGAGCTCCCGTTGCTCGGTCCCAGCTCCTGCCCACCTAGCAGTTCGAAAGCACGTCAAAGTGCAAGTAGATAAATAGGTACCGCTCCAGCAGGAAGGTAAACGGCGTTTCCATGCGCTCCTCTAGTTCGCCAGAAGCGGCTTACTCATGCTGGCCACATGAGTTGTACGCCGGCTCCCTTGGCCAATAAAGCAAGATGAGCGCCGCAACCCCAGAGTCGCCACGACTGGACCTAGTGGTCAGGGGTCCCTTTACCTTTACCTTTACATTGATTATTGCTTTCATTTTATGGATATATGGTCTTGTTAGACAGTAAAATTCATGTTAAATTGCTGTCTTAGCAGGTGTTCTCCATTGTTTAGAACGGATTAATCTATTTTCAATTACTTTCTATGGGAAAGCATGCTTCGTTTTAAGACCGGACTTCCGGAATGGATTACGGTCTTAAATCAAAGTACCACTGTACACTTCACATAGCATCGTTGAAACATCATCACTAGCACGTCGCAAATGGAGAGGGGTATACGGGGGTAACGCAAGTTCAATATTGTATGCCTTTCCCGACACCCTTTATGTCCAAAGTCTGTTTCGGGGACCTAATCCCCCGTTTCTGGGGCCAGATGTCGGCATTTCCCAGGGACGGTCTCGGGGTTTACAAATCCGTCCCCGGATTTCATTTCATGTCCCTGGATTTCTATTGTCAGTGTTGTAGATCTACGAATAGGGAATGAATCTTGCGTGATTGGTTCAGCTGCACAAGACACATCATACGGGGATTTCTAGTGAGGCAACATGGCGGACGCCACAGGCACCATATCACTACAATAATCCATGAGATATTTTTTATACATGTCCCATTTTCTAATAAAGTTTTGATCAGGGCAGTTTCACGGTTTCTCTGTTAACTTTGCCTATTATTATTATTATTATTATTATTAAAGATCATTTCTTTGTTCTAGCACCTCTCATAGACAAGTATTATTATTATTATTATTTATTATTTATAAGATCTATTATTTGATTGTTGATGTAAACCTCCAAAAGGCATTTTGTACCATCAGGTTTCAACTTCTATCTTCAGTACTTTAATGCTATGGCTAGCGGCTGATGCAAATAAAAGATTGTCCTGATCTGGAAAAAAAATTAAAAAGTAAAACCAGGTTTGTCCATAACAAAAAGGAAAATTGGGATATTTGTTCCATTACATCACGTTCTAACGTCTATCATCTCTCAACATTTCTTTGTCTAACGCACTATGTATTTCTGTTCTCTCAGTTGAATTTTGACAATAATATCTGATCTTGGATCACAGAAGTTCTTCAAAGGCTGCCACAGACACCATATACTGTACCTACAATAATCCATGAGATATTTTTTATACATGCCCCATTTTCTAATAAAGGTTTCATCAGGACAGTTTCTCGGTTTCTCTGTTAACTTTGCCTATTATTATTATTATTATTATTATTATTATTAAAGATCATTGCTTTGGCCAGGGCACACCTGACTCCCTCCCTTGGCAATCTTCGCGGAGCTCTGGCCCAATGGTGGCCAGTGCTTGAATTTAATTAATTTTATAATGAATGATTTTAGAGTGTTGTTTGTGCTGTACTTTTGTACTGTTTTATTGTTGTTAGCCGCCCTGAGCCCGGCTTCGGCTGGGGAGGGCGGGATATAAATTATTATTATTATTATTATTATTATTATTATTATTATTATTCTAGCGCAAATCATATACAAGTATTATTATTATTATTATTATTTATTTAATTTCCATACTGCCTGATACCCGAAGGTCTCAGGGTGGTTTGCATAAAATACCAAATGCATAAAATCAAAACGAAACCAACAACCCATTAAAAAAAACCTAGAAGAGCCAGCATTTTTTAAAAGGGTATAGGATGCTAAGAAAGCGCGTGGTCGGCTTGACGCGGCTTTCATCAATTTGATTTTTTTAAAATAATAATAATAATATTTATTCAATTTTCCATTTTCTCCTGGGGATTCCAGGCCCAGACGAACCAAAAAAATGCAAAAAGGAATATTCTTGTATGCGACGGAAGCAGCAAGAATATTCATCGCAACGAATTAGAAGGGAGAGAAAATCCCAACAAAATGAGAGTGGCAAAGTAAGTCGTTGGAGTTTGCAAAAATGACAAAAACAGAGGTAATACTGAGATTTATTCAAAAATGGGACGTGTTCAGAAAATAACTAGAGGATTATTGCAGTAAGATGACATCAGTGGCAATATTCGAACAACTCCGGTGTTTGGATGTGCAAATATAAGAGAATATAACATTGGCAAAGATTATTAAAAAGAAAATAGAGATAATTTTTTGTTGTCTATTTTTTAAAACAGATAACTTTGATTTTTTTGCCTTTTTTGAAGTTTGAAAAAGCAATCTAAAAAGGGAGAAAATAGAGATTAATAGTTTATCAGATCAGGAAATACATGGTGAGGTGGCAGGAGGTCATAGGAATTTAACAAGAATGGATTGAGCAAATATTGATATTCTTTGGTATTTTCGTTTGGGGTTTTCATACATTTTTCTTTAATTTCCCCAGAGGGGTTGGGGAAACCTAGGCAGATGGGCAGGGAAGAAATAATAAATTACATTATTATTATTATTATTATTATTATTATTATTATTATTATTTCCAATAAAGCATTTAATACAAGAAGAAGAAGATACCAGTGTGTTTCAAAACAGCAATGGGAATTCCTAAAATCACTATCCAGCCTTTATTTAAATAATAGCAGCTGGCTGGAACTGAAATGGGAGATTGTTATGTTATGAGATTGATCTTCTCTAAAGCTGCCATTTGCTGATTACTTTCTCTCCCTTTCTTCCTTCCTCCAGGTCCTCCGGCTTGTCAGGATTCCCAAAAGGTGTCAGGAGAACACCCCCATTTCCCAGGTAAGAAGAGTTCCACTTTCTCTTTCTCTCAAGTCTCTATAAAAAGTGCAAGCCAGATTCTTTCTTTCTTTCTCTCTCTGTTGCTCTCTCCGTGTCTTTCTTTCTTTCTCTCTCTCTCTCTCTCTCTCTCTCTCTCTTTCTTTCTTAGAACCCTCAGACTTCTTCCCTTCTTTCCTTCACGAGTTCTTACCATATCCCACAATTAACTGCATCTCCGCATTTTCCAAATAATTATACAAATCACATATAAAGATAGAATAAAATTTGACATAACAAGCACCTTCACATTCCTGCCAACGGTTTTAAATGTGTACAGTGATCTTTTCAATTAAGGAAAAATCTGGCTTAAAAGAGATGTAGAGCTGGGTCTCATGTTCAACCCGCCAAGTGTTTTTAGTAGGTCATTCCAGCTTCTCTGGGGCCACTTCTTCTATTGCCTTCCCATAATCCTATTAGCCTGAGAGAAGGGACTGAGCTATAAGAGGAAAAAAGCCCCTCTCTTAGCAGCCCCGCCGACAGCTTGAGATTTTAAATCTTTAAATCAGTCGCTCACATCAGGATAGCTCCTTCGGCCTGCTGATGAGCTGCTGGAGAATAACAACAACAACAACAACAACAACCCTATCCCTAATGTTGTTATTGTTTAGTCATTTAGTTGTGTCCGACTCTTCGTGACCCCATGGACCAGAGCACGCCAGGCACTTCTGTCTTCCACTGCCTCCTGCAGTCTGCTCAAACTCATGCTGGTAGCCTCAAGAACACTATCCAACCATCTCGTCCTCTGTCATCCCCTTCTCCTTGTGTGCTCCATCTTTCCCAACGTCAGGGTCTTTTCCAGGGAGTCTTCTCTTCTCATGAGGTGGCCAAAGTACTCAGCTTTACAATCTGTCCTTCCAGTGAGCACTCAGGGCTGATTTCCTTCAGTATGGAGAGGTTTGATCTTCTTGCAGTCCATGGGACTCTCAAGAGTCTCCTCCAGCACCAGAATTCAAAAGCATCAATTCTTTGGCGATCAGCCTTCTTTATGGTCCAGCTCTCACTTCCATACATCACTACTGGGAAAACCATAGCTTTTACTATATGGACCTTTGTTGGCAAGGTGATGTCTCTACTTTTTAAGATGCTGTCTAAGTTTGTCATTGCTTTTCTCCCAAGAAGCAGGCGTCTTTTAATTTTGTGGCTGCTGTCACCATCTGCAGTGATCATGTAGCCCAAGAAAGTAAAATCTCTCACTGCCTCCATTTCTTCCCCTTCTATTTGCCAGGAGGTGATGGGACCAGTGGCCATGATCTTCGTTTTTTTGATGTTGAGCTTCAGACCATATTTTGCGCTGTCCTCTTTCACCCTCATTAAAAGTTATTTAATTCCTCCTCACTTTCTGCCATCAAGGTTGTGTCATCTGCATATCTGAGGTTGTTGATATTTCTTCCGGCGATCTTAATTCCGGCTAGGGATTCATCCAGCCCAGCCTTTCGCATGATGAATTCTGCATATAAGTTAAATAAGCAGGGAAACAAAATACAGCCTTGCCGTACTCCTTTCCCAATTTTGAACCAATCAGTTGTTCCATATCCAGTTCTAACGGTAGATTCTTGTCCCACATAGAGATTTCTCAGGAGACAGATGAGGTGATCTGGAACTCCCATTTCTTTAAGAACTTGCCATAGTTTGCCGTGCTCGACACAGTCAAAGGCTTTTGCATAGTCAATGAAGCAGAAGTAGATGTCTTTCTGGAACTCTCTAGCTTTCTCCATAATCCAGCGCATGTTTGCAATTTGGTCTCTGGTTCCTCTGCCTCTTCTAAATCCAGCTTGCACTTCTGGGAGTTCTCGGTCCACATACTGCTTGAGCCTTCCTTGTAGAATTTTAAGCATAACCTTGCTAGTGTGTGAAATGAGTGCAATTGTGCGGTAGTTGGAGCATTCTTTGGCAATGCCCTTCTTTGGGATTAGAATGTAGACTGATCTTCTCCAATCCTCTGGCCACTGCTGAGTTTTCCAAACTTGCTGGCATATTGAGTGTAGCACCTTAACGGCATCATCTTTTTAAAATTTTAAATAGTTCAGCTGGAATACCATCACTTCCACTGGCCTTGTTGTTTGCAGTGCTTTCTAAGGCCCATTTGACTTCAGGATGTCTGGCTCAAGGTCAGCAACCACACTACCTGGGATGTACGAGACATCCATATCTTTCTGGTATAATTCCTCTGTGTATTCTTGCCACCTCTTCTTGATGTCTTCTGCTTCTGTTAGGTCCTTACCACTTTTGTCCTTTATTATGGTAATCTTTGTACGAAATGTTCCTTTCATATCTCCAATTTTCTTGAACAGATCTCTGGTTCTTCCCATTCTGTTGTTTTCCTCTAGTTCTTTGCATTGCTTGTTTAAGAAGGCCTTCTTGTCTCTCCTTGCTATTCTTTGGAAATCTGCATTCAATTTCCTGTATCTTTCACCATCTCCCTTGCATTTTGCTTGCCTTCTCTCCCCCGCTATTTGTAAGGCCTCATTGGACAGCCACTTTGCTTTCTTGCATTTCCTTTTCATTGGGATGGTTTTCATTGCTGCCTCCTGTATAATGTTGCGAGCCTCCACCCATAGTTCTTCAGGCACTCTGTCCAGCAAATCTAAATCCTTAAACCTGTTCCTCACTTCCACTGTGTATTCATAAGGGATTTGACTTAGATTGTATCTTACCGGCCCAGTGGTTTTTCGTACTTTCTTCAGTTTAAGCTTGAATTTTGCTATAAGAAGCTGATGATCTGAGCCACAGTCAGCTCCAGGTCTTGTTTTTGCTGACTGTATAGAGCTTCTCCATCTTTGGCTGCAGAGAATATAATCAATCTGATTTCGATGCTGCCCATCTGGTGATGTCCATGTGTAGAGTCGTCTCTTATGTTGTTGGAAAAGCGTGTTTGTGATGACCAGCTTGTTCTCTTGACAGAACTCTTATTAGTCATTGCCCTGCTTCATTTTGATCTCCAAGGCCAAACTTGCCAGTTGTTCCTTTTATCTCTTGATTCCCTACTTTAGCATTCCAATCCCCTATAATGAGAAGAACATCCTTCTTTGGTGTCACTTCTATAAGGTCTTGTAAGTCTTCATAGAACTGGTCAATTTCAGTTTCTTCAGCACCAGTAGTTGGTGCATAAACTTGGATTACTGTGATGTTAAAAGGTCTGCCTTGGATTCGTATCAAGATCATTCTTTCATTTTTGAGATTGCATCCCAGTACAGCTTTCGCCACTCTTTTGTTGACTATGAGGGCCACTCCATTTCTTTTACAGGTTTCTTGCCCACAGTAGTAGACATGATAGTCATCCGAACTGAATTCGCCCATTCCCATCCATTTTAGTTCCCTGATGCCCAGGATTTCAATATTTATTCTTGCCATCTCATTTTTGACCACATCCAACTTACCCAGGTTCATGGTTCTTACATTCCAGGTTCCTATGCAATATTTTTCTTTACAGCGCTGGACTTTCCTTTCACTTCCAGGCATATCCGCAACTGAACATCCTTTCGGCTTTGGCCCAGCCACTTCATCAGCTCTGAATCTACTTGTACTTGTCCTCCGCTCTTCCCCAGTAGCATGTTGGACGCCTTCCGACCTGAGGGGCTCATCTTCCAGCGTCATAACTTTTATATGCCTGTTGTCTTTGTCCATGGAGTTTTCTTGGCAGGGATACTGGAGTGGCTTGCCAGTTCCTCCTCCAGGTGGATCACGTTTGGTCAAAACTCTCCACTTTGACCTGTTCATCTTGGGTGTCCTCCTTGGCATAGTTCATAGCTTCTCTGAGTTATTCAAGCCCCTTCGCCACGGCAAGGCAGTGATCCATGAAGGGGCTATCGCTAATACCTGTCCCTAACTCCTATCCCTATCTCTAACCCTTACCCCTAACAACAACAACAATCTACCCCTGTTGGTCCCTGCCAGTTTTGATATTGGATTGTAGATCGCAGCCGACTTCAAGTTGGACATGCCTGGATATGACGATTGTTGGTTACATGTATTTTCAGCAACTTGGAAATAAAGTTGGGGAGGGAGATGCTTGTCTTAGTCCTCTCTCTCTCAGTAGTAGTAGTAGTAGTAATTTTTTACTATTCCCCCCCCCCCCCAGGAAGCCTCTGGCTCAGCGTGGCGCCTTCGGCAGCACCAGTGGGAACAGAGAAGGATGTCCGGAAAAGCCTCGCCTCTTCCTCTGAGCCCATTTTGGACCTCCGGACAGATGCGGCATCCGTGCTTCCAGGTGAGATGCTCAAGAAAATCACCCTTTTAGAGTTTAAATTGGGAGAACTAAACGCAGTAGACGGACAAAGGATTCTCAAGAGGAGGAAATCACATGGCGGGAAGCTGGTTACAGGTGCGTTTAAATATCTGAAGTTCAAGGCTTCCGGCTAAGACCCATGGGAAGCCCTCCTCAAAGAATAAAGATGCGCCAGTCTTGGGCATAAGGAACAGTAAGAAGCTAAAGCCCTCCACTGCTGGGACTAAAGGCAGGCTGGAGGCTGGGGGTTACAAAGAAGTAGGAGGAGTGGGTTGACCCGATATTCATCATTTTTATTTACTCATCTCTTCTTCTCCTCCTCTCCTTCTTCTCCTGCTTCTTCCTCCTCCTTCTCTCCTCCAGCGTCCACCATCCCCACCAGCACAACACCAACCGCCCTGCCAACTGCCACGGAGCAACCCCCCACCGCCACCCTCAGAAGATCCCCCGTGCTCCCAGCCGGGGCCACCACCGAACCGGCCCCACCAGACCTACCCCAGAGCTCCAAGGAGGCCACCCAGGAGAGACCTTTCTCATCCGCCAACTTCTCCCCCGACCCAGATCCGGCTTTGCCCCCTCCTCTGGATCAAGACCCCCTCCCGGAAACCAGGGGATCTTGGGGGTCCTTGCCGTGGCCGGAGGCCCCTGAAGAGTGTGGCCCGCCCCGGCCCACCACCTTGGACTTCTCCAAGCCCCTCCAGAAGCTGGAGGAGGCAAAGCAGGTGGGCGTTGAGGAGAACGGGCTGGAGCGTGGCCCGCCGCCTCCCGGCGAAGAGAGGAAGGCTCTGCAGTTGGAGCTGGGCAAATGCATTGAGGACTTTCGGAGAATCCGAGTGCCCGCCTCGTTCCCCAACAAGAAACGGGCATGGCAAAGCGAGCTGCTCCAGAAATACCAGCTCTGAGGGACTCTCGTGGATCCATCAAATGGAAGCAATCATCAATGGACCGTATTATAAAATAAAGGAGACAGTTGTAGATGAGAAAAATAAAAATGGATTTCCCCCCCGACCTGCAGTGGTGATAGTCGTTGTTTGGATGGGGGGCTTTGATCCATTTCCGCGGTAATGCCATCCATCCATCCAGAGCTGAACCAGGTTCCGCACAGTCGCGAAAACAAAGAAACCAAAAAAGCGGCAAACTGAATCTGCTCCGGAAGTCTGTTTGACGTCCAAAATGTTCAGAAGCCGAGACGCAGATTCCAGTTGGCACAGGCACCCCGGAAAGGACCACCAACAGCTGCGTCGGACATTCAGCTTCCAAAAAACGTCCAGAAACCAGAACACTTCTGGGTTTTGGGCATTTGGGAACCAGCATGTTTGGGTACCAAGGCGCTTGGGAACCAGGGTGTTTGGGTACCAAGACATTTGGAAACCAGGGCGTTTGCTACCAAGGCGTTTGGGTACCAAGCCATTTGGGAACCAGGGTGTTTGGGAACCAAGGCGTTTAGAAACCAGGATCCTTAAGAACCAGGGCTGATGCGGTCGATGTTTGTTGGAAGTGCGAAGGTTATCGCCTCTGGCATGCAGAGCATCCCTGGGTGTGTTCACAGGAATGCATTTCGGATTAATTCAGTTTTCCGGTCCGTTGTGATTCCCTCCATGCTTCCGCCCCCCCCCCCAGCGCATTGTCCCAGCATGTCGGTTGTGACCAAGACAGTCTGCCAAGGGAAATGCTGTTGTTGTAGTACTGTTAAAGGCTGTATTTTGCAGCTTCATTGCTTTCCAGGAACGGTTGCCAGGAAAACCCGGCTCAGCAAACACACCTCACTAAGGAGGCCAGTGGTGGGTGGAAAAATAGGTGCAATCCAGCACAAAACACATACAGTGTATTAACTGTTTCCATGCTGTGGCGGCCACTGAGCAAGATGACATCAGTTTTTTTAGATACTCTCAATGTTTCAGGAAGAAAAAAACCGTTACACACAAACGTATTTTCATAGAACCAGAGCTTTATTTTATTTTATTTTTTAATGTTTAAGAGTACTCTCATTTCCCGACTCATCTCGAAATACAGTCCATTTTCGGAGGATGCCAGCAAGGTTGAACCTTTCTGCAAAAAAGAGGCTTTTATGATTCCAAAAAGGAAATCTTCCTCCGCTTGTCCATATTAAGAGTTTGCCAGCAAGGTTGAACCTTTCTGCAAAAAAGAGGCTTTTATGATTCCAAAAAGGAAATCTTCCTCCGCTTGTCCATATTAAGAGTTTGCCAGTAAGGTTGAACCTTTCTGTAAAAAAAGGAAAAGGAAACTTTCCTCTGCTTGTCCGTATTAAGAGGATGTCAGCACGGTTGAACCTTTCTATAAAAAAAGGGATTTAAATCTTAAAGGGTTTTATTCTGTTTTTCATCTGTCAGGAGCTGCCCAGAGTGGCTGGGGAAGCCCAGCCTGATGGTCGGGGTATAGATAATATACTTGAATATTACCATTATTATTATTATTATTATTGTATTTCAGTAGTGGAATGGTCCAAATAGCCTAGGAACCACCGAGAATCGAGGAGATTCAACCTGGAAAGACTGCACCAAACCTGCCCTTCTTTCTTTCTATTTCTCCAACAAAAAATAAAAAATCCTTCTACCTTGTGTTCCTTTAAAGAAGAGGATTTCTGGCCCTCTCATTGGCCGGAGTTGAGTGAGATCCCTCCTGATTGGCTGAGAGAGGGAAAGAACTGCCCACTTTCAGACAGGTAAATTTTTCTTGCCGCAGATTGGGATATTCTTAAAGCTGCAGATTAGATGCTTCCGGGTGCCTGATTCTCTGCATCGTCAAAAAAACCTGGTTTTTCTTCTCGGATTTGAGGTTTTTTGCAACTGCAAAGTGGGAATTTTTCGTGCAACAAGATTTGGGATTCTTGAGACTGCAGACCAACTGGATTCCTCAAGATTAGGAAGAGGGACTTATTTTTGCATTGTCCAAAAAACTTGCTTTTCTTCTTTGATTTAAGTTTCACAACTCTGCAAATTGAGAATTTTTCGTGCAACAGATTTGGGATTCTTGCTCCAAATTATTAACCGGCCAGTCAGCTTTCCGAGGGGCCAAATTGTCCCAAAAATCTCATTTTCCCCCTCAGATTTGAGTTTTTTCCGCAACTCTGCCAAGTAGAAGAAGGGCAGGGTGGGTAGGATGAGCTGCGGCCCAGTTTCGAAACCCGCCAACATGGAAGACACAGATGTCTTCGAAGACATCCAACCAACGGTACAAATCTCAGAAAGTCAACAGGCTCTGGCCCAGGTAAGTGAGCTGCAGGAAAACCCCATATTCTGGGTTTTTTATTTATTTTTCATTTTTATATTTACTTACTTACTTAATTTTTATACCACCCTACACCCAAAGGACTCGGGGCCGTTCACGTAAAATATGGCATTTAATACCATTCTACCACAACGTCTGGTGTCTAAACTGGAAGATCTGGGGCTCCCGTTATCACTTTGTGGGTGGATATTGGACTTTCTGTCAGACCGCACCCAGAGGGTTCGGTTGGGCCTTATACCTCTAATACACTTAAGACTAACACAGGAACACCACAAGGATGCGTACTTAGTCCGCTCCTTTATATTCTCTACACGTATGATTGTGTCGCTGCTCACCCTAGTAATAGGGTTGTCAAATTTGCAGATGACACAACCGTGATTGGGCTCATCTCTGAAAGGGAGGGTGAAACGGACTATAGAGTTGAGGTGGAGCGGCTGACAGAGTGGTGCAGAGCTAACAACTTGCTCATAAATACAAGGAAGACAAAGGAGCTTGTGGTGGACTTCAGGAGACAGAAGAGCAATGTCCAGCCACTTCTGATTGATGGGGTCTGTGTGGAGAGGGTAACAACGTTCAGATTTTTGGGTATTGAGTTACAAGAGGATCTGTCCTGGAGTGCCAACACAAGGGGGCTTGTGAAGAAGGCGCAGCAGAGACTGTACTTTTTGAGAATCCTAAGGAAAAACCATCTTCCGCAGAAACTGCTGCTTGCCTTCTATCACTGTGCCATTGAGAGCGTGCTCACTTATGGCTTATGTGTGTGGTACGGAAGCTGTACTACCCAGGACAGGATGGGGTAGTGCAGAGTTGTGAAGGCAGCAGAGAGCATTGTTGGCTGCCCACTTTCCACCTTAGAGCAGATTTATGCCACAAGGTGCCAGAGGAAGGCACTGGACATAGTAAAAGATCCATCGCATCCTGGTCACTGTCTCTTCGAGCTCCTGCCGTCGGGACGGAGATACAGGACGATGAAGACAAGAACGAGCCGTCTCAAGAACAGCTTCTTCTCCAGAGCGATCTCGGCCCTGAATGGGAAACCTGGACTTTGAAAGTCATCTAATCTTCCTTGCTGTATTATACTGTATTGTTTTAATTAGTGTTTTTATAGTTGTTCTGATTTTGAGTGGAGTGCCCTACCTGGGTGGATGGAGCAGCCAAGTAATTTCGTTGTCCCTGAGAGGGGGCAATGACAATAAAGATATTATTATTATTATTATTATTATTATCATTATTATTATTATTATTATTAAATACGTAAAATTGAAATAAAAACAATAATTCAGTAAACACTCCCTGCCAAGTTGGCGCATATTGGCCTGAATACAGTACCGTATTGGCCTGAATATAAGGCACCCTTTAGCTTTTCACAGTTGGGATTTGGGGGAAAATATGAGGCTTATATTTGGGACAATACGGTACATTCTTATTTGGCTCAATGTCATTTTTTATTGTCTCCCTAGTAAATTATTGACCAAGGTCAATATTTGCTCCTCAGATCGTTCAATCTTGGTCTTGACCCCGGGTTCAAGATGCTTGTTCTTTTTCCTATGAGAACACTCTGAGGATAAGAGGGCAAAAAGCAGGGTGGATTTGATTTGAATTGAATCGATTTAAATCCCTAGTCCGGGAGACTTGATATAAAATCCTTTTTCAACCTTGCTGTGGCATCCACTTAATATGGACAATCAGAGGAAGGTTTTCTTTTTGGAATAATAAAATTCTTTTTCTACAGAAAGGTTCAACCTTGCTGGCATCCTCTTATATGGACAAGCAGAGGAAGATTTCCTTTGTGGAATCATAAATTTTCAGTCATTTCTACACTTCATTTAAAAAAAAAAATTAACCACATCAGTTAACAAACATGGATGCATATGGTACTATATTATTCTTTTACTTAAATAAATGTTTATTAAAGAAATGGTTATTTTTCTCCTTCCAATCAAGTATGGCAGAAAAGTTGTCCAGATATCGGCAGTTAACTTATTAAACCTCACTGTCATTTCATAATCTTTGCTCTATGTATTTCTAAGAGTGGAACCAAATCAGTAATTTTTGACAGAAGTGTAAAAACGACTCTGAAAATTTATGATTCCAAAAAGGAAACCTTCCTATGGTTGCCAATATTGAGGATGGCAGCAAGGTTGAGCCTTTCTGTAAAAAATGATTTCATTATTCCAATTAGGAAACATTCCTCTGCTTGTCCATATAGGAAGGTGCCAGCAAGGTTGAACCTTTCTGTAAAAAGGGGGATTTTATTATTCCACTAACTACCATTTCTCCTCCAGGCCCCCTTCGAAATAGACCAGTACCTCTCAGAACATTTGCCCGCCAACCCCCTGGACGTCGGGCAGAAGTACCGCCGGGAAAGCGCCTCCGTCGTCGACGAATACTTCTCCGCAGAGAAGCCACCTTCCGCCCACCTTCGCACGGGCTTCTACCGGCCCCCCAAGCCCCTCGCCCCCTTCGCACGGGTCAAATCGGAACCCGGCACCTTCTTGGCCAGGCCCGGCCCAGCATGGCAGACCCTCCCCGACTTTGGCAGCACCTTCCACGTCTTCTCCAACCCGGGTCGGATCTTGGGGTGCCTGTCTCTGGGCACCGGCCTGCCGCCGTCACCACCAAACTCGCAGCCTGGCAGCCCGGAGGTTGCCGAGGACATCTCTCAAAGGCAGGACCAGGCTGCCTCGTCAGTGAAAAGACCCCTCCAGGGCCAAATGCCAATGCTGCATGGTGGATTGCAGACACTCGCCGTGCCGATCCCCAAGTACAGCCAGAGGAACAACCCGGAGCTGGAGAAGAGAAGGGTCCATCATTGTGACTACTCCGGTAGGACCAATCCTTTTTTACTGAAAGGTTCACCCTTGCTGGCATCCCCTGAATATTAGCAAGGAGAAGGTTTCATTTTTGGGATAATAAAATCCCTTTTTAGACAAAGGTCCAACCTTGCTGGCATCCTCTTAAAATTGATAAGTGGCCTGAATATAAGCTGCACTTTCACTTTTCGTGGTCAGAATTTGGGGAAAAAGTGAGGCTTATATTCAGGCTAATACAGATTATTGTTATTATTATTATTACTTCTATTATTATTATTATTATTACTGCCACTGCTATTACTACTACTACTACTACAACAACAACAACAACAATAATAATAATTTATTATTTATACCCCGCCCATCTGGCTGAGTTTCCCCAGCCACTCTGGGTGGCCCCTAATCAAGTGTTAAAAACAATACAGCATTATATTAAAAACTTCCCTAAACAGGGCTGCCTTCAGATGTCTTCTAAAGATAGGATAGCTGCTTATTTCCTTCACATCTGAAGGGAGGGTGTTACACAGGGCGGGCGCCACTACCGAGAAGGCCCTCTGTCTGGTTCCCTGCAACCTCACTTCTTGCAATGAGGGAACTGCCAGAAGGCCCTCGGAGCTGGACCTCCGTGTCCGGGCTGAATGATAGGGGTGGAGATGCTCCTTCAGATCTACTGGGCCAAGGCCATTTAGGGCTTGAAAGGTCAGCACCAACACTTTGAATTTTGCTCGGAAACGTACTGGGAGCCAATGCAGATCTCTCAGGACCAGTGTTATGTGGTCCTGGTGGCCGCTCCAAGTCCCCAGTCTAGCTGCCGCATTCTGGATTAATTGCAGTTTCCGGGTCACCTTCAAAGGTAACTCCACATAGAGCGCATTGCAGTAGTCCAAGAGGTAACTAGAGCATGCACCACTCTGGTGAGACAGTCTGGAGGCAGATAGGGTCTCAGCCTGCGTACCAGGTGGACCTGGTAGACAGCCGCCCTGGACACAAAATTGATTGTCTCCTGTGAGTCCAAAATGACTCCCAGGCTGCACACCTGGTCCTTCAGGGGCACAGTTACCCCATTCAGGACCAGGGAGTCCCGCACACCCACCCGTCTCCTGTCCCCCAAAAACAGTACTTCTGTCTTGTCAGGATTCAACCTCAATCTGTTAGCGGCCATCCATCCTCCAACCGCCTCCAGGCACTCACACAGGACCTTCACCGCCTTCACTGGTTCTGATTTAAAAGAGAGGTAGAGCTGGGTATCATCTGCATATTGATGGACACCCAGCCCAAACCCCCTGATGATCTCTCTCAGCGGCTGCATGTAGATGTTAAAAAGCATGGTGGAGAGTACAGAACCCTGAGGCACCCCACAAGTGAGAGCCCAGGGGTCTGAACACTCATCCCCCACCACCACTTTCTGAATGCGGCCCAGGAGGAAGGAGCGGAACCACTGTATGACAGTGCCCCCAGCTCCCAGCCCCTCAAGACGGTCCAGAAGGATGTTATGGTCGATGCTATCAAAGGCCGCTGAGAGATCCAGCAGAACTAGGAAACAGCTCTCACTTTTGTTCCTAGCTCGCCGGAGATCTTCGACCAGCGCGACCAAGGCAGTTTCAGTCCCATGGTGAGGCCTGAATCCCGACAGAAGGGATCCAAATGGTCCGCTTCTTCAAGGCTTGCCTGGAGTTGTTCAGCAACCACGCGCTCAATCACCTTGCCCAAGAATGGCAGATTTGAGACTGTGCGATAGTTGGCAATATTGGCCGGGTCTAAAGATGTTTTTTGAAGAAGCGGTTTAATGACCGCCTCTTTCAGCGTATCTGGGAATGTTCCCCCACAGAGGGAAGCATTCACCACCCCGCAGAGCCCATCGCCCAGCCCTTCCCGGCTAGCTTTTATAAGCCAGGATGGGCAAGGATCCAGGAGACAGGTGGTTGGTTTCACGCGTCCAAGCAGCCTGTCCACATCCTCGGAGGTAACAGATTGGAATTGATCCCATATAACAGGACCAGACAGAACTCTAGCACTCTCCCGCCCTGGCCCTGCTCCCACTGTGGAGTCTACCTCCTTCTGAATCTGAGCGATTTTATCTGCAAAAAACTTTGCAAAAGCATTGCAGAAGATCTTGGGGTCCCTACCAGGCCCCGGTGGTACAGGTGGTTCCGATAAACTGCGAACCACGTGAAAGAGTCTCCTGCTGCTGTTTTCTGCAGATGCAATAGAGGTGGTGAAAAAGGCCCTCTACTACTACTACTATTATTTCACCCCACCAATTCATCCCGATCTCTTCACAGGTTGCACAAAGGTTTACACCAAAAGTTCTCACCTGAAAGCACATCAGAGGACTCACACAGGTATGTGGTTGGCTGCAGCTAAACCTGAGGGCGGCGAGATGTGCTTGTAAGGGAGATGATTGGGGTGGAATTAGAAATGCCCCCCGCCCCCTGGTGGATTTGATTTAAATGCAGTCGATTTAAATCACCATTTAAATCCCTGGTCAGTAAGAATCAATTTAAATCCTTTTTTACAGAAAGGTTCAGCCTTGCTGGTATCCTAATATGGACAACTGGAGAAAGGTTTTCGTTTTGGAATGATTAAATTACTTTTTTTTAGTTCAACCTTGCTGGAATCCTCTTAATATTGACAAACGCAGGGAGGTTTCATTTTTGGAATAATAAATTTTCAGAGTAGTTTTTTACAGTTATATCCTGGGTAGATTTGATTTAAATCAAATTGATTTAAATTTCGATTTAAATCACAATTTAAACCCCTAGTCAGTAAGACTTGAATTAAGTCCTTTTCCTTACAGTAACACTGTAAAAACAACTCTGAAAATTTATTATTCCAAAAAAGAAACCTTCCTCCACTTGTCCATATTAAGTGGCTGAACCTTTCTGTAAAAACAATGATTTTATTATTCCAAAAATTAAACCTCCCTCTGCTTGTCCACATTAAGAAGATACCAACAAGAACGAACCTCTCAGTAAAAAAAAGGATTTCAGTCAAGTCTTACGGACTAGGGATTTCAATCGCCATCCATCCTCCAACCACCTCCAGGCATACCCAGCTGGTTCCGATTTCTGGGTGCCATTCGAACCCGCAGCCCCAACCCCTGGGCATCTGCTACGAAAATGAGCCCTGGGAGGAGAAAGGCTGGGCAGATGTTTCTAACGCTGCTCCTTTTCCTTCTTTCTTCTGCCCCATTTCCAGGCGAGAAGCCATATCGGTGCACTTGGGACGGGTGTGAATGGTGCTTCGCCCGATCTGACGAGCTGACACGCCACTACCGGAAACACACGGGTGCCAAACCCTTTGGGTGCCTCGCCTGTGGGCGATGTTTTTCCCGATCGGACCACTTGGCGCTGCACATGAAAAGGCACCAGAACTAAAGATGGAGGCCCCCAGCCAAAGAGCCGCATTGTACATATTAAGACGATGTCAGCAAGGCTAAACCTTTTTGTAAAAGATGGGGTTTTATTATTCCAAAAAAGAAACCTTCCTCCGCTTGTCCATATTAAGAGGATGCCAGCAACTCTGAACCTTTCTGTAAAAAAAGGGGATTTTATTATCCCCAAAAGGAAACCTTCTTTGGTGCTCAAACGCCCTGTAAGAGTGCCCCATCTACTTGGTTTCCCCTCCGACCCATTTTTGATTTTGTTTTATACATTTTGAATGTTTTGCTTAAATACCATCTGTCATTGTGTTAAATTTTGTATTAAATGCCATCTGTTAAACATCTTTATCCCATTTTCCTTTATTGCCTCGCAAGCCGCAAATCTCCAACTCTCCATCCATAATTTCCCCCATGATGATAATCGAATCATTTTACTACCGATATCCATAGCCTATTGGATCATTACCTCTTTTACATCCCATTGCAATAAAATTCCATATATTTTAGAAATCACCTTTGTCTTGCAATAATTCTTGCAATAATTCTTTATCTAATATTGAAATTTCACTTGCAAAACCTGTTTTGTTTTTTTATCTGCTTTGAACACTTCATTTTGTTGGTACTGAATCCAACCTGTGGCTCATTGGTTTTTGTGACTGTGTGGATCCCAGTTCAGCTATTGATTGATTGATTGATTGTGTGATTGCGGAAACGAATCAAACCCGCCCCCATCCAAACAATGACTATCACTAGTGCAGGTCAGGAAAAAAATAAATTCCAATTTTTATCATCTACAAGATCTTATTTATTTTATCGTACAGTCTATTGATTATTGGTTTCATTTCGGGGATCAGATTCTCAATAAAGAGCAAAATTCACATTCAAATGGCTGTTTTTAAAAGTCTGGAACGGATCAATCAGGTCAGTGCAGGTGAGGAAAAAAATTAATTTCAGTTTCTATCATCTATAAGATCCTATTTATTTCATAGTACAGTCCATTGATTATTGGTTTCGTTTTGGGGATCAATGGTCTTGTTAGAGAGCAAAATTCATGTTAAATTGCTGTCTTAATCCGTTTTGCATTCCTTTCTATGGCAAAGCATGACTCGCACTTGGAACGCTTTGGACTGAAATTTGAGACTCAAAGTAACCCTGTCCTGTCTTATTTACCGTATTTTTCGCTCTATAACATGCACCTGACCATAACACGCACATCGTTTTTAGAGGAGGAAAACAAGGGAAAAAACATTCTGAATGAAACAGTGGATGTATCATTTTTGTGCTTCATGCTGTGGCCACAGACATGTGATCTGATGGTGAATTTGGGGTGACCCAATGCAAAAATCCTGAGAATTCCTGTGGATCCATGTTTGTAACCACGTTTTTGTACCATTGCAGCCCCAGGCAACAGTGGGTGCGTGGTTTTTTTGGTGCAGGCTGTAGCCATGGACATGCTATGTGATCTGATGGTGAATTTGAGGTGACCCAATGCAAAGATCCTGAGAATCCCTGTGGATCCATGCTTTGTAACCACATTTTTGCACCATTGCAGCCCCAGGCAACAGTGGGTGCGTGATTTTTTTGGTGCAGGCTGTAGCCATGGACATGCTATGTGATCTGATGGTGAATTTGGGGTGACCCGATGCAAAGATCCTGAGAATCCCTGTGGATCCATGCTTTTTAAACACGTTTTTGCACCATTGCAGCCCCAGGCAACAGTGGGTGCGTGATTTTTTTGGTGCAGGCTGTAGCCATGGACATGCTATGTGATCTGATGGTGAATTTGGGGTGACCCGATGCAAAGATCCTGAGAATCCCTGTGGATCCATGCTTTGTAACCACATTTTTGCACCATTGCAGCCCCAGGCAACAGTGGGTACGTGATTTTTTTGGTGCAGGCTGTAGCCATGGACATGCTATGTGATCTGATGGTGAATTTGGGGTGACCCAATGCAAAGATCCTGAGAATCCCTGTGAATCCATGCTTTTTAAACACGTTTTTGCACCATTGCAGCCCCAGGCAACAGTGGGTGCGTGATTTTTTTGGTGCAGGCTGTAGCCATGGACATGCTATGTGATCTGATGGTGAATTTGGGGTGACCCAATGCAAAGATCCTGAGAATCCCTGTGGATCCATGCTTTGTAACCACATTTTTGCACCATTGCAGCCCCAGGCAACAGTGGGTGCGTGATTTTGGGGGGCAGGCTGTAGCCATGGACATGCTATGTGATCTGATAGTGAATTTGGGGTGACCCAATTCAAAGATCCTGAGGATCCATGTGGATCTATGCTTTGTAACCACATTTTAAGTGGGGAGCGAAGGAAAAACAAAGAAGGGACATGAGAGGGGTGTGCAGAGAAGCAGCTGGCTAAGAATGCAGGAGAGGGATTTAACGGGAGGGAGGAAAGAAAGGCAAAAGTTTCCCCCCACCCAAGCCAGCCATATCTCTCTCTCTCTCTCTCTCTCTCTCTCTCTCTCTCTCTCTCTCCCTCTCCCTCTCCCTCTCTCTCTCTCCCTCCCCCCTCTCTCTCTCCCTCTCCCCCAGCAGCACCGGAGCACAGAGAGGAATGCTTTCCCCTCTGCTTGCCTGGAGGGGAGGGGCTTTCCCTGCTCTTTGTTCCGTTTCAGCAAACACAGCAACGAAACAGAGGCGGGTGGGCAGTAAGACCCTGAGGCAGAATGCAGGAAAGCAGCCGCTTCCTCTTTTCAGGTTTCCCTTCTCCGTGAAGCGCGATTTGATTTTTGCCTGATTTTTCGGCTCCAGGGATTTTTTCTTCTCTACATTCGGTCTATAACACGCACAGACATTCCCCCTTCCTTTTTAGAAGAAAAAATCTGCGTGTTATAGAGAGAAAAATACGGTACTTCATCAAACGGTCCATTGACAATTGCTTTCGTTTCAGTGATCAATGCTCTCGCTCAAGAGGAAAATCCACAAACAGCTCTCAATCAATCCCTTTCTATGGGAATGCGCCACTCGCACTCGGAACCCGGGGAGATGTTCATGTCCATATCCCACCCCAAATCTCATATATTGATCCGTACAAGGAAGACCCTCCTCTGTTGCCCCCAGACCCTCCCATCCGCCAAAGGGGAAATTACCCCCATCGGTCAAACCATGTTTCAGGTTCATGTCCTCCTCGACCCCTTCTGCCAAAGGGGAATGGCTCCCGTCAATTGAGGTTATTCCTCTTATCCCCAAAAGGAAACCTTCCTCCGATTGTCCCTATTCAGAGAATGTCAGCAAGGCTGAACCTTTCGGTAAAGGTCCGAGAGACTCCACCCATCTTGGCTTGGGTATCAAACTCGCTGTCATGGTTCTTCACTCTGCCAAAGTTTCTCCTTTGACCCCTGGATATTTGGGGGGGGATCCGAGGGTGACCACTGGCCCTCCAATTTCACATCATGATGTGTCTCCGGCGATGGAGAGCCAGGTGGTCCGAGCGTGAGAAGCTCCGGTCGCAGTCCGAGCAGCGGAAGGGCTTGATGCCTGTGTGTTTCCGGAAATGCCGGGTCAATTCATCAGAACGGGCAAATTTCCAGGTACAGCCCTCCCAGGTACACTTATACGGCTTCTCTCCTGCAGGGGGCAACAGAGGGTTATTGTTTTAGTAACATGAAATAAATAAGATGCCAGCAAGGCTGTCCCTTCCTTTTAACAAAGGGATTTTATTATTCCAAAAAGAAACCCTTCATCCCATTGTCAGTATTAGGAGGATGCCAGCAAGGAATTTATTATGATAAAAAAAGTCTTCCTCTGATTGTCAATATTAAGAGGATGCCAGGAAGGTTGACCCTACCTGTGTGTATCCTTCTGTGCGCTTTTAAGTGTGAGCTCTTTGTGTAAACTTTGCTACAACCCTCAAAGTCGCACTGGTGAATGCGCCTCTTCTTGAGGTCCGGGGAGTCGGTCTGCTGCATCTGGCTCACGGAGGAAGGCCTGGCAAGAGATCGGCAGAGAGGAGGGGGGTAACAAAATACTACTACTACTAGTACTAGTTTATTATTTCTACCCCGCCCACCTGGCCACTCATTGTTAGAAATAAACTAACAATTAAAAAAACAGGAAAAAACAGACACATGACAAACACCAGAACCTGATAGTAAGACTCAACATCCTATTATTATTATTATTATTATTATTATTATTATTATTAGATCCCTAACCCTCCCATCTGGCCACTCATTGTTAAAAATAAAATAACAATGAAAAAAACAGTCAAAATCAAGGACGAGAAACAGCAGAACCTGAGAGTAAGATTCAGCTAACAACAACTCTATCCCTAATCCCTGTCCCTAACTCCTATTCCTATCTCTAACCCTTATTGCTAACCCTAATCCTAATAATAATAATAATAATAATAATAATAATAATAATAACAACAGTATAAATTAAATCGATTTAAATCACAATTTAAATCCCTAGTCCATAAGACTCGATTTAAATCCTTTCTTTACAGAAAGGTTCATCCTAGCTGGCATCCTCTGGCAGGAAACTCACTCTCTCTGGAGCTCGGGGAAGGAGGCCGGGCGGCTCTCCGAAGCGCTGTCATCGCTCTCGCTGCCAATGCCAACTGGACAAATGGAACCGGGGTCCACTTTCACTGCAGGGAAAAAGAAAGGCACATTCAGAAAAAGGACAAGACTTTCCGGGAGATATTTGTAGTTTCCTGGAGTTTAGTGATCTGACATGGTCATTTCTCCCTGCCTTTGTTTACTTCCCCTTTTGGGAATAATGAAATCCTTTTTTTAAAGAAAGGTTCAGCATCCTCTTAATGTGGACAATCGGAAGCAGCTTTCCTTTTTGGAACAATGAAATCCTTAATTTAGTGAAAGGTTCAGCGTTGCTGGCATCCTCTCAATATGTAGAATCGGAGGAAGCTGAGAAAATCCTTCATTTAGTGAAAGGTTCAGCCTTGCTGGCATGCTCTTAATATTGTCATGATCTATGACCACCCTGCAGCGCCCTCACCGGACCCGGCGTCCTTCCCGTCGCCCCCGATGAGGGGCACCGTCACGGCGGCTGCCGCCACCCCGTCGGCCGGCACGGCGGCATAGACGACCGGCAGCGACTGGACCACCAGCGGGATGGTCTGGAGTTTACCCATCTTGCCGGGCAGCTGGAACGAGGGGATCGTGTGGATCACGTGCAGGATCTGCTGCCCGCCGCTGCCCTGGCTTGAGGCCAGGATGGAGCCCGGAGACAGGACAGCTGGGATGGCCGAGGACGCGGAGCCCAGTGGCGCCGGTGACACGGCGGGTGGTGCACCGGTCCGGAAGCAGGAGAGAGGGATCTGGGGCACTGGTGGCACCTTGGTTTTGTGGACCGACAGATCCACCGGCTCGGCCAGCAGCTCCTCAGGGGGTTCAGTCTTAATGTCACTCAGCAACGCGGCCGGCAGCTCGCCGTCACCCAGCAGTGGCGAGGAACTCATGGTGGGCAGAGGTGCCAGGAGCCTGGGGAAGGGAAGAGAAGGGCCAGTCAGGTCTGGGTTCCTGAACACCTTGGGAAGGTTTCCTTATTGAAATCATAAACCCCCTTTTGTCTTAACCCCCTTTTGTCTTTGGCATCCTCTGATTGACAATCGGAGGAAGGTTTCCTTTCTGCAATAATACAGAAAGGTTCAACCTAGCTGGCATCCACTTACTTTTAGACAAGCTGAGGAAAGTTTCCTTTCTGGAATAGTGAAATTCCTTTTGTACAGAAAGGTTCAGCCTTGCTGGCCTCATCTGAATATGGCGAAGTGGAGGGAGGTTTCAATTTTGGAATAATAAAATCCCTTGTTTTACAAAAAGCAGAGGAAAGTTTCCTTTTGGGAATCATAAAATTATTAATGAAATTATTGTTCTTCATTATTATTATTATTATTATTATTATTATTATTATTATTATTAATTTTATCTTTATACCGCCTTATACCCAAAGGTCTCAGGGCGGTTCACATACAATATTGCATACATGAAATCAAAATACAAACAACAACCCTTTAGTAGTATGATGATGATGATGATGATGATTTCCTAAGGCCAAGACTGTGAGCACTCATGATGCTCCCTGCCCAAATAAAACTGAAGATGCTTTTTTTTACAGAAAGCTGGGGGTTGCAAGTGCCGCCAAAAGCTTTGCAAAAAGGGCCCCCCTGGCTGCAGTCGGACCCCCAAGGCCTTTCCAAGAGTTGGCAAAGGGCAGCCCTGGAGAACTGACTCGGGTGTGGGGCACCCCTCCAAAATGCACCCACCCACCCACTTCTACCCACAGTCAAAAGGAAAGCCCAGCCAGGGTGCCCTGCCTTTACAGAAAGGTTCGACCTTGCTGGCATCCTTTTTAAAATATTGACAAGCAGAAGGTGGTTTCCTTTTTGGAATGATAGAATCTGTATTGTTTTTTTGTTTTTGTTTTTACAAAAAGGTTCAGCCTTGCTGGCCTCCTCTTAATATGGACAACCGGAGGAATGTTTCCTTTTTGGAGTCATAAGTTTTCAGAAATGCATAGACTATTAGACCAATAATTATAAAATTATAGGGAAGTTTAATAACTGTTTCTGTTTGGACAACTTTTCTGCTGTGCTTGATTGGAAGGAGAAAAGGAATCATTTCCTTCATAACTATTTAAACAATTTCTTTAACTAAAACAACATTATGGTATATGTATCCATGTTTGTTAATTGATGTGCTTAAACTTTTTTTAAAAGAAAAATTTAGGGCAGGCTTCCTCAACCTCAGCCCTCCAGATGTTTTGAGACTACAATTCCCAGCATCCCTGACCTGCTAGCTACAGATCATAGGAGTTGTAGGTCAAAAACATCTGGATGGCTGATTTTGAGGCCTAACTGACTGAGTTTCAGCACACATGAAAAACTTTAAACAAATCCTTCTTTCCTGTTGAATAGCCTTTGAACTAACTTAAAGAGAAAATATTGAGAAAGATTTTTCCTCCCAAACCATTTTATTTTAAAAATCCGATTTAAGGCAGTTCAGAGAGAGGAAGTGGGGGAGAGAGAGGGAGAGATATGTGAAGGCAAGGCTTGCTGGAGCATTACAGGGAAGCCAGCCTGCAGGCTCTGTTGCCATGGCAACCAGATGCACCTGAGGATGGAGCTGGTACCCAGGCCCGCATCTCTTTCTAGGGGAAAGCGCACCTCACTTTTGGAATTTGAGTGCGAATTTTGGGGGGCGGGCAGGACGGCAAAAGTCTCTCTGTGCACGAGGCAGTGACGAGAGGACAGAGGGCCCAGAGCTCGGCCTCTGGGGCAACGTAGAGTTCCCCTCTGGCCCCTCGCAGGGAGAAGGGACCCTTCCATTGCCCGCCTGCCCACCAAGGGGGCCAAGAGGGACCCGGTCTCCCTGCTGGTCTGAGGCTGCTGGTGCTGATGCTGATGGGGCCAGGTACCAAGCTCTATCGGGTGCATCCTGTTGCCGTGGCAACAGAGCCTGCAGGCCGGCTTCCTTGTGATGCTCAAGCAAGCCCTGCCTTCACATCTCTCTCTCTCTCTCTCTCTCTCTCTCTCTCTCTGTGTCTTCTCTACTTTTTTTGCTCTCTATTCCTCTCTCAAATCTCCCTTCCTCTATCCCTCTCTTCTTTCTTTCCCTCCCTGGCCTATTTCTTCTTCTTCTTTTCTCTCTCTTTCTCCCCTCTCTTTCTCTCTACTTTTTTCTCTTTCTCTCCATTTCTCTCCAATCTCCTTTCATCTATCCTCTCTTCTCTCTTTCCCTCCCTCTTCCTCCCTGGATTCTTCCCCTCTCTCTCCCCCCCCCCTTTATTTGCCAGCAGAGAAGGGCGAGGCCCGGAGGAAATTCCTGCCATAGGTGCGGACACGGCTGCAGGCGGCTGGGTGTGCCCCCATCTCGCCAGCTCTTTAGGCCGGCCAGAGCTTTCCTGGATAATAAGGAACATTTTATTATTTCTACTCTGCCCATCTGGCCCTCTCCGCCCAGCTTCAGCTGCCTTGACAAGCCCTAAGCAAGGAGGCGAATCTGGCCCAGAGCCAAGTGCAAGGAGTGGCGCCCGCCCATCCCCTTTGCAACCTCTCCATGACCTGGCGCTACCCAGGCCCTGCCCAGAGTGGAAGAATGTGGGCGTTCCTGCTGCTGCTCGCTCTCCACCCAGCACATGCTGGGTGTGCCTCCTAGACTTTAAAAAAAACCCTAAAACAGCAATTTAATATGAATTTCTCTATCTAACGAGACCTAAAAGGAAAGGAATAAGCAGTCTTTGGACCCCTGGGCTCTCACTTGTGGAACGTCTCCCCCCCCCATGCTTTTTAACTTCTAAATGAGCCTGCAGTGAGAGATTATCAGGGGGTTTCCGCTGGGGGTTCACCAGTATGCGGATGATACCCAGCTCAGCCTCCCTTTTAAATCAGAACCAGTGAAGGCAGTCAAGGTCCTGTGTGAGTGCCTGGAGGCGGTTGGAGGATGGATGGCGGCTAACAGATCTGGACGAGACTGAAGTCCAGTTGTGGGGGGGCACCCTGGTCCTGAATGGGGCAACTGTGCCCTTGAAGGACCAGGTGCGCAGCCTGGGGGTCATTTTGGACCTATGGAGGCGCAGGTCCATTCTGTGTCCAGGGCAGGTGTATCTGGGATGCAGGATGAGACCCTCCCTGCCCACCAACTGTCTTGCCAGAGTGGTGCATGCTCTGGTTATCTCCCACTTGGACTACTGCAATGCGCTCCATGTGGGGCTACCTTGGAAGGTGACCCAGAAACTACAATTAATCTAGAATGTGGCAACTGGGAGCGGCTGCCGAGACCACAGAACACCAGTCTTGAAAGGCCTACATTGGATCCCAGGACATTTCTGGGCACAATTCAAAGTGTTGGTGCTGACCTTGAAAGCTTTCAACAGCCTTGGTCCTGTAGACCTGAAGGAGCGTCTCCACTCCAGACACTGGGGTCCCTCTCCCGAGGGCCTTCTGGCTTTTAGAAGACATTGGAAGGCACCCCTGTTTAGGGAAGTTTGTAAGGTTTGACGTTTTAGTCTGTTTAGTATTTTGTTGGCAGCCACCAAAAAGAACAACACTGGAACAGTGGGGGCGTGACCTGGAATGGACAAGAAAAGAGGGGTGATAACCCCGCTCTGGAAATCTTTGGAAAGAGCGCAGGCCAGAAAGAAGGCCATGAGCCACCAATTCAGTCCTGCCATCTCCACAGTTTTTCCCAGTGAGATTTTTTGGAATTGTTCCTCGAGGACAGCCGAAGGTGGTATATTCAATCTTGCAAGAGTAGAAGCGCGTCGCTATTTTGCAATTACAATGGTACCTCAGGTTAAGTACTTAATTCGTTCCAGAGGTCCGATCTTAACCTGAAACTGTTCTTAATCTGAAACACCACTTTAGCTAATGGGGCCTCCTGCTGCCGCTGCACAATTTCTGTTCTCATCCTGAAGCAAAGTTTTTAACCCAAGGTACTATTTCTGGGTTAATGGACTCTGTAACCTGAAGCTGAGGGGACGCGGGTGGCGCTGTGGGTAAAACCTCAGTGCCTAGGACTTGCCGATCGTATGGTCGGCGGTTCGAATCCCCGCGGCGGGGTGAGCTCCTGTCGTTCGGTCCCAGCTCCTGCCCACCTAGCAGTTCGAAAGCACTCTTAAGTGCAAGTAGATAAATAGGTACCGCTTTATAGCGGGAAGGTAAACGGCGTTTCCGTGTGCTGCGCTGGTGCAGGCTCGCCAGAGCAGCTTTGTCACGCTGGCCACGTGACCCGGAAGTGTCTCCGGACAGCGCTGGCTCCCAGCCTCTTAAGTGAGATGAGCGCACAACCCTAGAGTCGGACACGACTGGCCCGTACGGGCAGGGGTACCTTTACCTTTACCTTACTATTTCTGGGTTAATGGACTCTGTAACCTGAAGTGTATGTAACCTGAAGTGTATGTAACCTGAGGTACCACTGTATCAAAGTTGTGCAAATAGGGTGCCAAAGAGTCAAATAGGTGGAAAGAAGTGATACCATGGGTAAAATTTCCCGATTGTGGCCAAGTTGTTCTGACGCTGGAGATTGTTTAGCTTGTTTGCTTGACTAAAACCCAAAGTGATTAGCTGTTGTGGTGATAAACCAAAAGAGTGAAGTTTTGGAAAGACAATTTCAGTCCAGGCGCTCTGATGACAATCTTTTTGCACTAGGGATATTAGACGGGGGAATCTTGAGTTCAGACGAAGCCAGCCGCGTGGTACCCTGGTTCTCAAACTTAATCCGTTCCGGAACCCTCTCTGCGCGCTTGGCTGCGCCCTCTGCCGCTCCCGTTTGCTGGGTTTGTGCCGCCTCCGCGCTTTCACCTCCTCCGCCCACCACCCGGGGGCGCCCCCGCCTGTCAACCCGGAGCCAGTCTCACTCCATCGCCTCGCAGACACCGGGGGCGCAGTGGCCACCCATGGATCGTTCTCACAGAGCCTGCTCGAGCCCCGGACTCGCTGCCAGACAGGGGCTCGAGCGCACCCCCTCGGGAGACGCCAAGCAGAGGCTCTCCCGTGCGTAAAAGTCGCGGCTGCCGGTCCTCCAGCTTTTCCTCTTCCCTGCGCACTGCCCGCCGCTCCCATTTCCTCGGGGGGCACCGCCTCCGCGCTTCCACCTCCTCCACCCACTCACCGCCCGGGGGCGCCCCCATCTGTCGACGCGGAGCCAGTCTCGCTCCCTCGCCGCCTCTGGGAGCGCAGCGGCCACCCTGGCTCCACCCGCGGGATCGTTCTCACGTAGCCTGCTCCAGCCCCCCACTCCCCGACTCGCTGCCAGCCAGAACCAGGGGGACTAGGGAGCAGCAGTGCCGCGCCAGAAAGCCCCCCACCCCGCCACCCCACCTCGGGAGAGGCCCAGCAGTGGCTCTCCCGTGCGTAATAACAGGCGCAGCGGCCCGGCCTCTCCAGCTCCTCCTCTTTCCTGCGCGCTCGACTGCGCCCTCTGCCGCTCCCGTTTCCTCGGGGGGTGGCGCCTCCGCCTCCTCCGCTAACTGCCCTTGACCGACGCTTCCTTGCCCGCTTAGCGCCTCCGCGCCGGGCGCACCTCTCTCCACGGGTCCCCGTGCGCAAAGGCAGTCTGGCTGGACGCGCCGGTGGTGGCGGCGGCGGCGGCGGCGGCGGCTTCTCTTCTCCGCTGAGCCGGGTTCCCCCACCATTTGCCAGTCCCTGACCCCACCCACCACCGCCTCCACCCACCGCCCCCGCCCCCACCTGTCAACCCGAGCCACCCTGGCTCCATCACCCGTGGGATCGGCTCACGGAGCTTGCTCGAGCCCCAGAACAGGAGCGGTAGCGGGGGAGGGGGAAGCAGCAGAGCCGCGCCAGAAAGCCCCCACCCCCGCCACACCCCCTCGGGAGACGCCCAGCCGAGGTTCTCCTCCGTTAGTAGTAGACGCCTCCAGCTCCTCCTCTTCCCGGCGGGCTCGGCTGCGTCCTCTGCCGCTCCCGTTTGCGGGAGGCTGGCACCGCCTCCGCGCTTCCGCCTCCTCCGCCCACCGTCCTTGACCGCTTCCCTGCCCACCCACCCGCCACCTCCTCCACCCACCGCCCTGCTTGACCACCTCCCTGCCCGCTCCTCTCGCCGGCGGTCCCCGTGCGCTAAGCGAGCCTGTCTGGCTGCTTTTCTCCGACGAGCCGGGTTCACCCACCCATCTGCCTGTCCCTCACCCCACCCACCACCGCCTCCACCCACCGCCCTGCAGGACCACCTCCCAGCCCGCTCCGCGCTGGGCGCACCTCTTGCCGGGGGTACCCAAGCCTGGCTGGCCGCGCCGGGGGCGGCGGCGGCTTCTCTTCTCCGCTGAGCCGGGTTCCCCCACCCATTTGCCCGTCCCTGACCCCACCCATCACCGCCTCCACCCACCGCCCACTGCCCCGGACCGCTTCCCCGCGCGCTCACCGCCTCCGCGCAGTGCGCTCCCCTCGCCGTGTGCGCAAAAGCGAGCCTGGCTGCTGGACGCGGCGCCGGTGGCGGCGGCTCCTCTCTCCCCCACCCAACTGCCTGACCCCACCCAGCGGCTCCACCCAGTCGCGACTCCACGGGCTGTCAATCAGCAGCGGCGGTGGGGGGAGGGGAGAAGGCAGGTGGCCAAATTGCGCGGCCGAGGGCGCAGCCGCCGCCGCCCTCCTTTTTCACCCTTTTACCATTCCCCCCTCCCCGCACCAGCAGGAGCCGATCCGGGTTGGGCTGCTCCGCCCTTTCTGACTCTACCTTCCCGCGGACAGGAGGCAGGCAGCCTTTCCCAGAGGCGAGTCCAGCCTTCCAAGTCCTTTTATTGGCTTTCCAAATTAATACGAATCAAACCTAATTATTTTAATCTAATACAATTTTCTAATTATATTAATAACAACAACAAATTATTTCTACCTCTCTCATCCGGCTGGGTTTCCCCAGCCACTCTTTGCAGCTTCCAACAAAAGATAAAAAATACATTAGAATGTCTGTCATTCAAAATTTCTGTAAACAGGGCTGCCTTCAGATGTCTTCTAAATGTCTAATTTAGTTGTTTATTTCTTTGACATCTGATGGGAGGGCATTCCACAGGGCGGGCGCCACCACCAAGAAGGCCCTCTTCCTGGTTGCCAACATACAGTGGTACCTGGATTCTCAAATGTAATCCGTTCCGAACCCAAAGCACACTTTCCCATGCAAAGGAATTCCAAACAGATTAAACTATTCCAGACTTTTAAAAACAGCAATCTGAACATGAATTTTACTTTCTAATGAGACCACTGATCCATAAAATGAAAGCAATCACTAATGTACTGTACGGTAAAATAAATAAGATATTGTAGATGATAAAAATGAAAAGTAATTTTTTTTCTTACCTGCACTGATGATAAGTCATTGTTTGGATGCTTCTAGCCATTTCCGCAGTCACACTGTCAATCCATCAGGAGCTGAACTGGGTTCCACACAGCCACAAACAGAGGAACCGAAAAAGCCACAAAAACACCAAATCAAGAGAATAAGCAAAGTACCATTTGACTTCCGAAATGTTCAAAAACCGAGACACGGCTTCAGATTGGCACAGGCACCCCAGAAACAATTGCCGGCAGCCGCGTTAAACACTCAGCTTCCGGAAAATGTCCAAAAACTGGAACACTTCCTTCGGGCTTTTTGGCGTTTGGGAAACCGAGACCAGGCCGAAACCCCGATGGAAATGGACCCAGAAAACCAGTTTCTGTGAGTTATGTGGCTATTCCCTGCTGTGTGGAAAACGCAGGCAGCCAACCTGCTTCCCGCTCCAGCGCCCGATCCGGCTCCGGACTAAGCCCTCCGGACGTCTGCAGAGCCCCACCCCAGTTCACCTTTGAATGTATTTTTTATCTTTTGTGGGAAGGCGCCCAGAGTGGCTGGGAAAACCCAGCCAGATGAGCGCGGTAGAAATCATTTATTATTATTATTATTATTATTATTATTATTATTATTATTATTCACTTGGGCTCTGCAGAACTCCAGAAGGGAAAACAGGAGCGCTGTTGGCAAAGGTGATAGCGCCGCAAGAACAGTTTTCATCTGGCGAAGATTTTAAGCAACAACAGAAGAGACAGACAGTGGTGCATTTATTAGACATACAGGATGTGCTTTTATTATCTCATAACATTCCAAATTTAATTGCCATTTCGAGAGTTGCAGACGGTTGCACCCTTTTCCAGCGTCGGCTGAGCCTCCCTGGGCAGAAGCAGTCGGCGCTGTGCCGCTCAGCGCATGAGGAGGCTGTGCTTGGGCCCGTCTACCCTCTCCAGCTTCTCAAAGTGCTTGCGAGCGTTGCGGATGTTGATCAGGGTGGCGGCAGAAGCTGGAAGTGAGCCGGGAGAGGAGGGATGAGTTTCCTGGCTTCCCCATACCTGCAGAACTCCCCACCACTGGATTCCCACAACATTGGACCATTCAAAGGAGCACTTTCCAAATTTTCCCATAACTGCGGAATTCCCCACCATTGGATTCCCCCGGCACCTGAGCGCTTTCCCACCTTTCTGATACCCATGGAACTCCTTGCCACTGGATTTGTGGAGGATTTGAACCCGAGCCTTTCAAACTTACGTATGGAAGGGTCGGACATGACGACCATTACGTAGGTGTTGGAGGTGAAGATGTCGATGAAGGCGGCGAAATTCGAATTGCGCACCTCCATGCTCTGGAAGGAGGCGGCCAGTTTGCTGGTGGTGGGGGAGGACATTTATGAGCACAGCTCAAACATTCCAGGATTCAGATTTGCAGTTTTTGATTTTAGAAATTGATATTTATTTGGATTTTAATGTCATGAATTCAGTATTAATAGTAGATTATATTTACATCAAATTTATAAATATTATAAATTCAATATAAGTATTAAATCTGCATTAAATTTTAAAATATATTAAAATTTTATTGAATTGAAAAAGATTATAAAATAAACATATATTAAAACTATTAAATTTTATAAATTTTATTATAAATTTATTATAAATGTTATGTTATATTAAATCTACATTAGATTTATCCATAGAGTAAATTAAATATAAATATATTAAATCTGTATTAAAATTATAAATACATTCATACCTCGGGTTAAAGACGCTTCAGGTTGAGCGTTTTCAGGTTGCGTCCCGTGGCATCCCGGAAGTAACAGAAAGGGTTACTTCCAGGTTTCGCCACTCACGCATGTGCAGATGCTCAAAATGTGTGCGGCGAATCACGACCCGCGCACACACAGACGCGGGTTGCTTTCTGCTCAGGGCTCCAGAACGGATCCCGTTCGCAACCAGAGGTGCCACTGTATTGTAATTTAAATATAAATATTTGATTTATATCAAATTTATAAATATTATCAAATAAATATATTAAATCCGTATCAAATTTATAAAAAAGTATAAATTAAATATAACTTTATTAGATTTCTATCATATTTATAAATTATACTATAAAATAAATAAAAATATATTAAACCTGCCTTACATTTATAAATAGAATAAATTAAATATAAATATTATAGAGTGTCTTAAATTTATAAATAGTGCAAATTAAATATATATATCAAATTTATCAATATTATGAAATAAATATAAATATTAAATCAGTTTTAAATTTATAAATAGTGCAAATTAAGCATGAATATTATATCACATTTAAGCTACATTTGTAAATATAAATTGAATTATAAAACAAAGATAAATATTATATTAAATCTGTACTAAATTTATAAATAGAATAAACCAAATACAAATACTACATTAAATCTGTATTAAACTTAGAAATATTATCAATTAATTGCCAATCTTGTGAACTGTATTTGGGAAACAGTTTAAATTGACATTTTAGACTTGTCAGTTAATCGACTTCACTCCCTCCAGCCTCATGGTTACCGTATTTCCTTTCTACGTAATAGCATTTGTAATTTTTCCTACTTATCTTTCATCATTTCAATTGTCACATTTTAAAATAAATATAAGAAGGTAAAAATAAAAAATTACATTTAGACTTGTCAATTAATCGACAACATTATCACCTCATTTTATTTTATTGTATTTTATAATTAAATAATCAATTAAATTAAAACTTGCATTTGAAGAATTTTAAATTTTAGGATTATAATTTTAGGATTGAAATTATAAATTATATTTGATGTTATCAATTAAGCTTATACATGATTATAATAATGAGACAGACCTAATTTCCATGTCACGGCTGCCAAGCTATTTTCCAGAATTCCACCCCCACCCCGAAACAGCCATCTAAAGTAACATGTTTCTCACCTGCAGCTCAGTTTGAATTGTTTGATGATATTGCTGATTTTCTCAAATCGGTGGATGTCTCTCTGCTCTTTGCACTGATAGTGGGAAATCACCTGTAGGGAGGGGAAAACTATAATAAATTTCTTTTATTTCTACAGAAAGCATTGCCCAATTCCTTTCCCAGAATGCTTTGCTGGAGAGGCAAACAAAATCTTTTTTTACAGAAAGGTTCAGACCTGCTGGCATCTTCTGAATATCAACGAGCAAATGAAGGTTTTCTTTTCAGAATGATACATTTTTAGAGCAGGGTGAATTTGATTTGAATCAAATCAATTTAAATAACGGTTTAGATCGCTTGTCAGTTAAGGATTTCCTACAACTGTCAATATTAAGAGGAGGCCAGCAAAGGATTTAAATCAAGTCTTACTTTATTGGAAAGAGAAAAACAGTCATTTCCTTAATAGAATTTAAACCATTTATTTATTAATTTATTTAATAACAAATAATGATAATAATGATAATAATAATCCTATCCCGAATCCAGATCCCCAGCTTCTATCCCTATCTCTAAACCTTATCCCTAACCCTAATAATAAAAAATAATAATAACAATAACAATAACAACCCTATCACTAATCCCTATTCCTGTCCCTAACCCTAACCCTAACCCTAATAATAATAATAATAATAATTTATTCTTTATACCCCACCCATCTGACTGGGTTTCCTCAGCCACTCTAGGTGGCGGTAGCAGCAGTGAAATGTGAGTGATCGTAGTTCATTAAAAGGTTGGTTTTCTTCCAAAAAGATTACAGATTGCTGAGAGCTCCTCTCCTGGGAGTCAGTCTCCACTTTAAGATGATGACTCGACTGAGTGCGAAGTGTCGCATTTCCTTCGACGAAAGCACTGTGGGAGGAACCTTCTCTTAGCATATTGTGACATAGTTTGCCCCCTATCCTGTACTCCCCCTTTTCTACGCTCGGGAATACTCAAAGGCTGACCTGCCATCTCTGAAAGGCTATCTGCAGATTCCCCTAGCCTGGGAGATGACCCTTCTCCTACTTCCTGGGAATGATTTTCCACGGCCACCTCTCTTATCTGCATTTGGCTCTCTGCCCGGGCTGGCAGCTGCTCAGGAAGACTATCTGTAGCCCTGACAGCGGCTCCCAACATAACAACAACAACAACAACAACAACAACAACAACAACAACAACAACAACCTTATCTCTAATCCCTATTCCTAACCCTAATAACATCATTATCATCATCAACAACAATAATCTTACCAGGAAAGTCGCCCGCTCAAAAAGAAGGACCTCGTCGGCTTCAATGATCTGCGCAAAATTCCTCAGGTTGGTCTCCAGTTGCTGAACGTTGGGGATAAGCTGGTAGACTATACTCGACCACGCCTGCCCCGCAAAAAATCGAATGAAATCAAATTAATTTGTGTTATTAAATCAAATTAAGGAATGAAATCAAACAAATTTGTGCTATTAAATGAAACTCAGTTGAACGAAATTGAATGAATTGGTGTTATGAAATTAAACTAAACCGAATTCACTTGAATTAAGGTAGTTTTTTTCCTTTGCAAAAACGAGTCGCACGTTGGCAAGTCATACGGAGTCCATTCCAGAAGTCCGCCCGGAAACTAAACCATGGTTTCCAATTGGCAGCAGGGAGCTCCTGATAAAATCCCTTTTTACAGAAAGTTTCAACCTTGCTTGCATTTTCTTAATAGTGACAATCGCAGGAAGGAATAATAATAATAATAATAATAATAATAATAATATTGATGATGAATCCATTTTTTACAGAAAGGCTCAACCTTGCTAGCATCCCGTACCAAAGGCCCGAGTTTGAGGGGGTACGAGGTACAACTATATGGGCAAAAAAAGAAAGAAAATAAAAGATTTCAGGCGCTCCTTGTAGAGCGTTTCATCCCAGATGGAGGTCTGGAAGCAGGTGCATTGAATTAATTTGAATGAAATTGAATTAACTTGAATGAAATCAAATGAATTTGTGCTATTAAACTAAATTAATTTGAACGAAATTGAATGAAAACAAATGAATTGGTGCTTTTAAATTGAATTAATTTGAATGAAATTGAATTAATTTGAAGGAAACCAAATCAACTTGAATCAAATCAAATGAAATCAAATGAATTGGTGCTATGAAATTAAGTTGAATTTCAAAGGAATTCACTTAAATGAAATTGAATGAATTTGTGCTATGAAATTGAATGAATTTGAATGAAACTGAATCAACTTGAATGAAATCGAATGAAATCGAATGAATTGGTGCTATGAAATTAAGTTGAATTTCAATGGAGTTTAAATCAAATCGAATGAATTTGTGTTATGAAATTTCAATGAAATTAACTTCAAGGAAATTGTGTTATTCAGTTGAATTGAAGAACTGAAAGGTCAGAGTTTGAGGGCATTGGGAACCAAGGTACAACTGTATGAGCAAAATGTATATATATATATATATATATTTCAGTCACACCTTGTAGAGAGTTTCATCCCAGATGGAGGTCCGAAAGCAGGCGCACTCCAGCGGGCGCGAGAGCCGCTTCAAATCCTCCTCCCTCTCCTTGAAAATCTGCAGGAGACAAAATCCATCTTGGCAGCGGGTTGGACTAGATGACCCTGGTGCCCCTTCCCCATAGAAATCCCTCGCCTATCAAACTTGATTTAAATCTATTTACAGAAAGGTTCAGCCTCTCAAGAGGGAGAATACTTTTCAGAATCATAAAATAATAATAATGTTATTCTTTATACACTGCCCATCTAGGTGGCTCCCAACAGAATGATCATGATCATGATCATGATCATATTTTGCCCCTTGCAGTCGACATGGAGCACTCGCCCGTCTGCTTCCTGGGCAACCTGGTCCTCAACCTCTAGGAATGTGACGGATAAGTACCTCGCCAAGTTAAAAGGGACACCTGGCGGTCACCAAGTCTGACCCACCACCAGGCAGGACTCTCTCCTCAAGTAGCCTGGACAGATGGCCGCCCAGCCTCTGCTTGAAATCTAAGCGATGGATGGAAATCACAATTTAAACCCCTCGCCCGTCCAACTGGGTTTAAATTCCTTCTTTACAGTACAGCTCAGCCATGCTGGCATCCTCTTCATCGTGATTTTTCTCATTTAAATCCCGATTCAAATCCAGATTTAAATCAGTCAGACTCAGGCTTTGCTGGCCTGCTCTTAATTTGGACAATCAGAGGGAGGTTTCCTTTTTGGAATAATAAAATCCCTTTTTTACAGAAAGGTTCAGCCTTGCTGACACCCTCTCAATATGGCCAATCGGAATTCCTTTCCAGAACCCTAAAATCCTCGCTGGCAACCCTCCTAAGACTGAAAACCTGAGTCTCCAACCCCTATCCCTATAATTCCCTGCTAATCTGGCTGGGTGTCGGGCGGCTCCTAACATAATACAGTGGTACCTCGGGTTACATACGCTTCAGGTTACAGACTCCGCTAACCCAGAAATAGTACCTCGGGTTAAGAACTTTGCTTCAGAATGAGAACAGAAATCGCGAGGCGGTGGCGGGCAGCAGCATGAGGCCCCATTAACTAAAGTGGTGCTTCAGTTTAAGAACAGTTTCGGGTTAAGAATGGACCTCCAGAACGAATTAAAAAATCTACATCAGACATTCAAAAACCAACAAGCCTGTTATCCCAGCCTGGTTAACCCCCTAAAAACTACCCCATTGTTATGTACTGAAGTTCTCACCCTGGGCCAGCAGGGGGATACTGTAGATATTTTTCACCCAGGAAATAAGGAATTGAAAGTGACAGTGAGTGGATCGTTACAGAAAGTTGTTACTGTTGCCATGTAGTTGAACTCTATATAAGCAGGTTGGCTGAACCCTTCAGCCCTGTTCTGTTCTGGCCTGTGAATAAACAAGAGCTGTCTGAAGAATCACTGTGTTGTCTGATATGTTCACCCACAACTTAACACTGGCGACAAGGATGGGATTGATGGATATCAGAGCACAGCCAGACACAGCCACCCTCTGAGCTGAGCTGAATCACTGAGCTGAAACACGGAGCGAAATCACTGAACAGAACCAATTCAGAGCTGACCGTTCTGGCTAGAGCACTGTGTTCTATCCATCGCCCTCCACGTTGGCATCAGAACCATGACTTCACTCATGCCTCTACCGCCGTTTGCCCCAGCCTCTGAATCATGAGATGCCTACCTCGCTCAGTTTGACTGCTACCTCCAAGCCAACGAGCTGACCGAAGTATCAAAGGAGCGCAAGCGGGGCCTATTCCTCAGCCTCTGTGGGCCTGAGGTGTTTGAGAAGGCGCGAGCATTGGTTGCGCCTGTAGCAGTCCAGGCAACACCGCGGGACACGATTCAAGAGACGCTCCGCAACCACTATGTGCCAAAGCCGTCCGAGATTGCTGCCCGCCATGCGTTCTACCACCAGAACCAGGCAGAGGGGGAGTCAATTAACAACTACACCACCGCCCTCCGACAGGCTGCAATGCACTGCGAGTTCCGATTCGGGGGGCAACTCCCATCTCTTGCGGGGGCGCAATTAGTGCCAGCACCATCCGTTAAGAGTTTGGGTGTAATCTTCGACACCTCCCTTTCCATGGAGGCGCAGATTGCAGCTATAACAAAAGTGACATTTTTCCAGCTCCGCCAAGCTAAGCAGTTGGCTCCTTGCCTCTCTCGCCCTGACCTAGCCACTGTGATCCACGTGACGGTCACCTCCAGATTGGATTATTGTAACTCGCTCTACATGGGGCTGCCCTTGAGACTGATCCAGAAACTCCAGCGGGTGCAGAATGCTGCAGCGAGACTCCTTACGGGGTCTTCGCTGCGAGATCACATTCACCCGGTGCTATACCAGACACACTGGTGGAGTACAGGATCAGGTTTAAGGTGCTGGTTTTAACCTTTAAAGCCCTATACGGCCTAGGGCCCTCGTACCTACGGGACCGCCTCTCCTGGTATGCCCCACAGAGAAACTTACGGTCTTCAAATAAAAACATCTTGAAGGTCCCAGGCCACAGAGAGGTTAGGCTGGCCTCAACTAGAGCCAGGGCTTTTTCGGCTGTGGCTCCGATCTGGTGGAACACTCTGTCACAAGAGACTAGGGCCCTGCAGGGCCTGCAAGACAGAGCTGTTCCACCAGCCCTTTGGTCAGGGCACAGCCTGACTCTCTCCCTCGGCAATCTTCGCGGAGCTCTGGCCCAATGATTGCCAGTGGCTTGATTTGAATTAATTTTATAATGAATGATTTTAGAGTGTTGTTTGTGTTGTACTTTTGTACTGTTTTATAGTTGTTTACAGCCCTGAGCCCGGCTTCGGCTGGGGAGGGCAGGATATAAATAAAATTTATTATTATTATTATTATTATTATTATTATTATTATTTACTGAAGTTCTCACCCTGGGCCAGCAGGGGGATAATGTAGATAGTTTTCACTCAGGTCCGCATATGCAAATAAGGAATTGAAAGTAACGTTCAGTGATTGGATAGTTACAGAAAGTTGTTATTATTGCCATGTAGTTGAGCTCTATATAAGCAGGTTGGCTGAACCCTTCAATTCAGTTCTGTTCTGGCCTGTGAATAAACAAGAGCTGTCTGAAGAATCGCTGTGTCGTCTGATATGTTCACCCACAACTTAACACCCATAATTAAATACAATATACTCCCATAGAGATTACCTTACACTGCGTTTAAAACCAAAATAGCATTTGGATAGAAACTGTTTCTCATGAGGCTAGTCCCAGTCTTTATAACCCTGTGTGCGCACTAGCCTGCACTATCTCTGCAGTTTCCTATGGCACCTGGAAGCATAGATTTGATCCAAGGTGGGAAGAGTGCACCCAGTTATTCTCCCTGCAGGCTTTACAACCCTGGACAGCTCCCCCCCCCCCCGACCGTACAGCTCCCAAACCACACACACAGACCGTAAGTTAATACACTCTCATCAGTACAATGGTAAAATGCCATCAACAGGTCCTTTGAAAGATTATTTTTCCAGAGGATTCTCAGAAAATATAACCTCTGCTGTGCTCTCTTCATAAGGTCTTGCTGTTTTCTCCCCAGGTTAGGTCATCTCTCAACTCCATTCCCAGAAATCAAAACACCAAGACCTGTTCCACACACTTCCCCTCAATAATAAGTCACTGAATATTCAATTTACATTTCCTAAAGTCCACAATAATCTCTTTTGTTTTATTTAAGTTAAGGAGTAAGTTGTTTTTCCTGCACCACTCCCCCAACTGCTCAACTTCCTATAGGCCACCTCCCCCTCTCCAGCCGTGATTAAACCAACTACCGTTGTATCATCTGCAAACTTAATGATCTTATTACTGGGATTTTTGGGGGCCCAGTCAGCTGTACAGAGTGTATATAAAAGCGGGCTCAACCACGCACCCCTGCAGCGTTCCCGTATTCATGATGAAATCCGCAGAGACGTGGGAACCCATCCTGATCCGTTGGGAACGGTTTTACAGAAAATCTAATACAATGGTACCTCTGGTTAAGAACTTAATTCGTTCCAGAGGTTCATTCTTAACCTGAAACTGTTCTTTGGTTTTTTTGGCAAGGGTATAATGGTAGCGGATTTCAGACAGGGTGGAACGGTGGCTTGGGCCAGAGACTGGTTAAAAATCTTCAAAAAGATTCCTGCCAGTTGGTCGGAACAATCTCTTAGCACCCTGCCAGCCACCCCATCCGGGCCCATAGCCTTCTTTGTGTTTACCTCCTTTAATATTCGCCTCACTTCTCCCTCTTCTACCCTGGCAGCATTTCTTAATATGGCCAATCAGAGGCAGCTTTCCTTTCCAGAACTGTAAAATCCTTCCTTTATGCGGACGTTCAGGAAGGATTTCACGGTTCCGAAGAGGAAACCTGCCTCCAATTGGCCATATTGAGAGGGTACCAGCGAGGCTGGACATTTGTGTCAAAATAAAAAGGGTTTAAATCAAGTCTTACTGACTAGTGATTTAAATCGTGATTTCAATCAATTCAACTGAAATCAAATCCATCCTCAATAAAAATGATGATGATTTATTTACACACCGCCTATCTGGTTGGGTTTCCCCAGCCATTCTGGGAGCCTCCCAACAACAACATAATAATAATAACAACAACAACAATAACAACAACAACCCTATCCCTAATCCCTAAGTCCAGCCTCACTGGCACCCTCTTAATACGGCCAGAGACAGCTTTCCTTTCTTTAAGCAGAGGTTCAGCCTTGCTGGCAACCCTCCTAAACCCGATACCCCTAACCCCTATCTCTATCCCTAACCCTAATAATAATAACCTGCCCATCCAGCTGGCTTTCCCCAGGCACTCTGGGCAGCTCCCAACACAAAAAGAAGAAGAAGAAGAAGGAGGAGGAGGAGGAGGAGGAGGAGGAGGAGGAGGAGGAGGAGGAAGAACCCTATCCCTAACACCAAGTCCTATCCCTATCTCTATCCCTATTTCTAATAATAATAATAATAATAATAATAATAATAATAATTTATTCTTTATACCCCAGCCACTCTGGGCGGCTCCCAAAATAAAATAATAAGAATAAGAATAAGAATAAGAATAATAACCCTATCCCTCATGCCAGCTTTGCTGACACCCTCTCAATACGGCAAATTGGAGGCAAGTTTCCTTTCCTTTACAGAGGTTCAGCCTCGCTGGCAACCCCCATGACCCTGGAAACCTTTGGTAGAATTAAAGCCAGGGGTCCCCTTTTCGCTCACCAGCTCGCGCTGATCCTCCTGGACCAAGTCCATCTTGTGGACCAGGCAGAAGACTTTGGCATCAGGCGAGTTCTGCAAGATGGCTTCCAGGCACGACTGGTAGTAGTGCATGTCCTTCTCAAGCTCCCGACTCTCGACGTCAAAGACGTAAATCAGAACCTCGACGTTGCGGAATATGTTGTCCCTCTGGCTGGTGAAGTAGTTCTCCATGAAGGTGTCCTGGCTGAGAAAACCGGGGGATTTAAATTATTTTATCCCAGTTAAAAAAGCAGTTTCAAATTTCAGTTCTATGCCAATTCAAAACAGGTTTGACCGGTCTCAGTCAGGGAGGGCAGGATACAAATAAAAGTTTATTATTATTATTATCATCAATTTTCCAGGCTGGGCAACCAATTCAGGCCATTTCATGCCATTTCAGAGGGGGCTAGCAAGGCGGAACCTTTCTGAAAAAAGGGATTTTTTTTTTATTTCAAAAAGTATTGTCCCTATTCAGAGGTTGCCAGCAAGGCTGAAGATTTCGATTGGATTTAAATGTTACGGACCAGGGATTTAAATGGTGGATTTAAATGAAATCCACTCAGCATATCAGTGTAAAAACCACTCTGTGAATTGAGGATTCTATAAAGGAAACGTTTCTCCGCTTGTCCATATTCAGAGGATGCCAGCAAGACTGAGTCTTCCTGCTAAAAAAGGCATCTTATTCTTCCAAAAAGGAAACCTCCCTCTGCTTGTCCATATTAAGAGGAGGCCAGCAAGGTTGAACCTCTCTGTAAAAAAAGGGATTTTATTACAGTGGTACCTCGAGTTAAGTACTTAATTCGTTCTGGAGGTCTGTTCTTAACCTGAAACTGTTCTTAACTTTAGCTAATGGGGCCTCCTGCTGCTGCCGCGCTGCTGGTGCACGATTTCTGTTCTCATCCTGAAGCAAACTTCTTAACCAGAGGTACTATTTCTGGGTGAATGGAGTCTGTAACCTGAAGCGTATGTAACCTGAAGTGTATGTAATACAGGTACCACTGTATTCCAAAAAGGAAACCTTCCTACGGTTGTCCATATTAAGAGGATGCCAGCAAGGTTGAACCTTTCTGTAAAAAAAGATTTAATTCCTTGCTGACTACTGATCTAGATCATGATTTATATCAATTTGATTTAAATCATCATTATTATTAGTAGTATTTTATTTATACCCCGCCCATCCAGCTGGGTTTCCCCAGACATCTGAAGGCAGCCATGTTTAGGGAAGTCTGGCTGATTTAAATCTGGAATCGAATGGGAATTGAAATGAGAAAAATCAGGATGAGAAGGATGCCAGCAAAATCTGAGCTGTCCTGGCGAGAGGTTTAAATTGTGATTTCCATTGTCTGGATTTCAAGCGGAGGGCAGGCGGCCGTCTGTACAGGATGTTTGAGGCGAGAGTCCCGCCTAGCGGCGGGTCAGACTGGATGACTGCCAGGGGTCCCTTTTAACATGGCAAGGGGGGGCAAGAGGTACTTACCCACCGCAGTCCCAGAGGTTGAGGACCAGGTTGCCCAGGAAGCGGACATGCGAGTGCTCCACGTCAACTGTAAGGGGCAAAATGTTATTGTTATTATTGTTATTATTATAATTATTCTGTTGGGAGCCGCCCAGATGGGCAGTGTATAAAGAATAACGTTATTATTAGTAGTAGTACAACAAAGCCAGTGGACCTGATGGGATACCTGCCGAAATCTTAAAAGTGGGTGGAACTGAACTTACATAACAACTTCACAAGCTCATCAAAAAAATCTGGGAAAGAGAAGAAATCACAGCAGACTTTAGGGATGCCAAAATTATCAATCTCTTTTAAAAAAGGTAATGGAACTGATTGTGGAAACTATTGAGGCATCTCTCTTTTAGCTGCAGCTGGCAAAATTCTTGCAAGGATCTTAGCAAACCGCCTCGTAACAATATCCAAGGTGACCCTTCCTGAATCCCAAAATTGTTTTCAGCCTTCTAGGGAGACAGTGGACATGATTTTCACCGCTCGACAGCTTCAAGAAAAATGCAGAGAGCAAAACCAACCCCTGTATATGGCGTTTATTGACCTGACTAAAGCCTTCAACACTGTAAATCATAATGCCCTGTGGACTGTCATTCTGAAAATTGGCTGCCCTCCATGATTGGCTGCCCTCCGTCATTCGACTCCTCTAGGATTACCATATTTTTCACTCCATAAGATGCATTTTTTCCTCTTAAAAACTAAAGGGAAAGGTCTGTGTGTCTTATGGAGTGTGTGGTCTCTGAAGCTAAACTGCCGGAATGCGGCACACTCCTGAGCTGTTCTTTGGGACTGGCTGGTGAAACCCCGGGTGCCGGCAAACCAACCGGGGCTTCCCCCGCCAGCCCCGACAAGCTCTGGGAGCAGCGGGAAGGCTGCGTGCAGCCTGTCCGCTGCTCCCTGAGCTGCTCTTTGTGGCTGAGGGGGGGGGACCCAGGCTTCCCCCTCCAGCCCTGAGCAGCTCTGGGGTAGCCCACGAAGCCTCCGCAGGGCAGCAGGATGAAGGCTCCCCGCTGCCCTGAGGAGGCTTCGCGGGCTACCCCAGAAATCAGAACAGCTAGAGGGAGCGCTGTGCAGTGCTCCCTCTTGCTGTTTTAGCTTCTGCCTTGGCGGCGCAAAGCCTCCGCAGGGCAGCAGGGAGCCTTCATCCCACTGCCCTGCGGAGGCTTCCTACGGCTATCCCTGGCTTCTGCGGAGGCTTCTTACGGCTATCCCTTTTCTGCGGGAGGTGGGGGAAGGGACAGAGCACACGGCTCTGTCCCTTCCCCCCACCTCCCAGAAAAGCCCCCAAGAGCCATGCTCCCTTTAAAGAGCGCACGGCTCTTGCGGGAGGCGGGGAGAAGCCAGTAGGCTTGCTTCCGCTGAAGCCAGGAGGGCAAGAGGGAATGGTGTGCACCGATTCCGCTTGCTCTCCTGGCTTCAGGGATAGCCCCGCAAAGCCTCCTGAGCGAAGAGGGAGGAGCGCTCCCTCTTTGCTCAGGAGGCTTTGCGTTGCTTTCTTATTTCTTGTTTTCCTCACCTAAAAACTAATTGCGTCTTATGGTCCAGTGCGTCTAATAGAGCGAAAAATACGGCATATGACAGCAACAATCACAGATAACAATGCCTCTCAAAGTGAACCATTCACAGTGGGATCAGGTATTAAACAGGGTTGTGTTATTGCCCCAACTCTATTCATTATTTTCGTTGCCATGATCCTACACTTTGTCCAAGGGAAACTCCCCACCAGAGTAGAAATAATATATCAAACAGATGGAAAGCTCTTCAATCTGAGCAGGCTGAAAGCAAAAAGTAAGGTTACCATAACTTCCATCATAGAGCTTCAATATGCTGGTGACAATGTAGTGTGTGCATGCTCAGAGGATGACCTCCAAACCATCTCTGCAGAAGCTTACAAAAAGCTTGGCCTGTCACTCAATATCCAAAAACCAAAGTGCTGCACCAACAAGTACAAAATAACCCCTCTGCAGCGCCACAAATCCAACTCAGTGGTGTAACGTTGGAAAATGTCAATCACTTCTCCTACCTAGAGAGTTATCTTTCCGCAAGGGCTGACATTGATTCCAAAATCCAGAATCACCTGAGCTCTGCAAGTGCGGTTTTCTCACAAATGAAGGGCCAAGTGTTTGAGGACCGGGACACTGGCAGGGAAACCAAAATGCTTGTTTACAAAGCTATTGTACTACCAACCTTACTGTATGCTTGTGAAACATGGACCACTTATAAATGCCACCTCCAGCTTCTCAAAAGATTCCATCAACAGTATATCCAAAAAAAATTACACATCACTTGGGAAGACAGGCAAACTGGAGTGTACTGGAAGAAGCAAAGGTCACCAGTGTTGAAGCAATGATTCTTCAACAATCGGTCATGTTGTGGGGATGCCTGATTATCGTCTTCCAAAGCAACTACTCTATTCCGAACTTAAAAATTGAAAGCATAATGCTGGTGGTCAGCAAAAGAGGTTTAAAGACTGTCTCAAGGCAAATCTTAAAAAATGTAGTATAAACACTGACAACTGGGAAACACTGGCTTGTGAGCGCTCCAGTTGGAGAACAGCCTTGACCAAAGGTGTCATGGGCTTTGAAGACACTCAAACTCAGGACGCAAGGGAGAAATGTGCTAAGAGGAAGGCATGCTTGGCAAGCCCTCACCGTGGTCAACTCTCGCCTCGAAGCCAATGTCCCCACTGTGGAAGGACGTGTGGATCCAGAACTGGCCTCCACAGTCACTTACGGACTCATTGTTAAAACCGTGTTTATGGAAGACAATCTTACTCGGCTACAAGTGATTTCCAAAGAAGAATTATTGTTTGCCAAAGAACAGCAGCAGAAGAAGAATGAGCTTGAAGAAGAAAAAGAAATAGAAATTGAGATAATTATTCCTACTATTCTCATTATTTTCATCCTCATTTAACAAAGAACAACAGTGCCAGAATAAGAAGGATCTTGAATGAGAATGAGCTGAAAAAGAGCAGGACGAGGCGGAGGAGGAAGAAGAAGAAATTATTATTCCTATTATTATTATTATTATCATCATCATCATCATCTTCATTTGGCCAAGAACAGCAGCACCAGAATGAGAAGAAGAATGAGATTGAATAAGAAGAATGAACTGAAAAAGAAGATGAAGAAGAAAAAGAAATTATTATTCCTATTATTATCGTTATTTTCATCATCATTTGGCAAAGAGCAGCAGCAACAAAATAAGAATGAAAATGAGCTTGAATAAGTAGAACGAGCTGAAGAAGAAGAAAATGAGATTATTATTCCTATCATCATCCTCATCATCAGGCCAAGAACAGCAGAACCAGAAGAAGAAGAAGAATGAGCTTGAAGAAGAACGAACTGAAGAAGAAAATGAGATTATTATTATTATTCGTATTCCTATTCCTATTATTATTATTATTCCTATTATTCCTATTATTATTATCATCATCATCTGGCCAAGAACAGCAGCACCAGAAGAATGAGCATGAATAATAAGAACGAGCTGAAAAAGCAGAAAAAGTTCATTCTTCTTTTTATTATTCTGGCACGGTTCTTTCCCTAATAATAATAAAAAAAAATGAGCAAGCGACAGCAAAGGTTGCAAGGTTCTCAGCAGTAGTAGTAATAATAACAACAAGAAATTGAATTAACTTGATTGAAATCCAATGAATTTGTGCTATTAAATTAACTTGAATGAAATCAAATGAATTTGGGGGAAATGGCAATAAAACCTTGTCCCTCCGCCATTTTTATTTTATTTTTTCCCCATCTCTACCCAGCACCCTTCCTCTTACTTGTGGCGCCCAGTCGGCGGGTGTCGCGGGCGATGTAGTTGGCAAAGATGATGGACCTCATGCTGGTTTTGCCAGAGCCGCTCTTGCCCATCAGGAGAACCTGGGGCGAATAAAGAATAAAACATAAAATTATTAATAAAATTGTTGTTGTTGTTGTTGTTGTTAGGGTTAGGGGTTAGAGAAAGGGTTATTATTATTATTCTGTTCGGAGCCACCCTGAGTGGCTGGGAAAACCCATCTGGATAGACAGTGTATAAATAATTACATTATTTATTATTGAGGGTGAATTTGATTTCAATCAAATCGATTTAAATCACAACTTAAAAAACTCGTCAGTAAGATTTGATTTAAACCCTCTTTTACAAAAAAGCTTCAGCCTCGCCGGCATCCTATGAAATTATGGAGAGGCTTCATCACTCAGCTGCTTCTATTTGGACCCATTTTCTGCTGTACTTGATTGGAAGGAGAAAAAGAATCATTTCCTTCATAACATAACAATTTATTTCACTAAAACAAGAACATTATAGCATCACAATTTAAATCACGATTGAAACCACAAGTCAGTAAGACTTGATTTAAATCCTGTTTCAGGTTTAGGCTTGCTGGTATCCTCCTAATACTGACAACAGGAGGAAGCTTTCCTTTTTGGAATAATATATTTTCAGTGTAGTTTTCACAGTTACGGTATATCCAGGGTGAATTTGATATATCATTATCTCAAAAGTGACTGATTTGCTTCTTCTCTTAGAAATGTATAGACCAATAATTATGAAATGATGGTGAGGTTTAGTAAGTCAACTACTTATATTTGGACTAGTTTTTTTGCTGTACTTGATCGGAAGGAGAAAAATAATCATTTCCTTCATAGCAATTGAAACAATTTATTTCGCCAAAACAAAAACATGATCACATATGTATCCATGTTTGTTAGCTGATGTGCTGAAACAATTTTTTAAATAAAAAAAACTTATGACTTGAAAAACTTTAAATGAATCCTTATTTCTGATAAACAGCCTTTTCACTAGAAAGTAACTGAAAAGAGAAAATCTTTACAAAACGGAGGTGTTTGGGGTCCAAGGTTTAACTGCATAAGCAGCAGGCCAAGAGAAACTACAGCCCTCACCTTCTTCTTCATGGCTGCGTTTGGCATCACACGCCTGCAAGGAGAAAAAATATATATTTTATAATATTACAATACAATACAAATAATATAATATGACCCCACCCATTATAACATTATTATTAACATAATTATTATTATAGAAGTCACCTGGTGTGGAAAAGGTGAGGCAAAAGCAGCAGGCCCTCAGCCAGTATTGTAATATGATGATGATGATGATGATAATAACAACCCTATGCCTTAACCCTAACCCTAATAATAATAATAACAACCCAATCCCCATTCCTGTCCCTAATTCCTATTCCTATCTCTAACCCCTATCCCTAATATGGTTTTCCCAGTAGTGATGTATGGAAGTGAGAGCTGGACCATAAAGAAGGCTGATCGCCGAACAATTGATGCTTTTGAATTATGGTGCTGGAGGAGACTCTTGAGAGTCCCATGGACTGCAAGAAGAAGATGGAGGGCACAAGGAGAAGGGGATGACAGAGGACGAGATGGTTGGACAGTGTTCTTGAAGCTACAAACATGAATTTGACCAAACTGCGGGAGGCAGTGGAAGACAGGAGTGCCTGGTGTGCTCTGGTCCATGGGGTCATGAAGAGTCAGACACGACTAAATGACTAAACAACAACAACATATGAGTACAGTATATACGATAAGTATATTAGTATATAGTACAACAGTATACCATTATATGTTATACATATTATATATAATAGTAATTATTATTACAGGGGAAGTTGGCTAGAGAGATTATGGAATACTGTAGTAGTAGAAGTAATAATAATAATAATGGAATTTGACAAGAGTAATAATAATAATAATAATTAGGGAAGTTGGCTAGAGTGATAATAGTATAATTATAATTATTATGGAAGTTAGCTAGAGCGATAAAATAATAATAATAATAATAATAATAATAATAATAATAATAATAAAGGGAAGTTAGCTAGAGTGATAATAGATTATTAGCATCATCATCATTAGTAGGGAAGTTGGCTACAGTGGTAATAGTATTATTATTATTATGGAAGTTGGCTAGAGTGATAATAGAAGAAGCAGCAGAAAAAGAAGAAGAAAAAGAAGGCGGCAAGTTGGTTAGAGTGTGTTGCAGGAATTTATGTATAGGTGGGGGGGTTGCCCCTCCAGCAGATATCATGCACATGTAGCACACTACCAAAATCAGCACAATCGCTTTTGTGACTTTTGTGATTTGTCCCCACAAAACACTGCATCACAGTTTCTTCCTATCTATTCAAAGGGCCTTTGCTGCATGATACCAAATGTAAGAATTCACTGATAAATGTATCTCTGTACTGGCTCACTGGGAAAACTTCAGAAATTCATATAGACATGTGAGCTCAGCTATTCAGCAGCCCCTCTGCCTGAATGATCATTCCTGGAATCCTGATACCTGAGTGCCAGACAGGTAGCCATTCCAGAAATAACAAACCCAGATGAAGACAAAAGGGTGGGATTAACTTGGCTGGGAAACAGGGAAATGTGAATATCTCTTTTGTGACACTTGATGGGTGTTTGGTGGAGGGTAAGGGGACCGATGGGGCAGGGTCCAGGATGCTCAGTTTACGGCCACCAGACCTTCCCTTTCATGATGTAACTGTGATGTAACCATGATGTAGTTAGAGGGGGTGTAACATGGGGATGAGCAGCTAATAAAAGTTTGGGGGCTCTTTTCTTCGGGGCTTCCATCTTGTTTCACCTGGTGGCAGGTGGGAGTCCTGCTGTAACAGTCTTCAATAAAGACCAAGCCTACTAGCTGCTGTTTTGCTCTGGTATTCCAGGGCTGTTGCCCTGGGAGCCCTCAGATTTCTCCATTAACAAGTGATAATAGCATTATTATTATTATTGAAGTTGGCTAGAGTGATAATAGTATAATAATTATCGTTAGTATTATTATTAGGGAAGTTGGATAGAATGATATTATGATAATTATTACGGACGTTGGCTAGAGTTAGAATGGTGATGATAATAATAATAATAATTAGTAGTACTGTAGTAGTAGTATTCGGGGCCCTGCAGTCCTTCCCCAGCGCCACATTCCCCTCAGGAACCAGAGTTCCTCTGAGCTTCTCGGGAAGACGAACCCTCCCTTCTTTTTCCCTTTTCTCGACTAGGCCGCAAAAGCCCCGGCCTCGCGTGATCCACTCACCCGGCGACAGACGGCCGCGCCCGGGGGAGAATCAGCGGAGGAGACGAAGCAGCTTGAGCGACCTCTCCCTCGACGTCGCTGGAGGCTCAGGTGACTTCAGCCAAACGGCAGCGTGACGAAGGGACGCAAATGAAGGGCAGAGTAACGCGTGGCGAGCGAACGTCGTAGCGTCGCGACGACACGTAAAGGAAGGGCAGGGCCAGCGAGGCGAGCGGACGTCGCGGCGCCCCGAAGCCGAGGCGGCCATGTTTAAAAAGGGCAGAGAGAAAATGTGGTTTTTGAATGCCAAGACTGATGGAGAAAGAAGGGAACCTAGGAGTCATCTAGCCCAACCACCTGCCAATCTCAGCTCCTGAATGACGGAGTGATTGACAGGGAGAAACGCCGGGTTATGTGCGAAGGAAATCGCCGGAAAAAACACAACCATAGATGGTAAGAGAAAAGCCACTTGCTATAGTCTCCCATATGGTCTAGCGGTTAGGATTCCTGGTTTTCACCCAGGCGGCCCGGGTTCGACTCCCGGTATGGGAAATAGAATTTTTTTTATTATTATTTTCCTTATCTGAAATAAATCAATTAAAAGCTATGGAAGATGAATAACAAGTAATGAGAGCTCCTACGTTTCGACTACCCCGTTTCAGAGCCTATAAACGCAGGTCACAGATCACAGTCACGTGGTGTGAACTCCCTCGGCCTATAACGGCCTACCTAGCAGGGCTGTTGTGAAAAGGGTTCCAAGGCAGGGAAGGACCGGGAGCTCCTGAGAGGAAAAGGGGGAAGATCAATCCATCAATCACGCCCCTCCAGCAACAGCCGCCATCCCCCCTCACCTCCTCCTCCTCCTCCTCCTGCACAGTAGGCCCGCCCCTTCTCTGGCTCCGCCTCTCTAGCGCTCCCAGTACCAGCATCTGTTGAGCGGTTGCTCCTCCTCCTGAAAGGAAGCCCCGCCTCTTCACTGCCCCCCAGCAAGTAAGCCCCGCCCTTTCTCTGTCCCCTCCCGCCTCCAGCATCAGCAGAGCGCTCTCTCGCTCTCCAATCACCTCTCCTCCTCTCTCCTCCTGTGACAAACCCCGCCCTGTCCCTGCCCTCCCTTTCTTTTTCCGCGTCATGTGATGCGCCGCGTCACGTGAGAGTTCAAGATGGCGGCGCCCGCTCGCTGAGGAGAGCCGGGATTTCTCGCAGGTGAGCCAGAGGCGCCTTCAGTTTCCTATTATTATTAATATTAAGAATATTTATTAGATTTTTTGTCCCCTGACCCCTCGAGTTTCCTACTAATATTAATATTAATATCACTTATTTAATTTATGTTCCCCCAGACCCCCTCCACTTCTCTTTTTCCGCCCAAACCCCCTCCAGTTTCCTACTAATATTAATATTAATATATTACTATCCAAAGCCAAAGGCGCCTTCAGTTTCCTATTACGTTTTATTAATATTAATAATATTTATTAATGTTTCCCCCAGACCCCCTCCACTTCTCTCCCCCCCCCAAACCCCCTCTAGTTTCCTATTAATATAATTTATTTAATTTATTTTGCCCCACAGACCCCCCGCCAGTTCCCCAATGCCCTCCAAACCCCCTCCAGTTATATTAACGTTAATATAAATTTTTTTGTTGTTGTTTAGTCGTTTAGTCGTGTCCGACTCTTCGTGACCCCATGGACCAGAGAACGCCAGGCACCTCTGTCCTCCACTGCCTCCCGCAATTTGGTCAAACACATGCTGGTAACCTCGAAAACACTATCCAACCATCTCGTCCTCTGCCGTCCCCTTCTCCTTGTGTGCTCCATCTTTCCCAACATCAGGGTCTTCTCCAGGGAGTCTTCTCTTCTCATGAGGTGGCCAAAGTACTGGAGCCTCAGCTTCACAATCTGTCCTTCCAGTGAGCACTCAGGGTTGATTTCCTTCAGTATGGAGAGGTTTGATCTTCTTGCAGTCCATGGGACTCTCAAGAGTCTCCTCCAGCACCATAATTCAAAAGCATCAATTCTTCGGCGATCAGCCTTCTTTATGGTCCAGCTCTCACTTCCATACATCACTACTGGGAAAACCATAGCTTTAACTGTACGAACCTTTGTTGGCAAGGTAATGTCTCTACTTCTCAAGATGCTGTCTAGGCCTGTCATTGCCCTTCTCCCAAGAAGCAGGCGTCTCTTAATTTCGTGGCTGCTGTCATCATCTGCAGTGATCATTGAGCCCAAGAAAGTAAAATCTCTCACTACCTCCATTTCTTCCCCTTCTGTTTGCCAGGAGGTGATGGGACCAGTGGCCATGATCTTCGTTTTTTTGATGTTGAGCTTCAGACCATATTTTGCGCTCTCCTCTTTCACCCTCATGAAAAGGTTCTTTAATTCCTCCTCACTTTCTGCCATCAAGGTTGTGTCATCTGCATATCTGAGGTTGTTGATATTTCTTCCAGCGATCTTAATTCCGGCTAGGGATTCATCCAGCCCAGCCTTTCGCATGATGAATTCTGCATATAAGTTAAATAAGCAGGGAGACAATATACAGCCTTGCCGTACTCCTTTCCCAATTTTGAACCAATCAGTTGTTCCATATCCAGTTCTAACGGTAGCTTCTTGTCCCACATAGAGATTTCTCAGGAGACAGATGAGGTGATCTGGAACTCCCATTTCTTTAAGAACTTGCCATAGTTTGCCGTGGTCGACACAGTCAAAGGCTTTTGCATAGTCAATGAAGCAGAAGTAGATGTCTTTCTGGAACTCTCTAGCTTTCTCCATAATCCAGCGCTTGTTTGCAATTTGGTCTCTGGTTCCTCTGCCTCTTCTAAATCCAGCTTGCACTTCTGGGAGTTCTCGGTCCACATACTGCTTGAGCCTTCCTTGTAGAATTTGAAGCATAACCTTGCTAGCGTGTGAAATGAGTGCAATTGTGCGGTAGTTGGAGCATTCTTTGGCACTGCCCTTCTTTGGGATTGGGATGTAGACTGATCTTCTCCAATCTTCTGGCCACTGCTGAGTTTTCCAAACTTGCTGGCATATTGAGTGTAGCACCTTAACAGCATCATCTTTTAAAATTTTAAATAGTTCAGCTGGAATACTATCACTTCCACTGGCCTTGTTATTTGCAGTGCTTTCTAAGGCCCATTTGACTTCACTTTCCAGGATGTCTGGCTCAAGGTCAGCAACCACACTACCTGGGGTATACGAGACATCCATTTCTTTCTGGTATAATTCCTCTGTGTATTCTTGCCACCTCTTCTTGATGTCTTCTGCTTCTGTTAGGTCCTTTCCACTTTTGTCCTTTATTATGGAAATCTTTGTACGAAATGTTCCTTTCATATCTCCAATTTTCTTGAACAGATCTCTGGTTCTTCCCATTCTATTGCTTTCCTCTATTTCTTTGCATTGCTTGTTTAAGAAGGCCTTCTTGTCTCTCCTTGCTATTCTTTGGAAATCTGCATTCAATTTCCTGTATCTTTCACCATCTCCCTCGCATTTTGCTTGCCTTCTCTCCCCCACTATTTGTAAGGCCTCATTGGACAGCCACTTTGCTTTCTTGCATTTCCTTTTCATTGGGATGGTTTTCGTTGCTGCCTCCTGTATAATGTTACGAGCCTCCATCCATAGTTCTTCAGGCATTCTGTCCACCAAATCTAAATCCTTAAACCTGTTCCTCACTTCCACTGTGTATTCATAAGGGATTTGATTCAGATTGTATCTTACCGGCCCAGTGGTTTTTCCTACTTTCTTCAGTTTAAGCTTGAATTTTGCTATAAGAAGCTGATGATCTGAGCCACATTCAGCTCCAGGTCTTTTTTTTTTTTTGCTGTTAATATAATGTTTTTGCTGTTAATATACTGTTTTTGTTAATATACTTGTTTTTGCTGTTAATATACTGTTAATATAAATATAATCTATTAAAGTTATATTGCCCCCAACCTCCTCCCCCAGTTCCCTATTGCCCCCACCCCCTTCACTAATATTAATATCATTTATTAAAGTTATATTGCACCCCAGGCCCCCCTCCAGTATCCTATTATTATTATTAATATTAATATCATTTATTAAATTTATATTGCCCCCTAGACTACTCCCCAGTTCCCTATTGCCCCACAGAAATGCCCAGTCCCATGAGGCAGCAGTGAGCATTTCCCTCAGTTTGCCATTGCCCTACAGACCCCCCACCAGTTTCTTATTGCCCCCAGTTCCCCATTGCCTCATACGCCCTTGGTTCCTTGGTTCCATAGGTTTCTTGGCCTCGAGACCCCCACTGTCCCCAGAACCCCCATTTCCCTATTGTCCCACATGTCCCCAGTTTCCTATTTCCTCATATGCCCCTCAGGTTCCTTGCCCTCCAGTCCCTCCAGCTACCTATTGCCCCACAGATTCCCCCCAAGTTCCCTATTGCCCCACAGACCCCACCAGTTTCCTATTGCCGCATACGCCCTGAAGCTTCCTTTCCCCACAGACCACCACTGCCCCCAGCCCGCCCAGCTTCCTATTGCCCCACATGCCCCCAGTTCCCTATTGCCTCATACACTCCCCAGGTTCCTTGTTCCCCAGAACGCCCCCAGATCCCTTTTGCCCCCCCAGACCCCCCCAGTTTCCTATTGCCTCGTATACCCCTCAGGTTCCTTGCCCCACAGACCACCACTGCCCACAGCTCCCTAATGCCCTCCAGACCCCCCAGCTTCCTATGGCCCGCTAGACCCCCCCCAATTCCTTATTGCCCCCCACACCCTCCCAGCTTTCTCTTGCCCCGCATGCCTCCAGTTTCCTATTGCCTCTTACACCCCTCAGGTTCCTTGCCCCCCCAGACTCCCACTACCCCCCAGACTCCCCAGTTCCCTATTGCTCCCCAGACACACACACCCCAGTTTCCTATTTCCACTTCCCCATCTTTGGCCCCCACTGCTACCCCAGGGGAGAAGAGAAGTTTATAAAATATGCTGCGGGTTACAATCAATGGGGTGAGAAACGTGTGTGGGGTATTGCAGTGGATTGCACTCTGGGTGGACTGAAATCAAATAGATTGAAATCACAATTGAAATCACTCCTCTGCCAGACTAGATTTCAATCCTTTTTTATGGAAAGGTTCAACCTTGCTGGCATCCTCTGAATATGGACAATCGGAAGAAGGTTTCATTTATGGAATAATGAATTTTCATAGTCTTTTTTATTCTTGAGAATTTAACATCACGAGCCGTGATTGCTGCCTTACCGGGGGCTTCCATACATTGGATGCTCACAAGAGAGAGACTGTCTTGTCCAATTCAATTTAAATTTAATTCAGAAGCAAGAAAAACGTGGGCCAGCTTTCATTGGAAAGGCTGTGTCGGCGGTGAAGTGGCGCAAGCTTTTCCTGCCCCGCCTTGGCCAGCTGTCTTGCGTTTCTGGTTCTGTGGCCGTTCTTGCAAACACACAATTGATTAGTGCATTTTGGGAGGGGCGAGCATGAGTTGTGTTTCTGGCACTCATGCGTGCACATTCTTATTGGTGCAAGCATTCAAATATTATTATTGTTGTTGTTAATAACAACAACAACAACAATTCAACAACAACAATTCAGCTAGGTCAGTGGGGGCAAGATGCCTCTGGCCAGGCGTTGACAGTGGATGTTCAGCCCGACTTCTGCTTTTCGGCGCAATTTAGCTGCCACAGCGGAAGAAAAAACAGTTCTGCAGAAAGGAAGGGTGATGCCTTGCACAATCATCACAAGGAGCTCCTTGCACGGAGGCTGAGAGCCCTCCGAACTCAGCTGAGATACTCTCCAAGGAAGGGAGAGCTGGGAGGGACGCCGAGAGGCATCTAGTCCACCCTTGGGCAACTCACATTTGGATCGGGGTTGGGGTAGATAACCCTGGAACTCTTCCCTGTCTATCATTCTAGCAGGGGGTTGGACTAGATGGCCAGCTCAACCAATCAGATACCTTTCCAGCTGCAGGTTGGGCTGATGACCCTGGAACCTTCCCTGTCTATCATCCTAGCAGGGGGGTGGAACTAGATGACCAGCTCCGCCAATCAGATTCCTTCCTGGCCATGGGTTGGGCTGGATGACTGTCCGGTGTCCCTTCCAACTTTCCTATAGGAAAGACTTGCCTCTCCTTCTCTCTCGCCACAGATCCTGGACTGGCAGCCGATGGAGAGCCACCATTTCCGGTGCGGGAGCTTCCAGAGCAGCACCAGCGACGAGGACCTGGTGGAGGTCGGCGATGGCGGGACTCTCGACTTCTCCCTGGCGGGCGACGTGCCCCCTCTGGACCGAGAAATGGCGCCAGGTGTGTGTGTGTGTGTGTGTGTGTGTCAATATATATCACACAACATTTGACATTTGATTTCCCTCAGACATTTTTGGCATTTTCCTCACCTGCTTAAAGATCAACCCATTCTCTGGGGAAATGACTTTGCTCTCCCGGGACTTTGCCCCTTCAACCCCATTCGCACTTGAGGTAATGCAATGACTGGCAAGGGAGCCGTTGGTGGGATCTCAAACCCAGGCCTGTTGCCTCCTAGAAGAAGGGTTGAGCCAACAGATTTAATAAGAGGACACGAAGCAATTTATTGTGATTATATGTGAAAATTAATAGAAATCTTTTTTTTTTTAAAGGGAACTTAATAGATTAATTTTTTTTTTAAAAAATCAAATTTAAATTGGATTTCTTTTCTCTTTAAAATGAAGATTTAAAACGAAATGCTTTTGGAGGAAAAATCTTTACAAAAAATAAAAAATAAAATCATCCTCTTAATATTGACAATATTTTGAAAAAATAAAATTTAAATCCTTTCAGCAGGTTTCCCCTCGTATGCTGGCAACGGGTTTGACGAAATCGGCCAGATGCGTGACTTCCTGGAAGAGCCGCTTCCTGGAGTCGGGACTTACGAAGATTTCAACACTATTGACTGGGTGCGAGAAAAATCCCGAGATCGAGACCGGCACCGCGAGGTGAGGGTTCCAGGTTTGAATCTAGGTCTTCGCGAGTGGATATGGCTCTCTTCTAATCAACTGAGATCCAGATTCAAATCCCGTCGGGCTTGCGGTTCCAATCTTTTCCCTATTTTACAAAGAGATTCAACCTCGCTGGCATTGATGTTCCATTTAAATCCCTATTTAAATCAATCTGGCTGATTTAAATCAGGATTCAAAACCGGGATTTAAATTAAAGATCAGTGCCTGGGAGGTTGAATCTTTCCATAATCATGCAGACTTGATTAAATCCTTTTTTTTTTTTTTAAGGAAAGGTTCAACATCGCTGGCATTGATGTTCCATGTAAATCCTGGTTCGAATCCCGATTTACTGTATTTTTCGCCCTATAGGACGCACCGGCCCATAGGATGCACTTAGTTTTTTGGGGGGGGGGAATAAATAACAAAAATTACCCCCCCCCCAGCTGCGGCTTCAGTGCGACTCGCGCTCTGGGCAGCAGGCTGCTATCTGCAGCCTAGGGAGCCTGCGGGAACTCTCGCGGGCTGCCCAAGCTTGCAGATATCTGCCGGAGCGCGGGACGCACTGCTTCAGCGTGCCCCGCGCTGTGGGCAGCAGGCTGCGAGGGAGCCCTGCGGGAACTCCCGCGGGCTCCCCAGGCTTGCTGACAGCTTCCTGAAGCCTAGAAAGCGAGAGGAGTCGGTGCGCACCGACCCCTCTCACTCTCCAAGCTTCAGCGAAAGCCTGCATTCACCCTATAGGACGCACACAGATTTCACCTTCATTTTTGGAGGGGAGAAAGTGCGTCCTATAGGGCGAAAAAGTCGGTAAATCAGGCAGACTTGATTTAAATCCTTTTTTTACAGAAAGATTCAACCCAGCTGGCATCCTCTTCATATTGAATTTTTACTTAAATCCCTGTTCAAATCCCAATTTAAATCAGCCAGACTTGATTTAAATACTTCTTTTTTTACAGGAAGGCTCAGCCTTGCTAGCCTCCTTTTAATATTGACAATCGGAGGACAGTTTTCTTTTGGGAATAAATTCTTTGCATCCCCTTCCATGACAGTTATCAGCCCAGAGGCTTTGGGAAACAGGTTCAAATCAGGAGAAGAAACAGCCCATTTTTGGGACAGTTATTTTTATCTTTATTTTCCCAATTTTTCCCAATTATGGCAATCTAATCCCATTTTTTTTTCCTTGCCCAGATTACCAACAGGAGCAAAGAGTCAACTTTTGCCCTCATCCACAGCATCAGCGATGCCTTTTCAGGGTGGCTGCTCATGCTCCTCATTGGACTCTCGGCAGGTGAGAAAACAACAAACCTAAAAGACGAATAATAAAATTATTATTATTATTATTTAAAATTACTATTAATAATAATATTATTAGATAGAATAAGTACCCAATAAGTACAAAAAGATGTTATACCGTATTTTCCCCTCTATAACACGCAGATTTTTTCTTCTAAAAAGGAAGGGGAAATGTCTGTGCGTGTTATAGAGCGAATGTGTGGTCCCTGGAGCCGAAAAATCAGGCAAAAATCAAATCGCGCTTCACAGAGAAGGGAAACCAGAAAAGAGGAAGCGGCTGCTTTCCTGCATTCTGCCTCAGGGTCTTACTGCCCACCCACCTCTGTTTCGTTGCTGTGTTTGCTCAAACGGAACAAAGAGCAGGGAAAGCCCCTCCCCTCCAGGCAAGCAGAGGGGAAAGCAGAGTGCTGCTGAAAACATGCAGGAGGGAGAGAGAGAGAGAGAGAGAGAGAGAGAGAGAGAGAGAGCTGGCTGGCTGGCTTGGGTGGGTAGGTGAGGGAAAACTTTTGCCTTCCTTTCCTCCCTCCCGTAATTCCCCTCTCCTGCATTCTTAGCCAGCTGCTTCTCTGCACACCCCTCTCGTGTTCCTTGTCCGTTCTGTGTTTTTCCTTCCCTCCCCACTTAAAATGTGGTTACAAAGCATGGATCCACATGGATCCTCAGGATCTTTGCATTGGGTCACCCCAAATTCACCAACAGATCATATAGCATGTCCATGGCTACAGCCTGCCCCCCAAAAATCACGCACCCACTGTTGCCTGGGGCTGCAATGGTGCAAAAACGTGGTTACAAAACATGGATCCACAGGGATCCTCAGGATCTTTGCATTGGGTCAGCCCAAATTCACCATCAGAGCACATAGCATGTCCATGGCTACAGCCTGCCCCCCCAAAATCACACACCCACTGTTGCCTGGGGCTGCAATGGTGCAAAAACGTGGTTACAAAGCATGGATCCACAGGGATTCTCAGGATTTTTGCATTGGGTCACCCCAAATTCACCATCAGATCACATGTCTGTGGCCACAGCATGAAGCACAAAAATGATACACCCACGGTTTCATTCAGAATGTTTTTTTCCTTGTTTTCCTCCTCTAAAAACGACGTGCGTGTTATGGTCAGGTGCGTGTTATAGAGCGAAAAATGCGGTAAATGGGATAAATTGATGGGGTGAATTTTATCTGCAATTTAGCGGAACCACCTGCTCCATCAGGGCCCAGTACAGGCCACAGGCCACGATTTTGCAAAGTTTTTTGCAGATAAAGTCACTCAGATTCAGGAAGAGGTATACTCCACCGTGGGAGCACGGCCGGAGCGGGAGAGTGCTAGTGTCCTGTCTAGTCAAGTTGCGTGGGATCAATTCCAATCTGTTACCTCCAAGGATGTGGACAGGCTGCTTGGATGAGTGAAACCAACCACCTGTATTCTTGATCCTTGCCCATCCTGGCTGATAAAAGCTAGCCAGGAAGGGCTGGGAGACGGGTTTTACGAGGTGGTGAATGCTTCTCTCTGTGAGGGAGACTTCCCAGACCCGCTAAAAGGGGCGGTTATCAAACTGCTTCTTAAAAAACCATCTTTAGATGCAGCCAATATGGCCAACTATCTCCCACTTTCAAATCTTCCATTCTTGGGCAAGGTGATTGAGAAAATGGTTGCTGAACAACTCCAAGCACGTCTGGATGATGCGGACCATTTGGATCCCTTCCAGTCAGGATTCTGGCCTCATTATGGGTTCTGTTCTCTCTCCCATGCTTTTAAACAACTACACGCAGCCACTGGGAGAGATCCAGCAGAACTTTGAAGGGGACTCAGAAACTACAACTAATCTAGAATTTGGCTGCTGGACTCTTGACCGGGAGTGGCCACCGAGACCACATAACAGCATTCTTGAAAGACCTACATTGGCTCCCAGTACATTTCCGAGCACAATTCAAAGTGTCGGTGATGACCTTTAAAGCCCTAAACAGCCTCGGTCCAGTAGACCTGAAGGAGCGTCTCCATCCCTACCATTCTCCCCGGACACTGAGGTCCAGCGCCGAGGGCCTTCTGGCGGTTCCCTCACAGCAACAAGCCAAGTTACAAGGAACCAGGCAGGCAGAGGGTCTTTTCGGTGGTGGCGTCTGCCTTGTGGAACGCCCTCCCAGCAGATGTCAAAGAGAAAAATAATTACAGTGGTACCTCAGGTTACATACGCTTCAGGTTACAGTTAATTCTGCTTACAGACTCCGCTAACCCAGAAATAGTGCTTCAGGTTAAGAACTTTGCTTCAGGATAAGAACAGAAATCGTGCTCCAGTGACACGGCGGCAGCAGGAGGCCCCATTAGCTAAAGTGGTGCTTCAGGTTAAGAACAGTTTCAGGTTAAGAACGGACCTCCAGAATGAATTAAGTACTTAACCCGAGGTACTACTGTACTAGACTTTTAGAAGACATCTGAAGGCCGTCCTGTTTAGGGAAGCTTTCAATGTTTGATGCATTACTGTATTTTAATATTTTATTGGAAGCCGCCCAGAGTGGCTGGGGTAGCCCAGCCAGATGGGCAGGGTATAAATAGTAAATTATTATTATTAGATATAATCATCTTTTTACAGCAACTCCAGGCGGCTTGCCATACGTATAAAAACACTATGTTCTTGATGTTTTATATGGGATAAATTGGTTGGGTAAAATAATAATAATAATAATAATAATAATAATAATAATACGCATTGGCACAAACATTAGACAGACTTTCACTATTCAAATCGATTTAAATCAGCACTTAAATCACCATTTAAATCCCTCATCCGTCAGACTGGATTTACAGAATTTACTTTACTGGAGTTTACTGAATCTAGGTTTTCTCTACTGAAAGATTCAACCTTGCTGGCATCCTCTTAATATGGGAAGGCCTGGGGGGGGGGGACTGGAAAACTTAGGGGGGAAACCAGGTTTTTCCCCGAAAAATGGGGGGGGGTGCATGTAATATTAAAGCTATATCAAACTGTTTTTTCCCGGTAAAAAAAACCTGGTTTCCCTCCATTTTTTCAGGTTTTCCCCCCAGGCCTTCCCATGTCTATTGTGCCTGTTATTCTCTCCTCCTCCCTAATTGTTCTTGCAACGACTTCCAATACCAAATTAAATAATAATGGAGAGATGTCAAGGTGCTTTTTTTCAAAAAAAAAGAAAAAGAAAAGAAAATTAACCTGAAGGAATTTAAAGGATTTTTTTAAAAAAAAACACTCTAAAATTTAAAACACTCTAAAATTTAAAATTTTAAAATTTAAAACTGAGAATTTTGATTTTTTGAAAATTAAAATGCACAGGGGCTTTGGTTGGCTCAATTGGCCCTTCGGCCCATTGGGTGAGATAGATAGATAGATAGATAGATAGATAGATAGATAGATAGATATGTAGTTTTTTAAAAAAATAAAAATAAAATCAAAATACACAGGGGCCTTGGCTGGCTTGATTGACATCTCCACCCATTGGCTGACGGATCTGAAGGAAGGCGTGTGCCTCAACGGGTTTTGGTACAACCATGAACATTGCTGCTGGAATTCCCAAAATATCACTTTCCAGGACCGGGACAAATGTCCGGAGTGGCAGACGTGGGCGGAACTTCTGACCAGAAGGAAGAACGGGGTGAGTGGCTTCCCCTGAACGTCCCCAGAAATAATTGCAAATTAAATCACGATTTAATTCACCACATTTAATTTACCACATTTTTCGCTTTATAGGACACACTTTTTCTCCTCCAAAAATTGAGGGGAAATGTGTGTGCGTCTTATGGAGTGAATGCAGGCTCCTTGGCTTCAGCAACAGCAACATGAAGCCTCCGAAGCGCAGAGGGAACGTTCCCTCCACGCTCCGGAGGCTTTGCGTTGCTTTCGCTGAAGCCTGGAGAGCAAAAAGGGTTGGTGCGCACTGACCCCTCTCATTTTCCAGGCGTCAGGGATAGCCACCTGAAGCCTCTGGAGCGCAGCAGCAGCTCCCCCTGCACTCCAGAGGCTTCAGGTTCCTTTTGCTGAAGCTGGGAGAGCAAAACTCTCCCGGCTTCAGCAGAGAGGGAGAGCTGCGCAGCGCCCCTTTAGCGAAGCAGAAGGAGAAATGGAAGGGGCTCCGTTTCTCCTGCCGCTTTAGTGAAGGTGCGCTGAGCAGAGAGGGGGAGATTTTTTTCTTTTCTTGTTCTCCCCCTCTAAAACAAGGTGCGTCCTATAGAGCAAAAAAATACGGTAATTCGCAGTTTAAGGGTTTAAATCACAATTTAATTCATGGTTTATTTGAGACATTCCAATCGCGTTTTCACTCACAATTTCAGTCATGATTTAATTCACAATTTAATTTATTAAATAGTGGGTGGACATAGCAGACGACAGATTTCTCAAAGTAGTTCTTTGTACCAGTAAGCTGGAACTGAACTGAACAGCAAACAGCTCAGCTGGCCTGCTTTTATAGGCAGCCGGCTGTCAACATTGTAACAACAACAGCCCAGGGTTTCCCGCCTAAATTAACTGACGTGGACCAGAGTGAAAACTATATACAGTGGTACATTGGGATGCAAACGGGATCTGTTCCGGAGCCCCGTTCACATCCTGAATAGAACGTAAGATGAGACAGGGCATCTGCGCGTGTCACGTTTTGCCGCTTTCACGCATCCATGTGACGTCATTTTGGGCATCTGCGCATGTGCGAGCGGTGACCCCGGATGTAACGCACTCCATTACTTCCGGGTCACCACGGAGCGCAACCCGAAAATACTTATCCTGAAGTGTATCTATCCCGTGATATGACTGTACACAATACCCCCTGGTGGCCAGGGTGAGAACTTCAATACATAACACCCCTCCCCACTGAGATAAGGCATTCGTTACAATCATAGTGGTTCCATTACATACAGCAGTACCCTTATTGGTTTCAATAAGGCACATAAGGATATCGATTCCAGTTTTACGAATTCACAGGCATAACTGTTTCACTATCAACTATATTGTCCGTAAGACTCACCGTCACATATTAATTGAACCCATTCACCATACAGCTTTACATGTGCAGTTTGTCCAGTGAACACAGTCTTTTAAGTAAACTGGTCGCTTGGAAACCCTGCCGGACCACCGAGGGCCAGTACCAGAGTCCGGGTGGCCACCCGATTCTGGCTGCGATTGTGGTGCGACCAAATGTTCCCCAAGTTCCATGGCTCTGCTGCTGTCAAAGGAACCGCCGTGAGCGGACTTGGTGGACGGTCAGAGGCTGAGTCCCTGGGGAGCCAGGCAGACCCACTGAAACTGCTTGGTTCGGCTCTACGCCCTCAGTTTGTAAGGAAGATGTAGGTGGAGCCTCGCCTTCCATTAGCATCCGCTCCGTAGCGGGGGCACAGCGGTAGTGTCCAAATCCCCAACCCTGCGCCTTAACTGGTCTATGTGCCAGTGCCACAAGCATCCGTTCTCGAGTACCACCTGGTACGAACGGGGCCTCGTGAATCCCACTACCGTTGCTGGCACCCAAGGAACATCGCTGTCGACTTACAGATTTGAAAATAAGGGACCAGCAGCCTTGAAATAAGGGACCAGCAGCCAAAATAAGGGACCTGCAGCCTCACCTGTTCCCGGCACTCCAGTCTTCCTTTCCTCCTGCAGTCTGGTCAAACTCAGGCTGGTAGCTTCAAGAACACTGTCCAGCCAACTTTGTAACCAGAGGTTCAGCTGAATAGAATCTGAATCACATGCACAAGGCCTATGCAGCCTCAACTTAAGATGGCTCCCCAGCCTGGCTTTGTACTGCAAAGTTTGCAGCAGCATGTGCAACAAAATGGCGTCCAGCATTCAAAAAACCCCTCGGCTTGCAGTAACTAGCCACACACACACAGCCTCCCCCCCTCGCCACAAGATCGCCAGTCACCCACCATTTTAGTCAACCAGCTCCTTTCATTTCCCCCATAAGTCAATTGAAGGAGCCTCCAAAACAAATTCAAAAGCCCCCCGCCCACGAGATCTCCTTTCCTTTTCCCCCAACATGTGCCCCCGCTCCAGATAGACCTTTTTGCCGGCAAGGGTAAGTGGGCCGTTGATAATGTGTCCATCCGATTCCGATCCCAGCACTCAGCAAAGGTATGTTCAACTTCTGAGCCCCTCTGAGCCAAAGGCAGAAAGCCCAGCCAGCAGCCAAACGAAGCCTCAAGGAAAACCACCGTCACCTCTGCGCTGGGAAGCGCTGAGCAAAGGCGAGTCCCCAGGCAACGCAGCCGATTTGATCAACACAAGGCATACAAGCTCCACCCCCCAGTCGTTCTTAGACTTCTTATTGGGTGAGCAACACAGCCAAGCAACACAGTTGGAGCCTCCCTTCTGCTTCCTTTGAAATTTAAGGGACATCATTTAAGGGACATCCATCAACAAGGGACAGCAGCGGGACATGGCACTGGAATAAGGTACTGTCCCTCCAAATAAGGGACGCTTGACAGCTATGCCAAGGAATGTCCCCCACAAAGTTCTGGGCAAAAACCTGATCCCCTGGAATAAAGGACCGTGGCGTGTTAGTACAGCCCGGGGGCTCGGCTACACCGGGTGCAGCTGGTCAAGGAGAGACCGGAGGCGGCAGCCCATTAGCAGTTCAGCCGGGCTCCGCCCTGTGGCTACATGAGGGGTGATGTGCTGCATAAGCAAGTATTCAGTGACCTGCTCATGCCAGTCCCTCTGTTCCAGGCGCGCCAGTGCCTCTTTTGCTGAGTGCACCATTCTCTCGGCCTGCCCATTGCTGGCCGGGTGAAATGGTGCTGTTAGGGCATGGCGGATGCCCAGCCCCAGGAGGTACCTTTCAAAGGTGCCTGATGTGAACTGAGGCCCATTGTCCAAGACAAGGACATCAGGACACCCATGAGTTGCAAACAGGTCCCACAGCATCCAGATGACAGCTTCAGTAGGCGTGGAGGGCATCAGGGCCACCTCCAGCCATTTGGAATAGGCATCCACCACTACCATAAAGGTCCAGCCATGAAAGGGGCTGGCAAGATCGATGCGCACCCTCGACCAGGGTGCCTTGAGCATCTCCCAGGTGTTACCCTTAGCTGCCGGCAGTGCAGGTCTCGACTCTTGGCGTGATTGACAGGAGGTAACCCACGAAGTGATGGCATCGTCCATGTTAGGCCACCAGACGTAACCCCGAGCCAATGCCTTCATTTTGACGATTCCCGGGTGGCCAATGTGCAGAGCCTCAAGGACACGTTGGCAGAGTCTTTGGGGAAGCATGACTCAGTCTCCCCACAGTAGGCAGCTGCGGTGAGCTGAGAGCTCGTGCTGTCTGGTTGCAAATGGCTGGAACTCTGGTGCGAAAGACCCTTCCAGGCATCCCCTCCACACCCAGTTGAGTACACGGTTGATGGTGTGGTCCTGGGCAGATGCGGAGGTTACATTGGCGGCTGATACTGGAGCTGCTGGGAGGCCCTCAATTAGGAGGAGCAATGAAGCAGGAGCCGGGTCTTCCACAAATGCTGGAAAAGGGCAACGACTGAAGAGCCTCGGCGTGGCCCATCGATTTTCCAGGGCGATGGACAAGCTGCTAGCTGTAAGCTGCCAGAAAGACAGTCCATCACAGCATGTGTGGCGAGAGAACCGGTGGAGTTGGTCAGTCACCAGCGAGGAGACCCAGGAGTGGCTTGTGGTCAGTGATGAGGTTGAAGGTTCTCCTGTAGAGGTATTCATGGAACCTCTTTACTCCAGCCACAAGTGCCAGTGCCTCCTGGTCAAGCTGGCTGTAATTCCGTTCAGCCGGAGACAGCTTCTGGGAGAAGTAGGCGAGCGGTGCTTCCCTACCATCTGGAAACTGGTGACTGAGGATAGCTCCAGTGCCAAAGGGCGAGGCGTCACAGGCAAGGACCAGCTGCCTGGCTTCACTGTACTGTACCAGCACACTGACCGATGAGAGGAGGGCTTTGACTGTATTGAAAGCCGCCGTTTCCCGATGACCCCAGGACGACGGTACCTTTGTGCTGAGGAGGCGGTGTAGAGGCTCGGTTAGTGTTGCTTTGTGGGGCAGAAACATGTTGTACAAGTTCAGAAACCCCAGGAACACCTGCAACTCTGACATGCTTTTTGGAATCAGGGCCTGCTGAATGGCCCGGATCTTGGATGCCGTCAGGTGAAGACCGGAGGCGTCGATAAGGTAGCCCAGGAACTTCACCTGTAGAACGGCAATCTGGCACTTTTCTTTTTTCACTTTGAGCCCAGCCTCCTAGAACCTGGTCAGCATGGTGCGGATGTGCTTAAACAGTTGCTGATTTGAGTCTGCGGATACCAAGACGTCATCAAAATATGGCACCGCGCCCGGAAGCCCCTGCAGGAGACGCTCCATGAGGCTTTGAAAGATGCCAGGAGCGACACTTACCCCGAACTGTAGCCAGCGGCACCGGAATGCCCCATAGTGGGTGACGATCGTCTGAGCTTCAGCGGAGGCATCGTCGACAGGCAGTTGTTGATAGGCTTGGGCAAAGTCCAGTTTAGCAAAGACCTTGCCATCACCCAGGGAATGCAGCAGGTGACTGAAGCGCCTTGTTGATCGTGCACTTGTAGTCTGCACATATTCTCACCGACCCATCCGGCTTAACAGGCGTGACAATGGGGGTTTCCCACTTGATGTGGTCAATCGGCTCTGAGAGTAAATGGGACCTGGCGTGGCTTTAGCTTGATGGGGGCGACTTGCGGATCAAGGCTAAAGGTGATGGGCATTCCTGTATATTGGCCTAAAGTGCCATTGAAAACCTCAACACAGTCTTTGATTAGGCCATCAACCTCCACGTCAGAGATGCAGTTGATGCCAATGACTTTCAGGCCGAGGGCATCAAACCAGTCTAGCCCTAGGAGGCTAGGCTGCAGGCCTTCAACCACCACTAGTCAGAGCAGGCCCAAAAATTTCTTGAAAGCAACCTGGAACCGGCCGACGTCTACCACAGGAATGTTGTTTCCCTGATAGTCTCTCAAATGTATGTGGTGTGAGTTGAGTTGCCTCTTGGACAACTTGGGCACAAGTCTTTTGATGGTGCTCCAGGATACGACAGACAAGGCAGACAGTCAATCTGCATGTCACACGGAGCTCCTTCGATGAGCGCGGTGACACGTAGGCAAATTGGTTTGGCCAATCGTGAATCCGGACGAGCAGTGGCAGTTGGTGAGGGTGGAACAGCTTCCGTTGAAGACCTGGACTTGCGAGACGGTGAAGGTGGCGTGTCGGATGGCGCAGATTGGCAGACCTTAGCAATGTGGCCCCTTCTGGAGCATCACTGACAGATGGCGTCTCTGAATCGACACTTGACACGGGAATGATTGCCTCCACACCCAGCACATTCTAATTTGTCCTTGAACTTCCCATGCTCCCGCTTCGTCTGGTACACGTCATCGTCTTTGCTGGGTGACGCCTTGTTACTGCTGGCCTCCTCATGGTGCACTGGGATTGGCTTCTGAGCAGGATGCAGGCTGCTGCCCTTGCGAATCTCCTGGGCATAGAGTTCAGTAGCTTCTGAGGCCGCAGCCTCCTCGATGGTCTTCTGCGGTGTGAGGTCAGGCTTGGCGAGAAGACGCCGTTGCAGATGGTTGTTTTGAACACCGCAGAAAATTTGATCCATCAGGGCATCGTCTAAGTCTCGGAACTCACAGTGCAGTGCAGTTTTTTGGAGGGTGGCTTTTTGGTTGATTGCCTCCCCCTCTGCCTGGTCCGGTGGTAGAACGCATGGTGGACAGCAATTTTGGACGGCTTTGGAGCGTAGTGGTTTTTTAGCTTCTCGTTTAGCACGTCCCACGGTGCTGCCTGGACTTCTAGTGGCGAGACCAAAACTAGGGCCGTCTCAAACACCTCGGGCCCACAAAGGCTGAGGAATAGGCCCCACTTTTGCGCCTCTGATCCTTTGTCAGCTCGTTTGCTTGGAGGAAGCAGGTGAACCGAGCAGTAGAGGCACGAGTGAAGCCATGGTTCCGATGACGGATGGGACACAGTGCTCTAGCCAGAACAGTCAGCTCTGAATTGGGTTCTGTTCAGTGATGCCGCTCAGTGTTTCAGCTCAGTGATTCCACTCAGTGAGTGTCCGAATCTGGCTGTGCTCTGATGTCCATCCAATCCTACCTTCGTCGCCAGTATTAAGTAGTGGGTGGACATAGCAGACGACACAGAGATTTCTCCAAGTGGTTCTTTATAGTAAGCTGGAACTGAACTGAACAGCTCAGCTGGCCTGCTTTTATAGGCAGCCGGCTGTCAACATTGTAACAACAACAGCCCAGGGTTTCCCGCCTAAATTAACTGACGTGGACCTGAGTGAAAACTATATACACGATATTCCTGGGGGCCAGGGGGAGAACACCATTCACGTTTTACATAACACCATTAACGTTTTAAAGATTTAAATCCTATTTCAGTTGCAATTTCTATCGTGATTTCAATCTCAATGGAAATCCCTTGTCCATAAGACTAGATTTCCATCCTTTCTTTATAGGAAGATTCAGCCTTGCTGTTATCCTCTTAATACAGACTGTATCATTTTCAGAGCAGGGTGGATTTTATTTTATTTTATTTACTTATATTATAATATGTATTTTATTTTAATTATATTATGTTTTGTTTACTATATAATATTTTTTTATTTTAGTCTATAATATTTATTTTATAATATTACATACTTTATTATTATATTATATATTATTCATTTTATAATATTATAAATATTAATTATAAATATTTAAATTTATTCCAATCCAATCGATTGAAATCCACCGTCAGGCAGACTTGATTGAGATTATCTCTTTAATGAAAGGTTCAACCTTGTTGGCATCTGGTTTTATTTTTATTTTTATTTTTTAAGAAAATCGTTTATTTTTATCCCCCCAATTTTAGAGCGCCCTTGCCTACAGCCTCAACTACTTCATCTACACCGCCTGGGCGCTGCTCTTCTCACTGCTGGCCGTGCTTCTCGTTCGCGGTTTTGCACCCTACGCCTGTGGGTCGGGGATCCCCGAGGTAAGGCCAGCTAATCAATTATCAAGTCAATTTTGGTGCAACTTCCCACATGCTAGATTTCTGGCTGCAGGGATTTCATCCCCTCGTGCTCCCAAAATCTGAATAATTGTTGTAAATAACATGACTATCAACAGTATGAACTTAATAAATAATAATAACTCATAATGCATAGTATAAATAATTATATAAATTAAATAAGTACAAATTATTATGAATATTAATATAAATAAAATGAATAATACTATTATACTTGAAATATACAAGAAATATGGATCCCTAGATTTCTATCTGCGGGGATTCCCTTCCCTCCTGCTCTCAAAATCTGATTGGGGATTTAAATCGCCGGGATCTTTTCAACTAGAAATGTGGCTGGGGTTCATAATAATAATTAGTAATTATTATTATTATAAGCAACATGACTTTCAAAAAGAGAAGCTAAGAAATAAATTATGCATAGTACAAGTTATTATATAAATAAACAACCTTGATGAAGAAGATAAATATATAAATAAAATGAATAATAATCAATATTAATTTTTATTTATTTATACTTATATTCTTTATAATTACAAACCATAATAAATTGGAAAATAATGATAAAGCCTAAATCAGGCATAGGCAAACTCTGGCCCTCCAGATGTTTGGGACTGCAATTCCCCTCATCAATGTCTTCTATAAATCTGTTTGGATGTTTTATTCAGTTCATACTTTGATATTTAGTATTTGGCAGTTGACCCATTATGGTAATATTGGAGACTTTGCAAGAACTTCTTCACCTGTGAAAACACATTCTGGATTTTTCTGAAGGGACATTCTAAACAAACATTTGGTGATGATGGGAATTGCAGTCCCAAACAGCTGGAGGGCCGGAGTCCTCTTGACCTGTGCCCATCTTGGCTGATTAGAGCGTGTCCAGACGAGGTGCGGGGCCCCCTGGGGGATATCATCAATTTGTCCCTTGGCACCGGGATATTCCCAGGGGAACTGAAGGAGGCAGTGGTGCGTCCGCTCTTAAAGAAAACATCATTAGATCCCTTAGATCTATCCAATTACCGCCCGGTCTCGAATCTTCCATTCCTGGGTAAGGTGATTGAGAGAGCGGTTGCTGAATAGCTTGGTAGGTTTCTGGATGAAACATCTGCTCTGGATCCATTCCAGTCCGGCTTCCGCGCTGGCCATGGGACCGAGACGGCTCTGGTCGCCCTAACAGATGATCTCCGCAGGCAGCTGGATCGAGGCGGGTCGGGGCTGATGATTCTTCTAGATCTGTCAGCAGCCTTCGACATGGTCGATCATGAACTCCTGGACCACTGCCTTCCTGACGTGGGGATCCAGGGCACAGTCCTTCAATGGCTGCGCTCGTTTCTCTCTGGTCGGGGACAGAGGGTGGCGCTTGGGGGGGAATTGTCATCGCGCCACTCCTTGGTGTGTGGAGTGCCTCAGGGTGCGATTCTCTCCCCGATGCTTTTTAACATCTTTATGCGCCCCCTCGCCCAGCTTGCCCGGAGTTTTGGGCTGGGCTGCCATCAGTATGCTGATGACACCCAACTCTATCTGTTGATGGATGGCCATCCTGACTCGGCCCCAGACACACTGGCGAGATGTCTGGAAGCTGTGGCTGGATGGTTACGTGGGAGCCGGTTGAAGTTAAATCCTTCGAAGACAGAGGTCCTCTGGCTGGGCCGGGACGATATGGGATTGAGGGGGCAACTCCCATCTCTTGCAGGGGTGCAATTGGTGCCAGCACCGTCCGTTAAGAGTTTGGGTGTAATCTTCGATACCTCCCTCTCTATGGAGGCGCAGATTACAGCTATAACAAAGGCGGCATTTTTTCATCTCCGCCAAGCTAAGCAGTTGGCCCCTTATCTCTCTCGCCCTGACCTAGCCACTGTGATCCATGCGACGGTCACCTCCAGACTGGATTATTGTAACTCGCTCTACGTGGGGCTGCCCTTGAGACTGACCCAGAAACTCCAGCGGGTGCAGAATGCCGCGGCGAGACTCCTTATGGGGTCTTCACTGCGAGATCACATTCACCCAGTACTATACCAGCTGCACTGGCTCCCGGTGGAGTACAGGATCAGGTTTAAGGTGCTGGTTTTAACCTTTAGCCTAGGACCCTCGTACCTACGGGACCGCCTCTCCTGGTATGCCCCACAGAGAAACCTACGGTCTGCAAATAATAACATCCTCAAGGTCCCAGGCCTCAGAGAGGTTAGGCTGGCCTCAACTAGAGCCAGGGCCTTCTCGGCTGCGGCTCCAATCTGGTGGAACGCTCTGTCACAAGAGACTAGGGCCCTGCGGGACCTGACATCTTTCCGCAGGGCCTGCAAGACAGAGTTGTTCCACCAAGCCTTTGGTCAGGGCGCAGCCTGACTCCCTCCTCTGGCAACCTGCATAGAATATTGCTTAATTGGTTGCCATTAATTTGATTTTAATTAATTTTTATAATGAATATTTTGAATGTGTGATTATTTGATTGTTTGATTATTTGATTATTGTTAGCCGCCCTGAGCCCGGCTTCGGCTGGGGAGGGCGGGATATAAATAAAATTTATTATTATTATTATTATTATTATTATTATTATTATTATTATTATTATTATTATTTGCCTATGCCTGGCATAAATGATAACATGATAAATAAAAATAATGATAAATTATAATAAAATGATAAATAAAAAATAATGAAAGAATTGAAATGATGATAAAAAATGAGAGAGTGCAAATGATAATAAAATGATAAATAAAAATAATAAGTATAAATTATAATTAAAAAGATAAATTATAAGTGTTATGTACTGAAATTCTCACCCTGGGCCAGCAGGGGGATACTGTAGATAGTTATGCAAATGAAGGATCGAAAGTGATGTTCAGTGATTGGATAGTTTGTATGCAAATGAACGATCGAAAGTGACGTTCAGTGATTGGATAGTTTTAGAAAGTTGCAACAATTACGATTGTTCTGGAGCTCTATAAAAGCAGGCTGACTGAGCTCCTCAATTCAGTTCAGTTCAGTTACAGCTTACAAATAAAGAGCTGCTTTGGAAGAATCACTGTGTCGTACGATATGTTCACCCACAACTTAACAAAAAGGATGAATAAAAAAAATATAAATAACATAAAGAATCATCATCCTAAAAATATAAACAATAATCCTTTTATTCTTTGCACCCCATCCCTCTGGCCATGCCGCCAATGCCCTTCCCTTCCTCCAGGCCCCGAGTGCAAATCCCCAAACTGACATTTCTCCCCCTCCCTTTTCCAGATCAAGACCATCCTGAGTGGCTTCATCATCCGCGGCTACCTGGGGAAGTGGACTCTGCTGGTCAAGACGGTCACCCTGGTCCTGGCCGTGGCCTCAGGGCTCAGTCTGGGCAAGGAGGGGCCCCTGGTCCACGTGGCCTGCTGCTGCGGGAACATCCTCTGCCACCTCTTCACCAAGTACCGGAAGAACGAAGCCAAGCGGAGAGAGGTGAGGGACCCCTAGGGCACGTGCAGAAATCCTCTGGTTGTCAATATTCACAGGATGCCAGCAGGGCCGAACCTTTGCGTAAATAGTGGATTGGATTCCTGAATCCAATCGGGATTCAGGCCTCATCATGGGACTGAAACTGCCTTGGTCGCGCTGGTTGATGATCTCCGGCGAGCTAGGGACAAAAGTGAGAGCTGTTTCCTAGTTCTGCTGGACCTCTCAGCGGCCTTTGATACAATCGACCATAACATCCTTCTGGACCGTCTAGAGGGGCTGGGAGCTGGGGGCACTGTTATACGGTGGTTTCGCTCCTTCCTCCTGGGCCGTGTTCAGAAAGTGGGGGGGGGGAATGAGTGTTCAGACCCCTGGGCCCTCACTTGTGGGGTGCCTCAGGGTTCCGTCCTCTCCCCCATGCTTTTCAACATCTATATGAAGCCACTGGGAGAGATCATCAGGGGGTTTGGACTGGGTGTCCATCAATATGCAGATGATACCCAGCTCTACCTCTCTTTCAAATCAGAACCAGTGAAGGCGGTGAAGGTCCTGTGTGAGTGCCTGGAGGCAGTTGGAGGATGGATGGCGGCTAATCAATTGAAGTTGAATCCTGACAAGACAGAAGTACTGTTTTTGGGGGACAGGGGGCAGGCTGGTATGGAGGACTCCCTGGTCCTGAATGGGGTAACTGTGCCCCTGAAGGACCAGGTGCGCAGCCTGGGAGTCATTTTGGACTCACAGCTGTCCATGGAGGCGCAGGTCAATTCTGTATCCAGGGCAGCTGTCTACCAACTCCACCTGGTACGCAGGCTGAGACCCTACCTGCCCGCGGACTGTCTCGCCAGAGTGGTGCATGCTCTAGTTATCTCGCGCTTGGACTACTGCAGTGCGCTCTACGTGGGGCTACCTTTGAAGGTGACTCGGAAACTACAACTAATCCAAAATGCGGCAGCTAGACTAGTGACTGGGGGCAGCCGCCGAGACCACATAACACCGGTCTTGAAAGACCTACATTGTCTCCCAGTACGTTTCCGAGCACAATTCAAAGTGTTGGTGTTGACCTTTAAAGCCCTAAATGGCCTCGGCCCAGTATACCTGAAGGAGGGTCTCCACCCCAATCATTCTGCCCGGACACTGAGGTCCAGCTCCGAGGGCCTTCTGGCGGTTCCCTCATTGCGAGAAGCAAAGCTACAGGGAACCAGGCAGAGGGCCTTCTCGGTAGCAGCGCCTGCCCTGTGGAACGCCCTCCCATCAGATGTCAAAGCGATAAATAACTACCTGACATTCAGAAGACATCTTAAGGCAGCCCTGTTCAGGGAAGTTTTTAATGTGTGATATTTTAGTGTATTTTTGGTTTCTATGGAAGCCGCCCGGGGGGGGGGGGAACCCAGCCAGATGGGCGGGGTACAAATAAATTATTATTATTATTATTATTATTATTATTATTATTATTATTATTATTTCAGTGGTGATGGATGGATGGGTGAATGAAGCTTCACCTTCCACTCTGAATAAAGGAATGAAGCTTCACATGGCAGTCAAGATTTGAATGAATGAATGATTAATAATAATACTACTACTACTACTAATAATAATAATTTATACCCCACCCATCTGGGTGGCTTCCAACAAAATATTAAAATACAATAATGCATCAAACATTAAAAGCTTCCCTAAACAGAGCTGCCTTTAGATGTCTTCTAAAAGTCTGGTAGTTGTTTTTCTCTTTGACATCTGGTGGGAGGGCGTTCCACAGGGCGGGTGCCATTACCAAGTAACTTGGCTTCTCACAGTGAGGGAACTGCCAGAAGGCCCTCAGTGCTTGAACTCAGTGTCTGGGCTGAACGATGGGGATGGAGACGCTCCTTCAGATATACTGAACTGAGGCCGTTTAGGGCTTTAAATGTCAGCACCAACACTTTGAATTGTGCTCGGAAACGTACTGGCAGCCAGTGTAGGTCTTTCAAGACTGGTGTTATATGGTCTCGGCAGCCGCTCCCAGTCACCAGGCTAGCTGCCGCATTCTGGATTAGTTGTAGTTTTCGGGTCACCTTCAAAGGTAGCTCCACATAGAGCGCATTGTAGTAGTCCAAGCGGGGGAAATCTAGAGCATGCACCACTCTGGGGAGACAGTTTGTGGGCAGGGAGGGTCTCAGCCCGCGTACCAGGTGGAGTTGGTAGACAGCTGCCCTGGACACAGAATTGACCGCCTCCTTGGACAGCTGTGAGTCCAAAATGACTCCCAGGCTGCACACCTGGTCCTTCAGGGGCACAGTTACCCCATTCAGGACCAGGGAGTCCTTCACACCTGCCTGCCTCCTGTCCCCCAAAAACAGCACTTCTGTCTTGTCAGGATTCAACCTCAATCCATTAGCCGCCATCCATCCTCCAACCGCCTCCAGGCACTCACACAGGACCTTCACCGCCTTCACTGGTTCTGATTTGAAAGAGAGGTAGAGCTGGGTATCATCCGCATACTGATGAACACCCAGCCCAAACCCCCTGATGGTCTCTCCCAGCGGCTGCATGTAGATGTTAAAAAGCATGGGGGAGAGGCAACGGCACCCCACAAGTGAGAGCCCAGGGGTCTGAACACTCATCCCCCAATACCACTTTCTGGACACAGCTCAGGAGGAAGGAGTGGAACCACCGTATAACAGTGCCCCCAGCTCCCAGCCCCTCAAGACAGTCCAGAAGGATGTTATGGTGGATGGTATCAAAAGCCGCTGAGAGATCCAGCAGAACTAGGAAACAGCTCTCACTTTTGTTCCTAGCCCGCTGGAGATCATCGACCAGTGCGACCAAGGCAGTTTCAGTCCCATGGTGAGGCCTGAATCCTGACTGGAAGGGATCCAAATGGTCCGCTTCTTCAAGGCGTGCCTGGAGTTGTTCAGCAACCACGCGCTCAATCACCTTGCCCAAGAATGGAAGATTTGAGACTGGGCGATAGTTGGCCATATTGGCCGCATCTAAAGATGGTTTTTTAAGAAGCAGTTTGATAACTGCCTCTTTCCGTCGGTCTGGGAAGGCTCCCTCACAGAGAGAAGCATTCACCACCTCGTAAAACCCATTGCCCAGCCCTTCCTGGCTAGCTTTTATAAGCCAGGATGGGCAAGGATCAAGGAGACAGGTGGTTGGTTTCACTCATCCAAGCAGCCTGTCCACATCCTTGGAGGTAACAGATTGGAACTGATCCCACGCAACTTGACTAGACAGGACTCTAACACTCTCCCGCCCCGGCCCTGCTTCCACAGTGGAGTCTACTTCTTCCCGAATCTGAACAACTTTATCTGCAAAAAACTTTGCAAAATCGTTGCAGGAGATCTTGGGGTCTTTCCCAGGCCCCGGTGGCAAAGGTGGTTCCGTGAAATTGTGAACCACCTGAGTCTCCTGCTGCTGTTTTCTGCAGATGCAATAGAGGCGGTGAAAAAAGTCCTCTTTGCAGTCGCTATCGCCACTTGGTAGGCTCAACACTGAGCTCTAACCTGCATCCAGTCAGATTCAGAATGAGTTATCTGCCGGTGGCGCTCTAGCCATCTCAGCTATTGTTTCATCGCCCTCAGCTCCGAAGAAAACTACGGGGCTGTCCGGGCTCCATGCAGTTGGAGAGGGCGCTTTGGAGCCAAACAGTTGATAGCCCTGGTTAATTCCGCATTCCAGCGGGCCATCAGGTAATCAGCTGAAGGCCATCAACATGGGATAAAACATCCGCTACCACTCTCTGGAAACCATTTGGATCCATTAAGTGAATGAATGAATCTTTATTTGCGTCAGCCATCGCCCATAGCAATAAAACAATGATATGATATACACTGATCTGATTCAGTGGTGATGCCAGCAAGGCAGACTAGTGATTTAATGATGATTTCAATCATTATTTAAATATTTTAAAAGTCTGAAAAATTATGATTCCAAAGGCTTCCCCTGGTTGTTGATATTCCATAAAGAAACCTTTCTGTAAAGATAGGACTTGAATCCAGTCTGACAGATTGATTTCAGTCAATTGGATTCCAATCAAATCCACCCAGTCCATCCCTATTACCCAACCTGATCAATTCCTGCTTGTCAATACGCAAAACAATCTTATATAGCTGAAAAGAAAATGTGCCCTTTTTTATTTTAAAAAAATGTATTAAATTTTCCATTTTAACTGTCAAATAATAACCCCATGTGTCAGAGCTGCCTCTAGGTCCCAGCTCACAGAGGACCAACGCTAGGCTGTGGTAATGTACAAAAGTCTTTATTAAAGTCCAATTTCCATTTCAAAGCCACAGCGTGCAGCACTACGTCTTGAACTCTAGATCGGCGAAGTCCCGTCTGAGTCTCCTCCCCCCTGACACCAGTTTAAGATCCTAGCCCTGCTCCACCTCTTGCGCTGCTCTCTCCTCCTCTGGGTCCTTCTGCCCGCTGGGGCATTGCCCTTTCTGGACTCTTCCGACGCTGAGTCACTTAGCTCCTCCCCCTGCCTCCGGCGGGCTTTAGGACCCGGTTCCCAATCCTCATTCTCTGCTGTCCCGCGCTCCTGTACATTTGAACTTGCCTCTCGCGCCAACCCAGTGACCTTTCTCCTAACCGTCACACTACTTGTGTCACTGCTTCCCCCTTCCGGGACGCTGGCCGGATCTGACCTCCCCCCTGTTGTCTGACTCTCCGATGGAGGCGTGGTCAGCCCTGTCTCGTCTTCTCTTCCTGGTGGGGAATGCACTGGCCCCGATGCTTGGGACTCTTCCCCCCCCCCACTCCGCTCTGGTGGGGAAGCTGGTCCTGATTTCCAACTACTGCTCTGGGAGTCCCTGCTGCTGCCTTGCTCCTGGAGCGTTCCCCTTGGGAACCCCCTACCCCTGGCCACCGGCGCCCCCTTCTGTGAATCTTCCGATTCGCTGGAGAGGCTCATGGAATCCCTCGGACCACTGTCATCTCCTACGCTCCCCTCGGATTCCTCCCCCTCGCTCTCCATCTCCTCTCTCCCCTGTGCCTCTGCTCCTGAACCCCTGACACCATGAAAAATATTCCTAATTATAATACAATCCAAAAGACCAATTTTTGATCCATTTTTATATCTTTGAAGATTGGCCTCTTTTAACTTTCTCAACTTTCCTGATTTAGGTCCTATCAGCCGCTGCAGCTGCTGGGGTCTCCGTGGCGTTCGGAGCTCCCATAGGAGGTGTCCTTTTCAGCCTGGAAGAGGTAATCAATCAATCAATCAATCAATCAATCAGGTTGTTATGGTAAAACCTGATTTAAATTTATGGAAAATTTCATTTAATCTAAAAATGTTACTCACTAAAATTTTCTCTGCCCATCTGACTGGGCTGCCCCAGCAACCCTGAGCAGCTTCCAACAACTTTTTATTCTTCTTCTTCTTCTTCTTCTTAAAATTGTATGATGATTATATTAACATTATTATTCTTCATTATTAAATGTTATGATAATTATATTGACATTATCATTATCATAATATTTAGTATTAAATTTTACAATAATTATATTCCTATTATTATTATTCATTATTAAATTGTATGATGATAATATTCACATTATTCTTTTCTATCAAATAGCATGATAATTATATTAAAGTTATATTTTATATATGATTATGTTAAAATTATGATGATTCATTATTCAATGGCATGACAATATTATATAATAACATATTAATAATTATATTATATAATTAAATTATAATTACATACTATTCTCATTTACATGACTATGATCCCAGGTCAGCTACTACTTCCCCCTGAAGACGCTTTGGCGCTCCTTCTTCGCTGCTCTGGTGGCCGCCTTCACCTTGCGCTCCATCAATCCCTTTGGCAACAGCCGCCTGGTCCTCTTCTATGTAGAGTTCCACGCCCCCTGGCACCTCCTCGAACTCGCGCCCTTTGTCCTGCTCGGCGTCTTCGGCGGGCTCTGGGGGGCTGCCTTCATCCGCGCCAACATCGCCTGGTGCAGGTGCGTGGGACATGCACACGCATTCAGATTGCACCCTGAGATAATATAAATTTTAATAATAATAATGTCATATTTCTTCTACATGCCATTGCATGTCTCTTCTTGAGTGAACATGCAATGTATATTTCTGGGAAATTTAATTGAAAATTCCATTTAAAATTCCGGAAAATTAATTTACTTTTCCTGGATTTTTCCCCTGCAGGCGGCGTAAGACCACCCGGCTAGGCCGCTACCCAGTGGCTGAGGTCCTGGTGGTGACGGCGGCCACGGCCGTCCTGGCATTCCCTAACCAGTACACGCGCATGAGCACCAGTGAACTCATTTCGGAGCTCTTCAATGACTGCGGGCGCCTCGACTCCTCGCAGCTCTGTGACTACGTCCGCAATGGCACCCCCGGGGAGGGTGGGGGGCCCGACCGCCTAGCCGGCCCCGAGGTGCAAAGCGCCATGTGGCAGCTGGCACTGGCGCTGGCCCTCAAGGGTGTCATCACTGTCTTCACCTTCGGGATGAAGGTGAGAGCCGGCCGGGCAGGTGTGACGCCGAGATTGCACTGGGATTGTGTTGATTGTGCTCATATTGCGCTGGTTGTACGCTGATTGTGTTGATATTGTGCTGATTGTGCTAATATTGCGCTGATGCCGTGAAGGGCAAACGTACTGCTGCACATGCCTGGGGGTTGCCATGAACATTGCCTTCCCCCAAACCCCGATTCTGGTGGTGGGCTGGTGGTGGGTACAGCTGGGCACTACATTTCCCAGGCCACTGACCCCTCCCGCTTTCTCCCTTAGGTGCCCTCGGGGCTCTTCATCCCCAGCATGGCGGTGGGCGCCATCGTGGGGCGCCTGCTGGGCGTTGGCATGGAGCAGCTTGCCCTCCACCACCCCGACTGGGTGCTCTTCGAAGGCTGGTGCCAACCGGGCGCCGACTGCATCACCCCGGGCCTCTATGCCATGGTGGGTGCGGCCGCCTGCTTGGGTGAGTGGTGGCGGGAGTTATGCCTTGCTGGCATCCTCTTCATTTTGACAATGAAGGTTTCCTTTTTGGAATTGTAAATTTTCGGTCTTTTTTTGTTTAAATAAAATTCATTTCAGTCGTGATTTGAATCAGTCAGGCTTACAGAAAGATTCAGTCTTGTTGGCACAATCTTTCTTTTGGCAAGCAGCTAGAGGTTAAATCGGATTTAAATCAAAAACTTATCCGATTTAAATTTTTAAAAATCTGATTTAAATTTTAAAAATTGTGTTAAATAAAAAAACTGATTTGAATAAAAAAACCAAAATTGAAAAAATCTGATTTAAATTGAAAAATCCAGACTTAATTAGAAATATCAGATTTGAATCAAAAGGCCGATTTATATAAAAAAAATCCCATCGAAATTTTTTAAAAACCCATTTAAATTTTTTAAAATCCCATTTAAATAAAAGAAATCCAACTTACCCGTATTTTTTGCTCTATAAAATGCACCCGACCTTAACACACACATAGTTTTTAGAGGAGGAAAACAATAAAAAAAATATTCTAAATGAAACAGTGGATGTATGATTTTTGTGGTTCATGCTGTGGCCACAGACATGTGATCTGACAGTGAGTTTGGAGTAGCCCAATGCAAAAATCCTGAGGATCCATGTGGATCCATGCTTTGTAACCACGTTTTTGCACCACTGCGGCCCCAGGCAACAGTGGGTGCGTGAATTTTTTGGTGCAAGATGTAGCCATGGACATGCTATGTGATCTGATGGTGAATTTGGGGTAACCCAGTGCAAAAATCCTGAGGATCCATGTGGATCCGTGCTTTGTAACCACGTTTTAAGTGGGGAGGGAAGGAAAAGCACTCAAGGGACAAGGAGCACACGTGGGGAGTGTGGAGAAGGATGCTGCTAATAATGAAGAAGAGGGGTATAAGGGGAGAAGGCTCCTCTCCTCTCCCACTTTGCTCCTTTAAAGCAAGCAGGCTCTCTGTCTCTCTCTCCTCCTCACTCAGCGGCTCTTCTCCCACTTTGCTGTTTCAAAGCGAGCCACGGAGGAGGGAAGGAAGGGGAACCATGGATCCTCTGCTCACGACTGCAGCAGATCCCCCCGCCGCCACGCGTTGGCATTCCCTCCATAACACGCACAGACATTTCCCCTTACTTTCTAGGAGGAAAAAAGTGAGTGTTATGGTGCAAAAAATACAGTAAATCAACAAAATCCCATTTAAATCAAGCAAAGAAAATCCAATTTAAATGTTAAAAAATCCAATTTAAATTTTAAAAAACCATTTAAACTCACAAAACCCCAAAAGAAATCCAATTTGAATATTTAAGAATCTAATATAAATGTTTTAAAAGTCCAATTTAAAACAGAATTCAAATTTTAAAATTTTGATTTCATTTTTAATTTTAATTTTAAAAAATTGGTTTCATAATAATATTGATTTTAAATAATTGCCGGTTCATCTCCCCCCTTCCAGGCGGCGTCACCCGCATGACCGTCTCCCTGGTGGTCATCATGTTCGAGCTGACCGGCGGCCTGGAGTACATTGTCCCCCTCATGGCTGCCGCCGTGACCAGCAAGTGGGTGGCTGACGCGGCAGCCGGGCGCCAGGGCATCTACGACTCCCACATCCGCCTCAACGGCTACCCCTTCCTCGAGGCCAAGGAGGAATTCACACACAAGACCCTGGCCGCCGACGCCATGCGCCCCCGCCGACCCGTCGACCCGCCGCTGACTGCCCTTCCACAGGACGCCATGACCCTGGGAGACGTAGAGGGGGTGCTGGGCTCCACCGGCTACAGCGGGTACCCAGTGGTGCTCTCCCGGGAGTCACAGCGCCTGGTGGGCTTCGTGCTACGGAGGGACCTGCTCATCTCCATTGGTGAGGGGTTCGAGAAAGGTTAAGCCTTGCTGGCATAATCCTCTTCCTCTCAGTTTCTAGTCAAGGTCCAGGTTCGAATCCCCATTGGGATTGATTGAAACTGCCAGCAAGGCATTTCCATAAAATGGGGGAATTTCAGTTGGCTGAGTTTTGCACCCGGACCAATCCTCCTCTCTCTTTCCCCCACCTCCAGAAAACGCCCGCCAGACCCAAGAGGGGATCGTGACCTCCTCAATGGTCTCCTTCTCCGACCACTCGCCCCCACTGCCCCCGAACTCTCCGCCCATCCTGAATCTCCGCCCCATCCTCGACCTCAGCCCCTTCACCGTCACTGACCACACACCCATGGAAATCGTGGTCGACATCTTCCGAAAGCTGGGCCTCCGACAGTGCCTGGTGACGCACAATGGGTGAGGCACCAGGTGCAAGACGGGTGTACAGTGGGTACGAGAGGTGTCAGGTGCAAGACAGGTGCCGGGTGTGAGAGATGATGGGTGTGACACACGCAGGTGTCAGGTGTGAGGGGTGCTGGGTTCGAGATACATCGGTGCTGGATGTGAGGGATGCCAGGTGCGAGACACATGGGTGCTGGGTGCAAAAGATGCGGGTGCTGAGTGTGAGAGGTGCCAGGTGCGGGACATGTGAATGCTGGGTGTGAGGGGTGCTGGGTGCTAGACACGTGGGTGCTGGGTGCGATATGGACAAGCAGAGGAAGATTTTTCAGACCAGGGTGGATTGGATTTAAATCGAGTTTATTAAAATTAGTTTTCACCCACCCTGACCCCAGAATAGGGACCTCGGTGAAGACTTGTTTGAGAATTACAACACCATTCTCTTCCAAATTAACTGTTCTTTTCTTTTCTAGGAAACTCCTGGGAATCATCACCAAAAAGGATGTTTTGAAACACATCGCACAACTGGCTAATCAGGATCCAGATTCCATCCTTTTCAATTGAAAGCGGATTCGGGAGCCAGGTGCAAATGCCGTCTCCCACATGAACCTCTAGCCAAGATTCCTCTTGTTTTTCTTACGGAAAATCCAGATCAATCAAATGATAATCATGTTTTCTTTCTTTCTTTCTTTCTTTTTCTACAAAATTGCACTATGGAAATTTGGCAGAGATTTTGATTTCACTTGAAGAAGAAGAGACTTAATTGAATTTAGATTTTGGAAGCGAGATTCCGGGAAGGAATAAAGGAAATAAACTGGAAATAGATCTTGACGGCTTTCTCTTTTCATCCATATTCATAATATGGTGCCTTTGCCCTCTTCCAAAATGGCACCCATGCCTCCTCTGCCCACTCTTTGCTCATATTATGGCGCCTTTGCCCTCTTCCAAAATGGCACCCATGCCTCCTCTGCCCACTTCACGTGGCAATTCCCGCTCATATGGTGCCTTTGTCCTTTTCCAAAATGGCGCCCGTGCCTCCTCTGCCCACTTAGGAACCGCCCTGTTCCAAAATGACGACTCTGCCCACTTCTGAAAATTCCCTCATCGCTTGCTGCTAATCATAATGGCGCCTTTACTTCAGCTTCAAAAATGGCCCCATTGCCCTTGTCAAAGATGGCGGGTGTGCCTTCAGCTCTTGAAAGTCTTAGCTTCTGCCCTCACTTCCTTTGCCTGCTGCTCAAAGGGTGCCTTCCCTTTTCCAATATGGCACCGCCAGCTTCCCCTGCTATTACCTTCAACATCATCATCAGTGCTTTTTTCTGGGGGGGATGCATACCCTAACCCTAACCCTAAATATTTTGTCAATCTAAGTTTGGCCTCATGGAAGGGCAGGAGTTCAATAGGAGTAGCTAATAATAATAATAATAACAACAATAATAATGATTTTATTATTTATACCCTTATTATGTATTACATCTCTCCCTGTGCCCCTCTACTCAGGTCTGCTGCTGCTTGTTTAAAGGTAAAGGGACCCCGGACTGTTAAGTCCAGTTGCGGATGACTCTGTGGTTGCAGCGCTCATCTCACTCTATGGGCCGAGGGAGCCGGCGTTTGTCCGCAGACAGCTTCCGGGTCATGTGGCCAACATGACTAAGCCGCTTCTGGCGAACCAGAGCAGTGAACAGAAACGCCGTTTACCTTCCTGCCAGAGCGGTTGCTATTCATCTACTTGCACTTTGACATGCTTTCAAACTGCTAGGTTGGCAGGAGCAGGGACCGAGCAAGGGGAGCTCACCCCATTGCGGGGATTCGAACCGCCAACCTTCTGATTGGCAAGTCCTAGGCTCTGTGGTTTAACCCATGCGTCCCATGCTGCTTGTTTATGATTATGTATTTGTACATATTTAATTACAGTAATATAAAATGATTATGATTATTATATCAGAGTATATTAAAACTTATTATTTATCATTAAATCTTATGATGACTATTTTATAGTATATTCACATTATTATTATTATTTATCATTAAATTTTACAACAGTTCTATGATAGTCTATTAAAATTATTACTATTTTTATTACATTTTGCAATGATGATATTCACATTATTACTTTGGTAAATTTTACGAAGATTATATTCACATTATTTATTATTAAATTTCTCAACGATTGCAGTAAATTTATTATTTTTATTAAACTTTACGAAGATTATATTCACCTTGTTATTATTAAATTTTGCAACAATTATATTAAAATTCTTGTTTTTATTCAATCTTATGATTATATTCACATCATTATGATTTGTTATTAAATTTTGCAACGATTATGTTAAAATCATTATTTTTATGAAATTTTATGAACATTATATTCACCTCATTATGATTCATTCTTAAATTTGTTAATTACACCCTGCCAATTCTATGATCCCACAATAGACCCCTTTGAACTGCCACTCTACTGGCTGCGTGCAGAGTGCCATTGCCCAGAGCCACCCCATGGAGGCTCCTCCGGAAAAAGGGAGGAGCTAAGGATGGCTTCCTGATTGGCTGCCCTCTGCACATGCTCCGGTTTGCCCTCACCCAACAGAGCAGGATACAGAAGAAGATTCCATTTCCATTTATTGCTAGGCCACCCGATCCCTGCAGGTATAAAAATCACAATACGCAAAACGCAGAATATGCAAATGCAGAATATGCAAAAATCATTAAAGGAAGAAAAACAATCAGCCCTCTTTCCCCACCCCCCACCAAAAAAACCCCTATTATTATTTATTAACTTTTAGCAAGAACACTAGATAGATAGATAGATAGATAGATGGATGATAGAGATTATAGAAACTCTACCCATGTAAATGCCAAACTTCCAATTTCAAAGAGAGAAGCTTTGATAAATTACAATATAAATTACATCCAGAGTGTTCCCCTGATCCAGCTAGCCGATATCTCCCTCCCCAGAAGACGTCAGTGGAGAAACCCAGGTCTTCATCATGATGCCCCACACTAGGTCCTCTCATCTCAGGACGGTCCTGAGTTCTAGTCCAGTCCGATCTCTAGCAGACTGAGAGAGAGGGAAGGAGTCCCCAAGTTGGAGTTCATCGGTTGGGGGTGGGGATCTTAAGGTCATGATGGGCCACCAAGCTTGGTAACAGGACCTGGGAGGAGGTTCTTGAGGTCTTCTTGGACCACCAACTTCACCTGAATCTCCCCAAGTTTATTTCAAGTGGGAGGAATGCCAGGTTCGGCATTGAGGGAGGAGGAACCAGATCTAAGATGGGAGTTTGGTTTTCTAGAAGGACCTGGGAGAAGGATCTCAAGGTCTTGGTGGACCTTCATCTTCCGGGCTCTTGGGTCCTCAAGACAGGGTGGCCGGACCTGCAGGGGCTGACGGGACTCGAAGTTCTGGAGCTGTTCTGGGCTGGCCAAGTTCTTGAGCAGGTGGTTCTCCCGCTGCAGACGCCCGTTCTTCTCCAGAAGCTCCTGGATCTGGTCCTTCAGGAGGTCCACCTCCTCTCGCACGGCGTACACCAGATGGGTCTTCACCAGGTCCTGCCAGGGAGAGATTGGGGTTGAGTCGAGGACAGGAATCTCAACCGCAATGGGGGCGGGGCGGGCGGCAGGGATGGGGGCGGGGCAGGCAGGCGCCGGCCCCCTCAAGGCGACACTCACCAGGGCCTGCTCGATCTTGTCGCCGATAGCTCTCGAATCTGGATCGCTGCAGCAAGAGTGGGGAAAGAAGAAGGGAAAGTGGAGTGAGACCCAGATCGGCTCCTTTTCCGAGGCGCACCTGTCTCCCACCTGGATCGAGGGGGAATTTTGAGAGTTGGAAAAAATGGCCACTAAGCATAGCTGTCAAGTGTCCCTTATTTGAAGGGACAGTCCCTTATTCCAGCGCCATGTCCCTCTGCTGTCCCTTATTGATAGATGTCCCTTAAATGTCCCTTAAATGATGTCCCTTAAATTTCAAAGGAGGCTGCTCCTCTCCCTCCATCCCAGCCAGGGAGGAAGGAGGCTCCAACTGTGTTGCTTGGCTGTGTTGCTCACCCAATAAGAAGTCTAAGAACGACTTCTTGTGTGTGGCTAGTTAATGCAAGCTGAGGGGTTTTTTGAATGCTGGACGCCATTTTGTTGCACATGCTGCTGCAAACTTTGCAGTGCAAAGCCAAGCTGGGGAGCCATCTTAAGTTGAGGCTGCATAGGCCTTGTGGTGCATGTGATTCAGATTCTATTCAGTTGAACCTCTGGTTACAAAGTTGGTTGGACTTTGTTCTTGAAGCTACCAGCATGAGTTTGACCAGACTGCAGGAGGACAGGAAAACTGGAGTGCCTGGAACAGGTGAGGCTGCAGGTCCCTTATTTTGGCTGCTGGTCCCTTATTTTCAAGGCTACAGGTCCCTTATTTTCAAGGCTACAGGTCCCTTATTTTCAAATCTGTAAGTTGACAGCTATGCCACTAAGTGGGGCTCTAACCCGATGTTCTAACCTGGGGGAGGCCACGCCCACCCAAGCACAAGCTCCGTCCACTTGGCCCCAACTGCCAACCTCGTATCTGCATTGCAGTGGATTGGGCTAGATGACCCGGGTATCCCTTCTCTTGGGGGATTCCTGCATTCCAGGGGGTCCCTCGTTGCATGGGGTTGGGCTAGATGACCCTGAGGGCCCCCTTCCCTTGTCCATCATTCTTGGATCGCTACATGCCTGTTTCTCACTCCCTGGCAAGAGATCGGACTTGGCTGCCAGCAGACGCAGGACTAGAAAAACAGGAAGAGGGTTTGAGAGATGCCAAAACCTCATGGGCATGTCAAGATTACATAAGGAGGCAGCAAAATATGTTGTGGCTCAGACCACGCCAAAAACCTCCCTTCTAGCACCCTCTCCCAGCCCAACCCCCCAAAAAGCAGGAATCCCCCAAGAGAAGGCACACCCAGGGTCATTAGCCCAACCGCCCAGCAATGCAATTGTACATTTTTATTTTTATGTATTTTATTTAAATATGTATTTCATTATTTTCTTATGATGTATTGCATTATGTGTTTTTATTTTTTATGTATTTTGTCATGTGTTTTTATTTTTATGCATTTTATTATATAATTTTTAAATGTATTTTTATTTTTACATATTTTTATGTATTTTTTATCTTTAGATGTTTTATTTTACTATTATGCATTTTATTATATATATTTATTTTTATGTATTTTCTTATGCAATAGAAGGGACACCCAGGGGCATCTAGCCCAAACTCCTGCAATGCAGGAATCTCCATACAAAAGGGTTATCCCCACTAACCCCCCAAAAGCAGGCATCTCAGTATAGAAAAACCTAATCCACCTCACACACACACCCAATGCAACAGAACATCAGATAATGCTGGAACACGGACCTCGAACCCACCACCTTCTCCTTCTTTCCTGGGAAGAGGAACACACCGTTCTCTTCCCAGCCTCTCCTGATCCAAATTTCTATTTCTATTTGTATTTCTCCCTGCTTGGCAGGCACCCAGTTCCAGCTGCTGGGCGGATACTGGTCCTGGCAGGACTCCCAGTTCCCTGCTGGCCGGCATGCCAGGACACGAACCCGGGGCGGGAATCTCAGGAATGTCAACATTGAAGCATGAAGCTGGAAGGGGCACCCAGGGTCATCTAGCCCAACCCCCTGCCATGCAATTGTGCATTTTTATTTTTATGTATTTTATTATGTATTTTTATTTTGATGTCTTTTCTAGGAGGGACACCCAGGGTCATCCAGTCTAACCCGCTTCCGACGCTGCAACCCTATGATTTCTTCCCCGGTTTTACGCAAAGACTCAGCCTTGCAGGCATCACCTGGCGAATTCATTTCTGGAATCATGACTGAATAACCACAACAACCCGTCTGGGTTCCCCGCCTCCCTCGAACCCGAATGTTCTATGATTTCATGATGCTTTGCTTGGGGTTGGACTAGATGACCCCCGGGACCCTCTGAATCTACATTCCCATTCCTCGGGGGGATCTTCCAGCTGCTTCTGGCCCCCCGACGTGCGGAGACACGTGCGGCAAGACACGCCCAGACACATGTCGGCTCGCATGCTTCCTGTTGTTCTGGGGAAGCGCCCGCCCAGCTACGGCCGAGGACGCAGAACCGAGAAGACGGATGGGGCCACCAGTGGTGGTCATCCAGCCCCAAGCCACGTCTCTCAGCTCCAGCACCCAGGAGGACAGGTGGCCCTGGTCTGGGGTGGCACCTAACGCCCCCCCCCCCGCCTCCCTAATAGCACCCACCTGCGGAAGAACAGCAGGATGGAGAGGAGGGTCGTGTCGGCGGGCTGGTGGAGGTTTTTCTGGCAGACCAGCTGCACCAAGGCTTGGTTAGTGGTGGTCATGGTGAGGTTGCCCCTGGGGCCGCGCTGGTAGCCCCGCCGCGGGCTGTCCTCGGGGCTGGCCAAGGGGTCCAGGCTCCACTCCTCCTCCTCGGAGGTCAACATGGCGCTGGGCAGGACTCAGGAGAGGTGGGGAACTGGTGAGGAACCACCAGTGGAGATAGCAGTGGTCCAGGAGAACTGGTCCCGCTGCTCCCAGCTGAGCGCGCCGGCCGCAAGGAGCCAACCAGTATATCTCGGAGGGTTCCTGAAGACCTGGCCACCACCAACCCTGCCGAGATGTCCACCACCAAGCTCTTCCACTTGTCCAAGCAGTCCAGCAGCTGCTCCTGAGCAGGAGAGGTCTCCTCTGATCTCCTGGGCGCGGCCAACTGCCGAGATCTCCGAGGTGTGCCCGCTTCCCACGCCCCTCCAACCAGCCAACCCGCTGTCTCCGTGATTCGGGAGCTACCTCCTCCTTGGCACACACCCCAACCCGGCCGAAATGCCACCACCAAGCCTTCGCCCGAGCTGCCCAACAGCTGTCCCTCCGTGGCATCCAGCCAGATCTCTAGACGGTGGCGCTGCCCCCTGCTCGCTGGGAGAGGGCGGCCCAAGGGGCGGACCCGGGGGAGCCACCAGCGCCACGGCCGCGCGCGCCACCCAGAGGCAAGGCAGGCAGGACTTGGTGGTCGTGGTGGCCTCTCGGCAGGGTTGGGTGCGCCGGGGAGGTCGCCCTGAAGTCCCCGAAGTAGAGTTCGAGATACCCCAGATAGGCGGGGTATAAAGAAATAAAGAAATTAATAATAATAATGATGATGATGATGATGACCCTCGAAGCTCTCCTCGCAAATCTCCAAGGAAGGAGAGGATAAAATGGGAGAGTTTATTATTATCAGTTATTATTAGTAGTAGTAGTAACATCAACATCATCTTCATCATCATCGAAAATCTCTAAGCAAATTTCCAGCTCAAGGAAGGAGAGGATAGAATGGGAGAGTTGGAAAGAACCCCGAGGGGCAGGCAAGACATTTATCCTAGAAGCCGATAAATATCACTGGCAGACGGTCCGTGGATAGTGAGTGCGTGCAGCGGGTTGAACTATTATTATTTCTTTCTTAAAAAAAACAACAAAAAACATTTAGGGCTACTCTCCTTTTCCTACTCCTATTGAAATACTCTACTGCCCCTCCATGAGGCCAAACAGAGATTCGCAAAATGTTTGGGGGTATGCGTCCCCCCAGAAAAAAAAAATATTCTTCTTCTTCTTCCATTGAAAACGGCACAATTGACAAGAGGATAAAATGCTATCCTAAGCATGACTGACCCATGGGATCCCTGCAACTCTTTGATACGATCCAGTCTTCCAGCTGGCCTCCAGGGAAGCCTCTGGCGCGTGCAGAGCGCCGGTCCCAAGGTCGACTGCGCTGGGCCATGGAGGATCCTTCCCCCAAAAGGAGGATCTTTGGAGGGGAAAAGGGCGGGGTGCAGAAGGACTTTGGGGAAGGGGCTGAAGGGGCTTCCCCTGGGCAGGGCCTTCTGCACATGCTCATGGTCGCCCTAACCTCCTATCATCTCTGGTAAAAAGACTGGCAGGCGAGGGAGGAAGTGAAGGCAAAAGGAGTCGTAGTAGCGGATAGGCGAAGCCGGCCCGGCCATCTTCGACGAGGGCAGGCGGAGGTCCATTAAAGCGCGGGGGCAACGAAAGGTAATGAGGACAGAAGTGATTGCGAAATGGGGGGAGTGAAGGCGGCGGCGCCATGTTTGACGAGGGCAAAAGCGCTCTTTTAAACAAAATAGTGTTTTTCCCCTAGGAGAAAAATTTAGGTCGTTTACATTTTAAATCTGTTGTCATTTTCTGCAACAAAATAGTGTCCCCTCATTCCCAGTAAAGCCTTAGGGTAGCAGACGCAAACCCCATTTTATTCCTGTATTCATAATGCACTATGTTTAAAGTAAGTTTTTTTTAAAGACGCTAAACCTCATATGCTCATAATTTCTTAATTTATTTTTTAATATATATTTTAACATTTTTTAATTTTATTTTTTAAGGGTTGGCATGTAACAACCTATTTTTTAATTTTTAGTATTTCTACTTGAGAATCATAGAACTCCTGCTGAAAGATGGCCACACCCAATTCTATCTATAAAAATGCCTTGCAAGGGGGTCAGACTGGATGACCCTTGGGGGTCCCAACAGGTCCAGACTGCATACAACTCCGCATTCTTGCTTTTGATTCCCCCCCCCCAACAAAAATATGAAATTCATTTAAAATTCAGCTGATGAGAAGGTCACAAATGAAGCATTGATTTGTGAGCTGCCCTGAGACCTCCGGGTATATAAATTCTAATGATCATTAGAATCATTAGAATTAGCAAGGCTCAATCCTTCTGCAAAAAAGAGGGGGATTTGCTCACCCTCATTTCATCATTATCAGTTTATGTCTTCCATGTTTGTCAAGATGAAGGGGATACCAGCAAGACTGAACCTTTGTGTGTAAAAGGGGGAAGAAATCAGTGTCAGAAGGGGGGTTGGTCTGGATGACCCTGGGTGTACCTTCCAGCTCCATGCTTATGTGCTGAGATTCCTGAGATTCCCGCCCCGGGTTCATGTCCTTGTGTCAGTCAATAAAAGACGTAAAAATTATAATACATTCTCAAACATGTAATCAAATAAATGCATGATAAAATACACAAAAAATGAAATGAAATATATAAAAAATAAAAAATACGTAATAAAACACGTAAAAAGAAGAATACATTCTAAAAGAGGGGATGCCAGTGAGGCTGAGGGGGAAGGAACCGTCGCCTTGCAGCATTTGAAGTGGGGTTGGTCTGGATTATCCTCAGGGGTCCCTTCCTTCTCCCCACAATGCCTCTCCTTCTTTGCCGAGGGACAAAGACCTCTCTGCCCTCCTGCTGGAGGATCTATGGTCCTCATTGTTCGGATGTTCTCCATTCTCCATTGTTGGGAATAAACAAAGAGGGTCTTGTTTTTCCCCCTGGGCAGCTCCGCCAGCCAGCTCCTCTCCGCGCCGGCCCTGCCAGGCGGCCCCTGAATCCTGAAGGAGGCCATAGAGGGCCAAAGGCATCCCTCGCGGCACCTGCTGGGGGAACTGGGCCAAACTGGGGAGGGTGGAAGGATAGGATATAGAAGAATAGAATCTTCTTCTTCTCCTCCTCCTCCTCCCTTTAATGGTGATTCCGTAAGGGACTGTGGAGGCCAATTCTGGATCCGCACCTCCTTCCACAATGGAGTTTCCCAGTGAAGGTTCCTTCCTCTTCGCCCGTTTCTCCCTCACGTCCCGAGTTCAAGTGTCTTCAAAGCCCATGATTCCTTTGGTCAAGGCGGTTCTCCAATAGAAGAATATACCTTATTGGCCCAGATAGAAGCCCTATTTTCCTCTGAGATAGGCGAGATCCCTTCAGGTATCCATATTTCCTGGTGCAGTCTCTGATTTAAAGAAGCCATCCCGGTTTCCAATCCCCTTCCTATTGACAAATCCTTTTTTTCATTATGCAAAGACTCGGCCATGTTGGCATCACCTTTTCCAATCTGGGAAATTCATTTCTGGAATAGTAACTTATTTACTTCTGCTCTTAGGAAGACATCGACTGATCACAATGAAATTGTGGTGAGCAGGGCAGATTCTTCACTGTTTTTCTAGAAAACCAGGTGTCCCATATCTTAGATCTGGTAACTCCTACCTCATTGCAGACCCTGACCTTCCTCCTTCTTGAAATTCAATTGGTGAGACTGATGTGAGGCTGACAGTCCACCAAGACCCAGACCCAGATGTCAACCACCCTTCTGTTGCTCCACTTGATTCTCCATAAAGGCAGAACCTGACCTTAGTCCCTCTAGAAACCCATTGGGTTGGACTCAGGTGAAGATGGAGGACCACCAAGACCCTGAGAACCTTCCTCTTTGCCCTGCTAGCAAGTTGGTGGTCCACCGAGACCCTGAGTCCACCCTCAGAATCCATGTGATCCTCCCTAAATGCAGGACCTGGCCTTTGTCCCTCTTAAAATCCATTGAGTTGTACTCATGTGAAGACAGAGCTCCACCAAGCCCCTAAGAACCTTCTCCCATATCCTAGTGGCCACCTGGTGGTCCACCAAGACCCTGAGGTCCACCATTCTTCTATTGGTCCACCTAATTCTCCATAAAGGCAGAACCTGACCTTTGTTCCTTTTGAAATCCTTTGGGTTGGACTCAGGTGAAAATGGGGGGAGGGTCTACCAAGACCCTGAGATCCTTCTCCTTTGCCCTGCTAGCAAAAGTTGGTGGTCCACAGAGAATGTGAGCCACGGGTCCTCTAGCCTGAGCTCAGAACTTTCCACCAAAGCTGGAAGCTCCCACAGATCTTAGGACTTTCCATCAAGCAGATCTTGTCCATCTCAGAGTTAACAGGGAGGAGAAGGAGCAGGAGGAGACAGGGCCGGCTTCTCCTTTAAGGGGCATGGCTCTATACAACAGATCCCTTTTTCTTTGGAGGATCTGAGGGGGCAGAGAGAAATCCAGCGAAGTGAGGAGGAGGAGAAGAAGACCGGGTTGTCCTAGCTGAAGAAGAGACCAGTTGCACTCCACCTGAACCCCAAGGCGATGGGTGAGTTGGACCAGGGGGAAATTTATCAGTATCTCCATCACCCATTAATTTGGCCATGGCGGATCTCAGGGATTTGGGAAGCCGTCCCGGGTTCTGATCTCACCCCGGACTGTCCCACTTGTCCTGAGACCTCTGAAAAGTGATGTGTTTCTGGGGTGGGAAAGAGGATCTCCCTATTTTCACCAGAGACATATTGCAGGGCTGGAAGAAGGGGGTCTGTATCTTCATTTTAGGGGATAGAAGAGGTCTGTATTTTCATTGTAGGAGATGGAATAGCAGGTCCGCATTTTCACAAGAGAAATGCTGGAGGGATGGAAGAAAAGGACCCCCCCCCCCGTTTTCACCAGAGAAATATTTGGGGGATAGAATAAGGGGGATAGAATAAGGGGAATATTTGGGGTATAGAAAATAAAATTTCATTTTAGGGGGTAGAATTGGAGGTCTGTATTCTCACAAGAGAAATATTGGGTAGGTGGGCTAGATCCCTCCAGCTCCTCACCTCCCTTTCACAGCGACCTGGCCAGGTAGGTCTCTCGGTTCGAACCCAGGACACCAACTGCTACACAGCCAGAGAGTTGGAGCTGTAGCCAGCCAGAGGGAATAGGACCCAGGAGATTGGCTCGGCAGTCAAAGGGACTCTGAGATTCACCCAGGCCTGGGGAAAAACCGGAAAATTGGGGGGAACCCTTTTTCCCCCTTTTCTCCCCAAAGCCACTTCCCCCCTGAAAAACTGAAGGGAAAAAAGAGTCTGGAATATTAAAACTATCAAACTGGTTTTTATTTCCAATTTTCCTGGTTTTATCCCATCTGTGCCATATATCCTGTGCCTGGTTTTATCCCATCTGTGCCTTCCCATCTGTGCCATATATGACTAATCTGTGCCATATATACAGAGTAAAAAACAATGCTCCTGTGAAATAAAGCTGTCCATTAATGGGCCCCCGAAAAATGACCCACGTTTCTTTTCACAAAACTGCCCTGAGATTCCCAGGTCAGACTGGATGACCCCCGGGATCCCTTTCAGTTCTGGTGTTTTCTGTACCAGCCGGGACCACTCTCTGGGAGGCGGCATGAAGGAGAGCATTGTTTCAAACTCACAGCCCATCCCTCATTGTCCATTGTCTTCGGGACAATAGGAGCCTTTTTATCTCTGTGCTCTGCTTCGTCCCACATCCCCTCCATCCATCCCACCCCCGAGATGAAGAGGCGCGGAATGGTCAATGGTCCATTAGAGTCCTGGGAAGAGGGCTCTGGTTCGAATCCTCAAAACCTCAAAACCTTCCTGGCAGGATGAAAATAAAGACACCCAATTCTATCCCCCGAATATTTATCTGGTGAGAATCCCCTAAAATGAAAATAGAGACCTCTTGTTCCATTTTAGGGAATTTTGTTTCCCATAATTCCAGCAGAAATTTAAAAAAAGTTTAAGAGAGTTTTTATGGAGAGTTGCTGCCAAGATTTTAATCAAAAAATGGGAAGGGAGAGGATATCACAATCAAATCAGGCTAGCAAAATCAATTAAACAAATAAACTAACTAACTAACTAACTAACTAACTAACTAACTAACTAAATAAATAAATAAATTTAAATAAATTAAGAGAGGATGTTGAACTAGCGAGACTATCAGCAAAGTGACAGACAAAAAATTTACCAGAGAATGGGAAATATACAGAGTCTGCGTAAAAGAACATGTTCAAAATATCAGGTTTCGACTGAGCTGTTTGTAAAAAGGAGAACCTTATCAAATAAGGTTTGATATAAGGTGAAATAAAAGGAGAGGAAATAAGGTTGTGCATATTTAAAGAACCTAATTCGGGAACATAATGGGAAGATCGAAGGTCACGTTAATTACCGGTAATGTACAAAACAAGTATCCATTCAGAAATGTAGGATTTTTTTTTAAAAAATCTATTTTGTCTTTTACATTTCTTGATTATTTCTCTTATACAGTTTTAAAACCAGTAAATCATTTTTAAAAATATTGATTTTAGGGGATGGAATAGTTCTCTATTTTCATTTTAGAGGATAGAAGGGAGGTCTGTCTTTTCACCAGCGAAGGATTGGGGGGATAGAATTGGGGAGGTCCCTATTTTCACCTGGCCAGGTAGGTCTCGGGGATTTGAACCCGGGGCTCTCTTCCCAGGACTCTAACTGAACCATTCCTCACCATCCCTGGGGTTGGATGGGGGCAATGTGGGACAGAGAGATCAAGGCTCCATTGTCCCAAGGACAATGGACAATTGAGAATGAGCTGAGAGTTCGAATCCAAACCTGACAGTTTCTGGCATCTCAGAGCTGCTTCTTCCCAGCAGAGATAAAGCAGAACATTGGACCAATTGACCCTCGGGGTCAATTCCAGATTTCTGCTCCTATTTTGAAATTCCTGCCAATTCAATGACCCTCCTCAGCATTCCAGGAAACCCAGCCAGATGGGTGGGGTATAAATAACAAATTTATTATTATTATTATTATTATTATTATTATTATTATTATTAGGGGAGAGGAAGGAGCCGCAGGGAGGCCTGCCCATCCTGCTGACCCTTGTATTTTTCGCAATGTAGATAATGTTAGCGGCGGGCCTGAACCCCAACCAACCACGGCTCCGCAGAACTCGAACCCGGATCCAGTTCCCCGAGCCGGTTCTCCAGGTAGCCATCTAAAGCCTGAGAAACCCAGAGCCTGCCTAGCAGGGCTGGGTTGCCCTCTGATGCGAGGCCACGTTGAGATTCCCGCCTTTCAGGGGTGGGAGTGAATAATAATAATAATAATAATATTGTTTAACCACATCAGTTAATGTGGTTATAACATATGCTATCATGTTATTGTTTTAGTGAAATAAATGGTTTAAATTGTTATGATGGTTTTTCTCCTTCCAATCAAATGCAGCAGAAAAGTGGTCCCAATAGAATTTCTTAAACCTCACCAGAATTTCATCATTATCGGTCTATGTATTTCTAATAATAGAACCAAATCAGTCATTTTTGATGGATGTGTAAAAACGAATTTATGATTCCCAAAAGGAAACCTTCCTGTGGTGGTCAAAATTCAGAGGATGCCAGAAAGGCTGAACCCTTCCTGTAAAAAAAGGATTTCAATCAAGTCTTACTGACGAGTGATTTAAATTGTGATTTAAATCGTGACTGAAATGGATTTGATTTCAAATCAAATCCACCCTGCTGCGAAGCAAGTCAAAAAGACTTTCCTTACCGATTCCAAGGTCCGGCGAATGCGTTTCAGGGGATTGAGGTTTGATGCGGCCCTCAGCTCCTTTATATGTCCAGGGCCCTTTATATGTCCAGCTGTCCTTTGTCCACAACAAATTGCCACTTTTTTGTGTTGAATAAATGCTATATGGTAATTGATGGAACTCATAGGTATCTCAAGCCAGACATGTTGCCAGGCAACCAGTCCATGCAGAATGTCGGCACCCTATATATAGAAATGAGCAAAGCAGTGATAGTTTGAGGAGCAGGGGAGCAGGCGGGGCCTATGACTTACATCATAGGAGCCTACACAACACAAAACATGGTTGCTGTATGTCAGTTTTATTTGTTTTTTATCTTCTCTTTTGGAAATGTACATCCAGGTTTTCCCCCCCTTTGAATTTTTGGGAGGACCCCCAAGAGAGGGGGCGCGCCAAGCTACGGCTTGTTGAGCTTAGATATAAATCTGGCACTGGCGGCGCCGGTAATTTGACGCTGAAATTCCTGCCTAGCTGGACTGGATGATAGCGATAGGGATAGGGGTTAGGCAACTCTTCCTCAATAGGTTTCTATCCTTCTCTCCTTCCTTCTTCCTGCCCCCTTACAGGTCTGTTAGAGTGCTGTGCCCGCTGCCTGGTGGGGGCGCCCTTTGCCTCACTGGTGGCCACGGCCCTGTGCTTCCTGGGGGTGGCGCTCTTCTGCGGCTGTGGCCACGAAGCCCTGACCGGCACCGAGCACCTGATCGAGACCTACTTCTCCAAAAACTACCAGGATTACGAGTACCTAGTCGATGTGTAAGCATCTCCCGACGTTCCTTTTCTTCGCCTTCGTTCCCTCGTCCATTCCCCTGTTCGTTTACCGATACATTCTCCCATTCATATTCTGCAATCCATTTTTCACTGCATGTCCACATCAAGTTAAACCGCGACCACACAATCCATCTTCTATCAGAATAATATTCTGCAGTCCTTTTTCAACTGTATATCCCTCCTAGCTCTGGTGGGGGGTCAGACTGGATGACCCTCGAGATGTCCTCACTGTACCGACAGCCCCCCTCTCTTTTCTCCCCCACAGGATCCACGATTTCCAGTACGCCATCTATGGGGTGGCCGGCTTCTTCTTCCTCTTTGGTGCCCTCCTGCTGGCTGAAGGCTTCTACACCACTGGCGCTGTCCGGCAGGTCTTCGGCGACTACCGGGCCACCGTCTGCGGCAAGGGCCTGGGCGCCACGGTAGGCCACAAGGGGAGGGGGCCCCGAGGACACCGGCCCGGCCACTCCTGGGAGCTGGTGTGTCACTGTGTGGGAAAATGGCTGGGCCATCCTGATAAGGTGATCTTCTCCTCTTTCGCACCCAGCGCTGCTGCTGTTCGAACCCGGGGCATGAGACTGCTGACGGTGGGGGGCGTTAAGGAGAGTATGACCAGGATATATTGCATAAGTCTTGTCCTTTCTTCATCTGGTTGTCCATATTAAGAGGAGGCAGCAAGGCTGATCCTTTCTGTAAAGAAAGGATTTTATCCTTCTAAAATGGAAACCTTCCTCTGCTTGATTCTAGGTGCAGTAATTGGGAATGGCTTTACTTACTAGTTCCAAGGTCCTTGGCCAGAAAAGAGGAAATTCCACGTCTAAGGAATCCAGCAGGGCACTTTTAACCCCTTCCTGCCTGTGGGCCTCCATCCCGGAAGGATGCTCCTGGCACCAAGGGACTTGCACTTGTGACACATGGTGCCATCAGAAAACCATCTGCTGTGCCTATGGACCCCCCCCCCCAAAATCCCGGGCCGTCTGAGTATTCCTGCTTTCCCAGTCCCAGATTTGACTTATGAAGGGTGGAAGAAGAGGTTGCTATTTTCATTTTATGGGACAGAATAGGCGGTCTGTATTTTAATCAGATTAATACTTGTGGGATGGAATAGATGGATGGATTTGTGGGAATTTGTGGGATGGAATAGAAGATCCCTATTTCATTAGATAAAATATTTGGGTGATGGAATAGGAGATCCCTGTTTTAATCAGATAAATATTTGTGGGATGGAAGAGGTTTCTGTTTTCATTTTAGGGGATAGAATAGGAGGTCTCGATTTCCATTTTAGGAGGTGGAATAGGAGGTCTCCATCTTCACCTGAGAATTACCCAAATATAAGCCGCCCCTGAAAATAGGATTTTAATGGATCATCTGCCCACCCCTTGTGGGAATATCTGGAGGAAAGGTCCAAGTGGCTGGGAGTTCCTCAGGTCCCAAAGGTCTCCAGTCTCATGCCCCATCCTCCGGAAGCTCCTGGCGAATCACTGACTCTCGTTTCTTCTCCCTCCTTTCAGTTTGTGGGCATCACCTATGTCCTGACCGTCCTCTGGCTCCTGGTCCTGGCCTGCTCGGCCGTCCCTGTCTATGTCTACTTCACGGCCTGGACCACCTGTAATTCTATCGCCAACCCCACCAAGACAGCCGCCGGCATCGGGAACCTCTGCACAGATGCCCGGATGTATGGTGAGGAAGAACCTAGTTTCCTGGGCCACCTTGGGGAGGAAGAATTTCATGGGGGTCTCCCAGGAAGAAGGTTCTCAAGGTCCTGGTGGAATAGGACATGGAGAAGGTTCTTGAGGTCTTGTTGGAACACTAAGTTGGTAGCAGGACCTCAGAGAATCTCAAGGTCCTGGGGGAGCCCCATCTTCCCACGAGTCTCACCCAATGAATTTCCAGAGGGATGAAGGTCAGGAAGGATCTTGGAGTCTTGGTAGACCAGCAGCTTGCCATCAGGACCTTGGAGAAGGAACTTAGGAGGCTTGGTGGTCCTCCGTCACGAGTCAACCCAAGGGATTTTTAAGAGGGGGGGAAAGGTCAGGTCCTGCCTTTAGGGAGAATCCTATGCACCCTGATGGTGGGCTCAGGGTCTTTGTAGAGCACCAACTTGTTATCCGGATTTGGGAGGATGTTCTCACGGTCTTGGTGGGCCTCCATCTTCACATTTCAAGAGGGGCCAAGGAGGTGGGGTGAGGTGGCCCTTCAGCTCTCAACTGTTCTGTGTTTTGGTGCCCCACCACAGGTGTCCTGCCATGGAATGCCTCCCCGGGAAGAGTGTGTGGCCAGAGCCTTCTCTCCATCTGCAAGACATCCGAGGTGAGTTCTCAGTGGTCAAGACTAGAATACTTTAATGTTCCTTTTACCATTCTGTTTCTACGTTGAGTTCCTTCAATGGGTGACCCATTCTCCTCCTCCTCGTCCTCCCTCTTCTCCTCATCCTACAGTTCCAGATGACGTTCCACCTGTTCATCGCGGCCTTCGTGGGAGCGGCAATCACCTTGGTGGCTCTGGTAAGGACAGCTTCCCACAACTCTTCATCTCTGGGTGGAGGGTTTGAACCACACGTGGGGCAAAGGATGGAGGTCTCCAGCAGAACCCTGGAAAATCAGCAGGATTCAGCTGCTGACTCCTTCCAAGGTCCTGGGAGGAGACTTGCTAAGCTGTCAGGGAAACCAGGAGGAATGGGCAGCAGACCATGGTTGATGGTCTTCAAAACTGCTGAGATATCAGGGGAACCAGGAGGAATGGGTTTTAGCAATTCTGCTTCTGTTCCCCTTCCTTCGTAGGTGACGTTCATCATTGCGGCCACCTACAACTTCGCCGTCCTGAGGCTGATGGGCCGGGGAACAAAATTCTAACCTGGCACCCGCCCGGGCCGAGAGACTCCCTCCCTCCCTCTTCATAATAATAATAACAATCGGTATTATTTGCACCCTGGACTGGTCTTCTAACCGCGAGGCTCTAACCAGGCGTCTGCCGACCTCCTGCTCTAACTGCCCGCCAGCCAATCGGCTCATCCCCATTTGCCGGGGTTGGACTAGATGACCCCGGGGTCCCTTTTCAAAAGCAACCATGATTCTATGATCTCACTCGACCCAGCCGGACCCAAAAATGGGATTATTCCCAGTCCGGGGATTTCGTCGGCGCAGGAAACCGATGTCGGAGCGAGAGAGAGGAGGTCCTCCAACCTGTTAGTCCTGCTTTTCGGAGGAAAAATCACTCCAGCCCCTTGAAGACCCCCAAAAGAAAGTCCTTTTTTTGGAAAAAAAATAATTTGCAGTTTTATGCTCCAAATGGCGGGAAATCATTCAATGGGATGACACCATTTTTTTGTAAGAGGCTAATAAAAATATACACGTATATATATATATATATATATATATATATATAATGTGAAAACCGACTGTTCTTAACATGGCATGCGGAAAGCTGAGATAACGAAGGATAATGTCGAAAATAAATAATGAAGGACAAATAACGAAGGATAATATTGAAATAAAAACGAAGGGTGAATTTCACGAGAAGAGCTTGTCGGTTTTTTAATGCTTCTTTGTTTCAGTGGGGAAATGGAACGAAACTATCATATTGCCTTAAATAAAAGCCTCCTTTTCCCCCAAATTCTGACCGGAAAAAGTTAAAAGCGTGGCTTATATTCAGGCCAATACGGTACTGATCCAACAATCTGTCAAACGCAACGAAGAAAATGCAATGATTACATATCCAGCAACATGGATATTACAATTCTGCTTTCCTTGGTTCGAAATAAAGGGAGGAAAATCATACTGATATACCATATTTTTCGCTCTATAAGACACACTTTTTCCCTCCTAAAAAGTAAGGGGAAATGTGTGTGTGTCTTATGGAGCAAATGCAGGCTGTGCGGCTACCCCAGAAGCCAGAACAGCGAAAGGGAGCGCTATGCAGTGCTGTTCTAGCTTCTGGCTTAGCCCCTCAGTCCCTTCCCCCACCTCCCGGAAAAGCCCACAAGTGCCGTGCTCCCTTTAAAGAGCCTTGTGGAGCTCTTTAAAGGGAGCGAAAAATACGGTATTTACTTTTTTATATATGTATTATGATCCATCTGTGTCTGTTTCTGTTTCTCTCTGTGTGTTTTAAAATATTCCTCATGAAATCAACCTTCATTCCAATTACCTGTACATTTCCTGTTGGAGCCAGCCATCACAAGTGGCACTTCTTTAGGGTAAAATAAAGACGCAGAAAGCCAGTAATATTTCCATGATAAGAGAGAGCAGCCCCTCTGTCTGCCCTTCTCCGATTTATTCTCCTTTGTTCTGCCCAGCCGCATGGCCGTTTGCCAATCTCATGTTACCTACATCCGGCCAAGCTTTTATTGCCCCCATCATTACATTCCAATACATTGTAAAGCTCAGAGTGCTGGTCACGAGGTCCAGAGGTACCCTGCAGCATTTACAAACCTCTGCCATGGCTTTATGACTCCCACATGCCCTCTTTCTTTATTTTATTAATCAGTCATAAATGTCCGTTCCACTATGGTTATATTGAGTGCGATAAGCGACTCTTGTGAAACCGGAAGTGGGCCGCGGACTGGAGAACCATGCAGTACACATAGAAATTAAAGAAGGAATACATTGTATATAGCAACACAAAATAATGCAAATAACTACTATAATAATCACTAAAATTAATAAATGTCGAAGCCAACTTCCATCCGGAAGCCAAGAATATAAGAATTCTGATTCCAAGCTGCATGGTAGGCTTCCTTTCTAGTTTATTAGCCATGCACTGTTGTCACTCCTATAGCACTGAGATTGGTCACTGTATGTTCCTGTAAGAGAACAAGAGCTATTAAAAGTGAATTTCAATGTATATTGACAGTTTGGATATATGCCCCATGATTCTTTCCCCTCTCTAATTTGAAAACAAACGGGGGCAGGCTCATGGAGGGTCAATTGTACTGGAGGCCAAAAGGATTGCTTAGGGGATATAATATTTGTAAATCGAAAAGATCCATTGACAGGCACACCATGAAACATTAAGCCTGAATGGCTGGCAAAAGGGGGCATGTGCATACATAACAAACATTTAGAACATTTAGAACATTTAGAAGCATGCAATAAACTAGTAAACATAATCATATCTTGTACAAAAATATTATGCCTCCATATCTTATGATAATTTTCTCCCCTAAAAGTCTTTATTCAACAAAGCTGTTCTTATAGTTCGATAGTGGCTGAGCCGTGGATGCTGCCAGCCAGAGTAGGATTCTGACAGCGTAGGATTCTGACAGCGGCTTGCCAGCTGATAAGGTGAAATATGGTGGTTTCAACTGGACTGGGTCGTCTGCTTCTCTTCCTTGTATGACAGTGCAACAAAGGATGGCGAGGCAGATGGTGGGGAAGGCACTTCCGCAATTGAAGGGACTCGCCATGGCTGCACGCATCGAGCTGGAACCCACAAAGGCTTGTCCTCTAGGTGGCACATGCGGAAAGGTTTCAATGCTTCACCCACAAAATGTTGACAAAGTGTAGGGGAGTTCCACATGCCCTGAGGCAGGACAATCCACTGATATCGCTGGGTGGGCTGCGAATTGTTATATACTGGCAATGTAAAAGCAAACCGTTCCCTGTCTGCTGGAGCCAGTGGGATAGAGAAGAAACAGTCCTTTAAATCAATCACTGCCAACTGATATTCTCGTGGGAGCATATTTGGATTTGGCATGCCAGGTTGTAAAGTTCCCATTTCCTGTATTTGTTCCTTGACTTTTACTGACTGCTGCAGCTCTTTCAAGATTTTAAAATCAAAAGGTTGGTGCTCGGCTTGAGTTCCTGCTGGGGGACCAGCAGGGGGCACAATAACAGGGAATGCCATGGTATCCTGAGATAAGGAGCAGGCAAGGACTGCACGTTGAAAAGGGGTAGCTGGTTCTGCCGCTGAAAGAGCAGGGTCATTTCCAGCCAGACCACTGTATTTTTGCAGGATTGGGTCCTCTGGTGAGGAACTGTAGTCTGGAGGCTTGGGGTCTGGGGTGCTGGCAAAGCAAGTGCTGGAACACATGGCAGAACAGCATGCTGAATTAAAGAAGTTGAAGGTTGTTTTGGCAATGCAGCCATGGAGATATTTTTTGGTGATAAAGAGCCCATAGCATAACGAATTTTACACCAAGCATTTAAAATTCGAACACCGAAACTGGGGTGTCCATGAAAATGTGCTCCAATCTTATCCCATTGTTTTAGTTCCCATGTCCCATTTGCAGCAAGCCAGGGGCAGTGCTCATCGATGGCTTGAATGAGCTGTATCAAATCGCCATCAGGGACTTCCAATTTGTTGGAGGAGAGGAGAAATTTTAAGTCCTTTAAAAATTTCTGTTGCGGAAATGACAGGGAACTGCCCATATTTCTAAAATCAATATATAAGGGATCGACTCACCGGGATCTTTTTTTAAAGATGTATAAGCGCTTTGAAATCCTTTCCGGACGTGGTGAGCCGATGATATCCACTGCTTGGATCGAAGGCCTCTCACAGTGTCTTTTAAAATCCTCTTAGTCTGCCTCAGACTGTTTCCTTTAAGTTGCTTCTCTCGGTTCTCTTTGAAGTCTGAAGTCAGCCTCACACTGCTTCCTTTAGCCTGCCTCTTTTCTTTTAAGTTTTCCTCTTCTCTTAATTGAGCCTCAGAGAGGGCACCACTTGTTGGAGCCAGCCATCACAAGTGGCACTTCTTTAGGGTAAAATAAAGATGCAGAAAGCCAGTAATATTTCCATGATAAGAGAGAGCAGCCCCTCTGTCTGCCCTTCTCCGATTTATTTTCCTTTGTTCTGCCCAGCCGCATGGCCGTTTGCCAATCTCATGTTACCTACATCCGGCCAAGCTTTTATTGCCCCCATCATTACATTCCAATACATTGTAAAGCTCAGAGTGCTGGTCACGAGGTCCAGAGGTACCCTGCAGCATTTACAAACCTCTGCCATGGCTTTATGACTCCCACAATTTCCAACAACAGGGATGATGATGATGATAATGATAACAACTTTTATTCTTTATACACCACCCATCTAGCTGGGTTTCCCCAGCCACTCTGGGCAGCCGCCAGAACAGAAATAAAATTATTATTAATAATTTTTAGAGAATTGGCCCCTTTTCTATGGTGGAAATAGGGACAGCCCAATCTATAATAATAACAACAACAGCCCTATCCCTAATAGTAGTAGTAGTAGTAGTAGTAGTAGTAGTGATAGTGATAGTAGTAGTCTGGGTGGCTTTCAACAGAACAGAATTAAAATTATTATTATTATTAATCATCATTATGGAAAATGGCACTGGAGCCCCTTCCGACTCTATCTGGCTTCCAGCAAAATACTTTTATTTTATATTTTTTATATTTTATTATATTTTTTATATCTTATTGTATTATATTATATTATTATATTTTACATTATATTATTTCTATACCGCCCTATACCCGAAGGTCTCATGAATACAATAACTCATCAAATATAAAGAGCTTCCCTATCTCAAGTAAATCGTAGAAGAGGAAGAAACTACAACTCGCAGCATGCCAAGCTGCGATCCACCCCACCCCCACCCCCTGAAAATGAAGCAACAGAGGAGATTTTGGGCTTTTAAATAAGAGTTTATTATTCATTCATCCATCATCAGGAGTTGAACCTGGAACTGGAGGTGGGGAACAGGAGCTTCAGGAGTCTATAATTCCCAACAGGGCGCCCGAGAGCGAAGGGTTGAAATAAACAGGATTTTTTCTGAGTGGGGAGAACTATAGCAGCAATTCCCCCCTCTGAAATGAACAGGACACATCCTATATTAACCCGCAGGTAATTTTTTTTTCATTTAAAGCACGCTAGAATTCCCATAATGCCACCCGGGGTCTGAGACCAGAATCTGAAAAAATTGGGGTTATTTTTTTGGGGGGGAGGGGAATAATGGGAATCAAAAGTTGAGATCGGATGAAATGAATAGATGCGAAGACAGGGAATCCAAGCTCAAAATTAAGTGTATTTTTGAATGGGGTTTAGGGGAGTTGTAGTGCCGCCGGGCACCTGCATCCAAGCTCAAAATTAAGTGTATTGGGGGGGGGGAGGCGATAGGAGACAGAACGAAATGAATGGGGTTTAGGAGAGTTGTGGCACCACTGGGCGCCTGGGGGAATTCTAGCACCAACACCAGGCGCCCCAATTCCTCCAAAAAGTTGTTTTTTTCTGGGGAAGGAAACTAGCAAGGGGTACGAGAAAAGAGGGGAACAAATGGGATTTGGGACTGGGAGTGATTGCTTTAAAACCCCAAATCAAGGGGCAGGGAATTGTAGCGCTGACACCAAGTAATTGGACTGCCCCATCGGATATGAACAATAAATACCCCATTTTAAATTGTGTTTTAAATTCCGGCCGCCAGGCACCCCCAATTGAAAGGATTTCGGGAAGTGAAAGGACCAGAGAAACGAGTGGATAGAATGAGCCCCAAATTAGACCGCGCTAGAATTCCCACCCACCAGCGCCCCAAACTGAAAAAGGGGGAATCGTGGGATAAAGCCAACTCAGCACTCTGTACATGCACAGAGGACTGTTTTTCCCCAAAGGGAATTTGTGCACCAGGGTTGGGAACTATAGCGGGACGTGGCTGAACAGGTAGGAGACGGACTCGCCGTTGTGGGTGCGGCGGATAGCTTCAGCCAGGATCATGGAGATGTCAATCACCTAGGGGGGGGGGGGAAGAGAGGGAGAGGCAGGGTTAACTGGGCACCAGGAGTTATATGAATGAATTAGTATTTGTGTCAGCCATTCAGTCATTTTGTGAGTGAGTGAGTGAATGAATGAATGAATGAATCAATCAATCAATCTTGCCAGTCAAGCTGTGAATGACTGAATCTTGATTTGTGCCAGCACTCTGCCATCACAATAAAACAACAAGACGATAGACAAAGAATAGAAATGTGATGCGGCAAGGTGGAGCGAGGAAGGGGCCAACTAATCTGGGACAGGCCATAGAGATAATAATAATAATAATAATAATAATAATAATAATAATAATAATAATAAATAATGACAGTGGAAGGTGTGAGAATGATCAGAAATGTGCCAGAGAGATGATAATAAAATGATAATAACAATATTAATATTATTAATAATAGATGACGATGGAAGGTGTGAGAACGATCAGAAACGTGTCACAGAGATAATAGCAATAACAATAATAATACTAATAATAAATGACGACAATGAAAGGTGTGAGAATGATCAGAAAGTTGCCAGAGATGATGATGACAACAACAATAATAACAACAACAACTGAGGATGTTGATGGAAGGTATGAGAATGATGAGAAACGTGCCAGAGAGATAATAACAATAACAATAATAATCCCCCCCTACCTGGATTTTGGGGCAGTGCTTCATCTTCTCCTCCTGTGGGATGGTGTTGGTGACAACGACGGCCTCAAACCCTGCACCGTTAATCCGGGAAATGGCCGGGCCGGAGAAGATGCCGTGCGTCAGGATGGCGTAGACCCGGGTGGCACCTGCCGAGAGGAGCCTGCGGGGGAAAGCGGGTTGGGCTGGATGACCACAGGGGTTGCCTTCCAAGCAGGGTGGGTAAAAATCAATGATTTTTTGAAATAATAATAACAACAATAATAATCTGATTTTTAAATTTTAAATCTGATTGTTTTCAAACATTTTAATCAGATTTTTTAAACATTTAAATTAGTTTGTTAAAATTTAAATCGGATTTTTAAAAATTTAAATCAGATTGTTAAAATTTAAATCGGATTTTAAAAAGAAATTAATTGCTTCCCCCCACTTAAATTGGATTTTTAAAATTTTAAATCAGATTTTAAAAAATTTAAATCGGATTCCCCCCCCACTTAAATCAGACTCACTTGTCCGCGGCGTGGCAGATTGTCCCGCAGGTGTCGGCCATGTCATCCACCAAGATGGCTGCCCGGTCTTTGACGTCGCCCACGAGGACCATGCGGTCGACCTCGCTGGCCTTCTTGCGCTCCTTGTGGATGAGGGCAAAGTCGACGTTTAGGCGGTCAGCGATTGATGTCACCCTGGGAGAAGGAGGTTCTAGGTTGAGATGTCTTGATTTAAAATCCTTTTTTTATTATTAAAATCCCTTTTTATGAAAAGGTTCAGCCTTGCTGGCATCCTCTTAATATGGACAAGCAGAAGGAGGTTTCCTTTTTGGAATAATAAAATCCCTTTTTTACAGATAGGTTCAACCTTGCTGGCATCCTACAAATATTGACGAGCAGAGGAAGAGCAGGGTATAAGTAATAAATTGTTGTTGTTATTACTACTACTACTACTACTACTACTAGTAGTAGTAGTAGTAGAATGGGAGATTAAAAGGATGGAGCAGCTGGGAGGGTACCCGGGGGGGTGTCATCCAGTCCAGCCCTCGGTAAGGCAGGAATCTCAACGCAGAATCCCCGAATGGTAGAGCTGGAAGGGACCTGTGAGAAATTTTTGGAAATTCTGGGGTCACCTTTTTGCCCCCCCGGCGTCTGGCGAGACGATAGTGCAGTTCTTCCACTCGGCGATGTTCTCCTTGATCCACTTCAGAACAGCCGGCTCGGCATACAGGTTGTCGACGGGGATGTCAAAGAAACCCTGGGCCAGGAAGCAGAAGCAGAAACATATATTTATAACCCCATCCGTCTGGTTGGGTTTCCCCAGCAACTCTGGGTGGTTCCCAATCATCATCATTATTATTAATCTGATAAAAGCAGTTGGAAAATGGCATAAAAAGCAGACCATAATAACATGGTCAATGTAATAATACTGCAGTGGCCTGAATATAAGACTCACCCCCCAAATTCCGACCGTGAAAAGTTAAAGGGTGGCTTATATTCAGGCCAATATGGTACCATATTGACCTGAATATAAGCCTCGCTTTTTCCCTCCAAAAAAGCGCTCAAATATTTCACAACATATTAAAATTTAAAACAACATTATTAACGTAAGTGTTAAATAGTCAAAATATTCAGAAAGTTCACACGTGGCCATGCAGGCTGGACAGGATCAGCCCTGGGGGCCCCACCTGGATCTGAGAGGCATGCAGGTCCATGGTGATGATGTGGTCAGCACCGGCCACCGAGAGCATGTTGGCGACGAGCTTGGCAGAGATGGGCGCCCGGCTCTGCAATGGAAAGGGGGCCGCTGAATCGGGTGCTGTGCTTCAACTCCCATCCTGCTTAGCAGGCAGGTTCCCACCCATAACCCAGCAAGACTCCAACTCCCATCCTGCCCAGCAGTAGGATCACAACTGCAATCAGGCCTAGCTAGCCAGACTCCAACTCCCAGCATGCCTAGCTCGAAAGACTCCACTTTCCAGAATGCCTAGCAGGCAGGTCTGCAATTCATTCCACCTATAACCCAGCCTAACTAGCAAGACCGGGACATCACCGCCCTCAGTCCAGTCAACCCAGCAACTTCGCCCCCTCCCAAGTGTGCCATTAATCCCGTCCCCCTGGAAACCTTGTCCTTCTTGTCCTGCCGGGCATAGGGAAAGCAGGGAATGACAGCTGTCACTCGGCTGGCCGACGCGATCTTGCAGGCGTTGATCATGATCAGCAGCTCCATCAGGTGGTCATTGATCTCGCCGCAGCCGCTCTGGACAATGTAGACGTCCTCGCCACGCACGCTCTCGCCGATCTCCACACTGTGGAGATTGCATTCCCCCCCCCCCCGATTTAAATAGATTTTTTTCCGATTTAAATTGGATATTTTCCATTTAAAAGGGATATTTTCAATTCAAATTGGATGATTTTGATTTAAATTGGCTTTTTAAAAAAAATGCTTTCTAAATATTTTCTTTTTAAAGTACATTCCAGTCCAAAGGCTATTCAGCAGGAAATTAAGATTTATTATTTTGACTGTTATTTTGGAACCGGTTCAGTTGTAGCCTATAATTGTTGTTGTGGTGGTGGTGGTTAAGGATAAGGGTTAGAAGTAACAATAGGACTTAGGGCTAGGGATTAGGAATAATAATAATAATAATAAGTTTATCACGTGTGCTAAATAAGTTTATCATGTGTGCTAAAACACAGTTTTTTAAAAAAATTGTTAAATCACATCAGTTAACAAACATGGATCCATATACTATCATGTTATTGTTTTAGTGAAATAAGTGGTTTACATTGTTATTAAGGAAACAATTATTTTTCTCTTTCCAATCAATCAAGTTGTCCAAATAGAAACCGTTAACTTAATATAACTCACCAGAATTTCATAATTATCTGACAGTTTATTTCTAAGAGTAGAACCAAATCAGTCATTTTTACATAACTGTAAAAATGACTCTGAAAATGTATCATTCCTAAATGGAAAACTTCATCTGGTTGTCAATAGGAAAATTATACAAGCAAGAATGAGTATTTCTGTTAAAAAATGATTTAAATCAAGTCTTACTGATTTAAATTGATTTGTTTTAAATCAAATCCACCCTGCAGAAAACTACAGTTCCCACAGTGATGCCCATCTCTGTCATGGAAAACTACAGTTTCCATAGTGGTGCTCCACATTTCTTTCATGGAAAACTACAGTTCCCATCTCCTACTTGGAGAACTACAGTTGCGGACATGCCCCCAGTTCCCTAGAGACGCAGCATTACATCCAGCCTGGAGGAACTACAGCTCCCAGCCTGCCCCGCGCACTCCCCTCAGACCCAATGGCTCCGTGGTCTCGGAGGCTTCCCAGGACAGTTCCCAGGCTGTTCCGCGACCACGCATACGCCCAACCTACCACGTCCCTTACGGGAACCACACCTCCCATCATTCCCCGAGCGCTCCCCTCAGACTCATTGGCTCGCTCGTCTCGGAGATCTACCCTTCCCAGCCTGCCCCGCGGCCGCGCATGCACCAAACCCTTCACGTCCCTCGCACCCAGTATGGAACTACCCTTCCCAGGTTGCCCCGCGGCGGCCAAGCATGCGCACAACCTACCACGTCTCCTGGTTGGAGAACTTCTTGGTGACCACCTTGCCCAGCTCCAGTCCCAGCCGGTCGGCGATCCTCTGCGACAGGTCCTGGTGCGAGGAGCCGCTGAAGAGCTTGATGTTGGGCATCCTGCTGGCCAGCGAAGCCGCCGGCGAGAACGACGTGCCCGAGCGCGACGTCGAGGCCTCGCCCACCTCCACCCCGGGGACAGGCCCGCCGCGGGCGGCTCGCCGCTCGCCCTCGGCCGCCTCGCGCCGCTCCAGCAGGCCGAGGAACGCGTCCGGGAGCGCAGGCCGCGCCCGCCGCCTCAGACGACGGAGCCGCACTGCGCCGCCATCTTGGGAGCGGGCCTTTATATCATCTCGGGCGGCGCGCGCAGGCGCGGCTCGCCAAAGGCACACCCACTCGAGCGAGGGGCGCTTGCGTGAATGCTTAGACAGGCCCACTTTGGAGAAGCGCGCCTGCGCAGAAGCAGAGACGGGCCCGCTTTCGCGAGGTTGAAAAGAGGCGGTGAAAGGGGCCGGGAGGCGCGTGCGCAGAGGGCAAAACACGCCCCTCCGCTAAAAAAGCACGTTCTGCGCACACGGCTCCTTGAAACGGAGTCTCCTCAATGGGTCGCCAGGCAACGCGCGCCTCTTCAGCGAGCGAGACACGCCCCCACCGGCGACGGACGCCTGTACAGAGCCTGTGCAGGAGTATACAGTGCAAGTTTGCGCTTGCGCTGCCGGGGGAGGCGCGTGATTGGTCGACGAGAGTCGAAGGGCAGAAGCTGCCGCCCTGCGCGGCTTCGAGGGGCCCGTGTGCGCACGTGCGGACTCTGTAAACGAGACAGGCAGCAATCCAACTGGTCAGTTGCAAAGCGCTCAGCTTCCATTTCTTGGGGAGACTTTCCTGGATGGGAAAGTTATTTTCCGGGAAAATAACGGAGGAATAACCCTCACCAGCGCCTTAATTCCCAACCTTTTATTTATTTATTTATTTATTTATTTATTCATTTATAATAATAATCTATAGCGATCCCTTGACATTCCTTAGTTCTTCTGCAGGACCCCTGCGCAGCGCCAATGAAAGTGAGAAGAAGCGAAAGGAGCTTGCAATATCGGATAGAGCCTTGTCATTTTGTAACCAATTGAGTTATTATTATTATTAATAATAATAATTGTTAGGGTTAGGCATGAGGGTTAGAGATAGGAATTAGGGAAAGGAATTAGAGATAGGGTTGTTGTTGTTATTATTATTTAATAATAATAATAATAATAATTTTAAAAACCAGGTTTTTTCCAGGCCTTCCCATCTCTAAACTTGAGATTATTATTAGAGCTAGGGATAAGGGTTATAGATAGGGATAGGAGTTAGGGATAGGGTTGTTGTTATTCTTATTAGGGAGAGGGTTATCATTGTTGTTATTATTATCATTATTATTATTATTATTCTGTTCGGAGCCTCCCAGAGTAGCTGGGGAAACAATGGCCAGATGAGCAGGTATCAATATTTTATTTATTTATTTATTACTTATATCCCAGCCCTTCTGGCTAGGTTTCCCCAGCCACTCTGGGCGGCTCCCAAGAGAATATCTAAAACATGATAAAACATAAAACCTCCCTTCCGATTACATTTCCAGCAACAATTATTATAATTATGGTTTCCTTTGTTCAAAATAAATGGATTGATATCATATATATATATATATATACACACACACACACACACACACATATAATTTGTGTACACATATAATTTTGACACACGTATATATATACACACACATATAATTTGTTTATGTATACACTGCCCATCTGGGCAGCTCCCAATAGAATATTAATAATAATAATAAATAACCCTATCCAATCCCTATCCCTAACTCCTATCCCTAATAATAATAATAATAATAATAATAATGCTATTAGTTATACAACGAGCTGGGTTCCGCCCACATTTTTTCCAGGGGGCAAAGGCTTAAAAAACCCCACCATAACCCGCCCCCCCAACCTGTCCCCTCCCACCCAATTTCCCTGTTTCCCCCCCAGGCCTTCCCATCTCTAAACCTGAGCCTGCAGAACTCCTGGTTGCGATTCTCGGAAGCTTTCCCAAACCGCCCAGAGGTCTTGGGTAGGGATGGGAAGGCTTGCAGGAAACCAGGTTCCCCCCCGTTTTTTAAGCTGTTTTTTCTATAAATGGGGAGGGGGGTATTCAAACTATGTCAAACTGCTTTTTTCCAATTCCCTTGGGGGGAGGACAGCTTTGGGGGAAAACAGGGGGAAAAAGGTTTTTTCCCAGGCCTTCCTTCTCTAATCTTGGGTGATTTCCTTTATTTTTTAATTTAATGTTATTGTTTCATTGTATCTCATCATTATTAGTGATTATTAGCATTTTTATTATTATCAGTATTTGTATTATATGATTATATGATTATTGCTGTTATTTCTATCCCACCCATTTGATAAAGAAATAAAAAATAAATCAAGGAAGAAATATGATGGTTTTGGGGCAACACAGGACAAATAATAATTTTTGTTGTTGTTAAATTCAGGAGCCAAAATGTCCAAACTCCATGACGTTCCAGATCTGTATTATTTATATCCCACCCATTTCATAAAGAAATAAATCAAGGAAGGATTTTCATGATTATTTTCAGGTAATCCTCTCAGATGGGCTAGTACAAACAATAGAATGGATACTGGATATTGGTGCATATTGTTGTTGTTACATTTTTATGTTTATATTATTATTTATTTCCCCCAAATTTCATAAAGAAATAAGAGTCAAAAAAGGACTCGGATTATGTCCGCTTTTCAAAATTAACATTATTATTAATATTAATATCAATTATTAATATTATTTGCTACTTAATATTACTTAATATTATTACATGATTTGATTGGTTATTTAATAGTCCACATTAATATCATTATATATTAATTTTAATCAATATTATTCTAGATTAATATTAATTAATATCATTGTTTAGGAATAGTCCATATTTTAAAATAAATATTATTATCAATTTTTTTAGGTGGGGAGAGATGTCACAAACACAAGATCGATATGAAGATTCGTGTATTGGCATAAATTTGCATATAAGTTTCACATCTTTTTATATAGACAATCTCAGGTCAAATTTACACAGATATAATTTCCATATATCTATACATATATAGTCTTTATTATGTATAATATATACAGGCATGTAAAAAGGGGGGGGGGTTTCTGTGTCCAGAGGGAACCGCAAAGGTCATCCAGCCCAACCCCAGGCAAGGCCACCTCATTGCCAATCATTGTGGTACCAACCATTGTGGTTGCCCGAGTCATCCAACCATCTCCCAGCTTCCTTCTTTTCCTTCGTCCCTCCATCTTTCCATTCTTCCTTCCTTTGTCCCTACTTCCTTTTTTCTGTCTTTCCTTCCTTCCCTGTTTCCTTCCTTTCTCCCTCCTTCCTTTTCTCTGTCCTTCCTTCCTTCTTTCCTTTGTCTCTCTCTCCCTTTCTCTGCCCTTCCTTCTTTCCTTCGTCCCTCCTTCCTTTTCTCCTCCCTCCCTCCCTCCCTCCCTTTCTTTGTCCTTCCTTCCTTTGTCCCTTCTTCACTCCTTTTCTCCATTAATCCTTCCCCATTTCCTTCCTCCCTTCATCCCTTTCTCTATCCTCCCTCCCTCCCTCCCTTCCTTCGTCCTCCTCCTTTTCTGTCCCTTTCCGTCCTTCCTTCCTTCATCCCTGCCTCCCTTTCTCCGTTCTTCCTACCCCATTTCCTTCCTCCCTTCCTCTGTCCTTCCTTCCTTCTTTCCTCCCTCTCTCCACTGGACGGTCCTGTGCCAATTCTTGCAGTGGGTGGGGTCACCCAACCGCATCCCAGCTTTCAGAGCCGAGGAGTTGGACTACATGACCGGGCTCCCGCCAATGGAGCCCAGGGCACTTCAGCCCGCTGAGAGAAAATTGCCGCCTTCCCCGCAAAACAGCCGCCTCGTCACACTTCCCTGAACGTCCTCTCAGCAAGCCTCACTTTGCCGCCGGTGCCATCAATGGGCGCACTGGCTCCTCGCCCGCCTGCCTGGCTGCTGACTCCTCTGCCGCCCTTGCCAGGGCGGTGTAGTTCCTCGCCACCTCCTCCACCTGAGCCAGCAGTGCCCGCCGCCGTGCCTCTTTGCCCACCACCGCTGCCGTCTCCGCCAACCGCGCCAGCACCCGGAAGCTCCCAGCGACGGCCGGCAGCAGCCGTGCCGGGTTCTTTTCGGCGCCCGCTACCCGCCGGCAGGCGGCCCTCAGCTCCCGGAAGGCCAGTGCCAGCTCCCGCCGGCCCTCATCTGGCACTGACGCCCCATTCCCTGCCGCTGCTGCACATTGCTGCAGGGCGCCCAGCAGCTGTTCAGCGTCGAGCCTCACCGCTGAGAACCCACCAGGGAAGGCGTACTCCCGGCCACACAGCTCCCGGATGCGGTCGAGGCCCGATGCTGCCCGCAGGTCAATCTCCTGTGTCCGGGCTGCTGTATCCGGCATTGGCGGCACCGAGTAGCACAGCTCATCGGCCTCGTCATCACCTCCCCGCGCTGAGAAGCAGGAGCGCACTGAGCAGCAGCCCTCTCCACCCTGCCCCAGTTGCCGTGGGCACACGTCATCCGGGAAATGCGACGCTGGATCACCCTCTTCTGGAACGGCCCCTTCCCCGCTGGCGCAGCGCTGCAGCTTCTCGTAGCGTGGCACTGCTGCCACCACACACTCGGTCCCCATGCAGGAGGTGCTCTTTTCCACATCTCTCGGCTCTGGGCTGGCCGAGCGCACCCGTCGACTCGGGAATCCTTGTGCCACCCGCTGCGGGCAACTCTCTCTCCCTCGGCAGTCGCACCGCGACACACTGGGTGCTGTTGGCACAGGGCTGGTGCCAGGTGGGCAACCACAGCCCCCCGGCGCCGGACCCTTCAGGAGTTGCTCCAGGAACTCCAGTTCAAACTGCTTCACTTTCCGGAGTTGCGCCCGGCGTTCATCCGTTTCCCGTTTGAGCCGTGCTGGGAATGTCGCTGAGAAAAGCTTCCGGAAGCGGAACGCCGGCCGGGGCACCCGTGGCTGTGCCGGGACCTCCAGATCCTCTCCGTGTGGCACCTTGGGTTCGAGATCAGACACTTCCTGCGGTGGGGGAACCATAGTATCTCTCCAGATCCTATCCGCCGGCATCTGGCAGCTCTCTGTCTCCTTCTGGGGACACTCCGGTTCAGGGTTCGAGGGGCAAGGCTGAGCGCTGGGACTTGGTTTGGCCTCGGTGAGCCACACTGATGAGGACTTCCCAGTCTTCGCCTGCCAAGTGGGCACCCCACAGCCTTTCAAGCGGAAAGGTAAGTCCTTCTGGACCAGGAAGCCATCCGGGTCAACCCGTTGTGCCAGAAAGTAGGTGGCGTTGGGGGAAGCGTCTGCGTCATGGCCGGAGTCGGGGTCGAGGGCGGCCAGGACGATGAGACCTGGAGAAACCACAAGGGCCAGGAGCATCAGGATGTTGAATAATAATAATACTAGGGTTATTACCCTATCCCTAATCCCTATCCCTATCTTGAACCCCTATCCCTAACCCTAATTATTATTATTATTATCTTATTATTTCTACTCTGCCCATCTGGCTGGGTTTCCCCAGCCACTCTGGGCAGCTCCCAAAACACAACAACATGATGATAATAACCATAATCATAACAATAATCAACAACAATAATAATAATAATGTTGTTGTTGTTGATGATGATGATGATAATCCCATCCCTAATCCCTATCCCAAGGGATGGATTCAACTGTAGTGATCAGATGGGATTACCATGAGGAATTATAAAATATGCATCAAGCCATTGTGTCCACGATGAATGCATTGTGTTGACTGGGTTTAATTCATTGACAATAATTTCTGACCAAATCCCACAACCCTCTGCATCTCTGGCCATTTCCTCTACTGCCCATTTCTCTTTCTTGACAAGTCACTTACACAGCCCAGTTGCTTTGCCAGGCATGCATCCTGGGCCATAAAGATAGTGGGCAAGTTTCTTTGATGTAGCTTTTCTGAAATGTTAATCTCAGGATGTTGAACTTAGGGCCTGGAAACAGATCTCACCTGAAGGTGATAATGATCGCTGTCTTCCTGGCCATCCTTATGTATATTGCTTGTTTATCATCTCCCAGGGTTGCCAGATGCACTCCTTTGTAGTTCTGTTTTGTTTACCCCAGAAATATGTGTGCTTAATTAGTTTTAGTAGTTTAACTTTGTCCCCACATGGGGTTTGTTGAAATGCTCAGAAGAAATCTGATTGGTTCTTACGAACACTCTGTAAAAAGTTCTTTTGTGAATAAGACAACCTGGGCCAGGAGGGTGGAGAGACAGATTATTATACGCACCCTTCCAGAGTCTTGCTGGTTCAAGCATCTGTGTGTATTCTTATTGATCAGAGTTCAATAAGAACACCTCACTCGACACCCTCTTCAATACTACTACTACTATTAATAATAATAATGATATTGATGATGATGTTAATAATAATAAAAATAATAATCTATCCCTATGCCTGGGGGTATGGGACACGGGTGGCGCCGTGGGTAAAAGCCTCAGCGCCTAGGGCTTGCCGATCGAAAGATCAGCGGTTCGAATCCCCGCGGCGGGGTGCGCTCCCGTTGCTCGGTCCCAGCGCCTGCCAACCTAGCAGTTCGAAAGCACCCCCGGGTGCAAGTAGATAAATAGGGACCGCTTACTGGTGGGAAGGTAAACGGCGTTTCCGTGTGCTGCGCTGGCTCACCAGATGCAGCTTGTCACGCTGGCCACGTGACCCGGAAGTGTCTCCGGACAGCGCTGGCCCCCGGCCTCTTGAGTGAGATGGGCGCACAACCCTAGAGTCTATCAAGACTGGCCTGTACGGGCAGGGGTACCTTTACCTTTATGCCTGGGGGTGGACTTGACACCCTCTTCAATACTAATACTAATATTAATACTACTACTACTACTACTACTACTACTAATAATAATAACTCTATCCCTAACCTGTGGATGGACTTGACACCCTCTTCAATACTACTATTACTACTACTAATACTAATAACCCTATTCCTAATCCCTATTTCAGGGGGTGGGCTCGACGCCATCTTCAATACCCGTGGCTGGCGCCGGTGGTCCATCCTCCGCCTCCGCCAGGGCTTCCAGGGCCTGCAGGGTCGACACCAGCGCCTCATCGAGATCCTGGGCTCGTTCCCGGACCGTCCGGGACCCCGGTACCACCGCCTCGACGAAGGTCACCGGTAGCTGGCACCTGGCATCCTCGCTTGGTGCCGCCCGCTGGCGCCGGGCGTCGTCCTCATCAGAGCTATTGTCCCCGAAGCCAGGTGGCGGTGCCGCGATGGCCAGGGCGGTGGTGGGGTCGTCCTCATCGCCCTCGCTGCCCGGCGGCGGCAGCGCCGTCAGATCCAGGCCAGCACGGCTCAGGCTCCGTCCGGGACCGTCCACCGAGCGGGCTCGGGCACGCCTGGCACCGCAGCCCTCGCCCTCGGCACCCGGGAGTTTCAGCACTGGATCCGACTTGGTCCTGGGCCGCGTTTCCCCATCTCCGAAGATCCGGTTCTGGTTGAGGTCGGGGCGGCGGCGGCGTGGCAGCTCCGGTGGCATAGCACGGCGGTTGCTGCAGGCACTACGGTTCCCAGCCTCCTTCTCTCTGCCTGGAAAAGGAGAGACCGGAGGGTGAGGATGGTTGCCAGGGAAGGTGCTCCGGGGTTGTATTGTATAGTCCAACCCTCTTGACCCGTGATTGGCCTGATTCAAACCTGGAAACTCCAGCGTGTCTGTAGGGCATTCATATTTTCTGCACCTAAATGTATTATTATTACTATTATTATTATTGATGTCTCTATTCTCAGTAGAGAAATATAAATGCATGTTGTTGCTGTTATTTCGGATGTCCCTATTTTCATAGGAGAAATGTAAAATTATTATTATTATTATTATTATTAAGATTCTCCCTATTATTGTTGGAGAAACGAAAGAGTAAAATTGTTGTTGTTGTTAATGACATCCATATTTTCATAGGAAAAATGTAAAATTATTGTGGTCATTATTATTGATGTCTCTATTCTCAGCGGGGAAACGTAAAAGCATTATTGTTCTTTTCTTGTTGTTGTTGTTATTTAGGATATGCTTATTTTCATTGGAGAAATGTAAGATGATGATGATGATGATTGTCCCTTTTCTCGTTGGAGAAATATAAGAGTGGACGAATGGGCGGGACATAAATTGTTGTTGTTGTTGTTAACAGGGACCCAGGCTGGCTTCCCTCAATCTGGGATTTTAATCCCTTTGGAAAAATCAGACATCTCAGCTGGTTGGAATTTTCTGAGCTTGGAAATGTACCTGTCTTGGTCATGGGAGCTGGTATATAAATTCTCATTCTCATTCTAATAATAATATAAGTATTAATATTCATATTAATATTTGAATACTATATATAGTAAATTATATATCTGGGAACTCCAGGATGTAGGCCGGTAGATACATTCAATTAATTAAAAAGAAAAGAAAATAATAAAAAAGAATAGCATAGCATAGCATGGCATGGCATGGCATGGCATGGCATAACATAACATAACATAAAGGTAAAGGTAAAGGTACCCCTGCCCGTACGGGCCAGTCTTGACAGACTCTGGGGTTGTGCGCCCATCTCACTCAAGAGGCCAGGGGCCAGCGCTGTCCGGAGACACTTCCGGGTCACGTGGCCAGCGTGACATCGCTGCTCTGGCGAGCCAGAGCCGCACACGGAAACGCCGTTTACCTTCCCGCTGGTAAGCGGTCCCTATTTATCTACTTGCACCCGGAGGTGCTTTCGAACTGCTAGGTTGGCAGGCGCTGGGACCGAGCAGCGGGAGCGCACCCCGCCGCAGGGATTCGAACCGCTGACCTTTCGATCAGCAAGTCCTAGGCGCTGAGGCTTTAACCCACAGCGCCACCTGCGTCCCTCTAACATAACATAACATAACATAAAATATAACAACAACAGGGGGACCCAGGAATTGAGCGGTATATAAATTCAATTAATAATTCTATTATTATTATTGACGTCTCTATTCTCAGCAGAAAAATGTAAAAGCATGATTGTTGTTGTTTTGATGCTGTTGCTGTTATTGATGCTGTTATTTAGGATGTCCCTATTTTCATAGGTGGTGCTGGAGGAGACTCTTGAGAGTCCCATGGACTGCAAGAAGATCAAACCTATCCATTCTGAAGGAAATCAGCCCTGAGTGCTCACTGGAAGGACAGATCCTGAAGCTGAGGCTCCAATACTTTGGCCACCTCATGAGAAGAGAAGAGTCCCTGGAAAAGACCCTGATGTTGGGAAAGATGGAGGGCACAAGGAGAAGGGGACGACAGAGGACGAGATGGTTGGACAGTGTTCTTGAAGCTACAAACATGAGTCTGAAGAAACTGCGGGAGGCAGTGGAAGACAGGAGTGCCTGGCATGCTCTGGTCCAGGGGGTCACAGAGTGTCGGACACGACTAAACAACTAAACAACAACAACATTTTCATAGGAGAAATGTAAAATCGTTGTTGTCGTCTCAACAGAGAAATGTAAAAGCATTATTGTTGTTTTGTTGTTGTTATTTAGCATTTTGCCTATTTTCATAGGAGAAATGTAAGACTATTATTATTATTATTATTATTATTATTATTATTAAAATTGTCCCTTTTTGTTGGAGAAATGTAAGAGTAAATTTAATAATAATAATAATAATAATAATAATAATAATAGTATTACAGGGGGCCAGGCTGGCTTCCTTCAATCTGGGATTCTGGGATTTCATCCCCTCCAGAAAAATCTGACTTTCAGCTGCTTCGAATTTCCCTTGCTTGGAAACGTACCTGCCTTGGTCATGGGAGGCGGTGCGACCGGGAAAAGCGTCCTTCTGGAGTCGGCCAGTAGGTGGCAGTAGCCAGAAATGAGGCCAGCAAAATTGGTGGCTTCTGGCCACTCCATCAGAAGCACCAGCGGCTGGGGAGAGAAGTAGTATTGGAATCATAAAATCATAAAATATTGATCTTTATTATTATTATTGGAATAATAGGACCATACAATATTCTAGTCTATTACTATACAGTCATACCTCAGGTTGAAGTAGCTTCGGGATGAATATTTTCAGGTTGTGCTCTGCGGCGACCCGGAAGTAATAGAGCACGCGCTTCCGGGTTTTGCCACTCCCGCATGGCAGATGCTCAAAATGACGTCATGCGCATGCACAGAATTGGCAAATCGCGACACGTGCAGACACGGGTTGCGTTCGCTTCAGGATGCGAATGGGGCTCTGGAACTGTAGGAGTGCACATTTCCAGAGTGTGAGGATCAGATGGGATTACTATGAGGAATTATAAAATATGCATCAAGCCATTGTGTCCGCTATGAAAGCATGGCATTGACTGGGTTAGATTCACTGACAATAATTTCTGATCAAATCCCACAAGCCTCTGCATTTCCGGCCATTTTCTCTACTGTTCATTTTCTAAGCCTGACAGGCACGTATCAGCATTCTAAATACACAGGCCAGTTGCTTCATCAGGCATCCTGAGCCATAAAAGATAGTAGGTAGCTTCTTTGATGTAGTTTTTTAATCTTTAGATAGATCTTAAGGGCCAGGAAGAGTGTTCACAAAGAGATGGTAAATACTACCTGTCTTTCCTTCCTTTATTGCTGTTTATGACCTCCAAGTTTGCTGAATGCATTCTTCCTTTTTAGTTCTGTTTTATTTACCCCAGAAGTATGCATGCTTAAATTAGTTTTGTAGTGTAACTTTGCCCTCACGTGGGGTTTTTTTAAATGCTCAGAGGAAATCTGATTGGTTCTTACGAACACTGGGTAAAAAGTTCTTTTGTGAATAAAACGACCTGGGCCAAAGAGTGGACAGGAATTATTATTATACGCACTCCTCCCAGAGTCTTGCTGGTTGAAGCCTCTGTGTGTTATTAATCAGAGTCTAATCCTTCCTTTGCTTTGGGAACGCTACAGGAACAGATCCCATTTGCATCCAGAGGTACCACTGTATTCTTATTGTTCTCATCATAATAAAGCCTGAATATTATTTAAATGAAAAATCTGATTTAAGTAATAAAAATCTAATTTAAATCAGAATATAAATTGAATGAAAAGAATCCGATATAAATTGAAATAATCAGATTTTTTAAAAAATGTGCTTTAAATTAAAATCTGATCCAAATCAAAAAATCTGATTCTTTGAATAATTTTTTTATTTAAATAGAAAAAATGTGATTTAAATTTAAAATGTTATTTAAATCAAAACCAAATCTAAAATTTAAAAATCTGATTTAAATTTTTTAAATTCAGATTTAAAATTTTGAAAATCTGATAGAAAAAACCCCAAAGAAAATCCGAGTGATGGGATGGCCCCCAGGTGGCCCTCCAGCCTGCCCACCTTTGCATCCACAATGCCGGTCTCCACCCTTGCCACACCCGGGTTCTCCCGGAAGAGTTGGACTCTGCTGATCTGGCTGAATTCGCACAGGACAGTGGTCAGATTGGTGCGGAGGTCGATGACGTGACTCACGCCATGGCGGGGGCCCACCAGGAGGGTGGGGGCCGTGTCCTGGCCATCCTACGAGAGAGTCAGAGTAGTCAAACTCAGACCTGGAACCCAGAATAAGGACTTGGAACCAAACTGGAACCTGGAACCAGAATCCAAGCCCGGAACCCTAGCTGAACTGAACTGGAAACCAGAACCAGGAACCAAAACCTGGAACCAGAATCCAGGAACTGGAACTGAACCAGGAACCGCAACTGGAATCAAAGCCGGGAACTAAACCTGGAACCAGAATCCAAGCCCGGAACCCTAACCAAACTGAACTGGAAACCAGAACCAGGAACTGGAAACCAAACCAGAAACTGGAACCCAGAATACAAGCTCGGAACCCGGAACTGGGAACCAGAAAACAGGACCTGGCACCAGAATCTGAGCCCAGAACCTGAAACAGAAACAAAACCAGAACTCGGAAACCCTACCATCCCGACGGTCTGGAAGATGACACCAGAGAAGGTGGGCAGCCGGTCGAGGAGGCGTAGGTACTGGAGCTTGGCCCGGGTAGGGGAGACCTGCGAGGAGAGAATCGGGGGGACCCTTGGGGTCATCCGGTCTGATCCCAGGCTCAAGGCGGGGGTTAGGGACCCATCCCAGGGGTTAGGGTCCCACCTGGGCGCTGTGCCGCTGGTGCGCCTTCAGCTGTTGTGAGAGCGACCGGCGCAGGAGCTTGTCCTTGGTAACCGGCAACAGAGAGGGAGGCAAGAAGGGCTCCAGACCCCACTCCTTCCTGGGGAGAAAAGGAAACGCACACACTCCAATTTACCGTACTTCCTTCCTGCCTACCTTTCTCTGTTCTTTCTTCCTTTCTTCCTTCCTTCCTCCCCCCTCCCTCTCTCCCTTTCTCAGTTCTTCCTTCCCCATTTCCACCCTCCCTCTGTTCTTCCTTCTGTTTCCTTCCTTCAACCCTTCCTCCCTTTCTCTGTCTCTTCCTCCCTCCCTCCCTCCCTCCCTCCCTCTGCTCTTCCTTCCCTGATTCCTTCCTTTGTTCATTTCTTCATTCCTCCTTCCTTTTCTCTATCCTCCTTCCCTCCCTTTCTTTGTTCTTTCTTCCTTGTTACCCTCCTTCCTTTCTCTGTTCTCCCTCCCTTCCTTCTTTCTGCTGTCCCTCCCTCCCTTTTTGTTTTTCCTTCCCCCTTCCTTCCTTTCTCCTTCCTTCCTTCCTTCCTTCCTTCCTTCCTTCCTTCCTTCCTTCCTAAGGAAGGAAACAAAGAAGGAAGAACAGAGAAAGGGAGGGAGGAAAAAAAGAAGGAAGGAAGGAAGGACGGACGGACAGAGAAAGGGAGTGAGGGACGAAGGAAGGAAGGACGGTTGGCTGTCCCGGGTGTGGGAACAAGGGTTGGTCAGGATGACCCTCAGGGTTCCCCCCGGAACTCACTCACTCGACGTTTCTGAGCGCCACCTTGTGGCTGGGACGGGTGGCTGAGACGGTGATATAGATGTGGAGCGCCGTCAGGACCAGGAGCGACTCCGGATCGGGGTCGGCACCAAACCGCTCCCGGATGACATCGTTGCGGCTCTGGAGAGGGAATTATAAGCACCGCCTAGTGGTTACCGCGAGGGACTGGGAAGCAGTGACTAGTGGTTATTGACTAGAAAGCAGCACCTAGTGGTTTGTGAGTTGTAAGCAGTCCCTAGTGGTTAGATCGAGGGACTAGGAAGACTAGTAAGCTGGAACTAGTGCTTACCCCCAGCAAAATAATAATAATAATAAATTTGTACCCCGCCCATTTGAGGAGTGAGAACCACTAGGTAGAGCAGGCGGCTAGAAGGAAGGATTGGGACCCTCTAACCACACATTCACACCCCCCCGCTGACCTGGATGTAGAGGTATTCAAAGGCGGCAGCGTCTCGCCGCAACAGTTCGGCAGGGTCTTTAGGATAAAAGCTGACCCGAAAAAGGCACCGCATGCCTTGGTAGTGGGTCCGTTGAACGACCTGGGGGGAGGAAGGAGAGCTCTGGCAAGGGGGTGGGCTAGATGACCCTGGGGTCCCTTTCCCCTGTCCATCCTTGTGGGATTTGGGAGGAAGGGAGGGAGGGACGAAGGGAGGGTGGGAGGGATGATGGAAGGAAGGAGAAAAGGAGGGAGAGACGAAGGAAGGAGGGAGGGAAAGAAGGAAAGAAAGAAGGAAGGAAGGAAGGAAGGAAGGAAGGAAGGAAGGAAGGAGAGAGAGAGAGGGACAAAGGAAGGAAAGAAGGTAGGAAAGAAGGAGGAAAAGAAGGAAGGAAGGACAGAGAAAGGGAGTGAGGAAAAGGTAGGAAGGATGGATGGGAGGGAGGGAGGATTTCAAAGCTCTGGTGGGGGGGTTGGACTAGATGACCCCCCGGCTCCCTCCTGACTCACGTGGGCCAAAGGCTGCTTCTCCTGTAGGAGGAGAAACTGGTGGCTCCGCTCGGGGCTGCGGTATTCCAAGACGAGGGAAAAATGCTCAATCCGCCGCAGGGAAAGGCGATCCTGGAGGGTTGCCATCACATCCTGGGAGGGTCGAGAGAAAAGCATTTTTGGAAGAATAAGAAAAATAAATCAGGTTTTTTACAGTAAGGTTCAGCCTTGCTGGCACCCCCTTAATAGTGACAATCAGAGGGAGGTTTTCTTTTTGGAATAATCAATTTTTACAGTTCTATCAAAAATGACTGATTTGGTTCTACTATTAGAAATACACAGACTGATAATTATAAAATGATGTTGAGGTTTAATAAGTTAACTTTTTATTTGGACAACTGTTTTGCTCTACTTTACTGGAAGGAGAAGAAGAATCATAATAACAATTATTTAACTCAAACAATAACATGATAGCATCTGTATCCATGTTTGTTAACTGATGTTGATAAAAAAGGACTGTGTTTTAGCACACATTAAAAACTTAAAATAAATCCTTCCTTCCTGATGTATTAAGAATTACAATGTATCAAGAATTAAGAATGTAACTTAAATAGAATTAAATAAATAAAATAGAATATAACTTCAATACATTCCTTTGGACTAGAATGTAACATAATAGAAAATCTCTAGAAATATTTTTCCTTTGAAAGCATTTTACAAGTCACTAACCACTAGGCGCTGCTTCCCAGCCCCTTGCTCTAATCACTAGACACTGCTTCCCTTTCTACCTTGACGGTGGTGCGGCTGTCAAAGGTGAAGGACTTGACCTGCCCGTTTTCGAGGAAAACCTTCAGGACGTTGGGGATGAGGAGGAGGGCTTCCTTCTTCAGCATCTCCTGTGGGCGGAAAAGCAGAGGCTGGCGGAATAATAATAATAATAATAATAATAATAATAATAATAATAATAAAACAACTACCTGACTTTTAGAAGACATCTGAAGGTAGCCCTGTTTAGGCAAGTTTTAAGGTTTGATGTTTTATTCTGTTTTTAATCTGTTTTTAATCACCCAGCTGGATGGGCCAGGTATAAATATAAATATAAATATAAATATAAATATAAATATAAATATAAATATTATTATTATTATTATTATTATTATTATTATTATTATTATTTATTACTTATACCTCACCCACCTGCCCGGGCCTCCCCAGTCACTCTGTGCAGCACATTAGCTATCTTTAACAAGCCCAAAGAGGCAATGGAGACATGAAGAAAGGAAACGACCACATCCCCACCCTTCCAGAACTTTCCAGAACTCACCGGCTCCGGCTCCGAGAAGCGCACTTTGGCAGGGTTGGACCTCAGCTTGGCCTTCTTCGCAGCACTGATGAAGGCCGACTTGGGCGACTGGAAGGGGAGAAGGAAAAGACGGGCCTTGTGGGAGAGGTCGGCCGCCTTCCAAAATCTCAGCCGGAAAAGCAGATTCCCAACTTGCCAGGGGGTGGGGGTTGAGTGGATGACCCCCGGGGATCTCACCTGATGGGTTTGCAGCACAGTGAAGACAGCGGACTCCTTGGCGCTTCTGTGGCAGGAAAGGAACAAAGGAGACATTTAGGGTTTCTTTGATATTTCTGTCTCTCCAGGGAGTTGGACTGGATGACCCTCAGGGGTCCCAGCTCCCCTGCGTTGAAATTCCTGAAAGAATCCATGGATTTGTAGAGGAGGCAGGAACTGCAGCTCTTAAATTTCAGAAGGGTCACCCAGTCCGACCAGCGTGTCTTGAACCCGCTTCCTCCTTCCTCACCTCACAATTTCGATGAATCTCTCCTGGGCAACATCACTCACGTCTTCGTCACCGATAGCCCAGATCTGGTCCCCGGGAAAGAGTTTGTCCTCTGAGGGTCCGCCTGCCAAAGGAAGGGGCAGCTGGTGTCTGTCGGGGGGAGAGAGACCCTCAGCGTCATCTAGTCCAACCCCCTTCCAACTCGATGATCTGATGCTGAGATTTATCCCTGGAATCCTCACCTGCCACTACTGAACGCACCACCACGGGCCTCTCGCCACCGGCCACAAAGCCAAACCCTCTGTCCGGGTGGCGCCGGATCGTCACCTGTTGGAAGGCCTCGGAAGGCGGCGGTCCCCATTCCATAGCATCCCAGCTTTCCTCTGGCATTGCATCTCCAGCGGCGGGAGAAGACAGGATTCCAGGACACAGGGAGGGAAGAATCCTATCCTTGGTCTCTATCCTAATGCACAGAATCTGGGATGCCAGCAAGGTTGAACCTTTCTGTAAAAAAGGGATTTTATTATTCCAAAAAAGGAAACCTTATCCCTAACCCTAACCATATCCCTACTCCTATCTCTAACCCCTATCCCTAACCCTTATCTCTTATCCCTAACCAGGGGCATCTTACCTATAGAGACTAGTGGCATGGGGCATCAGGGAAGTGGTGGAGGCTGAATGCGGCGCCTCCCAGCATCAGCTCGTCACCCTTGCCTGCCTTCTCCAGCCCCGCAGGCAGCGCTGTCCTCCCTAAAAAAAGGTGGACAACTTTGGGAAACGGGGGGGGGGGCACCGGAGGGAGCTTTGCACCACAGTGCTTGATATGCTTAAGATGGCCCTGCCCCTAACCCCTAACCCCACCCCTACCCCTAACCCCCAACCTCATGCCTAACCCCAACCCCTATCCCTACCCTCAACGCCTAACCCTTATCTCTTCCCTGCATTTCAGCCTTCATCAACCGCAAAGTTGGCATCGATTTGCACATTGCATTTTCGCCAACCAGATCTGGCATTATGGCTTTCCTTTGCCATTTTGTAATCAACTGCAATTCAATAACTGATTGCATTTTTTATTTTATTTTTAAACCAGAACCATTTTTTTATTCGTTGGGACACAGCTTCTCCACAAAAAGGCCCCACAAATAATGCAAACGTAAATGTCCAGTTAAGGCACCACCTCTTTTAACATTCACAATAGAGCTCAACATATTGCTTTTTTAAATTATAATTCATCGCATTTCAGCTGCTGTTTGCAATTGGCCTTCAGATCCAGGAAAATCCAGCAGCAGCAGGGCCTGATCCTATCTCAGAGGAGGAGAACCCTACTCACTGTGGGTGGGAGAGATGCCCTCTGGCCATGTCACTTCCTCCTTTTCTCCTCCTTTTCTCCTGCCAGAAAGAGGGAGGGAGGGAGGGAGGGAGGGAAGAATTCAGCAGATCAAGAATATGAAAGGAATTGGCTGCTGGCCTGGTCCCAGAGAAAGGGATGGGAAAAGAGAGGGGGAGAGAGAGAAGAGAGGGAGAGAGGAAGGGAGATTTGAGAGAGGAATGGAGAGGCAGAGAAAGAATGTAAAGAGAGAGAGAGAGGAGATGGAAAGAAAGGGTAAGGGGAGATGGGGAAGAGAGGAAGGAAGGGGGGGAGAGATGCGACACTGGAGGGAGAGGAGAAAGAAAGAGAGAAGGGGGGGAATAGGGAAGAGAAAGGAGTCCAGGGAGGGGGAGGGAGGGAAAGAGAAAAAAGGGGGGGGGAGATAAAGGGAGATTTGAGAGAGGAATGGAGAGGGAGAGAAAGAAAGAAAGGGAGGAGACGGGGAAGGTGAGAAAGAGAAGGAGGCCTGAGATTCATCCGGCATCGGCATGACCTGTTTTTGACATCCTAATAATAGTAATAATAATACAGTAATAATAATAGGCGTTCCTCTGACCCACCAAGCTTGTAACTCCATCCAAAGTAGCCTTGGCGGTCCCTTCCCTCCCTATTATTATTCTCCTCTTCTCTCCTTCCCCCCATCTCTCCTCTCCTCCTCTCATTTCGTCGTTCTCTCCTTTGATACCTTCCTCGGAGGTCGGGTGGTTGGATGGAGATTCTTGGAAACGGACCATTCGCGGCGGCAGGAATCTCAAGAGAGAAGCCTGGAATCCAGTGAGGTGACATTCGTGGTTCCCCCAAACCCCGAGGTCCTTTTCACACGTGCTATGAGCAGCGGGTCAGACTGGATGACCCTCAGGTACATTCGCATCCGAACCTTCCATTCGCCAGGCAATCACTGGTGCCGGGGAAAGGATCGAAATGGACTTACCCGCTTGGGGTGTGTGTAAGGAGGACTTTGAGGGGAATCCTGTCCCCCATCTGTCCCAATGGGGGTCCCCACACCCCACATTCGCCCCACAACCGTCGCCATCCGTAGCCCCCCAAAAGCAGGAGGCGAGATGGGGCGCCGGGGCCGTTGCATCCCCCTTTGTGAAAGCGGGGTGGGGAACCAAAGGGATTTGCCCGCGGGGGGGGGCACATACCCTCCAAACTGCCACCTTCGTAGCCCCCCAAGCGCATGCTTTGGGCTACGGGGCCGCCCATCTTTCGAGAAAAGAGGGGCAGGAAGAGGGAGGGAGCCGTTTGGGGGGGCATTAGGAGAACTTGAGGGCCCCTCGACCTGCTCCGTCGGGAACCCCAAAACCAGAAGGGGGAGGACGCATACCTCGGGCGCAAGCAGACCCCCTCCCCAGTTGTGGTTTTTTATGGGGGTCGTGGGCCTTACCGGGACTTCCTGCGGCCCCCCGAAATCGGACCGGGAAGACGGCGGGGGGCAGCTCCGGCCGCGCCTGCGCACTCGCGGCGCTCGTCGTCACTGCAGTACACGGGAAGGGAGGGGGAAGCGAAGAGGGGAGGAGTGCCCCAAAAGTCATCCAGACTGACCCCCCCCCCGCGAGGCGGGAAACGGAGCGCAGGATCCTAGAATGGGGGAGCTAGAAGGGAGCCCTAAAAGTAATCCAGTCTGACCCCCCCTACAATGCAGGGATCTAGAATGGGGAGCTGGAAGGGAGCCCCAAAAGTCATCCAGTCTGACCCTCCTGTAATGCAGGGATCTAGAATGGGGGACCCAGAAGGGAGCCTCAAAAGTCATCCAGTCTGACCCCCCCGGTTGTATATAGATTCTAATAATAATAATAATAATAATAATAATAATAATAATAATATGATGATGATGATGAGATTCCTGCCTTGCTGAGGGGGGGGTCAAACTAGATGAAACCGGATCTAGTCCGGCTGTCAGATTTTTTCCCTATACATCTTTTGGGGGGGGGCGGCGGGTGGAAATGGGAGGTTTCGGGCCTCGCCAGAATGGAGCAAAGCATTGTGGGAGAATCCCTGGAATGCGGGGTTGCTTAGCAACTGACCACCGATGCAGCAGAGGATGCTCTTTTTTCCCCGTCTGGAGGAACATAGGGGAATTGGAGAAGCGAAGAGAAAATCCTAGAAGGGCCAGGCTGGAAGGGATCCCAGGGGTCATCCAGTCGGACCCCGAGCAAGGCATGAACCTCATGAGAGATTAATAATAATAATAATAATAATAATAATATACCACCCTATACCCGGGAAATAACCCTAGAATGGCGGAGGCGGAAGCGGGTCAGACTAGATGACCCCATCGACCCTTTCTCCTCTCTCTTTCTTCTCTCTCTGTACTCTCTCTCTTCCCCCCTCTTTCTCTCGTCTCCATTCATCTGTCTTTTTCCCCATCCCTCTCTTCTCTCTCACTCTCTCTTTTTCTTTTTCTCCTTCCTTTCTTTTCTTTCTTCTCCTTTTTTTCTTTCTTTTTTCCTCTCTCTTCTTTCTTTCTTTCTTTCTCCCTCTCTCTCTCTCTCTCTCTCTCTCTTCTCTATTTTTTCTCACTTCCCCTCCTCTCTTTTTCTCTTCTTTCTCCTTCCCTCTTTCCTCCATCCCTCTCTTCTCTCTCTTCCCTTCCTTCCTTTCTCTTCTCTTCCTTTCTCCTCCTTTCTCTTTCCCCATCCCTCTCTTCTCCCTTATCTCTCCCTCTGATTCTCCTCTTTCTTTCTCCTCTCCCTCTCTCTCTCTTCCCCCCTACTCTTTCTGTCTCCCCCCCCCCCTTCTGCGCTTTGAGGGCGATTTCCCTTTATTTTGGAGAAAAAATTGCTTTTTTCTTCCGGATTCTCATTTCCTTTATTTTTGGGGTTCTCCCCCCCAAAACTGCTCTTCCTATCACGTGATTCCTTCTCCCTCCCTCCCTCCTCCTCTCGGAAAGGCGGAGCGCGGAGCATCCTCTGCAGCGGCCGCCGGGCCAAACAGAGGCGAGGGCCTCCCTGCGCCCCCCCCCCCAGGAGCGGATCCCACCCCCTCCCCGGCGCCCCCCGAGCGCGGATTTCGAGGCCTGCGCGCCCTCCCCCCCGAAAACGCGCATTTTTACGCATCCAGACGGATCCGGCGGCGACCCCCGCCCTACGCCACCCTCCAGGAGCGCATCGTCCACAGGCGCCCCCCAAGTGCGGGTATTTGTGCCCCCTCCCAAAAGGCATCGGGACCCCCCTGCGGATTGGGCCCGAGTGAGGATTTCGCGGCCTGGCTGCGCCCCCCGAGAGCGCATTTCGCCGCCGGAGGGATCCAAGGATCCGGCCTCGTCCTCCTCCACTCCTCCCCCCGAGACCGGATTCCACCTTTTCCCGGAGGTCGGCGCATTTCCCGCTCTACAGCCTTCGGGAGCGCAACTTCCACTTTGTCGGAATCCGTGGGCCCGCCAATCTCGCAGACTCTCCTCCTGCAAAGGGCGCATCTCCTCTCCAAAGGCGGGATCCTCTCCTTGGCGCATTTCCACGTCGGCGCGCAGCTTCTCCTCCTCGGATCCAGCCCCGGTCCCGCCATCCTCGTCTGCACCCTCCGAAGGCGCATTTCCCACGTTGCGCGCAGATTCCATTGGGGGTCTGTCCTCCTCTAAAAGCAGGACCTTCGGGCGGCTTCTCCTGGGCGCATTTCCACGTTGGCGCACAGCTTCTCCTCCTCGGATCCGTCCCTGGTCCCGCCGTCCTCGCCTGCGCATTTCCCACCTTTGGGCGCCTTTCCCCCCAGCGCATCCTTCCCGTGGGCCGGAGCGTCTCCATTCGCGGCCTGCGGCCCAGACAGCGCATTTCCCGCTTTTGGGCGCATCAGTCCTTCCCGCTGGTCTGCGCGTCCGCCCATCCTCGCCTGCGCGCCGACGGCGCATTTTCCTTCTGACCGTCTCCAAAAAGCGCATTTTCTGCATTTGGGCTTAGCCTTTCTTCGTCTGTTCAGACAGTCTCCGCCGGCGGCCGATCCTCACCTGCGACCCCCAAAGCGCATCTCCGTCGTTGGCGCGCAGCCTTTCACTGTCCCCGCGCTCAAGATCGCATCAATCCCGTTGGCCGATTCTCGCCTGCGCCCCCCAAAGCGCATTCCCCATATTGGGCGCAGCGTCTCCGATTGCGGCCTCTGGAGCGCAACTTCCGCGTCCCGCCGCCGTCTCCCAAAACGCCTTTTCCACGTGCGCCCGCTCGCCGGAGACTCCGTTGGCTCCTCTCCGCCGCCACCCTGCGCGCAACTAGAGCGCATTTCTTCTCCCGTCCGTTTTGCGCCATGGCAAGGCTGCCGGGAGGAGCCTTTTCCAGCGCCTGCTGAGCGCCACTCTTCGATTTGGATTTCCATTCGCTTCAGGTGAACCGGCCGGCCCCACCGCTGCCCCCATTTTGGGGGTGCTGCCCCCCACCCCACCCCGACCTCCCACCCCTCGGAAATGCGGGGACTGCGCGACGGCGCATGGGTTGCGCTGTGTCTCCTCCTCTGCTGCTGCTGGGCGCACAGGTAGGTTGGGGGGCTCCCCTGGGGGTTTTGTTGGGCGGAAACGTAGCAGGGTTCTCCCTTGGGGTTTTGGGGCGGTGGACAGGGAGTGGGGGGCTCCCCTGGGGGGTGTGGGGGGGCTGTCGGGTAGCGGAGGACTCACCTGTGGGTTTTTTTAGGGCGTGGACAGGCAGCAGGGCCCCCCTGGGGTTTTTGGGGGGTGGACAGGTAGCGTAGTTTCCCTAGGGATTTGGGGGGCAGACAGGTAGTGGGGGCTCACATGTGGGGTTTTAAGGGGTCACAGGTAGGTTAACTTTGGGGGACTCCCCTGGGGTTTGGGGGGACCGACAAGGTATTAGGGGGTTCACCTGTGGGGGTTTTAGTGGGCACACAGGTAGGTTAACCTGTGGGGGGTCACCTGGGTTTTTTTAGGGGGTGCACAGGTAGGCTAACCTGCAAGGAGCTCACTTGTGGGGGGGGTTCTGGGGTCCCCTAGCTGCCCCCCACAAAATAGGGGAGAGACCCCTCCAATTGCCACAAAAAGCATGATGACTCCATATTTCAACCCCCCCCCCAATTTACATGAAATTCATATAATATATTATATTGGGGTTCCCTGCTGGAATTCAGGGATGCAAGTTTAAAGGAGGCCGTGAGTGCATGAAGCATGATGCCCAATATCTCAAATGCCCCAAATCTATATGAACCCCAGCTAGACACCCCAATAGAATATATGATGGGCCCCGCCAAGTTTATTGGGGCTCCCAATATCTTCTCCCAAAATTTCATTCCAGCTGGGAACACCAATATAATAGATTCGGGGGCAGGTTTAAATGATGCCATGTGGGACCCTCCATGTTTTAAACCAGCTGGGCACCCCAATATACAAAGGACCCCCAAAATGTATAGGGTGCCATACGGGGTGCGGCTCAATGGGGACCCCCCAATATTTTATCTCAACTGCTTTGAGGACCAACCATGGTCTTCTCCTGTTTTGCAGCCCCTCCACTGGCAACATATCGGTGGTCAAGGACATTGTGGACAAGCTCCTCAAAGGCTATGATGTCCGCCTGCGGCCCGATTTTGGAGGTAAGGCAGCGTGGCCTAAAGGTTAGAGCATGAATCCAATCGATAATAAATCAGGTAATCAATAATACGCCGGGTCATAAATAAATAAATGATTACCTATTATCCACTTTTATTATTTTATTATTAATCTATGGGGTTTTTTTTTCGGAGGTAGGGCAATGCCGCCTAAAAGAGCATAAATCTAATCGATAATAAATTAGATAATTAATCATAAATAATAAGTTAGGGCATAAATTAATAAATGATTATTTCTTATCCCCTTTTATTATCTCTTTTATCATTTTCTTATAATCTATTGTTTGATTTGCTGTTATTCCTTATTGACTTTTAGCCTTTATTTATTATTTATTATCTAAAGTTATGATTTATTGTTTATAATTTAATTTCTTAATTTTATGGGGTTATTTTTTATGATTATTTTATTATTTCCTTTTATTATCTCATCTTCCAATTGAGGATTTGATTTTATGGTTTCATCATGTGATCATCTTTAACATTTTATCACAAGTCAATAAATTAACCAATTATGAGTTTCATTAGCAATTAATAATTTATTACTTCATTTTAATATAATAATCTATTATTGTAATATAATTGTTAATATTATATTATATTATATTATATTATATTATATTATTATATTATATTATATTATATTATATTATATTATATTATATTATATTATATTATATTATATTATATTATATTATATTATATTATATTATATTATTATATAACATATCTGTTGCTTTGGTGTTGTTTTGTTATTGTTATTGTTATTGTTATTATTTCAGGGAACCCTGTGGTGGTGGGGATGAGCATCCACATCTCGAGCATTGACCAGATTTCTGAAGTCAATATGGTAAGTTGGACAAACTGGATCCTGATTCGAATCCTGCTGGAAAAGATTTCCTTCTGTCCTTCTTTCCTTCTACCCTTCTTTCTTTTTCCTCTTCTATCCTTCTTTCCTGCTATCCTATCCTCCTTTCTTCCTTCTTTCCTCCTATCCTTCTCTCCTTCAATTTCCCCCATCTCTCTCTCTCTTTTCTCCTCTGCCAGGACTATACCATAACCATGTACTTCCAGCAGAGCTGGCGGGACAAGCGGCTTGCCTACGGCGATCTGCCGTTCAACCTGACACTCGACAACCGAGTCGCCGACCAGCTCTGGCTCCCAGACACCTACTTTCTTAATGACAAAAAGTCCTTCCTGCATGGGGTCACCGTCAAGAACCGCATGATCCGCTTGCACCCAGATGGTACTGTCCTCTACGGCCTGAGGTGGGCAGATATTAATGATATTAATCACCAATAATCAAGAACCGATTCGCTCCTGCCAGTTCGTTATTGCAAATACGGTCAATTAATGGGTGATTTCGTTCTCGCCTAGTGATCACCGCAAACCGGGTGCTAATCAGTTTTTTATTGTGCGGGTTGATCATAACAGGGCGGGGCGATTAATGGACGGGTCATTATTAATGGACGGATCATGATTAATGATTATTAATGGACAGGTCATGATTACTGGATGGATCATGATTAATGACGGCTTTCATCCTTGCATAGTGATCACGGTTAAATATTATCAATTTCAATACATTTTGATAGTCCATAAAAATTAGCCATCCGATAAATACTTACCTATTTATACTTATCAATTAATACTTATCAGTAGGCAAAATTAGAGAAATATTTGCGAGTTCAGACATTGGACCAGGAATATCATCCAAAAAGGGGTTGGAAAATCCCCCCAAAATCAATATATAGCATTCCCTGCATCCATCAATCAGGGATCCCCATAATGGATCCTGGGAATCCTCTCTCTCTCTCTTTCTGCAGGATCACGACAACCGCCGCCTGTATGATGGATCTCCGGAGATACCCCCTGGATCAGCAGAATTGCACCCTGGAAATTGAGAGCTGTGTGTATCATTCAATTCAATTAAATTCAATTATTGCTTGTTAATCAAGGAATAATTAAAAGTATTATCCAGGAAAAATCAAGGAATAATTTTAAGGCAGGAATAATTTTAAGCCAGGATTAATTTGAAACAGGAATAAGTATAAAATAAATTAAAATAAAATAATTCCTTGTTAATCACGGGATAATTAAAATGAATTTAACTTTAAAGCAGGAATAGTTTTAAACCAGGTTTATTTTAAACCAGGAATAATTTTAAGTCAGGAATAAAATAAAATTATTCCTTGTTCATCAAAGAAAAGTATTATCCAGGAATAATTTTAAACCAGGAGGATTTTAATTGGGGAATTATGTTAATCCGGGAATAATGTTAAAACAGGAATACTTTTCCACCAGGATTAATTTTAACCCAGGATTAATTTTAAGACGGGAATAATTTTAAAATGGGAATAATTTTAAGACAGGAATAATTCTAATATGGGAATTAATTTTAACCCAGGATTAATTTTAAGGCAGGAATAGTTTTCAACCAGGAATCATTCTCATTATTTCTTATTTTCTTTCCTCCCAGATGGCTACACTGTTGACGATATTGTCTTCTTCTGGCAAGGAAATTCTTCGGCCGTGACGGGGATGGAGGTCTTGGAGTTGCCCCAATTCACCATCATCGAGCAGAAGCTGGTCACCCGTGAGGTGGTCTTCACCACTGGTGGGTTGCCCTGTCGTGTCATCTAGTCTAACCCCCTGCCTGAAATCCTGGGGTTGTCAGACACAGGGTGGGAGACCACGGTCCTCCAGGCCACCCTTTGCTGAAGATACCAGAGATGTCCTCAACGATTCATCTGGATCCTGGGGTCCTGTCCGGCTTGACCATCTCCTCTTTCTCCAACAGGCTCCTACCTCCGCCTGTCGCTCAGCTTCCGCATCAAGAGGAACATCGGCTACTTCATCCTGCAGACCTATATGCCCTCCATCCTCATCACCATCCTTTCCTGGGTCTCCTTCTGGATCAACTACGATGCTTCAGCCGCCCGGGTGGCCCTAGGTGAGGAGATCCTGAGATCTTGCTCCGGGGTCCTGCTACCAAGGGTCCATGTGATTCTCCCTAAAGGCAGAACCTGACCTTTGTCTCTCTTGAAACATATTGGGTTGGACTCAGGTGAGTATGAGGCCCACCAAGACCCTGAGAACTTTCTCCTATGTCCTGCTAGCAAGTTGGTGGTCCACCAAGACCCTGAGTCCATCAGGGTCCATGTGATCCTCCCTAAATGCAGGACCCTCTTGACATTCATTGGGTTGGATTCAGGTGAAATTGGAGGACCACCAAGCCGCTGAGAACCTTCTCCCATATCGTGGTAGCAAGCTGGTGGTCCACCAAGACCTTGAGGTCCACCATCCTTCTATTGGTCCATCTGATTTTCCTTAAAGGCAGGACCTGACCTTGATCCCATTTGGTGAAGTGGTGCCCAGTTCTCCAACCCATTAAGGTCATATGGAATCCAGATTCAATATGAAATCATTGGATTTCTATGGATGTTTTTATATATTCATCTTCAGTCACGATATTGCTTGACTTCCAGTATGAAAAGGTTTGATTTCACTAGGCGTTTCTATATATCCGTCTTCAATCATGACATCGATTGATTTCAGAGTATGAAAACGTTTGATTTCAATATATCAGTCCCATCTTTGGATATTACAAAAATATTTCGATTGTTGATCGTGATGGAGGTTTGAATTATGGTGCCTTCCCTACGCTATAATTCTCGGCCACCCAACTAACCCTGTTTCTTCTCCCACCGCCGTGGCACCCAGGGGTGACGACCGTCCTCACCATGACGACCATCAACACCCACCTCCGGGAGACGCTGCCGAAGATCCCATACGTCAAGGCGATTGATGTCTACCTGATGGGCTGCTTCGTCTTCGTCTTCCTGGCGCTGCTGGAATATGCCCTGGTGAACTACATTTTCTTTGGGCGAGGGCCCCGCCAGCAGAAGAGACGCGCCCGGCGCCTGGAGCCCCGGACTCAGGTGCGAGATTCCTGCCTAAAAAGTGGGTGGGGATGGGTGAACCTCAGGGTCCTGTATTTGAGGCCGAGATCCCCATGGGTTGGGATAGATGACCCTGAGCTCCCTTCTCTCCTTCCAGCCCGACCCATATGGCAACCTCCTCCTAGCCGGCGTCTCCGACAGCAACTGCCCGCTCTTCTCCACGTCGCCCTCGCCAGACCCGCGCCCCTGTGGCCTGCGCGGGTTCGAATCTTCAGGCACCGCCCTACACTCCCGGAAGGCACCCGCCTGCCGCACCGCCCGGGCCAACTGCCGCCTGCGCCGGAGGTCCTCCAAGCTGAAGCTGAAGATCCCCGACCTGGCCGACGTCAGCACCATTGACAAGTGGTCCCGGGTTCTATTCCCCATCACTTTCGGCTTCTTCAACCTTCTCTACTGGTTGTACTATGTCAACTGACGTCCAACAGGGAGAGCTCCAGGCGCCGGGTTCAGGTTCTGCCCCCACTCCTACCCCAGCCTTGCCTCCTCTCCGCTTCCCATTTGTTCTGTCCCCTCACAGTCCCTTCCTCTTCCCTTAAGAGTCACTTCCTGTACGCTCTCAGGCACTTCCTGTTCCCTTACAGGCCCCTCTTGTTCTCTCACCACCCCTTCCTGTTTTCGAACAGCCCCTTCCGGTTTTACCCCTGTCCCTTCCTGTTCCCTTCAATTCACTTCCTCTTTGCTCTCAGGCACTTCCAGTTCCCCCACAGTCCCCTTTACTCTCCCTCAGAGTACCTTCCTGTTCTCTCACAGCCACTTCTGTTCCCTCTCAGGGACTTCCTGTTTCCTCATAGTCCCTTTCATCTCCTTCACAGTCCCTTCCTGTTCTCCCCCAGTCCCTTCTTATTCTCTCTCAGTCCCTTCCTGTTCTCTTAAAGTCCCTTTCATCTCTCCCTCACAGCTACTTCCTGTTCCCTCTCAGGGACTTCCTGTTCTCTCACAGTCCCTGCTTATTCTCTCTCAGTCCCTTCCTGTTCTCTTAAAAGTTCCTTCCTGTTCCCTCACAGCGGCTTTCTGTCCCTTCCCCTCTCCTTCCCTCCCCACTTCCTGTCCCCTTGCAGCCACTTCCTGTCCCCAAACCAGCCATGGAGAACCCACCGTTTCGAGTAACCGGAAATGAGGAACAAGCCACGCCTCCCAACTTCCAGTACTTTCTCTTCCTCCTCCTCCTTGGACCGGCTGGGCTTCCTTCCCACCGGCCACTTCCCTTCCGTTGCTTCTGCCATTACAGGTTCCGGTGGACGGACTTTTCCGGAACCGACTTGAACCGAGTTTACAGTTTTCTACCTAGCGACCGACCGACCAATGGGATCTCTCCGTTCTCACATTTTGGGTTTTTCCCCCCCTTGTTGTTCTGGGAGGGATTTGGGGAAAGTGCTCCTGAGCGTGTGCAGAGTTCCTTTCCCCCCCTAAGCAATGTACATGAACCTTTAAAAAACACATTTTGGAAACTGTTCGATATCCGTCGGTTGGGAATCTTTCTCGTCTTTTTTTTCCCCTTATAAAATCGGGAGAATTTCACTTTAAATATACGGCCTTGGAAGAAAAACAACAACCGGTGTCCGTTTCTTTCCTTTCAAAAACGGGGCTGCGGGGCTATGTTTTTTATAATAAAACATCATCTATAATATATAGATATTAATTAGATCTCATTTATATTTATATGATATACACACATGCTTAGACATATTATTGATATATCCTTATATTATTGATATATATTTATATTCAATATATTACTAGATATATATAAATAATATAATGATGTGTTGCGTAATATATCATATATTTATCTTGTTTATGGTTATATATATATATATATATTGGCAGAAGAAATGCAACCACTATGCAGAGAAATATAGATGTATATATCATTATCTAATATTTCTATATAGATTATTTTTACTTACCATTTATATTTATAATTATTTATAATTATTTTCCATGAACCGCCCTGAGACCACCAAGTATATATGTGTGTGTGTGTATACTTTTATATCATATGTATAATATTTCATAATGTATCTCTAAATTAGCTATATAATTTATATTGATTTGCATCTTTCTATCTACCCATATTTACAATCAGCTCCAAGCAACAAACTTTTTCACTTCTAAAATGAAAACAGGAGGGGAAGTGTGTGGGGTTTTTTGGGTGGGGAGGAGAAAATTGTGATTTGTATGAGAAATTTTGGCAATATTGGGCAATATCATTAAGGAGCGTCTCCACCCCCATCGTTCTACCCGGACACTGTGGTCCAGCACCGAGGGCCTTCTGGCGGTTCCTCACTGTGAGAAGCCAAGTTACAGGGAACCAGGCAGAGGGCCTTCTCGGTAGTGGCGCCTTCCCTGTGGAACACCCTCCCACCAGGCTTTTAGATGACATTTGAAGGCAGCCCTGTTTCGGGAAGCTTTTAATGTTGATGTATTATAGTATTTTAATATTCTTTTGGAAGCCGCCCAGAGTGGCTAGGGAAGCCCAGCCAGATGGGCGGGGTATAAATAATAAATTATTATTATTATTATAAAATTACGAATAAGTGAATAAACTTTCCATTGAAGAGCAGAGAAACGAAGAGGCTGTGGAGAGGATTCGAACTCGGAGATGTGGACAGGAAATGGCTACAAGATATCTAAATATGCAACACATTTAGTAGCATTTCATAGTAGGATTTCATTCCCCCAAATCGTTTTGAAAGCAAAATCATTTCAAATCGAAAAATGAAATTAACGCATTTTATTGGAGACTTTTGATCGCCAAAATCATTTCAAAACCAAAATCATTTCAAATCAGAAAACAAAATTAAGGCATTTATTGGGAAACTTTTGATCGCCAAAATTGTTTCAAAACCAAAATAATTTCAGATCGGAAAATGGAATTAAGGCATTTATTGGAGACTTTCAATCTACAAAATCATCATTTCCAACATAAAAAGGACATTTTATAGAAGTTATCAAAATCATTTCAAAACCAAAAGGAAAGGAATACATTTTATTTGGGGCTTTCCATCACCTTCCTTGGCGCATGGTATTTTTGATTTTTAATAATCATTTAAATTATTATGTTTAAGAATTATTAAAATGATTAAATACTTTGAATAATTAAAGGATTGATGCAATTAAAAAAAATAAAAACCCATGCATTTATTTAAATTATTAAATAATCTTTAAATTTTAAAATTATAGAAATGATTACATAATTTTTAAATTTAACAAACACTGAAATGATTAAATCATTTTTAAATTGATAATTGAAATGATTAAATGATTGTTAAATTTAAAAATCATTGAAATGATTACTGGGTAAATGATTTTTAAAATTCAACAATTAAAACCATACTTTTCATAATTTCAAGCCTTCCAACGCCACACAGCCTTGAAAAATCTTCCCTCCCTGAATAAAAAAATTCCCTTTAATTGTGTTGAGAAACCTAATTTGCATATAATTTGCAAGTAAAAGGCAAGATAGAAAGACTATTGAGAGATTTGTTCGTTCTTGGCTACTGCATGCTGCAGCCAGCTTCGGGGAGGAACTCCTGCAGGTAGGTGATGGCCACTTTGGACAGGTAAGTCATGGTGCCAAAGCGCCCGCTGGGGGCACTGTCATAGAGCAAGGTGCAGATGCCTGTGGCGGGGTCCCTCTCCAGCATGGCGTCATCCGCACCCAGGACTTTCTGCATTTGGTGAAAAAAAGGAAAGAGGAGACAAGAGTCAAGGCCAGAGAGCAGAAATTGGTGCCATTATTTCATTTTTGACACCAATGTCACCAGCTTAGCTGCTCCATTTCCCCAGGAACTATGCTGTGGGGCCGGGTGATTGATCAATAAATCATCCCAAACAGGTGCAGAAAATCAATAAAGACAATCGGCCAAAAATACGGGTGAGATGTCGCCGTTCGGCGCCGCGATCCCACTTCTAACACCAAGCAGTGGGGCTTGGGTAATCAATCAACTGCCCCACCCAAGGGTGCCCGCCCTCACCTGCTCCTGGCGGAATGCTTCATCCGCCATCTTGATGATGTCATCAATGCTGACAAGCCTCCCGGCTCCATCAAAGTCAACCTCAGCCAACAGGGTCAACACCCAGATGGTTTCCACGCAGAGCTGCCGGTATTCTGGCTGCGGAATCTTGTTCAGCGCCGACTCGACGCCAACGGCAAACTTGATCTCACCCGGTGTCATCTGTCAAAAATGGAAAATGGGCGTCAGGATTTGAACCCGTGTCCAGCAGGAAACGGTAAAGAAACCAGGGGAGACTCTCCTCTCTCTCGTTCTTGCTCTTTTCATCTCTGTTTTGATCCCTCTTTTTTAAACTCTGTTTCAATCTCTCTCTGCATCTCTCTCTTGATGTCTCTCTCTCTCTCTACATCACCATCTGTCTCCCTCTTTCTCTCCCTCTTATCTCTTTCTTTCTTTCTTTCTTTCTTTCTTTCTTTCTTTCTTTCCTTCCTTCCTTCTTTCTTTCTTTCTCACTCTCTTTCAACCTCTCTCAATCTTTCCATCTTTCTTTCTCTTTCAATCTCTCCATCTCTCTATGTCACCTTCTTTCCCTCATTCTCTCCTTCTCTCTCTTTATCTGTCTTTCAATTTCTCTGCCTCTCCCTGTTTCCATCTTTCTATCATCATCATCATCATCATCATTAGTATTATTATTATGTGCCAGTAGGGAAACCGAGTTGCCATTACCTCTTGGGTGGCGGAAGACGGGAGGACAAAGCCACCGATGGATAGACCGTGGCACTAGGAAGAAAAGAGTGGAAATGGAGTCACCCTCTTGACAAATTTACACCCAGGACCTGCTCCAGAGTCACACTCAGATTTGTGCTCACTCTAGATTCAGACTCAAAGAGACTGGCGCATGCACCAGATTCAGCCTCATGCACTTAGGATCCAAATTCAGGAGATCCGCATTCACTCCAGATTCGGCCTGGCACACTTTGGATTCATACTCAGATGTGTGCCTGCTCCGGAGTCATGCTCAGATTTGCACACAAACCAGATTCGACCTTGCACACTTCAGATCCAAACGCAGGAGATTCGCATTCACTCCATATTTGGCCTCATAAAACTCAAATCTGGGAGATTCGATCCTGTTCTGGAGTCACACCAGATTTGGCACTCACCTTCTGCAGGACCTTCCACACCTTCGGATAGAAGCCCACTGGCACCCGGTTCAGGGCGCCGTCGAGACGCCGGCGCCGGCGCCACCCACCTTGACGCGTCTCCTTGGTGGGGCGCCAATCACCCCCCTGCTGGATTTCGCTCCGGAGCTGGGCGATTCCAGCACGCTCTGTTTTGGTGGCGCCAGCCATTTCGCGGATGGAGACACCTGGTGCCGAGTCAGCGGTACGCACTGCAGGGAGACAGCGGGGTTCTCAGTGCTGGATCGGGGTGGAAGGGAGCCCCCAGAGGAATCTAGTCTGACCCTGCAAGGACTGACCGCTGCGCTCGACGCCGAATTCCTTTCCGCTCAGAATGTGGTGCAGGAGGCTTTTGACGTCTGATGGGCTGAGGTTCAACAAGGTCTGCGTGGCTTCGTCGGCTGGGAGATAGGGAGGGAGAGGGGAAAGGAAGAAAGAAGGGAAGAGGGAAAGGAAGGCAGAAGAAGCAGAGAATGAAAGAAAATAAAGAAGAGCAAGCAAAGTAAGCAGAGAAAGGAAGAAGAGAAAGAAAGAAGAGAAAGCAACAAGAAAATGCAGAGAAAGGTAGGAAGAAGAAAGAACAAAGAATGAAGAGAAAGGAAGAAGGAAGAGAAAGAAGAATGAAAGAAGAGAGGAATAAAAAAGCAGAGAAAGGAAGAATGAGAAAGGAAGAAAGGAGAATGCAGAGAAAGAAAAAACATAAAAAAGAGAAAGAAAGAGATAAAGAAGAGAAAAAAGAGAAAGTAGAGGAAGGAAGGAAAGAAGGGAAAGGAAGGAATAAGAGAGGAGAGGAAGGAAGAAGACAAAGCAGAGGAAGAAGGAAAATGGAAAGGCAGAAAGAGCAGAAAGAGAAAGGAAGAAGAGAAAGCAGAAAGAAGGAATTAATATAAAGAAAGAAAAAAGAGAAAGAAAGAAAAAGAAGCAAAGGGAGGAAGAAGAGAAAGAAAGAGAAAGACAATGCCATATATCTGCTATTATATGGGGAAAATACAGTATTTCTCCTATTATACGGAGCAATCCCCTACATCTGCTATTATGCGAGGGAAAGGGTATACTGTATTTCTCCTATTATACGGCACAATGCCGTATATCCATTATATGAGAAAAATCCCGTATTTCTCCTATTATATGGGACAATTTCGCCTATTTTATGGAATTGGTGGCCTTGTGACTAGGCTCCTGCCTACCTGAGCACGACAGCGACTGCGCCAGCTCGGTCGCCATCACCTGGATGATAAGCCCAATGCGGAGGCGGAACATTTCGGCAAAGAGGGCCGGCTGAGTCCGGATGTACATGGCCAGGTAAACCATAATTTCCTGGAACCAGAAGAGAGGGAGAAACTACGACTCCCACAGGATTACGGATCCTGGAGAGTAAATCTCCAGGGAATGAACTACAACTCCTGGAGGACTATGGTTCCCAGGGAGCAAATTTCCGGGAAAGCCGGGTGCCCAGAGTTCCTGGAATATGGGGTCTCCGCCACTGTTCTCCCCAGCACCCAGCACTCACCTGGGTCAAGATGCAGACGCTAAGGTTCCCCTCACTGGCATCCTCAATCAGGCGCGTGAGCTCCTCATACGGAAGGGGGCTGGCAGGGAAAAACAGCTGAGTTGGGAAGCTGAGAGTCATCTAGTCTGACCCCGATGAAGGCAATGTCTCACCAGACATGAAAATTGAATCCAGGACACTGGGATCGAGAGTCGCCAGCTCTACCAACTGTTTTGTATTTTTACGCAACATTTCGATGACAAATTTAATAAGGATCATAATTTAAATTTAAATAATTTAGATTTACGGAAATTAAGAATAATTTTTAAAAAGTGATAATACAAAGTTAAAAATTTTAAGCTTACATTTAATTTAAATCTGAATTTAAATTGGCAAACCTAAAAAAATTAATTTAATTTAAATGATTTAAATTTATGGAAAGTAAATATTTAAATGTTAAAAATAAGGCATTATGGTAAGTCAAAAAAATTAAGCTTACATTTAATTTAAATCTGAAATTGAATTTAAATATTTAATACCTAACCACTTTAATTTGAAAATTTAAATGTAGAATTTAAATTCAAGTTAAATGTAAATGTAAACATTCAATAATAATCATTTTGTTTTTAAGTTGTAATCGTTCAACTTGTTTTTATTATTGCTTGTAAGCTGCTCTGAGCCCGGCCTTGGCTGGGGAGGGCGGGGTATAAATAAAAATTATTATTATTATTATTATTATTATTATTATTATTATTATTATTTCAAAATTTTAAGCAAATTGAATTTGGATTGTACTTAAATTTATAAATTTTATTAGTAATTTAAGTCTAAAAATAATTTTAAATTTTAAAACAAAATTAGCATTAAATTTAAATCAATTAAAATGAAAATGAAAAAACTGACAATAATTTATAATTTAAAATTAATATTAAATTGAAAAATTCAATCAGTAATAATAATAAATTCATACCTTTAGTATTCTACCTGTCATGGCCCATTTTCACTTGGCCTGTACCAGCAAACTTTTGTACAACGAGAATGCAAGAAAATCAAATTAATTAATTAATTAATTGATTGATTAACCTAGGAGATTAAAACTGAGCCCATCCTATAGCTCCCAGTAAGGATACTGGGACTAAGGCCAACGTGCCCCTGGTGCAAGAGACATGGGTTTGACCCCTTCTGGAGGTCCAGATACCCCCATTTTGCCCCTGATTATCTCCCCAGTTGGAATTGCCCCCCAATTGCCTTCCCCGTTGGGATGGCCCAGTGGCGACCCCAAAAACTCACGCCGAGATGGTCCGTTCGCGAGGCTCCGGGGGGAGACCCACGGTGAGGTGCTTCTGGTGTGACAGGAGGCTGGTACAGGCCTGGGGAGAGAGAAGGGTACCTTCTCATCTACATTGACCCCCTTGAACTCTTCCCAAAAGGAGGCTGCCCAGAACCCTATTTTTTCTTCAAAATTTTAACATTTTTTCAAAATATCCCAACCTCATCCAAAGCTTCTGCCTTCTTTCTCAGGACACCGGAAATGTAGCGGATCAAGCCCCACTGCCGAGCGGTGCCAGCTTTCGAATACAGCTCCGTGAGGAGGTCACCCACGGTGGCTCCTGCCTCACCATATAGCTCCGTCTCCCAGTCGGGACCCCTAAAAGGAAGTGTCCAAGTTGGAAGGGGACCCCAGAAGGTCATCGAGTCCAACACCATCTTAAAAGCCAATAATGGCAGAGAAATAGCATTTGAGTGGGATTATGGGAAAGATTATGGAAAACAATAACATAAAATAAGGAAGGAGGGAAGAGAGAAGGGATCCTGTGCAAGTGCTCTTAAATCCCAGGGAAAGGACCCCTGGTCATCCAGTCTAACTCCCCGCAACGCAAGGCGATATACAGATTTAATCAATTCACCGAGGCCCGAAGTTCTCATGAAGGAAACGCCAATGGAAGAAAACTTTAGTTCCTACTTGAGGCTGTACAATATGGATAGGCAGTTGGCCTGATCCTGCAGGGTGGCGCAAGCCCGGAGCTGATCCACCAACGACCGGCAGTCCACGTTCCCGTCGGCATCTTTTGGGAGGTCCGCCTCGGCAGGGAAAGACGTCTGGGGGCAGGAAGGGAGGCTGGTTGAGTGAGTGAGGAGGCACCCCAAATATCACCCAGCAAAACCCACTACGAGGGGTCTCAAAATGGAATGGGAAAATGCCCTCCTTCTTATGTAGCTTTAAAAAAAGGGAAAGAAAGAAACCTTCCCTCTGGCTTGGCTTTGAGAAATGGGAGTTTGGCATTGCAAGGGAAAAGCCTCGCTCCCAAAGGGCTTCAAGAAATGGGAGGTTCGGGCAGGAGGGGAAAGCCCTCCCTCTTATGTCGCTTTAAAGAAAGGGAGGGGAAAAGGGGTTTTTACCTTCTATGGGTTGGCTTTGAGAAACGAGTGTTTTCTGCAGAATTGAAAAGCTCTCCCTCTTGCATGGCTTTTCCCGCCCCCAAACCCAATCAGAACTGGCTACTCACCTTGCCATCTGGCGGCGACCCCAGAAGGTGGACTGAGTGGCGTGACTCCTGGAAGAGGCTGGAAGGGATGTACATGTCGACGTCTGCAAGGAGAAGGTGGAACGGTTGGGCTGGAACCCAGAGGTCATCCAGTCTGACCCGCTTCTGGGAGGCCATACTTACTCTCCACGTGGAGCTCCTTCGCCTTCAACCGCAGAGACACCAAGTCCTGGGTGGTGCGTACCGCCGCCCGGAAGCGGTGCAAGCCGGCTTTCTGAGCCACAGGTGGGAGGTGGGCCTTGGGAGCCACCTGGTGGAGGAGATGGTCCAGGTATTGGGCCACCTCGTCGCAGATGTCCGCTGGAAAAGAGAGAGGGGTGATGTTTCTCTGTGAAAAGAGGGGACGTCCTACCATCCCTTCTGACATCTCTCCGATGGGATCTGGGACACCTGATCTGTGTAGCCCAGAAGGTCTGGATTTGAACCCTTTGCCAAAAATGGGGATGTCCTATTCTATCCCCTCTGGCTTTTCTCCGATGACATGGGACAGCACTCCGACTGGGATGCTTTTAAGGCTACGATCAGAACGATAAAGTTCGTCTCCAGTCCGAGCGAGCGACTGCAAAGAGGGACGTCTGGAGGGTATGTTCCGGGTTCGAATCACAAGCCAGGATGGCTTCAAAAAAGCTGCGGCATGGGAACACACCAAGGGCTTACCATCCGGTCCAGCGTCCATGAAACTCAGGTGGGAGTGGCACGAGGTGGTGAGGAAGTCCAACAGGCGACCGGTCTGGATCCTGCAAGGATCAGAGAATCATAGGTGACCCCCGAGGGATCCCTCCGAAATCGACCATCCTAAGAATGAAATCCTGGCAAAAGCTTCCCATAGATAAATCAACCCAGAGCCAGATTCTTCTGCTGGGCTGATAATGATAACGATAATAATAATTTAACTATTTTGATGCCTCCCATCTGACAGCATTAAACGATTCCTGCAATCCTCACCTCGCTCCTCCGAAATATCCGTCCTGCAATTTCCGCAGCATGGCCAAAACGGCCGGGTGGATGCCATCACCACTGTCATCTGGCCAGGCGGAAGAAAGGAATTAAAAGGGAAGAAAGGGAAGGAGAGAGAAGTTAGGATGGGAAAAGGCAGCCATCAGAATAGAAGACAGAAGAACGAGATAGAAATAAGCAGCGTAAAAGGGTGGTCATGAAAATTCAAGTCAAATCAATCCCTGAAATTCAGTGGAATTTCTGAATTATATTTTTTAAAGGAAGTCAACAGGTTGAGAGAAAGTTGAAGGAAAGTTCAAGTTAATTTGTTAAAAAGTATGATATTTAATAAATTTTTGAAATTTAAATTCCTGAAACGTTAAAAAAAAGTAGGTCCAAAAGTTAAGAGAAATGCGCATTGATTTGTTAACATTTCTGAAATGTCATAAAAATTCAAGACAAACTGTTAAGGGAAATGCGGACTAAAGTTGAATTTGTTAAGATTTATAACATTTAATACATTCCTGAAATTGAAATTTCAAAAAATATGGAAGTCAAAAGATTAAGGGAAAGATACGTTGATTTGTTAAAATTTCTGAAATGTAATACGAATTAAAGTCAAGCTGTTAAGGGAAATACGTATCAAAGTTGAAGTGAATTTCTTAAAACTTCTAACTTCTTTTTTTAAGCGTTTATTAATTTTCCAATAAGAACATCCAATTAACATATCAAATCAAATCCAAAAAACCCAAAAAACTAAAATAAAAAAATTCCAATTGTCTTCCAAATTGTAATAATTTTTTGTTTTGGCTTCCCGCGGTCTAAATTCTGAAGCGTTTTCAACATCATAGTCCTGCCTCTCATCATCATCAGTGGTTTTCATAATTCCATATCGTGATTTTATCCTCCAGTTTTATCTCTGGCTCTGTGATCCTCATTCATGTCAGAAAACAGACACTTTTTTTTCTATGGAGTGCAGATTTGTCCGTATATTATACTCTTTCAGCTGTTTTTGTTTTTCATCGCACGGCTTCATTTAATTGCATCCATTCCAGACTCTTGGAGAATTGTTATTTTGGCAGCTCCCAAATTGTTAATCTTTCCCGTCAAGCTGTTATCAAAGAAACAGAGAGAAACCTCCTTCTAAAACTCCTTGTTGATTTATTCTTAAGCGGACTGTTTGCAATGTAGCCATATATCAGACAGTTAACAACTGGCCTTTGGAATCCACCCAGTCCCCTCTCCGGGCCCTAGAGGGGGGCTGCCAGACATCCATTTAGCCCTTTATCTTGCTCATAATAAAAAACTTCTTTTTGCAAACAGTTGTATATATAATATTGTTTCCAGTCTTTATGACCAACCATCAGTTAGCTCCTGTTTCTCTTAATCAGGGAGGTATTTCAGATATTCCATAAGTTCGTAGTGGGTAGACGCCATTTTGTTCTTTGTTTTCGTCTTTAACGGGCATTTTAAATCTTAAAAGAAAAGTGGCTGTGAATAGGTCCCAATTACATATAAAAGTCCATCTGTACTCACTTTTTGAAGAGCAATTTAGGTTCTTAATGAGGCTTGGCATGCAAAACGAATTGTTAATGTTAGAAGAAGAAGAAAAAACATACCAAGCCCCTCCAGATCCCAAACATCATGATGAGGATCTCTTTGAACTTCGATCTTTTACACCAGAGACTGTACATACTGCAGGTTTTTTCCCAGCTTCATCAGTTCAGAGCGTGTCTGGTTGGTTTTCAAATCTTTATATTTTCCCAAACAGATGCCTCCGGCTATGGGGTGGCATCACAGGAGTGTCAGTCTGTCTCTTGCTCCGTGACCCAGTGCCCCTGCCGTGGGGCAAACCGCGGGTCATCCAGACAGTCCTCCCCTACCCCCATATCAGCCCTGAATTATTGGAACAGTTGGAGTCCGATCGTGTGGGAATCTGCCATTTCTCACTGCCAGAAACAGGAAGCCAAAACTTCTGACTTTTAATAAAGATCCAATTTGAGCTGTTAAGGGCAATATGTATTAAAGTTGAAGCAAAGTTGTTAAAAATTGTTAAAAGGGAAACGTGTACAAAAGATGATTTGTTAAAATTCAGGCAATTTAATTGAACTTTCTGAAATTTCAAAAGGGTTTTAAATGTCAGAAATTTAATTGAAAATTAGTTGAAAATTCCAAAATGTAATTTCTGAAATGCAATTGAAATTTCTGAAATTTCAATTTATTTATTTTTTTACAAATTTATTTTAAATTTAAAACACATGAGACACACCAAGCATCATGTGCGAGACAGGGAAGGTGATGGTGGGACGCCCTGTCATCCTCCAGCGGCTGCACAGGTAAGAGAGATCCGTCCGGAGCATTTCGACGATCATTTTGTTATCGAGCGCCAGGAAGAATTGCTGCTGGTCGAGGAACTGTGAGGAGGGAGGGAGATGTGGGTAAACAAGGGGGGAGGGGAAGGGGGGATATATTGAAACATTTTTTTGATCGTTGTATCCATGAAAGAGGAGAATGGAAAACAGTGCTTTCCCCCCAGATCAAATTGGGGATTTTTTGTTAAGAGGATAAACTAATTGGCAGCGTTCTCCTGATTCACCAAATTTGTGGGGCGGGGCGGGGAGGAGAAATGTGAAGGGGGTTGGACTGGATGACAGCCAGGGAACTTCCCACCTGTGGCGTGAAGGCAAAGATGGTGCTCCGGATATCGTAGAACTTGGAGGTGCCCAGAACGCCCATGTGGCGGAAGGGGCGCCCACTGAGGGTCATGTGCTGGTTACGGCCTGTGGAGAAATAATAATAAAATAATAATAATAATAATAATAATAATAATAATAATAATAATAATAATAATAATAATATATTATTTACTCCCTGCCCATCTGGCTGGGTTTCCCTAGCCACTCCAACAAAAGAAAATAGAAATACATTAAAACATCAGCGGAAGGCAGGAGTGCCTGGCGTGCTCTGGTCCATGGGGTAACGAAGAGTCGGACACAACTAAACAACTAAACAACAACAAAGCATCAGTTGACATTCCTAAAATGTCATTCAAGGAAATGTTATAGGGTTTCGAACCTTAGATGTTGCCTTAAAGCCGTCCCACATATCTTCTGATTCTATCCTACTCATTTTATGTTTATTTCCCATAATCCCACTCAAATACCTTTTCTCTGCCGTTCCTCCCCTTTATTTCTAAACGGAATCAATTATCGCACATGTTTTGGGGTCACGCTAAATGACCCAAGGGTCCCTTTCTCCTCTTCCAATTCTATCTTGCTCATTTTATTTTTATTTTATTTCCCATAATCCCACTCGAATGCCTTTTCTCCACTGTTCCTCCAATTTGTAATTTTTTGGGGTCAGACTAAATGACCTGGGCTCCCTTTCCACATCACCTAATCGGGCGTAGATATGGCTGAGGATCCTCGCCGGTTGCACCCGGATCGGACAGACACCGGAAACCGTCTCCGCCTCAATCCCCTCCTTCCTCAAAGCCGATTGGATCCCCTCCGTCTCGGCCAAGATGCAAACTGTGGGGAAACCGGAGTTAATCTGGAGCCGCTCCAGTCCCGGAAAACCCCGAAACAGGCGTCAATCAAGGAATCAGAGTTCAAACCCAAGTCTGGCCCAACCTGGGTCGTCAAAGCCTCCCGGATTAAACTCAGCTCCAATTTTATGAAATATCCTATTATCCTGGAGACTATTAAAGCACCAATAAAAATTTAGATGAATATAAATAAAAATAATAAAGATGACCCCTATCAGCATGAGAAATTAACAATATGGGCCAACCCAAAATTAAAAAATGGAAATCAAGTAATAATTTGGCAAAATTGGATTTAAAAAGGTATTTTGACATTGAATCAATTAATTGATGAAAATTACAAATTTGTGGAATATAAGACTGCAAGTAAAGTATGGATTAACCAGTGAAACACCATGGCAATACATCCAATTGAAACATATGTTGGAAAGGCAGTTTGGCTATAGCAGCATTGGAAAAACCCATGCTGCTACAAGATTCAATTTGTGCAACAAAAACAAAAAGCTCTACACTTGCACTATATAAAACCCTACTCAACAGGAAGAAATATGATTTAGAATACGATATACAAAAATGGAGTGAAGAGTTGGGGGTACAGATAATAAATGATATATGGGAGTCAAGTAATAGTCTCCATGGATCTAAGACTAAGACTTATTCAGCAGAAAATATTAATATTCAGAGTCCACTGGAATCCAGCAAAACTATACCAGAAGAAAATAACAAATGAAGACAACTGCTGGAGATGTGGGAGTAAAAATGCGAACTTAGTACATATGTTGATTAACTGCCCGATGATAAGATCATTTTGGTGCGAGGTGAGGATATTTATAGCAAGAGTAATAAAAAGAAATTGTTATTTAGGGGAACTGAATTTAATTCTAAATTATATTCCAGAAATGTGGGAGATTTCAAGGGGTCAAAAAAAATGGATGTACCGTACTATATTAGAAGCAAAAACAACTTGTTTTGATGAATTGGATGAGCCGCAAAAAGATTCCATTGAGCACATGGATTGGTAATATGGACAGACTAGCTACATACGAATGAATTGCATGTCGGCGCAAATTAAGAATGGATAAATATCAATAAATCTGGAAGGAATATTTAAGCGATAAGGCGGATAGTGGTGGGAAGTAGGGGGAGGAGAGAGAGGCGGGAAAATATTGTTAAAAAGGTGGTCATAGGCATATCAATGTATCCAAATCTGAATTGTCAAACTGTGTTATTATTGTTATTATGGTTTTTGTTGTATGTGTCTTTTGTGGTTGATGTTTGTATCAAAAAAATTATTAAATAAATTTATTTTATTTTTAAATCCCCCCGGAATGGGCTTACCTTGGACCACCACGTCTGGCTTGGGGACGGTCGAGAAGCGCCGGTTGAGAGGATCAATTTCGCCCGGCGCCAGGAAGCCCTAAGGAGGGGGGAGACGGGTTTGATTCCGGAGCAGGACCTTGAACCTGGGACCCCGGGCACCCAAGGGTGCTCACCTCGGAAAGGAGGCACCCCAAGATGTACAAGGACTGGCCCCACATCAACGGCAGCTTCCCCATTGGAACCCGGTCCACTGTGTGAGGGTTTTGGCATTCCTCATCGACCTGCAGGGAGAGAAGGTTGCGGGTTCTAGAAATGGGAACCCAGACGGCAGACCCCCCCCCAAATAAAACCGCTCACCTTGTCCGATGGGACACTGTAGAGTTCTGGGATCAAGCGGATCCCGTCCTTCCCCTTGATGAGGATGCCTTCCAGGGCTTCCCGGTACTCCCGGACCTTTGGACAGACATGCATCAATCAGGGAATCGGAATTTGAACCCTGAACCCAACCTGGGTCATCAAAGCCCCCCCCCCCCAACCTGCTCGTCATTGCCGCGAAAGATTCCGTCAATTAGCAGGTAGGTCCAAAAGAGTGGCCACTCGCACTCGATACTCTCGAAAAGCTTCAGCTCGGAGGGTTCGTAGTAGAGGCGTTGGGGGTCCTGGGAAAATAAGAAAATAAATAAGTTAAAATAAAGAAATAAATATAAAAATGAAATGAACAAATAAAATAACAACTAAAAACAAACAAACAAAATTAAAATTGAAAAACATATTAAATAACAAAACAGAACAGAACAAAACTCACCTCTTTGGGAGTCCGGTAACCATCGCGGAGGAACCGGCAACAACCGTAGCGACCCTTTGGAAGAGGAAGAAGGGGAAACTGCTTTACAAATAATTTTTACTGATTTTTCCCAATGTGACTTTTTAAAAAAGAAATGAGAAAATGATTAATTTTTAAAGAAAATTTTTTTGCCTGCAGCTTGTCGATGATTTCCCGCTTGGTTTTCTCCACCACCTCAGCGTCCTCGACGGCAAAGGCTGGGTACGAGATGATGGACAGGAGGCTGGCGTCAATCTCCTTGGAAGCCGACGCCCTCGGCAGCATCGAATGGAGGATGGACTGCGGGGAGAGGCAGACGAATCATAGAGCACCATCCTAGAAGGGTCATCTGGTCTAACCCCCTCAAGAAAAGGGAGACCAGGAAAGCAGGATGCAATCATAGAGCCGGAAGAGACCCAAGGGCCACCAAATTTCAAGGCTAATTTCAAATTGTGAAAGTGATTTTAAAATTTTTAACTTTTAATGTTAATTTAAAATTTTAAATGTTTTCAATTTCAAAGTTCCCATGTAAGTTTTAAATTTAAAATTTTAAATGTTAATTTTAAATTTTAATTTACTTTTTCTTTATTTTAAATTTTAAATGTTAATTTTAAGTTTTAAATGTTAATTTAAATTTTTAATGTTATTTTGTTTGATGTCTTTTTTTGTTAATTGTTCCATTTCCCTTGTTAATTTAAAATTGTAAAGTTTCAATGTCCATTTAAAATTTCCATTTCTATTCAATTTCAATTTTCAATTTTAAAAGTCTCAGGAATCCGGGATGGGTGGCCCTCCAAGCTCTGCATTCAAAACAAACACCCTGAGGAGGAGGCTACCTAGAACCCTCTGGATTTTAATTTTGGGAATTTTCTAAATTGTAAATTTTCAAAATTTTCAGAAATTAAAGTATTTCGGTAACTCGACCCCCCGCCGAACCCAGGTCTGTACCAGGCAGTGCTGCACCTCGTCCGACAACACATGGATCACTGATTGGGGGCTTCCGTTGGCCCCGAAGAGGTCCAGCTCATCCAAGGCCTCGAGGGCTGCCTGCAGAGGGAGAAAGAGCACCCATGGATGAGCACCCATGCTTAGGCACCCCTGAGTGGGCACCTGATCCCGCCTCGCCCCGTGCCCCTCACCTTGGCCATGCCGACTGAGCTGGCGTTGAGCTCCGTGATGCCCCGGTTAGTCTTGTCGCCACGTTCCCAGATCCCGAAATCCTGCCCCACAAAAAACATGGGTTATTATTATTATTGGGGGTATTAGGGGCTACTGTTTTTATTATTGCTATTACTAGCAGCTATTATGATCCTAAGTTCGGATTATGGGCTTATTATTTTTATGAGGAATTCTTCTGAGGGGTGTTTGTTATTCTTAGGGGTTTGTTATTCTTATTTGGTTGACCATTTTTATTAGGGGTTATTATTATTGATATTATTAGGCGTTACAGTGGTACCTCGGGTTACAGATGCTTCAGGTTACAGACTCCGCTAACCCAGAAATAGTATCTCAGGTTAAGAATTTTGCTTCAGGATAAGAACAGAAATTGCACAGTGGCGGCAGCGGGAGGCCCCATTAGCTAAAGTGGTGCTTCAGGTTAAGAACAGTTTCAGGTTAAGAATGGACCTCCAGAACAAATTAAGTTCTTAACCTGAGGTACCACTGTATTACGATCATGGGTTCCTATACTTTTTTATTTTTTATTTTTTAGTGGGTTTATTCTTCTTAGGTTTGTTACTCATAGGGGTTATTATTATTGTGGTTTATTAGGAGTGACTGTTTTTCTTAGGGGATATTATTATTGCTATTATTAGGGACTTATTACAATCATGGGTTCAGATCAAGCTTTTATTATTTTTATTAGGGGTTCTTCTTCTTAGGTGTGATTCTTTGGGGTTTCTTATTCTGTGGGGTTATTATTCTTATTAGGGGTAATTATTATTGCTATTATTAGGGGTTATTATTTTATGGGTTATTCTTATGGCTTATTATTATCATGGGTTATTATGGGTTATCTTTACTATGGATTAGTACTAGGGGTTATTATTTTTATGGATTACTAATATGGGTTATTCTTATGAGGTATTATTCTTATATTATTCTTATTAGGGGTTACAATTTTTATTAGGGGTTATTTTTCTTGCTATTATTAGGAGTTATTATGGCTCAGATTATTATTAGGGCTCAGATTAAGGGTCTATTATTTTTATTATGATTTATTTTTATGGGTTGTTCTTATGGCTGATTATTATTATTATGTGTTAGTATTAAAGGTTATTACTTTCATGGATTCCTACTATGGTTTATTATGCTAATAGGTTGTTCTTAGGGGCTTTTATTCTAATGGGTAATTATTATTTATATTTTTTATTATGGGTTGTTATTATGGGTTATTTTTATGGATTATTTTTATTAAGGATTATTCTTACAGCTTAATATTATCATGGTTGTTATGTTTTTTATGGGTTAGTATTAGGGGTTGTTATTTTTACAGATTCCTATTATGGGTTTGTTATTCTGAACGGTTATCATAATGGGTTCTTATTGGTTTCTATTTTTATTGTGATTATTTTTCTCAGGGGCTGCACTCGGCGCCACCCACACCAACCCACCGCCGTTTTATACGCTGCTTCTATGTAGAAAACCAGGTTTTGCACAAAGTTGACTTCATCCAGGCTGTGGATGATATGCAGCCCTGCAAAAAGAAAGGTAATAAAAGAATAAAATAAAAGAATGAAAAATGTATTTTTTAAATATATATATATAGTATACTATATATATATAAATATATATATAGCATAATAATAAAAACAATAATAAAAACAGAATAATAAAAAAATAATAATAATAGAATAACATAAATAAAAACAAAACAACAACAATAATACATTAATAATAATAATAAAAGAATAATACTAACAGAATAAAATAAAAGAATAAAAGATTAAAATAAAATAAATAAAACAATAAAACAAAATAAAACAATAAAATATCTCACCTGATGCCGTCATCTGGGCCAGCATTAGGAGGTACAAGGAGGTGGCGTCCAGTTGCAAGTGACCCCACTGGTCGTCACCGACAACGGTGGCGCAGGTTCCGGGTGCGAATTTGGCGTGCAGAGCATCGCGGGGGCTCTGGGTATATTTAAAGGCCTCCACTTTGTCCACCTGGAAGAAAAATGGGACATCTAACCTGACCCCAAATATCAGCTCTGGGAAATGCTGGAAAAACCTCTCTGTGTGGTCCATAAAATGGCAGGGAATTGAGGGATGGGACACCCCAGTGGTCATTTAGCCGGACCCCGAATATCAGATCTGGGAAATGTTGCAATAACATGGGAAGGTACACCTAGCGGTCATCAAGCCTGACCCCCTACCTGTCTCATCATGCACTGTAGCAAGCCTCGCATCAGCTTGACCACGCTCTGCAGGGAGAAGAAAAACGCCGCTGTAAACTCAAAACTCGAACTCGGGACGGACAACCCCAAAGCTCCTCCAACCCAGGCCCGAGGCCAGGGGTTCGAATTGCCGACCTGGAGATCCGCAGCCAATAGAGTTTGTTTGTCTGTATCTCATTTTTTCCCCCGCTCTGCTTTTCGACTTGGCATTTCAGGCATTCGGCCTAGGAATCGGGTTTCGATCTCGCCCCCACCCCCGCCCCGGGGTCATGTCAGGACAGGCAGAAAACAGCTGCCCCTGCTGAGAGGCGCTGCAGCTCTCAGGTTACAGCGCGAGATAGGGAGATGTATTGCCAGGAAGGAGGACCCAAAAGAGGATTCCCAAGAAGGGTGCTTCCCCACCCCAGGGTCGGGGGGAAGGGAAAAGCCAGTCTTTTGGGGAATGGGTTTTTGGGTTGTGGGTGTGAGTTCCTTACCTGCCAGGAAGCCTTCAGGCCAGAGGGGTGGCAGCCTAGCAATATGCTCGGCACCTTGGATAATATTATTTTAATTTCATTTCATTTTCATTTTTACTTTGTTATTGTGTTCTATCTTCTTGTATTGTATTTTTCTTTTCTTTTAATTTCTTTCCCTCCCTATTTTATATTGTTTTATATTTTATTTTATATTATTTTCCAACTTTGCCCTAGTTACCTGCTCCAGCTCATACGCCTTGGCCTTGTCCTCGTCGCGGTCAGCATTCTTGCGGTAAGCCAATCCCAGCGCCCAAACTGCCAGGACGCTGTAGACATTGTCGCGGACCCAGGCGTCCGGGTGGTCAGCACTGGCTGGCAGCAGGCCCGTCATGGGGTTCTGCAGAGAGATGGGCCTGTTGAACACCTGCCTGCTTGCACACCCTGTAAAAAGCCCCCTCAGGCGCTCCACCTGTTGAATATCTGCCTGCCTACCAGACATTTTCATGCCTTCAAACCCTTAAAAAAAAACCTACTGCTCCGCCTGTTGAACTTCAACTGCTTGGGTGCCGGACATTTCCATGCCTGCCCATCGTAAAAAAAGCCACCGTCTGCTGCTCTGACTTGAACTCCTCCCTGCCCGCCTGCTGAACATTTCCATGCCTTCACACAATGCAAAAGGCCGTTCGCTGCTCCACCTGTTAAACTTTTGCCTGCCTAGGTGCTGAACATTCCCATGCCTTCATGTCCTGCAAAAAGCGCTGTCCAACTGCTTCCATGCTGAACATTCCCATGCCTTCCCATCCTGCAAAAAGCCCGTCTTTGCCACTCCACCCATTGAACGTGCCGAACATTTCCATGCCTGTAAGCCCTGCAAAAAGCCTCATCTGTCGTTTCACTTGTTGAACTCCCATCTGCCTGCACACCCTGAAATTTCCCTCATCCACCTCTCCACTTGTAAATCCTGCCTGCTTACTCATCCTTGAAAATTCCCCATCCGCAGCTCCACCCGCTGAAATTCTGTCTGATTGTTGAACATTTCCATGGCTTCATGCACTGCAAAAAGCCCTAGTCTGCCGCTCCACCTGTCAAACTCCCATCTGCCTGCCCGCTGAACATTTCCATACCTGTCACCCACTGCTCTGCCTGTTGAACATCTGCCTGCCTGCATGCTGAACATTTCCAAAGTCTTCCCGCCCTGCAAAAAGGCCCCATCCTCTGCTCCACCGGATGACCTCCCACCTGCCCTCACACAATGCAAAAAGCCCAGTCCGCCACTCCACCTGCTGAACTCCCGTCTGCGTACAGACCCTGAAAAAGCCCTCATATGCCACTTCACCTGTTAAACTTCCACCTGCATATGTGCTGAACATTTCCATATGTTTACGCCCAGCAAAAAACCCCATCCACTGCTAAACCTGTTTAACTCCCGTCTGCCTACTCACCCTAGAAAATGCCCCATCTGCCGCTCCAGCTCTTGAACTTCTGCCTGCCTGTGTGCTGAACATTCTCATGCCTGCCCATACTTGAAAAAGCCTCATCTGTTGCTGCACCTCTTGAACTCTCACCTGCCTGCACATCCTGAAAAATCCCTCATCCGCTGCTCTACCTGTAACTCCCGCCTGCCTACTTGTCCTAGAAAATGCCCCATCTGCTGCTCCGCCTGTTGAACTTCTGCCTGCCTCCATGCAGAACATTTCCATGGCTTCATGCACTGCAAAAAACCTCACCCATAGTTCCGCCTGTTGAACTTCAGCCTGCCTGCGTTCTGGACATTTCCATTCCAACCACCAACCACCGCTTCATCTGTTGGACTCCTGCCTGCCTGCAAAAAACCCACCCACCTGTTGAACTTCCGGACTGCACCCCGAACATTTCCATGCCTGCATTCAATGCAAAAAAGCCCCGTTCGCCGCACCGCCTGTTTAACTCCCACTTGCCCCAAAGCCCCACCCACCTATTGAACTTACGCCTGCCTATTTCTATGCCTGCCCGCCATACAAAAAATACCCGTCCGCCGCTCTACCTGTTGAACTCCTTCTTGCCTGCAAAAAAGCCAACCACTGCTCCGCCTATTGAATTCCCGCCTGCCTCCCTGCAAAAAACCCACCCACCTGTTGAACTTCCGCTGGCTTTCAGGCCGAACATTTCCACGCCTGCATTCAATGCAGAAAAGCTCTGTTCGCTGTACCACCTGTTGAACTCCCACCTGCCCGCCTACACCCCAAACCCAACGCTCCGCTCCATCCGTTGAACCTCTGCCTGCCTGACCTGGTGCCCGAGTATCGTTTTCTGAACGAGGCGGGCATAGCCGTCCAAGCGGACCCCAGAATTGCTCCTGCTCCGCATGACTCTCGAGCTGTTCTGGAGCCCAGCTGGTGCGCCAACGTAACCAACCTCTCCTGGCCCCGCCTACTTAACCCCTCCTCTGCAGACACCGAACTCCCGATCCACCCGCTCTACGACGCTGCCCAGCAGAAAAGGGGTTAAACCGCCTCTTGCCGACCTTGGCAGCGCGGTAGCCCAAGAGACCGAAACCCTTACCAAAAAAAAAAAAAAAAGCGGGGCTCAGACTGATCCCCGGGAGCCGCTCCACCAGAAGAAGCGGGGCTTCTGCGCCGAATCCTCAGCTCCGCCCCGCCTCGCAAAGGTCATCGGAGTGTGGACTAGCGCCCTGCCAGGACCTGCACCCGGCATCTCCGGATAGCTCCTATTATACTGAGCGGTTTGGCCTGGAGCGTTTCGGGAAAGGCGTTCCACCTTGCGGGCAGAGAAGGAACTGCGTCTACTCCTTCGTGTTTTCTTACTAGTTTTTATTTGTTATTATTGCTTTCTTCCTAATAATTATAAGAAAACAATCATAATAACGCTTTCTTCCTCTTTTTATTATTTTTTTCTTAAGTTGCTTTATTATTAGTATTGCTTTCTTCTTAATAAGCAATTTTTCTTTTTGCTGCTTTGTTTTCTGCTTGGCAGGGGGTTGGACTCGATGGCCCTTGTGGTCTCTTCCAACTCTATGATTCTGTGATTCTTTTTATTCTTTCCTTCTTACTGATACTACTACTACTAATACATTTTTATTTATACCCCACCCTCCCCAGCCAAGACCGGGTTAAGGGAGGCTGACAACCAATAATAAAAACAAGCTGATGAAAATACAATTTAAAAGATTAAGATACAACATTAAAACAATTAGGGAGCAATATCATCATAGGGGGAGAAAGGAAAAAGAAAAATGGGGAGGGAATCAAACTGATTCTGAGCCAAAGGCCAGGCCCTGCAGAGAGATCAGATCCCGCAGGGCCCTGGTCTCAAGAGACAAAGCATTCCACCAGGCTGGAGCCAGTGTTGAGAAGGCTCTGGCTCTGGTTGAGGCTAATCTAACTTCCTTAGGGCCCGGGACCTCTAGGGTGTTGCTATATATGGACCTTAAGGTCCTCCGTGGGGCATACCGGGAGAGGCGGTCCTGAAGGTACAAGGGTCCTAAGGCCGTGAAGGGCTTTAAAGGTCAAAACCAGCACCTTAAATCTGACCCGTACTCCACCGGGAGCCAGTGCAGCTGGAAAAACATTGGGTGCATATGCTCCTATGGCAGAGACCCCGTGAGGAGCCTCGCTGCAGCATTCTGCACCCGCTGGCAGAATTTTAGTGCTGTCCACTACAGCAGGGGCTGATCCCCATTTATTCTTGTGGTGTTCAATTCAGAGTTTTCATTTTCTTCCTATTATTGCTTTCTTAATAAGCAATAACACTTATTGCTTTATTATTACTGCTTTTTTCTTATTATTGCTTTCTTATTGTTAAGAAGGAAGCAATAAGAAAGCATTATTATTATTGCTTTTATTATTATTATATAAATTATATATTATTATTATTATATAAAAAGCAATAATAATAATAATGCTTTCTTCTTACTGCTCCTTTCTTCTTCTTAGTATTGTACGGCTTTCTTATTCCTTCCTTTTTTTAAAAAAAATGATATTTATTGAAATTTCAAAAAAGGTTACAAAAGTAAGAAAAAAGTAGAAAAAAGGAGCAAACAGAAAAAATACAAAATACAGAAGAAATAAAAGCAATTAAAAAGTAAACCCATCTTTCCATGTCTTGCCTTTCATTTACTTGTTTCCCTGACCTCCTCACACCTCCCTTTTTTGTATTCCAGTTCGAATGGTTAATTCAGCAAATCCTTACCCTCTTTGTTTTTATCTTACTTCTTTATCTTAACATATTATAACTTTATATTTTCATCTATTAACAATCCATTTTTACATACTCCTTTTTAACATTGTTGCTAATACCGCTTCATTTCATTCCGACATCATTTTAGCATTCATTAATTTTACAATGTTTCTGTAGATAATCTTTAAATTTCTTCCAGTCTTCTTCCACCGACTCTTCTACCTGGTCTCAGATTCTGCCAGTCATCTCCACCAATTCCATATAGTCTATCACTTTCATCTGCCATTCTTCCAGAGTGGGTAGATCTTGTGTCTTCCAATACTTTGCAATGAGTATTCTTGCTGCTGTTGTGGTGTACATAAAAAAAGTTCTATCCTTCTTTAACACCAATTGGCCGACCATGCCCCGGAGAAAGGCCTCTGGTTTCTTCAAGAAGGTATATTTAAATACCTTTTTCTTTTCATTATATATCATCTCCCAGAAAGCCTTAATCCTTGGGCACGTCCACCAAAGGTGAAAGAATGTGCCTTCGTTATCTTTACATTTCCAACATTTATTATCGGGCAAATGGTAGATTTTTGCAAGCTTGACTGGGGTCATGTACCACCTGTACATCATTTTCATAATATTCTCTCTTAAGGCATTACATGCCGTAAATTTCATACCTGTGGTCCACAACTGTTCCCAGTCAGCAAACATTATGTTATGGCCAACATCTTGTGCCCATTTAATCATAGCAGATTTAACCGTTTCATCATGAGTATTCCATTTCAACAGCAAGATATACATTCTTGATAGTATCTTAGTTTTTGGGTCTAACAGTTCTGTTTCCAATTTTGATTTTTCCACCTGGAAGCCATTTTTTTTTGTCCAGATTGTAAGCCTCCCTTATTTAAAAGTAATGAAGCCAGTCTCGCACTTTATCTTTTAATTTCTCAAAACTCTGCAATTTCAATTTGTCTCCTTCTTGTTCCAAAATCTCCCAATATGTCGGCCATTTGGCCTCCATATTGAGCTTTTTCTGAGCCTTCGCTTCCATCGGTGATAACCACCTTGGGGTTTTATTTTCAAGTAAATCTTTATATCTTATCCAGACATTAAACAATGCTTTCCTGACAGTATGGTTTTTAAATGCTTTGTGCGCTTTAACCTTGTCATACCACAGATATGCATGCCACCCAAAAACGTTATTAAAGCCTTCTAAATCCAAAATGTCTGTGTTCTCAAGAAGCAGCCATTCTTTCAGCCAGCAAAATGCTGCTGATTCATAATAGAGTTTAAGGTCTGGCAGGGCAAATCCACCTCTTTCCTTTACATCGGTCAGTATTCTTATTCCTTCCTTCAACAGTAAGAAAGCAATAACCCACCATGATGGGCAGAGATGGGACCCAGGGTTCATCTATCCCAACCCGCTGAAATGCAGGAACTGCAGCATAGAATAGGCAGAGTCAGCTAGTCAGGAGAAATGCTCTGGAAATGCCACATATATTTAGCCTGCCACTTATATTTCGGTCTCGGGTTCGGATTTAGATCAGAGCAAGGAGTCCCTCCAAAAGGCATCGGCGGCTGTCACTTGATATTCCTATTTAAGGGCCACCCCCAGAGCTGTCACTTGATATTCAACTCCCTTCCCTGTGACTCAAAAGGCCTTTTTGTTGGCTGCTAATAACTGCATTTTGGCCAAACTGCAGGAGGCAGTGGAAGACAGGAGTGCCTGCCGTGCTCTAGTCCATGGGGTCACGAAGAGTCAGACATGACTAAACGACAACAAATAATTACTTTGTTATTGTAAAAACTGCAACCGTTATTTGCGATAATAGCTGTAATCTTTATTGCAATAATAACTACATTCGTTGTTGCAATAACTGCAATAGTTATTGTAATAATAACTGCAATTATTGCAATAATGGCAACCATCATTGTAGTACTAACGGCGATCATTATTGCGATAATAATGGCACTCATTATTGTATGCAATTATTTTTGTAATAATACCTGCCACCATTATTGTAATAACTGTAACCGTTATTGTAATAATTGAAATTATTTTTCCAAGGGCCAAGTAGGAGCCGGCCCCAAATGTTTCCAGGCGGAAATAAGAATAAAGCCACTCAAGAGAAGAGGAGCCCCAGAGCAAGATGCTTTTATTGGCGAATAATATTTCTGCTTTCCTCATTCCTCCGCACACGTCTTCATCCGCTGCTCTGTTTAGCCGCCAGCCGCTTGTCTCGCTCCTCTGCGATAGTGAGGCGGATGCCTTTCCCACGAGGCAGCGAGATCCACGGCTTGTTGCCCTGGAAGGAGCGATAAGAGGCACTTATTATTATTGTTATTGGACTGATTAGCCCAATCTTTTTCAACCTGCACTCTCATTGAAACAAACTGAGTGCAATTTAAACCAAATCCAAATTTCACGCCCCAAACGGACTCCAGCTCAGTGCACTCTTAACGTGCTCAGGAGAACTCCGAACTTGATGAAATCGTAGTTACAGGTAGGTAGCCGTGTTGGTCTGCCGTATTCAAAACAAAATTAAAAAAAGTAACTTAGTTGGTCTCCAAGGTGCTACTGGAAGGATTTTTTTTATTTTGATGAAGTTGGTTCTCCTTGGTGTCGCATTACATTCCCCCCATTAATATCAGGTCATGCCTCACAAATATCCTTGCATTACAGTATACTTGCTTAAAAAAAACAAAAAAGAATTACATGCAAGAACAGAAATGGCACTGAACTGAATCAATTGGGTGGTGATTTATTTGGAATAGCTGTGGAAACAAATCCTTGAAAAATAAAAACAGGAGAATAATAAAAGTAAGAATATTTTAAAATGGAAATATAATTTTTTAATAAAAAAATGCAGAGGAGAGCATGAATTAAAATAATTTCAAAAATGGAAATATGGCCAGTGCCCACCTTGCCAATGACGAAGATGTTGGAGAGTCTGGTGGCGAAGCTGTTGCCATTGGTGTCCTTGACGTGGACCACGTCAAAGGAACCGGGGTGCCTCTCGCGGTTCGTGATTACCCCGATGCGCCCCAAGTTGGCACCCCCCGTCACCATGCAGAGGTTGCCTGTCAGAGAGAAGAGGGAGGGAAAGGGTCAGAAGGTGCCTGGGTCCTGCGAGGCGGAATTGGGACTGACAGGGGGGACAGATTAGATAGATAGACATACATATGCATGTATATGGAAATAATAAAATAAAACTGCTTCAAAAAATATGGGTGCTCTGGAAGGGAGCCTCCAGGGCCAGAGGCAGTCTCCCCCCATTGGGAAAGGATTCCGGCGCTCTCGACACGCTGAGAGGAACCGCTACCTGTGTCAAACTTGATGAAGTCGGTGATTTTGCCCGTCTGCAGGTCGACCTGGACGGTGTCGTTGACCTTGACCAGGGGGTCCGGGTAGCGGATGGTGCGGGCGTCGTGCGTCACCAGGCGGGGGGTGCCCTTGGTGCCCACCAGGATACGGCGCACCTTGCACAGCTTGTACTGCCGGGAGGAATGGGAGAAATTTGTCCTTTTGTCAATATTAAGAAAAGGCTCCCTCAACCTTGCCCCTCTAGATGTTTTTGAGACTACAATTCCCATCACCCCTGACCACTGGTCCTGCTATCTAGTGATCATGGGAGTTGTAGGCCAAAAACATCTGGAGGGCAGAAGTTGAGGAAGCCTGATTAAGAGGATACCAGAAAGGTGAGTCTTTCTGTGAAAACGGGATTTGAATCTGGTCTAACTCATGAGGGATTTAAATCACAAAAGCACTCCGAGCACTGATCATTCCTTCCTCTGGTTGTCCATCTTAAGCCAGCAAGGCTTTCGGTAAGAAAAGGATTCAAATCGAGTCCCCCAATTCTCACCTTGGCCTCCTCGGGGCTGATGCGGTGCACGGCAAAGCGCCCCTTGGTATCATAAACCAGGCGGAAGTGCTCACCCGTCTTCTCGATGCTGATCACGTCTGCGAGGAGAGAGGGCGGTCGTTACAGTGGGATGCCAGTGTGGTGCAACTGTCATGTAAACCCAGTTTTCCGCCCTGCAGAATGTCCCACCGCTGGAAATCGAGCATTTCAAACCCCGCTACTAGAAACCTAGGGCCTCACCCATGAAGCCCGCCGGGTAGGTGATGTCGGTGCGAACCTTGCCATCAATCTTGACAAAGCGCTGCATGCAGATCTTCTTGACCTCGTCGCCCGTCAGTGCATATTTGAGCCGGTTGCGGAGGAAAATCACGAGCGGGAGGCACTCACGCAACTTGTGGGGTCCTGTCGATGGGCGCGGCGCCTAGAACCCCAAAAAGAAAAGGGAAGGTTAGAGGGCGGCAAACCTAGAGCGCCTGAAACTGCAACTCCCAGAATCCGGTTGGCTTTGTTGCTATTATTATTATTATGATGCAACTGTGAGAAAATATCTGAAGGCAGCCATCTCTAGGGAAGCTTTTTCATGTGTATTATTTTTTTAAAAATCTATTTATAAAATATAGACAGACTTCCACTGGTCATGGAAGCTCAATAATCTATGTATTTATTTATTTAGTGTTTTATTCATGCATTTTCCCAGATGTTATTTTACATCCCTTCATTGTTTTGTCAGAATGTTCGACCGACTCACTAACTTATCCTTCCCCAAGATCCTTTATTTTTCTACATATTGTTATTTTGATCTATAATGTTGTGTTAGTTTCTCTATAACTTGTTATTATGCATTGTGTTCTAATTTTGCATTTTTCTGCTATAAACTATCCCGGGATGAACGGCGGGATTTAATAAGAAACCACAAAGAATTTATAGATTTAATATAAATTTATAGACTTAATAAGAAACCACAAGAAATTTATAGATTTAATAAACAACCACAAGGAATTGGAAATGTAAATAAGGGGAAAAAATTAAGGGTAAGGCGAAGGTAAAACGAAGAAGCCCTGGTGCAAACTAACGCCTGAAGTGCAAGGCTCTCCCTTTAAAAAGGCCTGTAAAAAGTAATTACAAAAAGATACTTGCAAAGACTCCCGTCAGCTTGTCCAGCATCCAGTGTTTGGGGGCTGCCACCCGTTTCAGGTGCTTCTTGGGTCCTCGAGCCTGAGGGGGCGAAAGCAGGCAAAGGGCGTGGGTTCTAATCTGCCCGGATGTTTAAGCAGATCATTCTCGCAAGGCGGCGGGCTGCACTAGATGACCCTCGGGCCCCTTCCAGCCGCCCCTGTTCTATGAACCCGCCCCAGCTCTTCAGTAATCGCCATTTTAATTTATTCCCATTTAGTCGAGCATCCTTGGGCTCCCCTTCTCCCTTAGGGCAACCCACCCAGCCCCGCTCCTGCGCCCCAGTCCAGTGGCAGGCAGTTCCCCAGGCTCCTTCCCAAGCGATCGCTTTCCCCAGATGTTGTTGGACTACAACTCCCATCATCCCTGAGCTCTGGCCTTGCTAGCTAGGGGTGATGGGAGTTGTAATCCAACAACATCTGGGGACTCACAAGTTGAGAAAGACTGGTTTAGAGGGCATGTCTGGCCGGCGGCCTGGTTCCCTGCGGCCCGTACAGCGCATGCTCGCACCCCCCCCCCCCCAAGACCGAGAGAGCCCAGACGCGGCGCTTCCGTTTCCCCGCCCCATGGAAGAGTGGCGTCTCCCGCGCCCCCAGCTCCACCGACCCATGCCCTAAGCACTCACCATGGCTGCGGGCTCTCGACGCAAAAGGAGAGCACTTCTGCCGGCCGGGGGTTATATATCCGGGTCGGAAAGGGCGGGGTGACGAAGCATTACGCAGCCCGCAGCGACGCCTGGTGAATGGGAGCGGCATCGTACCGCGCGGGGGCTTCGCAGCCAATGTAATGCGGAAATGGGATCCCGAGAAGCATCTGAAGCACCCTGAAATGGAAAAATGGGATCCCCCAGGGGCATCTAGTCTGACCCTTGAAATGCAGGAATCTCCACCCAAAAGATAGAGCCGGGCCCCCAAGAGGCATCCAGTCCAGTCCCCCACGAACCGGGGACCAAGACGGATCTCTTCCTCGGCCCCGGGAGCAGGCTGTTCCCCCCCCCCTCCCCGCCTCCGACCCAAACTCTCTGAGCCCTGTTCGTGCACAGACACCCCGACACCATTTTGGGGGGATGAAATCCCGTTTTATTTCACGGAAGACGAGAGCGGCTACGGAAATAACACCACGCTTTTATCCTTTGTTTTGTGTCGTCCGCCTTCGGCGCGTCCAGAGAAATCGTGCCCAGTCAGAAAGGGATCCGAGGGTCATCCAGTCCAACCCGCCAGCAAGGCAGGTATCTTTCTGGGGAGAAAGGGGCTAGTCTGTTGGCGCGCCGACTGGCAGCTCCACGATCCGGACCTAGTCCTGCGAATGCAAAGCGGATAGTTCATGGCCAGGCATGGAATTCACAAAGGTAGGCTGCGTCTGGCCCTGGGGACTCCAGCGCTTATCACAGGGAGGCAGGTAGAGTGCTCCTGACCCTGGAGGTTCAACTGTAATATAGTAGGAGCCTCTTAGCACAGGATAGCAGATAGACTGCCCTGGCCCTGGAGGCCCCACCTCTTATCACAGGGAAGCAGGTAGACTGCCTCTGGCATGTGGAAGGGGGACGGGGCTGGGGGTGGGAGGGGGATTAGCTCAGCTCGTCCTGGGTGGGCTGCCGGCGACGTAGATGAAGTACCCTGTGAGAGAGGAGCACAAAAGAGGGAGCTGAGGCACGGCAAGATTTATTTGTCACTGTGACCCATCATAAAAGTTTGCAAAGCTCTGTTATACAATCACAAAATCTATAAATATATGTATAGCTCAGTTGATAGAGTACAAGACTGTAATAATAATAATAATAATAAAATTTATACCACATCCATCTGGCTGGGTTTCTCCTCTTAATCTCATGGTTGTGGGTTCGAGCCCCAATTTGGGCAAAAGATTCCTGCCTAGATGACCCGAGGTGTCCCTTCCAACTCTGCAGTTCTAGAATTCTATGATTCTGTGTCATCTATAAAGACACACACATTTTATATAGAGCGCCCTTTATCCCAAGATGGTTGATTTCCGTCTGTCTATGGATGTATATATCCGTATATATTATATATTATATACACACACACACATACACCATATATATATATATATATACACACACACACACACACACACACATACACACACGCATATATAAATACAGCGCTTTTTTCTGGGGGGATGCAGGGGTGTGCATACCCCTAAAATTTTTCTGAATCTTTGTATATCTCTGCCTATAAATAATCTCTACGTTTCAATGATCTCTCCCTGTGTCAATATCATACCTGCACACCCCCCCACACGTATAAACGTTCTCTGTGAGCTCCTGGAGGTGCTGCACTCTGCTCGTGCCCCGAGGTGCCCTCTCCTGCGTGGGAGGCAGCCGGCACCCACCTTCGGGCCTGTTGGTGGTGTGGTCGCAGGTGGGGCGGGCTGTGGACGGTGACGCCTGGGAGCTGCAGTTCCTCGCCCAGGTGAGGTTCTGGTTGGCATCCACTGCTCACCCACACCAGCCCTCCTCGAAGGGGCTCATGTGGAAGGTCTCTGGGGGAGAAAGGCAGGTGAGGGGGGCGGTCCCAGGGTGCCTTTTCCACCCTCCCCCACTTCCGGTGGTCCCCCCGGCCCCCAATACCCTCCAACTGCTCACCGCAACCCTGTTCGTTGCCACAGTCCTCGGTGCCATCACAATGACGGACAGGGGCCACATAGGCGCTTGGCCGGCACGGGTGCTTGCCTGGGGCGCAGCTCCAGGGACTTGGAAATGTTGGGATGGTGAATGGGGAGTCTCCAAGCCCAGAGGCAGTCTATCTGGTTGGCGGAAAAGAAAGCCTTACTTTGGGGGCCACAGTTCCTGAACTGCACATCGTCCAGCGCCACACTCGCCACTGAGGAGAAGGTCGCCTGTGGAGGGGGAGGCAGTGCTCTTGACATGCTCCAGAGAAGGCGCCGGCCAGGGAGAGCGAGGAGCCCAAGGCCCACCTAGAAACGGCCGTGGACACTTCCAGTGTAGGCCAGCAGGGGGCGCCAAGCACCAGAGGACGAGGCGGGGCTTCGCCACAGGGGACAATGTGGCTCAGCTCCAATGAGAAGCTCCCGTTGAGTCTTACAGGGGAAGGGCAGAGGGGTGAGGAATCCAGGGGTCATCTAGACTGACCCCGTGAGGATTGCAAATTGCCATCTGGTCTCAGCCGCTCTCGTTTTTATCAGTCCCCAATGGGGGACAGGAAGGTGGGCATCAGTAAATGATAAGAATGGTTCCAGCCTGAGGGGAGGTCGGGGGCACCAGGTCAAAGGGGTGCTCTAACTGCTAAGCAATGCTTCCCCTCCCTTCAAATGAAGCACATTTACCCTGGTCGGTGCCCAGCGTGTGGTTGAAGGGGGGGTTGGCGCCGCACGCCCAGCCTCCGCCCTGTCCTGGGCGCCACCGGTACCCAGACATGCTAATGTCCTCCCAGCCGCAGGTGGTGCCTTCAAAGTTGCAGGCCAAGGTGGTGCCAACCCATTCCGGTAGCCTGGAAGGAGAAGGAATCAGGCGCCCTGAGCAAGCTACAGTTCCCAGCATATTCTGGGCACCAAGTGCCCTTAGGAGACCCCTGTTCCCCCCCATGAGCTACAGTTCCCAGAGTTCTCAAAGAAGAGAAATGGGCTTGGGAACTGTAGTTCTGTCAAGGGAATCGCAACCCTCAATGCCCAGAGCAAGCAATCATTTCCAGGGTGCTTCGGGGGACATTGTGGGAACTGTAGTTTGTTCAGTTTCCCAAGGAGACCCTCTCAGAGCTATAACTCCCAGTGTTCCCTTGGAAAGGCTGTGTGGAATTTTCTCCTCCCGTACGAAACTACAGTTCCCAGGGTGCTCCCAGATTCCTTTGGCGACGCCAAAACTTACCGCAATGGCTCTCGTCAGAGCAATCCCAGCAGTTGCAGGCGAAGTTGCAGGCGCTGGAGCTTGAGGCGCCCCAGCTAGGAAATGGAGGCCCAGCTGGGGGGGGGGGCGGAGGGGAAAGTGCCATTAAAAGGGGAGGAAGAGTGAGAGAGACAGGGAGCATCCTAGAATGGAAGAGATGGAAGGGCCTCAAGGGTGATCTAGTCCAACCCACTGCAAGGAAGCTCGGAGCTAGAATTCCCAGGACTTTGGAAATTGAGAGAGGGAAGAGAGAGAGGGACAGGATTCGCAGCCCCCGTCTCCCTTTGCCCCCCGGCTCACCCCAGCCCAGCAGGGCACCCCACAGCACCCACAGGCGCGCCATCCTCCCAGCAGCGCCCAGTAGGACAGATAAGCCCCCAACTTACCTGTGCGCCGGCAGGGTGAGGCGTGCCAAAAGCCGGCGGGGCGGAGGCAGAAACCAGGACTTTGGCCCCTGCACCCCAAAAGACGTGGGGCTCCCCTGGCCTCCCAGGCGCTTCTTCTGCTCTGTCGGAGCCGCCTGGGCCAGAGGCAGTCTACCTGGGCTGCTCCTGAGGGAGCTTGGAAGCAGTGCTCAGGGAAACGCTGCGAGGAGGAGGAGAATAAGGAGAAGGCGAATAATGAGGATAATCATTAATAGTAATAAGGAGAAACCAGGCCCCTCAGGCACGGTTGGGGATTAGGGGGTGGGGCTCCGGCCTTCCTTTTCCGCAGGGCCCCCCAACGGGGCGCCCACCTAACGAGGGAGACCAGCGCCACCCAACGGCCAGGCTAGGCCTCGCTGCCCTCAACCAACATGGCGGCAATGGTGAGTCTTCTGCCCTTTCTTCCCCCCTCTGGTCCCTTTCCCTCTTCCCCCAGGATCCCCCTCCCTCAACGCACATGCACAGCAGCCCCAGCAACAATAAAAATCTCGGCAGCAATAGGTTGACCTTTTGGCCAATCACAGGTTGGGCTGTGGGCGGAGCCAGCCATTTGGCGCTTCTTCTCTACACCTGTTTTCTCCTCAGTGTTTCTCTCACGCGAAGGAAGCTGGAAAGTTTTGTTGTGTCTTTAATTCTGTTGGCTGGGTGATACGGAAAGGGGGGGCATGTCTTCTTTACCTTCTTCTTCGCTACAATATATCCATTTATTCCAATTGTCAATGTCAAAAGGGACTAAAATCTATAAAATTCATAGAAAATCAACGTGCCAGTTTGCTCAATTTCTCTAGGACTCCATCACACCTCCCCTGTCCAGCATAATCCCTCCAGCAAGGTGTTAAGACCCTAATCCTGTCAAATCGCTCTGATCAGCCTTTCCTCCAGGCAATGTCAGGTGGCAGACTATGCATATTTGAGTTACAGATAGGTAGCCGTGTTGGTCTGTCATAGTCAAAACAAAAAAAATTCCTTCCAGTAGCACCTTAAAGACCAACTAAGTCAGTTCTTGGTATGAGCTTGGTTCAGTTCTTGGTATGTTAAATTATTATTATTATTATAAATCACACCCACCCAAGTGGGACATGGCCTCTTCCCCCCTAAGCCTTAACAGTATAGTATTTCTATTTATTTGAATTGGGGCGGGGAAGCTCCCCTTGGCTACAGCAACTCCAGAGTAACTGGCTGTGAGTTCAGATCTCCATTGCTTTCCGCCTCAGGCCGCCTTTGTGAGCCTAACCAAGGGTGACCAAGCAGTGTATTGAAAACTGTATCTGAAACAATATATTGAAAAAACTGTATCTGAACAATGAACCACTTCTTTAAGCAGTGGTTTTGTAACCAGGCACCATATTTTTCGCTCCATAAGATGCACCCGACCATAAGACGCACCTAGTTTTTAGAGCAAGAATACAAGGGTAAAAAAATCTTTAAAGGGAGCGCTGAGCAAAGCCTGTATGCATCCCAGTCTCTGCTCAGCGCTCCCTTTAAAGAGTCGCACGGAGCGTGGCTCTTGGGGGCTTTTCTGGTAGGTGGGGGAAGGGACTGATGGGCTGCCCTCTGTCCCTTCCCCCACCTCCCGAAAAGCCAGCAAGAGCCACACGCTCTTTAAGGAGCCAAGCGGAGTGTGTGTGTGCGGCTCTTGGGGAAAAACACATTTTTTCCAGTTAGTCGTATGATGGCTCATAGGGAAGGGAGGCTCCTTTCCCACTTTATTATTTCTTCCACTGCTATCTGTGCTTGACATATTATATGTCTGCTTTTACGTGGACCCCCTCTTTCCCTTCTTGTGAAAATAATCGACCCTACTGATATTTCTTAGGTCTGTTGAATTCCTGCTCTGAAAAGGAGGAGGAGGAAGCTTCGTCTGACGAAGGGAGAAGAGGAGGTATAGGAAAAGTCAGCTGCAGGCATGAAGGTAAAAGGGGGAAAATATAAATAGAAATTGACATATAACACTTAAGAATATTTTTTAACAACCCCAGTCCTGATATATCACACCGACCCCCCTAACCAGCACAGTACAGTACAGTAAAAATACAGTAAAGTATTTTTATTTATTTGATTGGGGTAGGGCAGCACCTTCTGGCTTCACTCATGTTAATGAGGTTTGTCTCCTTTTTCCTTTTCTTGTTAGGCTATCTAAAGGTGACAAAGCAATGTGCTGAAAACTTAATTTCTTCAGCTGAACCGTTGCTTTAACCAGGTAAATAATCAAGACACCGATTCTTTCACCTATCAATTTATCCACATAATCCAAGCAGAGATTAATTAGCATCCGAAAGTGGTACACTTGCACGTTACATCTTAAGATAAATGCTTTGGAAAAGGCATAAATTTAAAAAGATAATTAATTTACAAACAAATAATTGAATGCCCAGTGAATTAGATAGGCAGTGAGCTGGCTGATTTGTCTAATGGAGCATCCAAAAATCCAGTTTGGGTCTATAAGACCCAGTTTGCCCCCTCCCCCCAGCCTTAATGGCAACCCTCCATTACTTTCTGTTTGATTTTTTTAACAGATACTCTGAATTGAACACCACAAGAATAAATGGGGATCAGCCCCTGCTGTAGTGGACAGCACTAAAATTCTGCTAGCGGGTGCAGAATGCTGCAGCGAGGCTCCTCACGGGGTCTCTGCCATAGGAGCATATTCACCCAGTGCTTTTCCAGCTGCACTGGCATCCGGTGGAGTACAGGGTCAGATTTAAGGTGCTGCTTTTGACCTTTAAATCCCTTCACGGCCTAGGACCCTCGTACCTACGGGACCGCCTTTCCCGGTATGTCCCACTGACAAATAAATTACTATTTTAATTTCTCTATTGCTGCGTTGAATATTTCATTCCAGCTAAGCGTTAACCACAAGCAGGGTGCTACATTTTATGGTGCCGTGACTCGGATAAGTGGTCTGCTGGAACGCAGCCCCTTCGCCCTACTGGGCAGGGTACAAGAGGGAGGACCACGAACTGCTTACCCAAGCGCGCACTGGTACATTTTTCCAGGGGGAACGCAGAAGTCTCGTCTATCTGATACCCTGCTCACTGGCGGCGACGGACCGGGGGGAACCAGAGAAATAAACAGGGAACCAGCTAAGGGTAAGTGCACAAAGGGATTTGAGGCCCTCCAATTAATTGGGAGGAAGAGAAGTCTTGATCAAACTTCTGCGTCTCAGTAAGGGGGAACTGAGTACGCTAGGTGGTTGGGTACATCAGATGTTGGTCTGGTGGAGGAAAAGGGAAAATTGGGAGGTAGAGTGTGGTGAAGTATCTAGCGCATTGTATGTGTGAGAAAGTACAGAACAATCTGTAGCTGACCTGAGTGTGGAGTGGGTAGTACTTCGGTTCCCAGTAAGGCGACTTCATCTGGGCAAGGAACCTCACGAAGCAAGTGTGTGAGTGACTGAGTGGATACTTCACAGGGCCATACAATGGGAGTTGGGGGTTCAAAGGGGGAAAATACACCTCTTGAATGTATGTTAAAGAATTTTAAGAAAGCCTTCTCAGGGGCATATGGAGTCAAAATGACGCCAGAGCGCTTGAGAACGTTATGTGAATTAGAGTGGCCAAAACAAAATACTGGATGGCCATCTCAGGGAACCTTTGATATAAATTTAGTAAGCAAACTTTGGACTGATATCGCCAAAGAAACTGGAGGGTGCCCAGAACAATTTTCATATATAGATTCTTGACTGAGCACATTAAATAATAATCCTCCATGGATAAGGAAATGCAAAGTCAAACGATGCAAATTATTGGCTGTAAAAGCCGAAGCTAGGAAAGGAATCTTGCCAAATAAACTCAAACCCATTTTTGAGGGGCCAGAGGAAGAGGTGCTTTCACCTCCACCCTATGCGCCACGCCGAGGGGAGCCTAATCCAAACACTCCACCAGTTGTAACCCCAAGGCAAGAAACTGGAATGAATAATGGGGGTGGAGTCACAGAGCTTGATTCCTTGATAGATTATGATAAATATCTTCAGGAGGCATTGGAGTCCTATAATAAAGCCCAAGCAGAAGTGGTTATTCCACCTGTGACTCCTAATAGACCTCCATCTACAGTCTCCTTTAGTGGAACAACTGATTGCCCACCCCAAACCCCTGTACATCCAAGTCCCAGAGAACTATTACAGAAGTTACAGGGAGACCTTGATCGGTCAGCAAGCAATACAGCCAGGCGTATAAAGCTGCTAAAAGAACGCCTTGGGACAGATACCATCCCCTATGATTTGAGGCCCCTAGAGCAAAGTGAAGAGAAAGGTCACGTAGTAGCCCCTCTTAGAAGAGTATTTGATGCACTTGAGGAGCCTGCGCTGGTTAACGGGCAACTCGGACCACAGCCACCTCGAACTTCGACCCTGCAATATATTCCATTCACGACTACAGATCTGATGATTTGGAAAACACACACCCCATCTTTCACAGAAAAACCTCAGGCTATGATGGACTTGGTGACTTCAATAGTAAATACTCATAGTCCTACTTGGACAGATTGTCGCCAGCTCCTAAATACTCTTTTCACCACTGAGGAAAGGAGAGACATAATTGAAAAGGCACAGATATATTTGCGTGAGCAGGCCAGAGTGGGAAATATTTTTAATATTGATCGTCATCTTCAGGACAACTTTCCCTTGGAAGATCCTAATTGGGATCCAAACAATGCAATTCACCTGGCCAGACTTACCACCTACCGCCAGACACTTGTGCAAGGTATCCGCAGGGCATGCCAGAAGCCCACTAATATGTCTAAAGTCTCAGAAGTAGAACAAAAACCAAATGAGAGTCCGGGAGACTTTTTAGAGAGGCTGCAGGAAGCCTATCGTATATGGACTCCTTTTGACCCTGAAGCCCCTGAAAACAGCAGAATGATTACTGCTACATTTGTGGCCCAGTGCGCTTCTGACATTCGTAAGAAAATTCAGAAATCAGAAGGATGGGAAGGGATGCTGATGAGCCAAATTATGGCCATTGCACGTCGAGTTTATCGGAATAGGGATGAGGCTGAGAAACAAGAGAAGAAGAAGTGGCAGAAGGAAAAGATGGTAATGCTAGCCACAGCAGTGAAGCAAGACTACCGCCCCTTAAATGGAGGGAGAGGGCGAGGAAGGAATCCACCACTGGGAAGGAATCAATGTGCAAATTGCAAGAAGGAGGGTCACTGGAAGCGGGAGTGTCCTGAACCCTTGAGGTTGGAAGAAGTACGCCCAGGCCCAGGCCCAGGCTCCGGCCCAAGAAACCAGGGACGGGGACGGGGAATGATCCGAGATGGAAGATATCAGAGACCTGGACAAGGACGGAGTAGAGACAATTTCATTGGACTGGCAGAAGAGGATTTTACCCAAGACTAGGAACGACCGGACTCCATAAAGTTAGGCTTCCAGGAGCCCACGATCACGATTCAATTAGGGAGCCATTTAATAGACTTTATGATAGATACTGGGGCTGAATACTCAGTACTCCCAGAACTATTGCAGAAAAAGGCATCCAAAAGTGTAGTCATTAAAAGTGCCACTGGACAGTCAGCTAAGAGGTCTTTCCTCCAACCTTTGGAATGCCAGATTGGGGGACATCGTTTAACCCATCAGTTTTTGTATATACCTGAGTGTCCAATACCTCTCTTAGGCAGAGATATGCTGTCCAAATTGCAGGCCCAAATCACTTTCACTCCTCGAGGTCCAGAAATGAAACTGCCATCAAAAGCAGCAGGAATAATTACCCTATCAGTACCTAAGGAACAATCATGGCGCCTAATGTCAGCCTTGCAAGTCCAACCCACATTGGATACAGAATTAAACAAGCTCCTCCGAACTCTACAGGTGCCACCAGGAGTATGGGCCGAAAATAGCCCACCAGGAATGGCTAAGAATATAGCTCCAATTGTAGTAACCCTAAAACCTATGGCTACCCCTGTATCTGTAAAGCAATATCCCTTACCCCGGCGAGCAGCAGAGGCCATCCAGAAACATTTAGACCGCCTATTAAAATATGGTCTGCTTAAGCCCTGCCAATCAGAATGGAACACACCCCTTTTGCCTGTTCGAAAACCTGGGACAGATGAATACAGGCCAGTACAGGACTTGAGGCTCGTAAACCAGGCTATCGAGACCTTGCACCCAAATGTACCAAACCCATATACCTTGCTGAGTTTGATCCCACCAGAAGCAACATTTTTTACTGTATTGGACTTGAAAGATGCATTCTTCTGTTGCCGGCTGGCACCACAGAGCCAACCTATATTTGCCTTCCAGTGGGAAGACCCTTTGACAGGAACAAAAGGCCAGCTAACCTGGACAAGATTGCCCCAGGGATTCAAAAATTCCCCAACTTTATTTGGCACTGCCTTGACGAAGGATCTAACAAGTTACCCCTCAATACCGGGAGAAAAGGTGGTTCTGCAATATGTAGACGACCTTATACTAGCGGCAAAGGATTTTGATACCTGTAAAGAAGGGACAGAGGAACTGCTCCACTTGCTCTGGGAAGCTGGCTACCGAGTTTCCCAGAAAAAGGCACAGTTATGTTTAGAAAAGGTCAAATATTTGGGCTTTGACATCTCACACCAACAACGAGCATTGAGACCAGAGAGGAAAGAAGCTATTTGCCTTATCAAGGAACCTACCACAAGAAAACAACTCAGGGGATTCCTGGGAACAGCAGGGTTTTGTAGACTATGGATACCTGATTTCAGCAGTCTGGCCAAGCCCTTACATGAAAGCACTCAAGGTGCAGAAAAGGACCCATTCGTATGGGGACCTGAGCAGAAACAAGCCTTTTTAGTTATCAAACAACGACTTATGGAGGCACCAGCCCTTGGATTGCCTAATTCGGAAAAACCCTTTCAGCTGTATGTACATGAACAGAATGGGATTGCAGCGGCAGTCCTGACCCAGAGATTAGGAAGTTGGAACCGTCCAGTAGCTTATTTGTCTAAACAATTGGACTCAGTAGCAAAAGGATGGCCTCCATGCCTAAGGGCAGTAGCGGCCACTGCAAGCCTTGTCAAAGAAGCTGATAAATTTACCTTCGGCCAGACGATGTATGTGAATGTACCTCATGCTGTTCTGACACTCATGGAATATAAGGGTAGTTATTGGCTAACGAACCCAAGGATGGCTAGATACCAAGGCCTATTGTGTGAAAATCCCAGGATTCATCTACGAGTAGTGAATATGCTCAATCCAGCGACTTTGCTGCCCCTACCAGAGGTAGATGATGAAGAATCACATGATTGTCTCCAAATAATGGATGACGTTTATTCCAGTAGACCCGATCTGAAAGATGAGCCATTGAAAAATCCAGATGTTGTATATTATACTGATGGTAGCAGTTACCTGCACGAAGGTGCCAGACGAGCAGGATATGCTGTGGTCACCAATGAGGAAGTTGTGGAAGCTGAAGCTTTGCCTGCTGGCACCTCAGCACAAAAAGCTGAACTTATAGGTTTAACTAGAGCTCTGCAATTGGCAGCCGGATGTAAGGCAAACATCTATACTGATTCTAAATATGCCTTCTTAACCCTGCATGCACATGGAGCTCTATGGAAAGAAAGAGGTCTAATCGGAGCCCACGGGAAGGCCTTGAAATATGGACCTGAAGTAGAAATCCTGTTGGAAGCAGTATGGGCTCCAGAACAGATTGCTGTAATGCACTGCAAAGGTCATGGACGAGGAAGGGATCCAATAACCAGAGGAAATCATGCTGCTGACAAAGCAGCCCGAGAGGCAGCCCAAAAGCCTGTGGGAGGATTTATAGCAGCCCTCATACCAGAGGTAGTTCCAGAAGAAGTTAAACCTCACTATACCCCAGAAGAGAGGAAGTGGGCTGAACAGGAAGGAGCGGTTGTGAAGGACGGTTGGATGATCCTGCCGGACAATAGGATTTATGTACCTCATCATCTAGCAGGCACAATTGTAAGAAATTATCATGAATCTACTCACCTTGGCGGTACTGCAACCAGAGAGAGTCTCAGTCGGAAGTTGTATATTATTAATCTATCACAATTAGCAACTTGCATTTCACAGAAATGTGTTCTTTGTGCTAAAAACAATCCCAGGCAGGGACCGGTACAACCTCCTTGAATTCAGCATGTGGGATACGTCCCCATGGAAAGCCTAATTGTGGACTTCACAGAGCTGGTCCCTTCTAAGGGATTCAAGTATCTCCTTGTGTTTGTAGATACTCTTACCGGATGGGTTGAAGCTTTTCCCACCCGAACTGAAAAGGCACGAGAGGTAACTAAGAGACTCCTCACTGAATTGATCCTGAGGTTTGGATTACCTAGATGCATTGGAAGTGATAATGGGCCAGCGTTCATTGATCAAGTAGTACAAGAAGTATGTCGAGTCCTACAAGTGAAATGGAGACTGCATGCAGCATATAGGCCTCAGAGTTCAGGGAAAACTGAAAGAATGAATCGGACTCTGAAAACCCAATTGGCAAAATTAACCCAGGAAACGGGATTGGGATGGGTAGATGTGTTACCCATAACACTGTTTCGTGTTCGGTGTGCACCCACAAAAAGACTTAAGTTGTCATCTTTTGAGCTCCTGTATGGGAGGCCGCCCTCCTTTGTTCAGGATATTCCAGCTGACCTTAAACAAATAGGAGACCATGTGACACAGGGACAAGTGCAATCTCTCTCCCGTGTTTTTGTTTCTCTTAACAGGTGGGCCCTCGAGCGCACGCCGTGCAGCATTGCCGAGCCGATTCATCAGTTCCAGGCTGGCGATAGCGTATGGGTGAAAGAGTGGAAACGCGATCCACTTGCACCTAAGTGGCGTGGACCTTACACCGTCTTGCTCTCTACAACAGCGGTGAAGGTAGCTGAGGTGACCCCCTGGATTCATCACTCCCGTTTGAAGAAGTCCGAAGGCAGTTGGACGTGCAAAGGTGACCCCTCTAATCCTTTAAAACTGACTCTCTCCAAAAACCCCTGTATCTAGCCCTACCCGGAACGGGCTAGGTCACGGGCCTGCTGCAGCCACGACCTGGATGCTGGCTGACCTGCGCACGCCTGAAGCTTGAGGAGCATCTGAACCAGCGACTGTGAACGGGAAGATTCTCTTATACAATTGATTGACTGCCCCCTTGTGGAACAATTATAAGGGATATTACTCATTGGGGATCCTCGGGATATATGTTTTGGTCTTGGTGGTTCCCCATTTCTGTCACTGGGGGAATTATATTGGGGCTAATATTTATTTGCTATCACAATAAGGTAATCTTTTGTGGAAGGAATGCATATGCTAGACATCAACATGATTTTATTATTAATCCTGATCCCTTGGGAAGGGGAAGGGTCCTTGAATCTGACCAAATTTGCTAAATATGGATTCCGCCATGACCACAATATGTGGGTAGGCTTAGCTGAGATGGTAGCCAATGTTGCAAATAGGACTAATTGCCTTGTTTGCTCTCTTGGGCCAGATGATTCAGAGGGAGGTATGCCCTTATTACCAATACCATTAAGTGCCATTGGTATGGTAAGCGAAATGCCACACCAAACAGAAGTACAGAATTTCCCCGGATGGAACTCAACTAAACCAATACGAGTTATACCTGTGCAAGGGGAATTCTGTGTGCATAAATCATCAGATGCAGCTGATCCTACCATGATAGGCTCTTCTCATTGCCACTATACTTGGGATTATATTAAGAATAGTCAAACCTGGGCAAACGGTACTACCTATCGAACTCGGAATACCTTGCCCTGTGCACCTCCTTTTATTCATGCATGGAAAATGGTGTGGAACATAACTGTGACAGAAAAAGGCAATCTAACATACTGCACAGTGAATTCTCTACCCCTTTTGATATTTCGCCTTATGCACTCCACGTACCAAAAACCTCAGACCTGATGGTTGTGGTGGATATGTGGAGAATGGGCATACAAGAAACTCCCTTCCAAATGGAGTGGGACTTGTTTCTTGGGATGGGTATTACCACCAATGTGGATTATGCCCACTAGTTCGGCCAAGCGTACACGAAGAAACGCTGATATTTCTCATATAGCAGGAGGAAGTACCCAAAGTTGGAGCGATACTGATGATTGGCCACCAGAGCGCATTATAGCCTATTATGATCCTGCCTCCTGGAATCCTGGTGAGCTCATACAAGGGGCACAGGATCCTATTTATAATCTAAACAGAATAATTCGATTGCAAGCAGTAGTGGAACTTGTAACCAATGCAACGGCCCAGAGTTTGAGACTTATTACACAACAGTTGGATGAAAGTAGAAAATGGGAATGGATTATGTACTTGCCAGGCAGGGAGGCCTATGTGGAGTCTTGAACTTGACAGGGAATGCCTGTTGCTTTAACATTTCTGATAATGGTGAGGCAATCCGTGTGTTGGCCACAAAGATGGAGAATATAGCACATGTCCCAGTACAAACATGGGAAGGATGGGATATGGGATGGCTCACCAATTGGTTACCTAATGTCGCAGGACTCAAAGGGATACTATTGTCTTGCTTGTTTTTCTTGACAGTAGTAGTAATGGTTTTATGTATGATGCCATGTATCATTTGGTGTTTTAGAAGTACAATTAGCAAGATGATTTCAAATGAAACTTTACCTCATATCATGGCCCTATACAGAGCTTTACCTCAGGAATATGATGAAGGTCAAGCTATCAAGGACACTTGGGATGAAGGTCCTTGAGCTTGAAAGGGGGGAATGAGGCATCTAATCATAAGCCTGCATTTTTATCAAAGCTTATATGTTTGATCAGGGCTTGTATTTTAAAATGAGCTTAAAGATTTTCAAATGTTTCATGCCAGGCAGAAGTCCAGCTGCCTAAGAACCTTGACAATGTTTTTCCTCCTAGACAAGGGGGCCCCCTGATTTATAGCAGAAAACAATTCTCAAAGTCGTAAAAAGGGAATTACAGGCTGAGAGCAGGACACTGACCTTGCATGTTACAGAGTACAATTAAGCTGTAAGAGTGGTCAAAATTAAGAGTGGGTAAATAGTAAAATAACACCATGTGCCTCCCATTAAACTTGAGCCATATTTTCCTAAGGTTAAAAGGTCGAGAGCAGTGAAAAAGGCAACTGGCTTGGCTGGAGAAGATAGGTTTCTTCCTATCTTATTTTGAGGCTGGAAACTGTTCCTTCCTTTTTTACTTTGAGAAGATTTCTTTTCCTTTTAAAAGGTTATTTATGTATTAAATATATTGGCTTAAATGTAATTATGCAAAGGATTTAAGAAATGCTAGATTCTTATTTCATATAGTTGTAAGAGTTGTAACTATCCTGAAATTAAGTCAGCCACCAGCCCAGCCCCCCTGCCAAGCAGGAAACATCATTAGATATATGGTTGTCAGGCCTTTTGTTTAGAGACCTCCAAATGAAGGAGATCTTTCAATGATGATGTGAACTCAAGATCCTTGAAGATAAAAAGTTAAGATTAACCATCTGTTTTGGAAGGCAATAGGGCAAGGAGGGCAAGAGGTGAGCTGGTAATTAAGATTCCTTGTTGAGACACATGTAAGATATATTACTACTTATTTGTCATTTATAGATATAAGAATATATAGCTTTTTGTGTCCCATAAAAGGGCGAAAGGAAATGGGTGTATCTTTTGTGATTGGTTCTAGCAAACAGCCAATAGGAATTTCAACCAGGCTGATTGGACAGAGGCAGCCACAGGAGGAGCAAGGGGGCTGGATTAAGGAAATATAAGTGCTGGCCAGAATGGCAGGAGGCCAGGCCAGAGCTTGGTAACCATATACCACTGTGCCTCTCATTTATTTGTCTGACAAATAAATTACTATTTTAATTTCTCTATTGCTGCGTTGAATATTTCATTCCAGCTAAGCGTTAACCACAAGCAGGGTGCTACACCACGGAGGACCTTAAGGTCCATAAATAGCAACACCCTAGTGGTCCCGGGCCCTAAGGAAGTTAGATTGGCTTCAATCAGAGCCTGGGCCTTTTCAACTCTGGCTCTGGCCTGGTGGAACGCTCTGCCTCATGAGACCAGGGCCCTGCAGGATCTGATTTCTTTCCGCAGGGCCTGTAAGAGAGTTGTTCCACCTGGCCTTTGGCTTGGAGCCAATTTTATTCCCTCCCCCTCTTTTTTCTTTTCCTTTCTCCTCCTGCGATGAGGCTACATTTTAATATTTTAATGCTTCAATATTTTAATGTTGTATTTTAATTTTGTTTTTAAGTTGTATTCATTCAACTTATTTTATTATTGCTTGTTAGCCGCCCTGAGCCCGGCCTTGGCTGGGGAGGGCGGGGTATAAATAAAAATTATTATTATTATTACAGTGGTGCCTCGCTAGACGAAAAGAATTCGTTCCGCGATTCTCTTCGTCTAGCGGTTTTTTTCATCTTGCGAAGCAAGCCCATTGACAGCTTAGCGGATTAGCGCTACAGCTGTCAAGCGGCTTCCAGCGATCAGCTGTTAAGCGGCTTATCAGCGGAACAGCTGATAAGCGGCTTAGTGGCTTAAGAAAAGGGCGGAAAAAGCGGAAAAAAACCCTTGGGGGATGCAAGATTTTTTCGTTTTGCGAAGCAACCCCATAGGGAAATTCATTTTGCGAAGCGCCTCCAAAACGGAAAACCCTTTCGTCTAGCGGGTTTTCCGTCTTGTGAGGTGTTCGTCTTGCGGGGCACCACTGTATTATTAAAAGCCATTTGAGTAATTCAGATTAATAAAGTAGGAATAATTAATATGTACAAACCAGCAACTTCTCACCAGTTTTGGACACTTGCAGCAGCTTGCAATGTTAAGAGACGTGCTCTAAAGAAAAGCAGTTTCTACATTTATGAGCCTTCAGAGTAGGCTCATGTTTTTTCCTTTGCCTGGAGGTATAAATGTTGTTAGCATATGTGCAATCACCCTGAGAACTTCAGGCAGCACTTCCTCTGCTCTCAGTCAGCAAAAGGGGATGGCAAGGGGTGCTTCATGGCATAACTTAATTTGCAGCTGCAGGAGAAGTGTGGATCCCTCAGCCATACCTAAATAGCCTTCAAAGTGCCATTTAAGAGTGCAGCATCTAGCTGTGCTGTAGACACAAAGGTTGTGGGGTTGATCCCCGTAAGGGACATCTGCAGATTCCTGCCTTGTAGTGTAGCCTTTTCAGGCTTTGCCTTCGGGTGGGAAGAGCATTGTGCCCGGGACAGGGAAGTGGGAATCAAGCAGACACTCAAGGGTTTATCCAGAGAAAGAGCTTTATTACTACCTTTATTACTCCTTGGTAGAAGGAGCAAGAGTAATAACTCACAAGCTTAGCACAAGTTCACAGCCATTTGCACAGAGCATATATTCCCCTCCAGTTCCCTCCCCCTTCTCCCCCTCCTCAGGAGTCTTGCCTCATGAGTTTCCCTGAGCATAAACAGAAAGCTTCTGTCTTGGGACTCTTGGGACTCTTGGTGCCCTTCCCAGGAAAGGGGAATGAGAAGTCAAGGGGGTTGCGTTTCAGCATGTCCAAGATGTGTTGCAACTGGATGAGATAAGACTCAGTTCTCAGGCCTGCTTATTCTTGGCATTGATAGAGTCTATTCATTAGCTTCTTGAAGCTCTCTCATACTGATAAAAATAACGTTTTGCCTATGCAGCAGCATCTTGTAAGCAGAGAAGAGCAGAGAAAAGCTGAAGCTGTGGATTTTTAAAAGAGAGAAAGGGAAAATTTGGTTTTGAGGCCTGGTGTGAAGTCTTGAGGCCTGGGGTGATTTCGGGCCTAGGTGGGGTCACCTGTCCTCACCTCCTTCAGTAGCAGATTGGACTAGATGACCCTTGGGGTCCCTTCCCAATATATACTCACCCACTCACCCACCATCTTTGGAAAGTGCTTCAGAAAGAAGAAAGAGAAATAGCATTCCTTTAAGTTAGTTGTAGTTGTTGGCATGCAGAGGGTCGCAAGGCCAGCTGGGTAGCCCCAGCTGGGTCGTCTCCTTCCAGCCGTCCTGCTGCAAAGACCCATCTGCCTCTGCTCCAGTGTAAATCAGCGACCCAGGCTTCAAAGCCAGGGTACACTATATCAGCCGAGTGAACTGCGCACACAGAATAGGTGTGAGGCTTGTGGAAGCATACTACAACTATGGATTTATTAATCATAAATCAGGAAAAAGAAACATGTCATCTCTCTCTTTGTCCTCTCAGAGAGATAGAGAGAAGCAAAAGCTATGCAGTGGTACTTCGGGTTACAGACGCTAACCCAGAAATAGTACCTCGGGTTAAGAACTTTGCTTCAGGATGAGAACAGAAATCGTGCCGTGGCACCAGCGGGAGGTCCCATTAGCTAAAGTGGTACCTCAGGTTAAGATCAGTTTCAGGTTAAGAACGTACCTTCAGAACGAATTAAGTTCCTAACCTGAGGTACCAGTGTATTTATTATTAGGTTGAAAATTGTAACTAAGGACAAGCAAGTAAGTGTCCTCACAGGCCTTGGGATCTAGCTCCTGACTTTAGGAGATCCAATCTTTTATCTTATCTAAATAATGTTCCTTGCCTATCATGGTGATAGAAAACCATTTAGCAGAAAATCAGCTAAATGAAAGTGTTGGAGTGTGCAGCTTTGTGACAGAAAGCAAACTGGTTCTCCTTTGTTCCCTTTTGCCACTCCTGTCTTTGTGCCCTTCTAGCAAGCCCTTCCCTATTTCTGGAACAAGTTGCTCCTTTCTATTCGCCCTTGCTTACTTACTTCCTCATTCTGTTTCAAATCCTTCATTAAGCTTTCATTCACTCGTTCATAAACTGTGTGCTTCCTCCAAACTTGAAGACTCAGGACTAAAAATGGATTTAAGTATATTCAGTGTGAAAGTTCTCACCTTGGCTACCTTAGCCTTCACCAAGTAAAAAAATGAAATGAGTATTTGTAACTTTTTGGAATGATACTCAGGCTTGTGCTTCAGTTAACAGACAGCCTTTTTGTTCATTACTTGCATCAGAACATAGTTCATGGATGGCATTGTTAAATACCAATTTGTTGATCTTGGCGTTCACAAGAGAAGGAGGCAATCTCCCTTGTATTCAAGGTTTCTCAGCACCTTGAATTGTACTTAGAAAATATTCTAGTCTTTTGAGAGGTGCTACATCAGAGAAAGCTTCCAGGCAGTGTTCAGTGGCAGCTACAATCAGAGTGCACTACAGTAGTATAGCTTCTCTTGGAAAGTCTTTCCATATCTGTATTGGCATTTGTACAACTTCTGCTGCCTTCAGCATCCTTTGCAACGCTCCTGGGCTCCTTTAACCTTTGCCCAGCTGTATTGTGTAGTCTATGGCCACACTCGCTTTGTGATCATGATCTCAGCAGCAGCTTTGGAAATTTGCCATGTGTCTGACACCTTTTGCACCTGCCTATCAACTACTACAACAACTCTTGGGAGAAAAGCAATGACAAACCTAGACAGCATCTTAAAAAGCAGAGACATCACCTTGCCAACAAAGGTCCGTATGGTTAAGGTTATGGTATTCCCAGTAGTGATGTATGGAAGTGAGAGCTGGACCATAAAGAAGGCTGATCGCCGAACAATTGATGCTTTTGAATTATGGTGCTGGAGGAGACTCTTGAGAGTCCCATGGACTGCAAGAAGATCAAATGTATCCATTCTTAAGGAAATCAGCCCTGAGTGCTCACTGGAAGGACAGATCCTGAAGCTGAGACTCCAATACTTTGGCCACAGCATGAGAAGAGAAGACTCCCTGTGTTAAGTTGTGGGTGAATATATCAGACAACACAGTGATTCTTCAAACAGCTCTTGTTTATTCACAGGCCAGAACAGAACTGAAATGAAGGGTTCAGTCAGCCTGCTTATATAGAGCTCCAGTACAATGTAACAACTTTCTGTAACTATCCAATCACTTAACGTCACTTTCGATCCCATATTTGCATAACTACAGTATCCCCCTTCTGGCCCAGGGTGAGAACCTCAGTACATAACACCCCTCCCCACCGAGATAAGGCGTTAGTTACAATCGTAATGGTTTCCTTATATACAGCACTACACGTAATGGTTCAATTAGGCACAAAAGCATATCGGTTACATTTTACCTACATCCATTAGACCGGCAGTATTACATGTCCAACAACATAGTTCTTTAAATAAGTTGGGCGCCTGGAAACTCTGCCAGACTGCCAGGGACTGATATCCAAGTCCGGGGGGGGGGCAATTCTTGCTGAGGCTGTGGCGTGACCCTAGGTGGCATTGAAACCAAGTCCCCTGGATCCGCTGCTGTGGGTGGAACCTCCGCAAGTGGAGTTGGCGGAATGTCAGGCACGGCAGTGGTCTGAGTCTGTGGGAAGTCCGGCAGACCCTCTGAAGTGGCATGGTTCGGCTCCATGCCTGCAGTTTGCGAGATATGTGTAGGTGGAGCCTCGCCATATGTAAGTGTCTGTTCCGGAGCCATGAGCGCAGTTGGGGGCACCACTGCAAGTCCCCAACCCTGCGCCTAAGCTGGTCTATGTGCCGGCACCACAAACGTCTGTTTTCGAGTGCCACCTGGTACGAGCAAGGTCCAGTAACTCCCACTCCTGTGGCTGGCACCCAAGGAATGTTCCCCACAAAGTTCTGGGCAAAGTTTCCTGGAACAAATAACTGTGGCGCGTTGGCACAGCCTGGGGGTTCAGCCACAGCAAAGTCCGAGTGCAGCCGGTCGAGTGGGGACCTGAGGCAGAGGCCCATAAGCAGTTCGGCAGGACTCTGCCCTATGGCCATATGAGGCGTGATGTGTTGCACGAACAAGTATTCGGCGACCCGCTCATGCCGGTCTCCCTGGTCCAGGCGTGTCAGTGCCTCATTTGCCGAGCACACCATTCTCTCCGCTTGCCCATTGCTGGATGGATGAAATGTGCCGTTAGGATATGGTGGATGCCCAGTCCCAAAAGGTATCGCTCAAAAGTGCCTGACGTGAACTGCGGTCCGTTGTCGGAGACAAGGACATCAGGACACCAATGCATCGCAAAGAGGCCTCGCAGCACTCGGATGACAGCCTCGGTAGTGGGCATCAGGGCCACCTCCAGCTATTTGGATTAGGTGTCCACCACTACCATAAAGGTTTGGCCGCGAAAGGGGCCAGTCAGATTGATGTGCACCCTCGACCAGGGTGTCTTGGGCGTCTCCTAGGTGTGTCCCTTAGCTGCCGGTGGCGCAGGCCTGATGTTGGGAAAGATGGAGGGCACAAGGAGAAGGGGATGACAGAGTACGAGATGGTTGAATAGTGTTCTTGAAGCTACCAGCATGAGTTTGACCAAACTGCGGGAGGCAGTGGAAGACAGGAGTGCCTGGCGTGCTCTGGTCCATGGGGTCACGAAGAGTCGGACAAGACTTAGCGACTAAACAAGTTTTGCCCAACGTCTCCACCATCTGGAGGTGCGTGCCTGGGGATCCTTGCATCTTGACTATTTCATACAGGAGCAACACATCCTGTAGAATTATATCTGTTATACTTATCTACACCAGCAGAATAAATTTCAGGAACCAAAAAGTCATAGAGCCATCTGGCCCCAAAATGGCAACCAGGCATTCCATTTAGGCGAGGGTCATGCCACATCAAATCAACGCCAAAAAAAAAAAAAGGTTTCGCCACCCACCATCTCAGATTTTGATGAAACTTGGTGTACACCCTTCCCTTGGGGTTGAAAGAAACCCCCTTATTTTTTCCCCTCTACCTCAAACACTTTTAATTTTATAGCACTTCAAAGTTTCATGAAATCTGTGTTTCTGTCCCTCTTGAGATCCTCGACCTTGTGTGCATTCCCCCCCCCATAACCAATTGTGGTGTTTGCCCTCCTAGGTGGGTCATAAGCAAAGGGTTAAATGAGTGGGAAGTGATTGGCCAGTGGGAACCCAAGGGGAGGAGTTAGAGTTGGAGTTGTGTGGAAGTCAGTTGGGAGTTGGAGAAGGTAGAGGGAGGATAAGTCTGTGGGTTGGTTGAGCTGTATTGTGAGAGAGTGAGAGAAACTGATAGGAGGAGTCAAATAGACAGTTGGGATAATCAGTTAGCAGTTATTAGGAAAGGTGTAAACCGGTATAGAAACTAAGATTAAACTGACAAGAAAAATTATCTGAAACCATAAACTTGTTAAGGCTTATAAAATAAACTTGCTTGTTTGATTTAATGTTAACAACTGTCTGGATTCTGTGTGTACCCGAGGGAAATGGGTTGGTGGCAGCGGGAAAGCAATCACAGTGGTGGCACAGGGATCAATAGATCGTCAAACGTCCGGGGACCCTGTGTGATCGCCACACCAATGATCAGATCTCTTTGAAATTTTACACAGAGATCAATAACATGATGAAGATTTCAGGAAAAAATACACCAGCACTCAAAAGATTTTATAAATGCCTAAAAAAAATGTATAAATGTAGTTTTTTTGGTGGAAAAACTAGGTTTAGGAAACCTAAATTTTCAGCATTAGGGCATGATGCAATCAAAAGTTTTCGATGGTGAAAATTATTGCAAAGACATGCTCTTTCTCAACAAAGAATAAAATTTATGGGTCTCTTATGTAGTGTAACAACAACACTACAATACTACAAATGTAGTTTTTTTTTTATATCGTGGAAGGGAAATGGCTGCTGGGTACAACTTTCCTACAATCCATAGCTGTAAAAGAAAAAAATTAATGAAACAAAGTTCATCTTAAAATCTAAAATAATATTGGTTATTACAGGGTTGTTGTTTTTCAAAAGTGCAGTTTGGGGGCATCTAAAACTATGAAAATTGGCTTATATAGTTTGAGTTTCTGACACTGCTCAACTGCATACTTAATAAAATGTTGATGCAAAACAAATGAACTTACTGGTTAACACTGAAGCCTATCTCTTTCTCTAAAATGTGTATGGTTGGCGTTTGCACAGCCTTGCTTGGTTCTCTTGGCCTGAGAATCAATGCATTTTTTTGGCTTGGCCTGGTCATGGAGTATTGCAGTTGCTCTGGGCATTTACATTTGCATTTGTGGCTGGCCATTGCTCTGGATCATCTTTAAAACAGCCTTGAGAGATCTCCTGTAAGTACCACTTCCTCTTGCATTGTAATGTGCTAGTTTGTTGTTTACATCAATCAGCGGTGGCCAACTTGTGGCCCAGATCTGGCCCCTCACGCCATGAGAAGTGGCTCACCAGCCCTGAGCAGCTTTATTTCCTGATCTGATCAGGAAATAAGACAAAAGCGCACATAAGAGGGTTGGGGTTGGGTTAGGGTTGGGGTTGTCTCTATTAAAAAATATGGGCTATCATTATTTTGTGTTCTCCCCCTCTGGTCATTCGCGGAACAATCACCTGCTTCCTTATGTATCGGTCAAAATGGCCAGAGAGTCAGAATTCATAAGATCTTTAACATTCTTTGTTATTTCAGCATTACCATTTGCAGACAAAATTTTCTGCCCTTTATTTACAGGGATGGTCAAGGCTCATTCTGCTTGATTATGAATTTGTATATGCTTAAACTTTTGAATAGACTTTGAAGTCTGATTTTTAAATAATAGACAAAATGGTAAAAACTGTTAGAGAATCACTCAGATGCTTGATATCACCAGCTCTGCTTCAAAAACATCACAGCTTTCACCTCTCATCTTTTAAAACTTTATTCTAATCTCTAAAAAACAATCTTTCCATCTTTCTGTATCAAAAGCAAAGCTGGGCTGAACTTCAACTCATCACCATACACCAGAATTTAAAAATTACCCTCCAATGCTTTGCAGACACATCGCCTTCCACATAGCCACAAACTGGGACAGTTGAAAGGGACCTTGGGGCCATCTAGTCGAACCCTCCGAAATATAGGGTTCACTGCAAGACTTGTACTACCAAAGAGACACACACATTTAAGTATAGATGCACAACTGGGAAAGGAACACAGCTATGCTCCTATCATGCAAGCACACACATGTACTAAGGAAGAGGAAAATAAAAGTACCCAACTTTATACAGAGCCCTTTTAGCAGATCTTGAAGCTAGTTTGAGTGAGAGTTTACTTCCTTAGACTAAAGAGTGCAAGTTCCTAGAAAAATGATCTTTAAAGGAAGATACAAGTGAACAGTTTTCCTAAGATAGGGAGAAAATCTTTTATAAAGCATAGGGTTAATTCAATTGATATAACCACTCACAAATAATAAAACAGCCATAGATTTGATTTAAAAGGAATACAAAAGTGAACAATTTTTCCTGAACTTGCATAGGAATAGTAAGCCTATTTTAGGAAAGTGAGATGCGGGGTACCTTTAGCAAAGATCCCCCCTTTTTTGCAGTTTCCTTGTTAAAGGAAGCTTAGGTAACGGTAAAGGTAAAGATATCCCTACCTGTACGGGCGAGTCGTGTCCGACTCTGGGGTTGTGTGCTCATCTCGCTTAAGAGGCCGGGAGCCAGCGCTGTCCGAAGACACTTCCTGGTCACGTGGCCAGCGTGACGAAGCTGCTCTGGCGAGCCAGCACCAGCGCAGCGCACGGAAATGCTGTGATCTTCCTGCTATAAAGCGGTACCTATTTATCCACTTTCATTTGGGGGTGACTTCGAACTGCTAGGTGGGCAGGAGCTGGGACCAAATGACAGGAGCTCACTCTGCCACAGGGTTTCGAACCGCCAACCATGTGATCGGCAAGTCCTAGGCACTGAGGTTTTACCCACAGCGCCACCCGCGTCCCACAAAGGAAGCTTACTCGGGAGTAAATTTACCTGGCACAGAAGTAAGGGGAAAAAACAAAGCGACTGGGGGGGCATTTAAAACTGGACAGATAGACAATTGCTGGCTATGGAAGCTTCTACCTTTAATAACATTTTTCTTAGAAGGAACACCATATTCTCATAGTCATTTAGTCATAATACCTCCAAGGATTCCTCAGAACGACAACACCACTTTTCTCTCAGAAGGAGACCTACCTAAGGCTTAATGAAATACAGGGAGACTCTACAGACACTGCATTTTAGCTTACAAGAGCATTTTGTGCTCAACTAGGCTGGTTGCAGCAGAAACATTAGACTAACTTCACAGCACATTCCAAAGTAGACTGGAACACGGCTGTAGACCCACAAACTCAAAAGTTGCAACAAAACATCATTTACCATCAGACTTAAAATCACCCTCCTCACTTAAGCTATAGAGGGAAGGGGGGGGTAATCTTCCTCTCAGAACGCAAGCAAGTACATATGCAGGATTTTTTCTTTTCTTTCTACCACTTGGAGCCTCTCTCAAATAGCAAACATTTGCACACCTAATTCTCATATTTGTCATGTTTAAGATTGATGACCCAACATGGCTTCCTTAGATTAAAATTTTGAAGCAAGCTTGCAATTTATTTATTTTTAGATGGCACATTTAAGATAAGCAGCTGCTGGATGTTACCTAAGGCCAATTTAAACATGGGAAAAATGTTTCTTAAACACAAATTGAAGGGGACTGTCAGAGTCCAGGCGGGAAGTAAGCACCAACGGGGCTTCTTTCCCATCAGGAGTCTGTGGGTTAATTTCTTTTGAATGAGGTGCACCCATTTTAAGAATTTAATAGCGCTAGCTTTTACTTTTATACTGCAGTTGGGGTTTTATTCCCACTTTTTCAGGAAGCGCAATAAATAACCCACAGTAGACTCCGAGGATGAGTACTGTGACACACTGCCGTTCGTCTGGCCTGGCTTACTAGGCTGGTACAGCTGTTGGCCTTCCTGGCTACTAAGCTAACAGTGCAGTCAGTGATCTCAAACCCCCCTTAGTGGTCATTAAATCAGCCGGGGAGCCCACAGCAACCTCCTGCCTCTTATAATCTAAAATCAGAGTTCCCTACTGGACGCTTGCACAGTGCAGTGCCAAATCAGGACTCAGAAATGAAAGGAAGAAAAGGAATCAGGTGCCCTTGAGTTCTCTGACTCAAAGGGGACGAGACTCACAAGACCCTCCTGGGCAACTCCGATGGATTCGGGTCTTGTGGTGAAAATTATGTGATGGAATAAGGGAGGGAGAAAGTTTAGATTTGAAGGAAAAAGGAAGTTAAAAATTTTGGTTGCTGTGGTTTAGAGAACCCAACCCACTACCCGTGTTTCCTACTTATACTCCCTTCCACATTCGCTGTTCCTGGCGATCCTGGGGTCTCTTGACTGGTTGTTTAAGGCTGGCCTGATCAAGCTTTGCCCCCTATGGTTAACCCTGCTAGACCTCCAGTTATTTCCAGACCCTGAGATCGCTGGAGACTGGTTATTCCTCCTGGCAAACTGCCTGGTGTGCGCTGGATCACCAGTCCTTCCTTGCTCCCAGAATCCGGATAACCAAATGTCCCTTCGAGCGTTGCCATCAGTTGTAAACAAAAATCTGCCCTTTTCCCCGTATGGGGTATCCAAGAGCTCATATAGAGTCCTTACATAGGTTCTCTATAGGTAGGAGAAAATAACAGAGGCCAACCAGAGAATACTGAGAAGCAAAGCAGCTTGTAAGCCTGATCTTTATTGATCTGTTGCAACAGGGTGCTCCCCTCACCTGCAGGAGAGGAGGAACCCAGAACAATTGCGTGCAAGGCCTTATATGGATTTTTGAAATTGCCACCCTGTAGATCAAGACCACCCCCAGAAACATCATACATACATCATAGAAGGGGTGTAACCTAAGACTACACCCCAGATACATCATACCTACATCAGAGAAAAGGCGGTCTAAAACAGAAATGTGAATGTTGTTTTTCTCCTGTTCTTGTTTATCTCCTGTCTGGCAGGTTACTTGATTGGATTGCCTGGGGAGCCTGGCCAGTCTTTTGTAATGATAAATACTTAGTTCCTGGGCCAGGTCACAGGCTCACACCCTTATCAAACACAGACATACCCTTAAGACAGGATTTGTGAAGGAAAAGAGGCTTTTCCATTTTCCTTTGACCTTGCAGAGAAAACATTGGGACAGTTTGGGAATCAAAATGGTTCCAGGTCGGTCTTCCTTTGCTGATCTATGTACGTGCTTAGTTGGTGCATGTAATGGGAATTGGGGTTGCTTGTGCGTAAGCCACAAACTGCTCCAAGCTGGTTGTATGGCTAAACCTTTCCCTGGCTTGACAGCCCTTACAACTCGGCTGTCTCAGTCACTGGCAGAATCCGTCAGTGGGCGTTTCCTGAACTTTTTCCAACATAAATTTTTTTTGACTCCAAGTCTCCGCCTAGCTTCTCTGCGCGGAAGCTTTCTGCGCAGAGTAGGCGTGCCAAGTGGAGGTCCTGTGCTCTCCCCGCTGATCTCACTGGAAGAATCTCGGAGCCTTCCCTCCGAAGTGCTTTCAGCCTCCCCTTTCTTCCTGGTGTCACCTTGATTTCCTTCTCCAGCGGAAGCTCTCCCTCTCTCCTTGCTAGTTCCCTCTCCGGCATCATTGGGGAGCCTTACCTCTCCTCTTGGCTCCGATGGCAGTTCCCTGACAGTGCACTTATGAACATTTAACATATATCTAAGACCTCAAAATTCCTATCACAGGGAGGAGTCCCATGTCCCAGGGATGCAGCATTTGACTGCTAACAGTTAGGCTGGAAAGATTTGCGCAGGCCTTGCCAGGCCTTCTAGGCCTTCCTGCTTCTGCTGACCAGAAGCTTGATCTCAGGACAGGGTTGTCATGGACTGTCTGGATGCAGAGAATTGGGGGGAGGCCCAAGCTGGGGAACCCCCAGGGGAAGAAGGCTCTTAGAAGCAAAGAAAAGCCCTCAACCACCAGGACCCAAATGATTCCACCTCCATCACGGAGAATCTCTGGTGGTTCCCAGCACCCCTGAGTTTCATCTAGTCTTCACTAGGGATGTACCCTTTAGTGTGACAAGCCAAGCCCTGTGGAACCCCTGCTACTAGAAGTTTGTCAGGGAGCAGCCCTCCCTTCCTTCAGAGATCTTTGGAAAGCTTTGTTGGTTTGCTTAAACAGGCATCATGATTTTAACCAATGAGTACTGCTTGATATTTATTGACGTTTTCATGGATCTTTTGTTGATTCTCCCTTCTTCATTTTCCCACTTGCTATATTTCTACAAAAGGGCATATTATAAAATCGGAAAGTCAATCAATCAATCAGTCAACATGTGGCCTTCCAGCTATTGCTAGACCACAACTCTCATCTCCTCTCCCTGTTGGCCATGCTTGTTGGGAACTGGAAGTCCAGCAACAACACCTGGAGGACTCCATGCTGACTCCCCCCACTGTGCTATTCCTCCTCCCTCCCAGTCCTTTTTCCTTTCATGTTGTGACTCTCTAAGGCAGAGAGGGCTGTCTGGTCTATATTCATCTGCAAACTGCTTTGGGGAAATCTTTCTGCTTGAAGAGCAGGGCAGGTATTGTTTACACTGATTACTCTTTTTGCAGAAGCTGCTCCAGGAGTTACTGAGGCGACGTTTGTGGAGAAGGTGCCACCAATGCCATTGTTTCATGGGAACAGGTAAGGCTGGCTTTTATTTATGCATATGCACGGTGCTCAAGTCAGCTTTTACAGTATTATTAGTTTGGATTTTCCATAGAGGTGATCAGAACAGAGCACCTGGAGGTGAGGATGTTTTTTAAAATGGGACTGCATGCAAAGCTGCCCTCTGGTAGCAGAGCATGTCCAACGCGCTGGATGTGAAACTATTGGAAGTAAAGGAGCTTGCAGTTTGTCCCTTGGGGACTAGGTGGCGCCGTCCTTCCTGGATTGCCCATCTCACCCTCGCCAACCTGGTGTCCTCCAGCTCTTGTGGGAAAAGTGGGCAGAGCAATGAGTGCAATCATTACACTTTCTTTGAAGTGCTGGATCTATGGTCTGTCATGGGCATTCAGTTTTGGAAGATTTGTTCCTTGTTTGCATAGTGTTTGCATTGCTAATTCTGGAGTTCTGGATTGTTCTTGCTCCTTATTACTTAGCCTCCTCCTTAATTCCTTCTGCCCCCCGCTCAAAGATTTATCACTGATTTTCAATGGACATAAACACTTCAAAAGCTGCATGTTGCTTTCTGGATGAAAAAAATAATATTTACTATGTACAGAACAAAGTAATGCTAGCCAATGGCAGTAGGGTGCAGAGCTGACCGTTTTGGCTAGAGCACTGTGTTCCATCCATCGCCTCCACATTGGCATCGGAACCATGGCTTCACTTGTGCCTCTACCGCCGTTTGCGCCAGCCTCTGAATCATGGGACTCCTACCTCTCTTGGTTCAACTGCTACCTCCAAGCCAACAAGCGGACGGAAATACCACCGGAGTGTAAGCGGGGTCTATTCCTCAGCCTCTGTGGGCCTGAGGTGTTCGAGACAGCCCGAGCATTGGTTGCGCATGTAGCAGTCCAGGCAACACCGTGGGACACGATTCAAGAGAAGCTCCGCAAGCACTATGCGCCAAAGCCATCCAAGATTGCTGCCACTGGAACTAGGCAGGGGGAAGTCAATTAACAACTACACCACCATCCTCCAAAAGGCTGCAATGCACTTCGAGTTCCAAGACTTTGATGATGCCCTGATGGATCAAATTGTCTGCGGGGTCCGGGACATCCATCTGCAACGGTGTCTCCTCGCCAAGCCAGACCTCACGCTGCAGAAAGCCATTGAGGAGGCCCTGGCCTCAGAAGCAGCCCGCGTCTTGTTAGGAAGCCAGTTCCAGTGCATAATGAAGAGGCCAGCAGTGATGAGGCTACTCCAGTGAAGACGATGATGTGCACCAGACAAAGCGGGAGCGCAGGAAGTTCCAAAAGAAGTCCAAGGGCCAATTGGAATGTGTCAGCTGAGGAGGCAACCATTCCCGTGCCAAGTGTTGTTTCAGTCAGAAGTGTTCCAGAAGGGGCCACATCGCTAAGGTCTGCCAATCGGCTCCATCTGACACCCCCCCTTCACCAACTCGCAAGTCCAAGTCTTCACTCCAGTCCGCCAAGGAAAGCTGTTTCGCCCTCACCAACTGCCACTACCCGTCTGGAACCATGATTGGCCAAACCGACTCGCCTACGCGACGCAAGCTGAACGTCACTGTGCTCATTGAAGGAGCTCCATGTGACATGGAGATCGACACTGGGTCTGCCCTGTCCATCGTGTCTTGGAGCACCATCAAAAGACTGGTACCCAGAGTGTCCAAAAGGCAACTCGACTCTCACCGCATACACCTGAGAGACTATCAGGGAAATGACAGGTATGCCCATCTCCTTTAGCCTTGATCCACAAGTCACCCCCATCAAGCTAAAGCCACGCCGGGTTCCCTTTGCTCTCAAGGCTAAGGTGGACAAACAACTGGACAAACTGATCACCCAAGGAGTTTTGGAGCCGGTTGACCACGCCAAGTGGGAAACCCTCATCGTCACGCCTGTCAAGCCAGACGGGTCAGTGAGAATCTGCACCGACTACAAGTGCACAATCAACAAGGCACTTCAGCAGCACGCTTACCCGGTTCTTGTTGTCCAACACCTGCTGCATTCCCTGATTGAGGGTAAGGTCTTCGCTAAGCTGGACTTGCCCAAGCCTATCAACAACTGCCCGTTGATGATGCCACCACTGAAGCCCAGACGATTGTCACCAACCGAGGGGCATTCCGTTGCTGCCGTTTGTAGTTCGGGGTGAGTGTGGCTCCTGGCATCTTCCAAAGCCTTATGGATCATCTCCTGCAAGGGCTTCCGGGCGTGGTACCGTATTTTGACAATGTCTTGGTGTCCGCAGACTCACACCAGCAGCTATTCGAGCGCCTCCGCACCATGCTGACCAGGTTCCAGGAGGCCGGGCTCAAGGTAAAGAGGGAGAAGTGCCAGATCGCCGTTCCACAAGTGGGGTTCCTGGGCTATCTTATCAATGCCTCCAGCCTTCACCTGACCACATCCAAGATCCGCGCTATCCAGCAGGCCCCCATCCCAAAGAACGAGACGGAATTGCAGGCGTTCCTGGGACTGCTGAACTTTTATAACATGTTACTGCCCCACAAAGCCACGGTGGCTGAGCCTCTTCACTGACTCCTCAGCATGAAGACACCTTGGTCCTGGGGTTATCGGGAGACGGCGGCCTTCAACACGGTCAAGGCTCTCCTTTCATCGGACAGTGTGCTGCTATAGTACAGTGAAGCCAGGCAGCTGGTCCTTGCCTGCGACGCCTCACCTTTTGGCATTGGCGCTGTCCTTAGTTACCGTTTTCCAGACAGAAAAGAAGCACTGCTCGCCTACTTTTCCAGGATGCTTTCTCCGACTGAACGGAATTACAGCCAGCTCAACAAGGAGGCACTGGCACTTGTGGCTGGAGTGAAGAGGTTCCATGAATACCTCTACGGCAGGACTTTCGACCTCATCACCGACCACAAGCCGCTCCTGGGCCTCCTCGCCGGTGACCGACCAACTCCACCGGTCCTCTCGCCGCGCATGCTGCGATGCACTGTTTTCCTGGCTGCCTACCACTACCGGCTCGTCCATCGCCCGGGGAAATAGATGGGCCATGCCAACGCCCTCAGCATTTTCCAAAACCTTGCCTCAGCCTTTTGCCTTGCAGCCATGCTCAGCTCCATGCCCCTCTGTCTATGGAGCGCAACCTTCTTCCACTTCAGTCAGGCCTTATATCTCATGGTGTTTGCTTAAGAACAGAAGAAAAGGCTGTGCTGGGTCAAGCCAATGACCCATCTAGTCCAGCCTCCTGTTCTCATAGTGACCAACCGGATGGCCCTGGCAAAACAAGCAAGCAGCACCCAAGCGCATGAGCCCTCTCCGCTCCTGAGGTTTCCCGCAACTGGGATTCAGAAGCATGGAGGCAGAGCAAAGCATTTCACATGCGCAGAGGTATTTGTCTGCTTGCGCATGTGAGGAAACACTTGTTTGGGGTGGTCCGCCAGAAACAAAAGGGTCTCCTTGTGCTCAGGTCAGGAGCAAATGCAAGGAGCAGGTGTGGCAACAAGAGAGCACTCAACAACCCCCCACCCAAATCCCCAGGGGTAGACTTTGGTGATATGGCTCCCTGAGCTAGGAAACAGCAGGGCTTGAGCTGACCTCTTTGAATTCTGAGGTGCCAGAAGAGAGCCCAGCTTCCATCTGCCGTAAGGCCTATTATGGGCTGGCATTGAAGTCACAGTGGCCTCTGCCAAAGCTGGCTTCTTCAAAGTACATTTACAAGCCATTCTGAGGCTACCTACTCAGAAGCTTAAAAGTGGTTACAACTTCTTTTTTTACAATTATATTTTATTGTTTCAATATTTTAAAAATCATATACAGTCAAAACACAATTTTGACTTTTCTCTTAATTTTTGTCAACTTCCCCCCCTGTTTTCCATGGAGCAGTTGTTTCTCTCCTGCTGCACCCCATCTTCTGTTTGTCAAATCATAACCCCAGTTTTGATTACTTATATTGTTCATAGCTCAAATCCTCCTTACGAGTTCAGTGTACTATAATCCGAAAAAGGCCTATTCGTCCACAAAACTGTTAATTTTGCTAGTTCTGCATAGTCCATTATCTTACTTATCCCTTCTTTGGAACTTCTTTTTCCTTCCATTTCTGCGCATATAGAATCCTAGCGGCTGTTGTTACATATAGAAACAACTTTAACTAATTATAACAAATAGCAGGTCACCACAACAAAAACTGCAGTATCTAGCTCACCATTGCAATGATAAACTCTAAAAATATAATTTTGACAATTTAAGGAAAATTCACCAGAAACTATTCACTTTGGTTGTTGTTAGTGGCTGTGGACATGCCTTAACATTACACCACATGACTCCTTTCCCCTGAGAATCATGGGAACTGTAGTTTATCTCTAAACACAGTGCTATAGGTCCCAGAGCAACACATGACTGGCTTATCCTAGAGACCACTGTGTGCAAAAACTTGCGATGCCAGTTGAGCCTAATATTTACCCTGGAATGCCAGCCACCTTTGCCCAGGACAATGTACGACCCCCTGGACTCAGCTCTTCAAAAATTATTAGAATTCGGACTAAGAAACAGGAGTGTTCTGGGAAGAAGGATATTTTTAAAAGACCGGAAAGGATATTTTTAAAAGACCGGAAGATCGGAATTACGAAATTGGGGGAAAACCTTTTTAAAATTATTTTAAAAACTCTTCCAAAAATCCCTTTAAAATAATCAAGTCTTTAAAAAAAGTCCTAAAAAAGTATTTAAAAGAATCCTTTCCAAAAAAATTAAAAATTGTACAGTAGCACCTTAGAGGTAGGTAGTTGGTCTACCTACCTGATTGTGGGGGGAAACATGAGAGAAGAACGCAGGAATAAGTGAAAGAAACTTTCTCCCGACAGCCAGAACATGGAAAGGCCTCCAAATTTTTTTTTAGTTTAGAATGTATAATTTTATTGTTTGTATTATGATGTGGCAAGATCTGATCTGATTTGATTTGTTATCAACTGGAATGTTACTGATATAGTATATCAGTATACAGTATTGTCAGGTCTGCCTCTAGATCCCAGCTCACAGAGGACCAACGCCCGGTGGATATAATGTACAAAAGTCTTTATTGAAGTTTAGTTTCCATTTCAAAGCTCTGAGCGCGCAGACCCACGTCTTGACGCTAGACCGGCTAAGTCGCCTCACTGCTCCACCCACACCAGTTTAAGATTCTAGCCCGGCTCCACCTCCTACGCTGTTCTTTCCTTCGCTGGGTCCTTCTGCCCTCTGGGGTTTCCTCCTTCCTGGACTCCTCTGACGCTGAGCCTCCTGAGTCTTGCCCCTCCCTCCGGCGGGCTTTAGGACCTGGCTCCCTTCCCGGGCTCCCTGCTGTGCCGCGCTCCTGTACATTTGAACTTGGCGCGCGCGCCCAGCCGGTGACTTTCCTTCTGACCGTTTCCCCACTTCCTGATGTGGGCGTTGCCAAACCTGACTCCTCTCCTCCCTCTGGTGGTGAGGACACTGGTCCCGACTCCTGGGACTCCCCCTCCCCACTGCGCTCTGGTGGAGACGCTGGTCCTGATCTCCAGCTGCTGCTCAGGGACTCCCTGCTGACCCCTTCCTCCTGGGGCTTCCCCCCTGGACCCCCCTTCGCTCTGGCCACCGGCGCTCCCTTCTGTGAGTCCTCCGATTCGCTAGAGAGGCTTGTGGAATAACTCTGGCCACTGTCACTGCCTGCGCCCCCCTTGTACTCCTCCTCCTCACTCTCCATTTGCTCCCCCTCCTGTGTCTCTCCTTCTGAACCCCTGACATCCTTCCCCCCCTCGAAGCCCCCCCTTCCCCCCTCCCCCTCTTCAGGTGCGGGTTCCGGGTGCTCTAGAGTTGTCGGGGTGAGTTCAGGATACAGTTCGTCCCCCGAGGCGTGCAGCCATCGTGAGAAGTCCGGAAAGTCCTCCATGGGCTCGTCGACTGTGATTCCCTCCGCTTCCATCTCTGGGCGGTGTGTTCGAAATCTGAGGCCGCCCCCAAATCACTCACAACCGCTTCTCCCCCTGTTGCCTGAGGTGCCGCCACTTCGCAGGGTCCCTCCGGCACGTCTCTGCGCCATCCCACTTCGGGTTGGTCCTCCCACCAATAAGATCCCCCCGTGCCAAAACCTGAGAGCGATCCCTCTGGGGAGCTGCCTCCCGGAGCCGAGTCCTCCGCTGACGAGAAACCCCGGAAAGTGCTGGCCGAGAGTGTGGGTGTGAACAGACAATCATCGAAAAAGCCCGCCGGCATAGGCTTGTGCGGGAAAAGTGTATGGAATTCTTCCTTGAGCAACTGCTCCTCCAATGCGTAATCCGGCACCCACCTGTTGGCGCTGGCCGGGGTGTCCTCTGTGGCGAGAAGATATTCAATCCCGTCCTCCCCCCACCTTGAGTCTAAAATCTCAGTGGCTTCGTTGAGTGGCCCCCTCCTCGGCGACCCCCCCTTTTGGGGCGCTTCCCTGAGCGGGTCTGGCGCTGTCCCTGGTGCCTGAAACCTGTGGGGCTCTTTGTAGGGTGTGAGCACTGATCTATGAAAGACCGGGTGCATTCTGGACCCCTCCGGGAGTGTTAAACGGAAGGCCACTGGGTTGATCTGCGCCTCTACTTGGTAAGGCCCTAGCTGCTTGTGCCCGAGCTTCTTTTTGGCCAACGATCTGGCCGGAACTGCCTGGGCTGCTAACCAGACCCAGTCCCCTACCCGGATATCTTCTCCAACCCTCCTGTGTCGGTCTGCCTGCACTTTGTAAGCCTGTTTCGCCATCTCTAACTGCCTCCTGAGCTGCTCGTGGATCTCCTGCAACTCCGCTGCCACTGCCTCTGCTCCCTGCGGCTCCCCCACCCTCACTTTCTCCAAACCCGGGAAGGTTCTGGGATGCCGCCCATTGTTGGTGAAAAACGGTGTCACCCCCGTGGACACGTGTTTCGTGTTGTTGTAGGCGAACTCGGCTAGCGGTAGGTAGTCCACCCAGGTCGAGGGCTGCTGGTTCGCATAGCATCTCAGGTACTGCTGCATGATGGCGTTGACTCTCTCCGCCTGTCCGTTAGTCTGCGGATGTCGCGCCGACGCCAGGCTGACCTTGACGTTCAGGAAACCCATCAGCTTTTGCCAGAAGTTGGATATGAACTGGCGCCCCCTGTCGGACAGGATGGACCGTGGTAGGCCGTGCACCTTGAACACGTGGTCTATAAACAGCTTGGCGGTCTGCTCGGCTGTGGCCACCTTCGCGCAAGGAATGAAGTGGGCCATCTTGGTGAACAAGTCTACTACCACGAGTACTGCCGTCTTGCCTCTCGAGCTGGGCAGATCCGTGACAAAGTCCAGGGCCACCCTCTCCCACGGTTCGAACGGTGTCTGTAGCGGTTCCAACAGGCCCGCCGGCGGCTGGTGCACTGGTTTGGCCCTTTGGCAGGTGTCGCACCTCTTGACGTATTCCGCGACATCCCCCCTCATCTTGGGCCACCAAAAGTCCCTGGCCACTAGGTCCACCGTCTTCTCCTTGCTGAAGTGTCCCGCGCTGGGCGCGTCGTGCAGCTGTTGCAGGACCCTCGCGCGGAGGTTGTCTCCCGGCACGTAGAGGGCTCCTTTTAGGATGAGCAGGCCGTCGCGTATTTGGAAGTCATCGTCCCTCGCCGTGCCGCTACGCACCTCCTCCATCTTGGCTCGCGCGAAGGAGTCCGTTTGCAGCGCGCGACGCACCGCGTCCAGGTCCACCGTGGCTGACGCGCATGCCCACGCCTTTGGTGTGAAAATATGCTTGGCCACCGCCGGCGCCTCTTCTTCGAGATACTGCGGTTTCCTGGACAGCGCGTCCGCCATGATGTTGTTGTTTCCAGGGATGTATTCTATTCTGAAGTCGAAATCTGCAAAGAACTCCGCCCAGCGGATGTGTCTCTGGTTCAGGAACCTCGCCGTGCGCCAGTACTCCAAGTTCTTATGGTCCGTACGGACCTGCACCGTGTGTTTGGCCCCGACGAGGAAATGCCGCCATGCCTTGAAGGCTGCATGTATGGCCAGTAACTCCCTGTCCCAGATGGTGTAGTTCTGCTCCGACTTGCTGAGTTTCCTGGAGTAGAAAGCGCACGGCCTCCAGTCCCCCTGGTGGTCTTGCTGCAACAGGACGGCCCCCACGGCCCTGTCTGACGCGTCCGTCTCCACTCTCATGGGCCTGCTGGGGTTCACGTGTAGCAGGTGTTCCTCGGACGCGAAGAGGTGCTTGAGCTTCCGAAAGGACTGCTCTGCCTGCTCCGTCCAGATGAACTTCTTCTTCTTGGAACTGAGGGTGTCAGTGATGGCCGCTGTCTGCATGGCGAAACCTTTGATGAACTTGCGATAAAAGTTGGCAAAGCCAACAAACCTCTGGACTTCCTTTCGATTGCGTGGGCTCTTCCAGTCCAGCACTGCCCGTACCTTGGTACTGTCCATGGCGAGTCCCTTGTCGGACAGTTTGTAGCCCAGGAAGTCCACCTCCGTCTTGTCGAACTGGCACTTCTCCAGCTTGGCGTAAAGCCGGTGCTCCCGCAGCCGCTGCAGTACTTCCCTGACATCTCTCTCGTGAGCCTCCGGCGACTCCGAGAAGATGAGGATGTCGTCCAGGAAGCAGACGCACTTCTTGTAGAGAAGACCCGCCAAGACATGATGCATGAATGCTTGAAAACAGTGGGAGCCATTTTGTAATCCAAAAGGCATAACTCTATATTCATAGGTGCCCAGCGGCGTAAACATGGCCGTCTTCCACTCGTGACCCTCCCTCACGCGTATGAGATTGTACGCTCCGCGTAGATCCAACTTGGTAAAGATGCGCCCCTTCCGCACCGTCACCAGCAGGTCATTGATCTTGGGCATGGGGAAGGCTGAGGGCTTGGTTTTCGCATTTAAGACGCGGTAATCAACTACAAGCCTCTTTTGGGGCGTGTCCCGCTTCTTTACAAAGAATACAGGGCTGCCCCCCACCGCCTTGGACTCTCGGATGAATCCCCGCTTCAAGTTGTGATCTATGAACTCCCTGAGCTCCTGCAATTCATCCTCAGACATGGAATACAGTTTCCCCGTCGGGAGCGTCGCCCCCGGCAGGAGGTCAATCTTGCAGTCGTAGGGTCTGTGGGGAGGCAGCTTGTCCGCTTCTTTCTCGCAGAAGACCTCCAAAAACTCTTTGTACTTGTTAGGTACCGCTTGCAACATGCCCAAGTTCAGCTGTGGTCCATCCTCGTGCCCCTCATCGTCCAAGTCAGCCAGGATGCAGTGTTCTGCGCAGTAGGAGGAGCCGAAGGTCAGTTGCCGCTGGTACCAAGCTAATGCCGGGCTGTGCCTATCCAGCCAACTCATGCCCAACACAATGGGCGTCTGACAGGCGGGTGACGTTGAAGCTGATGACTTCGCGGTGATTACCAACGCGCATCACCATTGGCGGCGTCTGCTGCAGCACTTGCCCTCCCAGTAGCTCCCTGCCGTCCACTGTGACGACGTTCAGAGGTACCGTCGCTGGCAGAAGGGCTATGCCATGTTGCTGGATGAAGTCCATGCCTATAAAATCTGCATTGCTCCCAGAGTCAATGGTAATGGGGATTTCCACAGTGAGCCCACTGGGAAGTTGAAGGGATGCGGTGAGCTGCACTACTGGTTTGGGTGGGAGGGGGTCTGTGGGCTGTAACATTACTGGGGATTGCTTCACTGACTTGTCTGGCTGGCCCCCAGTGACTCCATTTCCAGCCAGACAGTGGAGTTTTCCTGCTGTGATTCACTCTGCTGAACTGCTTCTGTTACTGTCGCTGCGGCTGCAGTGTGCTTATGAAACCGCTGGGGACACTCTTTCGCCATGTGCTGAGCACTGTTGCAGATGTAGCACTTCCTGGTCCCTCTAGGAGGCTTCATTTTGACTGCTCCCGGCGTTAGGGCTCCGGCTGTGGACTGAGCCTTAGCACCACCTATCTCCATCGGCTCCTCTCCTCCTCTCAGCGGAGGCATGGATCGAGCGTGCGCCGCTTCCTTGGGAAAGGGGGGTGGTGCTTTCGTTGTCGTGCGGCCCCAATGCCCTTCCTCTTTGTCCCAAGAGCGTCCTTCCAGCCTAACCCCAATGGTGAGTGCCCTCTCCACAATGTCCTTGGTGGTTTGGGGTCTCTCCCCCCTTGCAATTTCGTCTTTCACAGTTCCGTTCAGCCCCTCCCAGAACAGATCTCTGACGGCAGGCGATTCTCTCTCCCACCCCAATGCGTTCACCAATGCGAAAAAACGTGAATGATGTTGCCTTACAGTGGCTCTACCTTGTCTTAGTCCGTGAATCTGTTTCCTAGCGATATCCACATCAATCTCAGACAAAAAACACGCATCCATCACTTTAAGGAAGGCACCCGCATCTCGGAGGGCTGGATCCTTATCTCTCCAGAGATTGCGCAGCCACGTTTTCGCCTCTCCCCGTAAATGCGAAACAATAAATCCCACTCTTTCTTCCTCATTTTTAAAGTCCTTGTCAAGCAGCTGCAGTGCATATAGTACAACTGCTCTCAAGTTAGGATACTCCTGCAGGTCCCCATTGAAGTGAGACACAAGGCTCCCTCCTCTGTTCCCCAGCCCAATCCCTTCTGGTCTGGTGGCCGGTAGCCTCTGTGTAGTTAGCACTTCTAACCTGGTTCACAGATCCTGGCAGGTAAAAGCTGCTTCCTGCTCCTTCTTTCTGGACGCCGCAATTTCTGCAGTCAGCTGGGTCACTGCGTTTTGCAGACTCGCTATCTTCTCTTCGGTAGTCATTTCCCTGGTTTTCGTGAGCTCGCGAAGCACCAATCTTCACCCCTCGCTGCTTTCCCACACTCCACGAGGTTTTAAAATGGTGGAAAATGGGGAGAGGGGACTTACTGTCAGGACTGCCGCTAGGTCCCAGCTCACAGAGGACCAATGCCCAGTGGATGTTATATACAAAAGTCTTTATTAAAGTTTAGTTTCCATTTCCAAGCTCTGGGCGCACAGGCCCACGTCTCGACGCTAGACCGGCTAAGTCCCCTCTGACTCACTGCTCCACCCACACCAGTTTAAGATTCTAGCCCGGCTCCACCTCCTACGCTGTTCTTTCCTTCGCTGGGTCCTTCTGCCCTCTGGGGTTCCCTCCTTCCTGGACTCCTCTGACGCTGAGCCTCCTGAGTCTTGCCCCTCCCTCCGGCGGACTTTAGGACCTGGCTCCCTTCCCGGGCTCCCCGCTGTGCCGCGCTCCTGTACATTTGAACTTGGCGCGCGCGCCCAGCCGGTGACTTTCCTTCTGACCGTTTCCCCGCTTCCTGATGGGGGCGTTGCCAAACCTGACTCCTCTCCTCCCTCTGGTGGTGAGGACACTGGTCCCGACTCCTGGGACTCCCCCTCCCCACTGCGCTCTGGTGGAGACGCTGGTCCTGATCTCCAACTGCTGCTCAGGGACTCCCCGCTGGCCCCTTCCTCCTGGGGCTTCCCCCCTGGAGCCCCCCTCGCTCTGGCCACCGGCGCTCCCTTCTGTGAGTCCTCCGATTCGCTAGAGAGGCTTGTGGAATAACTCTGGCCACTGTCACTGCCTGCGCTCCCCTCGTACTCCTCCTCCTCACTCTCCATTTGCTCCCCCTCCTGTGTCTCTCCTTCTGAACCCCTGACATAAACGAAATCCAAAATTATTCTTTCTATGTAAAACAACCTGTTTGGGGAGGTTCAGGCTCATTACACTTTGCTATTTGTGGGTGGAAAGAACATGTGTCAGGACTGCCGCTAGGTCCCAGCTCACAGAGGACCAACGCCCAGTGGATGTTATATACAAAAGTCTTTATTAAAGTTTAGTTTCCATTTCCAAGCTCTGGGCGCGCAGACCCACGTCTCGACGCTAGACCGGCTAAGTCCCCTCTGACTCACTGCTCCACCCACACCAGTTTAAGATTCTAGCCCGGCTCCACCTCCTACGCTGCTCTTTCCTTCGCTGGGTCTTTCTGCCCTCTGGGGTTCCCTCCTTCCTGGACTCCTCTGACGCTGAGCCTCCTGAGTCTTGCCCCTCCCACCGGCGGACTTTAGGACCTGGCTCCCTTCCCGGGCTCCCCGCTGATCCGCGCTCCTGTACATTTGAACTTGGCGCGCGCGCCCAGCCGGTGACTTTCCTTCTGACCGTTTCCCCGCTTCCTGATGTGGGCGTTGCCAAACCTGACTCCTCTCCTCCCTCTGGTGGTGAGGACACTGGTCCCGACTCCTGGGACTCCCCCTCCCCACTGCGCTCTGGTGGAGACGCTGGTCCTGATCTCCAACTGCCGCTCAGGGACTCCCCGCTGGCCCCTTCCTCCTGGGGCTTCCCCCCTGGAGCCCCCCTCGCTCTGGCCACCGGCGCTCCCTTCTGTGAGTCCTCCGATTCGCTAGAGAGGCTTGTGGAATAACTCTGGCCACTGTCACTGCCTGCGCCCCCCTCGTACTCCTCCTCCTCACTCTCCATTTGCACCCCCTCCTGTGTCTCTCCTTCTGAACCCCTGACATAAGCGAAATCCAAAATTCTTCTTTCTATGTAAAACAACCTGTTTGGGGAGGTTCAGGCTCATTACACTTTGCTATTTGTGGGTGGAAAGAACATGTGTCAGGACTGCCGCTAGGTCCCAGCTCACAGAGGACCAACGCCCAGTGGATGTAATATACAAAAGTCTCTCCTTCTGAACCCCTGACAACATGGAAAGAACAATCCAAACTTTTTCGTCTGCTTTCTATTGACATGGAACCAAAACACCTACGCTTGTTTACGGCTAAGAAACATTTCACTATGAGATTTTTGGGTGAATGTGCATTCTAACCCCAAAAACACCAATTTGCAACAAAACCAATCAGAGCTTTATCGTCTTTCTTTTTAAGCTGATGGAACCCAAAACACCTTTTTGCTTTGGTTGGAGGTGATTTTGGTGCACGCCCATAAAACACCATGCGAATTGAAATAAGCCCTATCAAAGCTTATTCGGCTTCTTTCTACGCATATGGAAGCGAAAAGACGGTTTTGTGTTATTTGGGACTCATTACACATACTTTGCGATTTCTGGGTTAATGAGCATTAACACCACGGAACACGATTTGAAATAAGCGAAATCCAAAATTCTTCTTTCTATGTAGCTGGAACGCAAAACAACCTGTTTGGGGAGGTTCAGGCTCATTACACTTTGCTATTTGTGGGTGGAAAGAACATGGAAAGAACAATCCAAACTTTTTCGTCTGCTTTCTATTGACATGGAACCAAAACACCTATAGTTGTTTACGGCTGTTAAGAAACATTTCACTCGTGAGATTTTTGGGTGAATGTGCATTCTAACCCCAAAAACACCAATTTGCAACAAAACCAATCAGAGCTTTATCGTCTTTCTTTTTAAGTGGATGGAACCCAAAACATCTTTTTGCTTTGGTTGGAGGTGATTCTGGTGCACACCCATAAAACACCATGCGAATTGAAATAAGCCCTATCAAAGCTTATTCGGCTTCTTTCTACGCATATGGAAGCGAAAAGACGGTTTTGTGTTAGTTGGGACTCATTACACATACTTTGCGATTTCTGGGTTAATGAGCATTAACACCACGGAACACGATTTGAAATAAGCGAAATCCAAAATTCTTCTTTGTATGTAAAACAACCTGTTTGGGGAGGTTCAGGCTCATTACACTTTGCTATTTGTGGGTGGGAAGAACATGGACAGAACAATCCAAACTTTTTTGTCTGCTTTCTATTGACATGGAACCAAAACATCTATTGTCAGGGGTTCAGAAGGAGAGACACAGGAGGGGGAGCAAATGGAGAGTGAGGAGGAGGAGTACGAGGGGGGCGCAGGCAGTGACAGTGGCCAGAGTTATTCCACAAGCCTCTCTAGCGAATCGGAGGACTCACAGAAGGGAGCGCCTGTGGCCAGAGCGAAGGGGGGTCCAGGGGGGAATCCCCAGGAGGAAGGGGCCAGCAGGGAGTCCCTGAGCAGCAGCTGTAGATCAGGACCAGCGTCTCCACCAGAGCGCAGTGGGGAGGGGGAGTCCCAGGAGTCGGGACCAGTGTCCTCACCACCAGAGGGAGGAGAGGAGTCAGGTTTGGCAACACCCACATCAGGAAGCGGGGAAACGGTCAGAAGGAAAGTCACCGGCTGGGCGCGCGCGCCAAGTTCAAATGTACAGGAGCGCGGATCAGCGGGGAGCCCGGGAAGGGAGCCAGGTCCTAAAGCCCGCCGGAGGGAGGGGCAAGACTCAGGAGGCTCCGCGTCAGAGGAGTCCAGGAAGGAGGGAACCCCAGAGGGCAGAAGGACCCAACGCAGGAAAGAGCAGCGCAAGAGGTGGAGTCGGGCTAGAATCTTAAACTGGTGTGGGTGGAGCAGTGAGTCAGAGGGGACTTAGCCGGTCTAGCGTTAAGACGTGGGTCTGCGCGCCCAGAGCTTGGAAATGGAAACTAAACTTCAATAAAGACTTTTGTATATAATATCCACTGGGCGTTGGTCCTCTGTGAGCTGGGACCTAGCGGCAGTCCTGACAGTAAGTCCCCTCTCCATTTTCACCAATTTTGCAACCTCGTGGAGTGCGGGAAAGCAGCGAGGGGTGAAGATTGGTGCTTCGCGAGCTCACGAAAAACAGGGAAATGACTACCGAATAGAAGATAGCGAGTCTGCAAAACGCAGTGACGCAGTTGACTGCAGAAATTGCGGTTTCCAGAAAGAAAGAACAGGAAGCAGCTGCTGCCTGCCAGGATCTGCGAACCAGGTTAGAAGTGCTAAGTACACAGAGGCTACCGGCCACCAGACCAGAAGGGATTGGGCTGGGGAACAGAGGAGGGAGCCTGGTATCTCACTTCAATGGGGACCTGCAGGAGTATCCTAACTTCAGAGCAGATGTAATTTATGCACTGCAGCTGCTTGACAAAGACTTTAAAAATGAGGAAGAGAGAGTGGGATTTATTATTTTGCATTTACGGGGGAAGGCGAAATCGTGGCTGCGCAATCTATGGAGAGACAAGGATCCAGCCCTCCAAAATGCGGCTGCCTTCATTAAAGTGATGGATGCGTGTTTTTTATCTGAGATTGATGTGGATATCGCTAGGAAGGAGATTCACGGACTAAGACAAGGTAGAGCCACTGTGAGGCAATATCATTCACGTTTTTTCGCATTGGTGAATGTGCTAGCCTGGGAGAAAGAATCGCCTGCCGTCAGAGACCTGTTCTGGGAGGGGTTGAGCGGAGCTGTGAAAGACGAGATCGCAAGGGGGGGAAGACCCCAAACCACCAAGGACGTGGTGGAACGGGCACTCTCCATTGGGGTTCGGTTGGAAGGACGCCCTCTGGGCAAGGAGGAAGGGCATTTGGGACGCACGCCAGCGAGAGGACTGCCTCCCTTCCCCAAGGAGGCGGCGCGCGCTCGATCCATGCCTCCGCTGGGAGGGGGAGAGGAGCCGATGGAGATAGGTGGTGCTAAGGCTCACTCCACAGTCGGAGCCCTAACTCCGGGAGCAGTCAAGATGAAGCCTCCTAGAGGAACCAGGAAGTGCTACATCTGCGACAGTGCTCAGCATATGGCAAAAGAGTGTCCCCAGCGGTTTCACAAGCATACTGCAGCCGCAGCGACAGTAACAGACGCAATGCAGCAGAGGGAGTCGCAGCAGGAAAACTCCACTGTCTGGCTGGAGATGGCGTCTCTGGGGACCAGCCAGACAATTCAGTGAAGCAATCCCCAGGGATCTTACAGCCCACCGACCCCCTCCCACCCAAACCAGTAGTGCAGCTCACCGCATCCCTTCAGCTCCCCAATGGGCTACTTGTGGAAATTCCCATCACCATCGACTCGGGGAGCAATGCAGACTTTATAGACATGCTGTTCATCCAGCAACATGGCATAGCCCTTCTGCCAGCGGCGGTACCTCTGAAAGTCGTCACAGTGGACGGCAGGGAGCTACTGGGAGGGCAAGTGCTACAGCAGACGCCGCCAATGGTGATGCGCATTGGAAACCACCGTGAGGTCATCAGCTTCAACGTCACCCGCCTGTCAGACACGCCCATAGTGTTGGGAATGAGTTGGCTGGATAGGCACAGCCCGGCATTAGCTTGGTACCAGCGGCAACTGACCTTCGGCTCCTCTTACTGCGCAGAACACTGCATCCTGGCGGACTTGGAAGATGAGGGGCACGAGGATGGACCACAGCTGAACTTGGGCATGTTGCAAGCGGTGCCTAACAAATACAAGGAGTTTTTGGAGGTCTTCTGCGAGAAAGAGGCGGATAAGCTGCCTCCCCACAGACCCTACGACTGCAAGATCGACCTCCTGCCCGGGGCGACGCTCCCGACGGGGAAACTGTACTCCATGTCTGAGGATGAATTGCAAGAGCTCAGGGAGTTCATAGATCACAACCTGAAGCGGGGATTCATCCGGGAGTCCAAGGCGGCAGGAGGCAGTCCCGTGTTCTTTGTAAAGAAGAGGGATACGCCCCAGAAGAGGCTGGTCGTTGATTTCCGCGTCTTGAACCTCAAGACCAAGCCCTCAGCCTTCCCTATGCCCAAGATCGATGACCTGCTGGCGATGGTGAGGAAGGGTCGCATCTTTACCAAGTTGGATCTGCGCGGAGCGTACAATCTCATTCGCGTACGGGAAGGCGACGAGTGGAAAACGACCATGTTTACGCCGCTGGGCATTTATGAATACAGAGTTATGCCTTTTGGATTAAAAAATGGTTCCCACTGCTTTCAAGCCTTCATGCATCATGTCTTGGCGGGTCTCCTCTACAAGAAGGGCGTCTGCTTCCTGGACGACATCCTGATCTTCTCGGAATCGCCGGAGGCTCACGAGAGAGATGTTAGGGAAGTTCTGCAGAGGCTGCGGGAGCACAGGCTGTACGCCAAGCTGGAGAAGTGCCAGTTCGACAAGACGGAGGTGGACTTCCTGGGCTACAAACTGTCCGACAAGGGACTCGCCATGGACAGTACCAAGGTACGTGCAGTACTGGACTGGAAGAGCCCACGCAATAGGAAGGAAGTACAGAGGTTTGTCGGTTTTGCCAACTTTTATCGCAAGTTCATCAAGGGTTTCGCCATGCAGACAGCGGCCATCACCGACACCCTCAGTTCCAAGAAGAAGAGGTTCATCTGGACGGAGCAGGCGGAGCAGTCCTTTCAGAAGCTCAAGCAGCTCTTCGCTTCCGAGGAGAACCTACTGCACGTAAATCCCAGCAGGCCCATGAGAGTGGAGACGGATGCCTCAGACAGGGCCGTGGGAGGCATTCTGTTGCAGCAAGACCAGCAGGGGGACTGGAGGCCGTGCGCTTTCTACTCCAGAAAACTCAGCAAAGCGGAGCAGAACTACACCATCTGGGAGAGGGAGTTGCTGGCCATACATGCAGCCTTCAAGGCGTGGCGGCACTTCCTCGTCGGAGCCAAGCACACGGTGCAGGTCCGCACAGACCATAAGAACTTGGAGTACTGGCGCACGGCGAGGTTCCTGAACCAGCGACACATCCGCTGGGCGGAGTTCTTTGCAGATTTCGACTTCAGAATTGAGTACATCCCAGGAAACAGCAACGTCTTGGCGGACGCGCTGTCCAGAAAACCGCAGTATCTGGAGGCAGAGGCACCGGCGGCGGCCAAGCACATTTTCACACCACAGGCGTGGGCATGCGCGTCAGCCACGGTGGACCTGGACGCGGTGCGCCGCGCGCTGCAAACGGACTCATTCGCCCGAGCCAAGATGGAGGAGGTGTGCAGCGGCAAGGCGAGGGGCGACGAATTCCAAGTGCGCGACAGCCTGCTCCTACGCAAGGGAGTCCTCTACGTACCAGGAGACAGCCTCCGCGCGAAGGTCCTGCAACAGCTGCACGACGCGCCCAGCGCGGGGCACTTCGGCAAGGAGAAGACGGTGGACTTAGTAGCCAGAGACTTTTGGTGGCCTAAGATGCGGGGGGATGTCGCGGACTATGTCAATAGGTGCGACACCTGCCAAAGGGCTAAGCCTGTGCACCAGCCGCCGGTGGGCCTGTTGGAACCGCTACAGACACCGTTCGTACCGTGGGAGAGGGTGGCCCTGGACTTTGTCACAGATCTACCCAGCTCGAGGGGCAAGACGGCAGTGCTCGTGGTAGTGGACCTGTTCACCAAGATGGCCCACATCATTCCGTGCGCGAAGGTGGCCACGGCCGAGCAGACCGCTAAGATGTTTATAGACCACGTGTTCAAGGTGCACGGCCTACCACGGTCTATTTTGTCCGACCGGGGGCGCCAGTTCATCTCCAACTTCTGTCAAAAGCTGATGGGATTCCTGAACGTCAAGGTCAGCCTGGCGTCGGCGAGACACCCGCAAACCAACGGGCAGGCGGAAAGGGTCAACGCCATCATGCAGCAGTACCTGAGATGCTACGCGAACCAGCAGCCATCGACCTGGCTGGACTATCTACCGTTGGCCGAGTTTGCCTACAACAACACGAAGCACGGGTCCACGGGGGTGACACCATTTTTCGCCAACTACGGGAGGCATCCCAGAACCTTCCCGGGTTTGGACACAGTGCGGGAGGGGGAGCCACAGGGAGCAGAGGACGTGGCAGCGGAGTTGCAGGAGATCCACGAGCAGCTCAGGAGGCAGTTAGAGTTGGCAAAACAGGCTTACAAAGTGCAGGCAGATCGACACAGGAGGGTTGGGGAGGACATCCAGGTGGGAGACTGGGTCTGGTTGGCAGCACAAGCAGTTCCAGCCAGATCGTTAGCCAAGAAGAAACTAGGGCACAAGCAGCTAGGGCCTTACCAAGTAGAGGCGCAGATCAACCCAGTGGCCTTCCGGTTGACACTCCCGGAGGGTTCCAGAATGCACCCGGTCTTTCATAGATCAGTGCTCACGCCCTACAGAGAGCCCCACAGGTTTCAAGCACCGGGGAAGGCGCCAGACCCGCTCAGAGAAGCGCCCAAAAAAGGGGGGTCACCGAAAGGGGAGCCACTTAATGAAGCCACTGAGATTTTAGACTCAGGGTGGGGGGAGGACGGGATTGAATATCTTCTCGCCACAGAGGACACCCCGGCCAGCGCCAACAGGTGGGTGCCGGATTACGCAGTGGAAGAGCAGTTGCTCAAGGAAGAATTCCACACACTTTTCCCGCACAAGCCTATGCCGGCGGGCTTTTTCGAGGATTGTTTGTTCACACCCACACTCTCGGCCAGCACTTTCCGGGGTTTCTCGTCAGCTGAGGACTCGGCTCCGGGAGGCAGCTCCCCGGAGGGATCGCTTTCAGGTTTTGGCACGGGGGGATCTTATTGGTGGGAGGACCAACCCGAAGTGGGCTGGTGCAGAGACATGCCGAAGGGACCCTGGGAGGTGGACCCCCATCAAGCAACAGGGGGAGGAGGGCTCTTGGGTGATTTGGGGTCGAGCTCAGATTTCGAGCACACCGCGCAGGAGATGGAAGCAGAGGAGGTCGTCGTCGACGAGCCCATGGGGGACTTCCCGGATTTATCTCGATGGTTGCAAGCCTCAGGGGACGAGCTGTATCCTGGACTCACCCCTACAACAATGGAGCACCCGGAACCCGCACCGGAAGAGGGGGAGGGGGGAAGGGGGGGCTTCGAGGGGGGGATGGATGTCAGGGGTTCAGAAGGAGAGACACAGGAGGGGGAGCAAATGGAGAGTGAGGAGGAGGAGTACGAGGGGGGCGCAGGCAGTGACAGTGGCCAGAGTTATTCCACAAGCCTCTCTAGCGAATCGGAGGACTCACAGAAGGGAGCGCCGGTGGCCAGAGCAAGGGAGATTCCAAGGGAGAAACCTCAAGAGGGAGGGGCCAGCGGGGAGTCCCTGAGCAGCAGCTGGAGATCAGGACCAGCGTCTCCACCAGAGCGCAGTGGGGAGGGGGAGTCCCAGGAGTCGGGACCAGTGTCCTCACCACCAGAGGGAGGAGAGGAGTCAGGTTTGGCAACGCCCACATCAGGAAGCGGGGAAACGGTCAGAAGGAAAGTCACCGGCTGGGCGCGCGCGCCAAGTTCAAATGTACAGGAGCGCGGCACAGCGGGGAGCCCGGGAAGGGAGCCAGGTCCTAAAGCCCGCCGGAGGGAGGGGCAAGACTCAGGAGGCTCCGCGTCAGAGGAGTCCAGGAAGGAGGGAACCCCAGAGGGCAGAAGGACCCAACGCAGGAAAGAGCAGCGCAAGAGGTGGAGCCGGGCTAGAATCTTAAACTGGTGTGGGTGGAGCAGTGAGTCAGAGGGGACTTAGCCGGTCTAGCGTTAAGACGTGGGTCTGCGCGCCCAGAGCTTGGAAATGGAAACTAAACTTCAATAAAGACTTTTGTATATAATATCCACTGGGCGTTGGTCCTCTGTGAGCTGGGACCTAGCGGCAGTCCTGACAACATGGAACCAAAACACCTATTGTCAGGACTGCCGCTAGGTCCCAGCTCACAGAGGACCAACGCCCAGTGGATGTTATATACAAAAGTCTTTATTAAAGTTTAGTTTCCATTTCCAAGCTCTGGGCGCGCAGACCCACGTCTTGACGCTAGACCGGCTAAGTCCCCTCTGACTCACTGCTCCACCCACACCAGTTTAAGATTCTAACCCGGCTCCACCTCTTGCGCTGTTCTTTCCTTCGCTGGGTCCTTCTGCCCTCTGGGGTTCCCTTTCCTGGACTCCTCTGACGCTGAGCCTCCTGAGTCTTGCCCCTCCCTCCGGCGGGCTTTAGGACCTGGCTCCCTTCCCGGGCTCCTGTACATTTGAACTTGGCGCGCGCGCCCAGCCGGTGACTTTCCTTCTGACCGTTTCCCCGCTTCCTGATGTGGGCGTTGCCAAACCTGACTCCTCTCCTCCCTCTGGTGGTGAGGACACTGGTCCCGACTCCTGGGACTCCCCCTCCCCACTGCGCTCTGGTGGAGACGCTGGTCCTGATCTCCAACTGCTGCTCAGGGACTCCCCGCTGGCCCCTTCCTCCTGGGGCTTCCCCCCTGGAGCCCCCTTCGCTCTGGCCACCGGCGCTCCCTTCTGTGAGTCCTCCAATTCGCTAGAGAGGCATGTGGAATAACGCTGGCCACTTGTCACTGCCTGCGCCCCCCTCGTACTCCTCCTCCTCACTCTCCATTTGCTCCCACTCCTGTGTCTCTCCTTCTGAACCCCTGACACCTATGCTTGTTTAAGGCTGTTAAGAAACATTTCATTCTGAGATTTTTGGGTAAATGTGTATTCTAACCACAAAAACACCAATTTGCAACAAAACCAATCAGAGCTTTATCGTCTTTTTTTTAAGTGGATGGAACCCAAAACACCTTTTTTCTTTGGTTGATTCTGGTGCACACGCATAAAACACCATGCGAATTGAAATAAGCCCTATCAAAGCTTATTCGTCTTCTTTCTACGCATATGGAAGCGAAAAGACGGTTTTGTGTTATTTGGGACTCATTACACATACTTTGCGATTTCTGGGTTAATGAGCATTAACACCACGGAACACGATTTGAAATAAGCGAAATCCAAATTTCTTCTTTCTATGTAAAACAACCTGTCTGGTGAGGTTCAGGCTCATTACACTTTGCTATTTGTGGGTGGAAAGAACATGGAAAGAACAATCCAAACTTTTTCGTCTGCTTTCTATTGACATGGAACCAAAACACCTATACTTGTTTAGGGCTGTTAAGAAACATTTCACTCTGAGATTTTTGGGTGAATGTGCATTCTAACCCCCAAAACACCAATTTGCAACAAAACCAATCAGAGCTTTATTGTCTTTCTTTTTAAGTGGATGGAACCCAAAACACCTTTTTGCTTTGGTTGATTCTGGTGCACACGCATAAAACACCATGCGAATTGAAATAAGCCCTATCAAAGCTTATTCGTCTTCTTTCTACGCATATGGAAGCGAAAAGACGGTTTTGTGTTATTTGGGACTCATTACACATACTTTGCGATTTCTGGGTTAATGAGCATTAACACCACGGAACACATTTGAAATAAGCGAAATCCAAAATTCTTCTTTCTGTGTAAAACAACCTGTTTGGTGAGGTTCAGGCTCATTACACTTTGCTATTTGTGGGTGGAAAGAACATGGAAAGAACAATCCAAACTTTTTCGTCTGCTTTCTATTGACATGGAACCAAAACACCTATGGTTGTTTACGGCTGGTAAGAAACATTTCACTCTGAGATTTGTGGGTGAATGTGCATTCTAACCCCCAAAACACCAATTTGCAACAAAACCAATCAGAGCTTTATCGTCTTTCTTTTTAAGTGGATGGAACCCAAAACACCTTTTTGCTTTGGTTGGAGGTGATTCTGGTGCACACCCATAAAACACCATGCGAATTGAAATAAGCCCTATCAAAGCTTATTCGGCTTCTTTCTATGCATATGGAAGCGAAAAGACGGTTTTGTGTTATTTGGGACTCATTACACATACTTTGCGATTTCTGGGTTAATGAGCATTAACACCACGGAACACGATTTGAAATAAGCGAAATCCAAAATTCTTCTTTCTATGTAAAACAACCTGTTTGGGGAGGTTCAGGCTCATTACACTTTGCTATTTGTGGGTGAAAAGAACATGGAAAGAACAATCCAAACTTTTTCGTCTGCTTTCTATTGACATGGAACCAAAACACCTATGCTTGTTTAAGGCTGTTAAGAAACATTTCACTCTGAGATTTTTGGGTGAATGTGCATTCTAACCCCAAAAACACCAATTTGCAACAAAACCAATCAGAGCTTTATCGTCTTTCTTTTTAAGTGGATGGAACCCAAAACACCTTTTTGCTTTGGTTGGAGGTGATTCTGGTGCACACCCATAAAACACCATGCGAATTGAAATAAGCCCTATCAAAGCTTATTCGGCTTCTTTCTACGCATATGGAAGCGAAAAGACGGTTTTGTGTTATTTGGGACTCATTACACATACTTTGCGATTTCTGGGTTAATGAGCATTAACACCACGGAACACGATTTGAAATAAGCGAAATCCAAAATTCTTCTTTCTATGTAGCTGGAACGCAAAACAACCTGTCTGGTGAGGTTCAGGCTCATTACACTTTGCTATTTGTGGGTGGAAAGAACATGGAAAGAACAATCCAAACTTTTTCGTCTGCTTTCTATTGACATGGAACCAAAACACCTATGCTTGTTTAAGGCTGTTAAGAAACATTTCACTCTGAGATTTTTGGGTGAATGTGCATTCTAACCCCAAAAACACCAATTTGCAACAAAACCAATCAGAGCTTTATCGTCTTTCTTTTTAAGTGGATGGAACCCAAAACACCTTTTTGCTTTGGTTGGAGGTGATTCTGGTGCACACCCATAAAACACCATGCGAATTGAAATAAGCCCTATCAAAGCTTATTCGGCTTCTTTCTACGCATATGGAAGCGAAAAGACGGTTTTGTGTTATTTGGGACTCATTACACATACTTTGCGATTTCTGGGTTAATGAGCATTGACACCACGGAACACGATTTGAAATAAGCGAAATCCAAAATTCTTCTTTCTATTTAAAACAACCTGTTTGGGGAGGTTCAGGCTAATTACACTTTGCTATTTGTGGGTGAAAAGAACATGGAAAGAACAATCCAAACTTTTTCGTCTGCTTTCTATTGACATGGAACCAAAACACCTATGCTTGTTTAAGGCTGTTAAGAAACATTTCACTCTGAGATTTTTGGGTGAATGTGCATTCTAACCCCAAAAACACCAATTTGCAACAAAACCAATCAGAGCTTTATCGTCTTTCTTTTTAAGTGGATGGAACCCAAAACACCTTTTTGCTTTGGTTGGAGGTGATTCTGGTGCACACCCATAAAACACCATGTGAATTGAAATAAGCCCTATCAAAGCTTATTCGGCTTCTTTCTACGCATATGGAAGCGTAAAGACGGTTTTGTGTTATTTGGGACTCATTACACATACTTTGCGATTTCTGGGTTAATGAGCATTAACACCACGGAACACGATTTGAAATAAGCGAAATCCAAAATTCTTCTTTCTATGTAAAACAACCTGTCTGGTGAGGTTCAGGCTCATTACACTTTGCTATTTGTGGGTGGAAAGAACATGGAAAGAACAATCCAAACTTTTTGTCTGCTTTCTATTGACATGGAACCAAAACACCTATGCTTGTTTAAGGCTGTTAAGAAACATTTCACTCTGAGATTTTTGGGTGAATGTGCATTCTAACCCCAAAAACACCAATTTGCAACAAAACCAATCAGAGCTTTATCGTCTTTCTTTTTAAGTGGATGGAACCCAAAACACCTTTTTGCTTTGGTTGGAGGTGATTCTGGTGCACACCCATAAAACACCATGCGAATTGAAATAAGCCCTATCAAAGCTTATTCGGCTTCTTTCTACGCATATGGAAGCGAAAAGACACTTTTGTGTTATTTGGGACTCATTACACATACTTTGCGATTTCTGGGTTAATGAGCATTAACACCACGGAACACGATTCGAAATAAGCGAAATCCAAAATTCTTCTTTCTATGTAGCTGGAACGCAAAACAACCTGTCTGGTGAGGTTCAGGCTCATTACACTTTGCTATTTGTGGGTGGAAAGAACATGAAAAGAACAATCCAAACTTTTTCGTCTGCTTTCTATTGACATGGAACCAAAACACCTATGCTTGTTTACGGCTGTTAAGAAACATTTCACTCTGAGATTTGTGGGTGAATGTGCATTCTAACCCCCAAAACACCAATTTGCAACAAAACCAATCAGAGCTTTATCGTCTTTCTTTTTAAGTGGATGGAACCCAAAACACCTTTTTGCTTTGGTTGGAGGTGATTCTGGTGCACACCCATAAAACACCATGCGAATTGAAATAAGCCCTATCAAAGCTTATTCGGCTTCTTTCTACGCATATGGAAGCGAAAAGACGGTTTTGTGTTATTTGGGACATTACACATACTTTGCGATTTCTGGGTTAATGAGCATTAATACCACGGAACACGATTTGAAATAAGCGAAATCCAAAATTCTTCTTTCTATGTAAAACAACCTGTCTGGTGAGGTTCAGGCTCATTACACTTTGCTATTTGTGGGTGGAAAGAACATGGAAAGAACAATCCAAACTTTTTGTCTGCTTTCTATTGACATGGAACCAAAACACCTATGCTTGTTTACGGCTGTTAAGAAACATTTCACTCTGAGATTTTTGGGTGAATGTGCATTCTAACCCCAAAAACACCAATTTGCAACAAAACCAATCAGAGCTTTATCGTCTTTCTTTTTAAGTGGATGGAACCCAAAACACCTTTTTGCTTTGGTTGGAGGTGATTCTGGTGCACACCCATAAAACACCATGCGAATTGAAATAAGCCCTATCAAAGCTTATTCGGCTTCTTTCTATGCATATGGAAGCGAAAAGACGGTTTTGTGTTATTTGGGACATTACCCATACTTTGCGATTTCTATTAACACCACGGAACACGATTTGAAATAAGCTGTCAGGACTGCCGCTAGGTCCCAGCTCACAGAGGACCAACGCCCAGTGGATATTATATACAAAAGTCTTTATTGAAGTTTAGTTTCCATTTCCAAGCTCTGGGCGCGCAGGCCCACGTCTTAACGCTAGACCGGCTAAGTCCCCTCTGACTCACTGCTCCACCCACACCAGTTTAAGATTCTAGCCTGGCTCCACCTCTTGCGCTGCTCTTTCCTGCGTTGGGTCCTTCTGCCCTCTGGGGTTCCCTCCTTCCTGGACTCCTCTGACGCGGAGCCTCCTGAGTCTTGCCCCTCCCTCCGGCGGGCTTTAGGACCTGGCTCCCTTCCCGGGCTCCCCGCTGTGCCGCGCTCCTGTACATTTGAACTTGGCGCGCGCGCCCAGCCGGTGACTTTCCTTCTGACCGTTTCCCCGCTTCCTGATGTGGGTGTTGCCAAACCTGACTCCTCTCCTCCCTCTGGTGGTGAGGACACTGGTCCCGACTCCTGGGACTCCCCCTCCCCACTGCGCTCTGGTGGAGACGCTGGCCCTGATCTCCAGCTGCTGTTCAGAGACTCCCCGCTGGCCCCTCCCTCTTGAGGTTTCTCCCTTGGAATCTCCCTTGCTCTGGCCACCGGCGCTCCCTTCTGTGAGTCCTCCGATTCGCTAGAGAGGCTTGTGGAATAACTCTGGCCACTGTCACTGCCTGCGCCCCCCTCGTACTCCTCCTCCTCACTCTCCATTTGCTCCCCCTCCTGTGTCTCTCCTTCTGAACCCCTGACATCCATCCCCCCCTCGAAGCCCCCCCTTCCCCCCTCCCCCTCTTCCGGTGCGGGTTCCGGGTGCTCCATTGTTGTAGGGGTGAGTCCAGGATACAGCTCGTCCCCTGAGGCTTGCAACCATCGAGATAAGTCCGGGAAGTCCCCCATGGGCTCGTCGACGACGACCTCCTCCGCTTCCATCTCCTGCGCGGTGTGCTCGAAATCTGCGCTCGACCCCAAATCACCCAAGAGCCCTCCTCCCCCTGTTGTTTGATGGGGGTCCACCTCCCAGGGCCCCTTCGGCATGTCTCTGCGCCAGCCCACCTCGGGTTGGTCCTCCCACCAATAAGATCCCCCCCGTGCCAAAACCTGAAAGTGATCCCTCCGGAGAGCTGCCTCCCGGAGCCGAGTCCTCAGCTGACGAGAAACCCCGGAAAGTGCTGGCCGAGAGTGTGGGTGTGAACAAACAATCCTCGAAAAAGCCCGCCGGCATAGGCTTGTGCGGGAAAAGTGTGTGGAATTCTTCCTTGAGCAACTGCTCTTCCACTGCGTAATCCGGCACCCACCTGTTGGCGCTGGCCGGGGTGTCCTCCGTGGCGAGAAGATATTCAATCCCGTCCTCCCCCCACCTTGAGTCTAAAATCTCAGTGGCTTCATTAAGTGGCTCCCCTTTCGGCGACCCCCCTTTTTTGGGCGCTTCTCTGAGCGGGTCTGGCGCCTTCCCCGGTGCTTGAAACCTGTGGGGCTCTCTGTAGGGCGTGAGCACTGATCTATGAAAGACCGGGTGCATTCTGGAACCCTCCGGGAGTGTCAACCGGAAGGCCACTGGGTTGATCTGCGCCTCTACTTGGTAAGGCCCTAGCTGCTTGTGCCCTAGTTTCTTCTTGGCTAACGATCTGGCTGGAACTGCTTGTGCTGCCAACCAGACCCAGTCTCCCACCTGGATGTCCTCCCCAACCCTCCTGTGTCGATCTGCCTGCACTTTGTAAGCCTGTTTTGCCAACTCTAACTGCCTCCTGAGCTGCTCGTGGATCTCCTGCAACTCCGCTGCCACTTCCTCTGCTCCCTGTGGCTCCCCCTCCCGCACTGTGTCCAGACCCGGGAAGGTTCTGGGATGCCTCCCGTAGTTGGCAAAAAATGGGGTCACCCCCGTGGACCCGTGCTTCGTGTTGTTGTAGGCAAACTCGGCCAACGGTAGATAGTCCACCCAGGTCGATGGCTGCTGGTTCGCGTAGCATCTCAGGTACTGCTGCATGATGGCGTTGACCCTTTCCGCCTGCCCGTTAGTTTGCGGGTGTCTCGCCGACGCCAGGCTGACCTTGACGTTCAGGAATCCCATCAGCTTTTGCCAGAAGTTGGAGATGAACTGGCGCCCCCGGTCGGACAAAATAGACCGTGGTAGGCCGTGCACCTTGAACACGTGGTCTATGAACATCTTAGCGGTCTGCTCGGCCGTGGCCACCTTCGCGCACGGAATGAAGTGGGCCATCTTGGTGAACAGGTCCACTACCACGAGCACTGCCGTCTTGCCCCTTGAGCTGGGTAGATCTGTGACAAAGTCCAGGGCTACCCTCTCCCACGGTACGAACGGTGTCTGTAGCGGTTCCAACAGGCCCGCCGGCGGCTGGTGCACAGGCTTAGCCCTTTGGCAGGTGTCGCACCTATTGACATAGTCCGCGACATCCCCCCGCATCTTAGGCCACCAAAAGTCTCTGGCTACTAAGTCCACCGTCTTCTCCTTGCCGAAGTGCCCCGCGCTGGGCGCGTCGTGCAGCTGTTGCAGGACCTTCGCGCGGAGGCTGTCTCCTGGTACGTAGAGGACTCCCTTGCGTAGGAGCAGGCCGTCTCGCACTTGGAATTCGTCGCCCCTCGCCTTGCCACTGCACACCTCCTCCATCTTGGCTCGGGCGAACGAGTCTGTTCGCAGCGCGCGGCGCACCGCGTCCAGGTCCACCGTGGCTGACGCGCATGCCCACGCCTGTGGTGTGAAAATGTGCTTGGCCGCCGCCGTTGCCTCTGCCTCCAGATACTGCGGTTTTCTGGACAGCGCGTCCGCCAAGACGTTGCTGTTTCCTGGGATGTACTCAATTCTGAAGTCGAAATCTGCAAAGAACTCCGCCCAGCGGATGTGTCGCTGGTTCAGGAACCTCGCCGTGCGCCAGTACTCCAAGTTCTTATGGTCTGTGCGGACCTGCACCGTGTGCTTGGCTCCGACGAGGAAGTGCCGCCACGCCTTGAAGGCTGCATGTATGGCCAGCAACTCCCTGTCCCAAATGGTGTAGTTCTGCTCCGCTTTGCTGAGTTTTCTGGAGTAGAAAGCGCACGGCCTCCAGTCCCCCTGGTGGTCTTGCTGCAACAGAACGGCTCCCACGGCCCTGTCTGAGGCGTCCGTCTCCACTCTCATGGGCCTGCTGGGATTTACGTGCAGTAGGTTCTCTTCGGAAGCGAAGAGCTGCTTGAGCTTCTGAAAGGACTGCTCTGCCTGCTCCGTCCAGACGAACCTCTTCTTCTTGGAACTGAGGGTGTCGGTGATGGCCGCTGTCTGCATGGCGAAACCCTTGATGAACTTGCGATAAAAGTTGGCAAAACCGACAAACCTCTGTACTTCCTTCCTATTGCGTGGGCTCTTCCAATCCAGTACTGCACGTACCTTGGCACCGTCCATAGCCAGTCCCTTGTCGGACAGTTTGTAGCCCAAGAAATCCACCTCCGTCTTGTCGAACTGGCACTTCTCCAGCTTGGCGTACAGCCTGTGCTCCCGCAGCCTCTGCAGAACTTCCCTAACATCTCTCTCGTGAGCCTCCGGCGATTCCGAGAAGATTAGGATGTCATCCAGGAAGCAGACGCACTTCTTGTAGAGGAGACCCGCCAAGACATGATGCATGAAGGCTTGAAAGCAGTGGGAACCATTTTTTAATCCAAAAGGCATAACTCTGTATTCATAAGTGCCCAGCGGCGTAAACATGGTTGTTTTCCACTCGTCGCCTTCCCGTACGCGAATGAGATTGTACGCTCCGCGCAGATCCAACTTGGTAAAGATGCGACCCTTCCTCACCGTCGCCAGCAGGTCATCGATCTTGGGCATAGGGAATGCTGAGGGCTTGGTCTTGAGGTTCAAGAAGCGGAAATCAACGACCAGCCTCTTTTGGGACGTGTCCCGCTTCTTTACAAAGAACACGGGACTGCCTCCTGCCGCCTTGGACTCCCGGATGAATCCCCGCTTCAGGTTGTGATCTATGAACTCCCTGAGCTCTTGCAATTCATCCTCAGACATGGAGTACAGTTTCCCCGTCGGGAGCGTCGCCCCGGGCAGGAGGTTGATCTTGCAGTCGTAGGGTCTGTGGGGTGGCAGCTTATCCGCCTCTTTCTCGCAGAAGACCTCCAAAAACTCCTTGTATTTGTTAGGCACCGCTTGCAACATGCCCAAGTTCAGCTGTGGTCCATCCTCGTGCCCCTCATCTTCCAAGTCCGCCAGGATGCAGTGTTCTGCGCAGTAAGAGGAGCCGAAGGTCAGTTGCCGCTGGTACCAAGCTAATGCCGGGCTGTGCCTATCCAGCCAACTCATTCCCAACACTATGGGCGTGTCTGACAGGCGGGTGACGTTGAAGCTGATGACCTCACGGTGGTTTCCAATGCGCATCACCATTGGCGGCGTCTGCTGTAGCACTTGCCCTCCCAGTAGCTCCCTGCCGTCCACTGTGACGACTTTCAGAGGTACCGCCGCTGGCAGAAGGGCTATGCCATGTTGCTGGAGGAACTGCATGTCTATAAAATCTGCATTGCTCCCCGAGTCTACGGTGATGGGAATTTCCACCAGTAGCCCATTGGGGAGCTGAAGGGATGCGGTGAGCTGCACTACTGGTTTGGGTGGGAGGGGGTCGGTGGGCTGTAAGATCCCTGGGGATTGCTTCACTGACTTGTCTGGCTGGTCCCCAGAGATGCCATCTCCAGCCAGACAGTGGAGTTTTCCTGCTGCGACTCCCTCTGCTGAATTGCGTCTGTTACTGTCGCTGCGGCTGCAGTATGCTTGTGAAACCGCTGGGGACACTCTTTTGCCATATGCTGAGCACTGTCGCAGATGTAGCACTTCCTGGTTCCTCTAGGAGGCTTCATCTTGACTGCTCCCGGAGTTAGGGCTCCGACTGTGGAGTGAGCCTTAGCACCACCTATCTCCATCGGCTCCTCTCCCCCTCCCAGCGGAGGCATGGATCGAGCGCGCGCCGCCTCCTTGGGGAAGGGAGGCAGTCCTTTCGCTGGCGTGCGTCCCAAATGCCCCTCCTCCCTGCCCCAAGGGCGTCCTTCCAACCGAACCCCAATGGAGAGTGCCCGTTCCACCACTTCCTTGGTGGTTTGGGGTCTTCCCCCCCTTGCGATCTCATCCTTCACAGCTCCGCTCAACCCCTCCCAGAACAGGTCTCTGACGGCAGGCGATTCTTTCTCCCAGGCTAGTACATTCACCAATCCGAAAAAACGTGCATGATATTGCCTCACAGTGGCTTTACCTTGTCTTAGTCCGTGAATCTCCCTCCTAGCGATATCCACATCAATCTCAGATAAAAAACACGCATCCATCACTTTAATGAAGGCAGCCGCATTTTGGAGGGCTGGATCCTTGTCTCTCCATAGATTGCGCAGCCACGATTTTGCCTCCCCCCGCAAATGCGAAATAATAAATCCCACTTTCTCTCCCTCATTTTTAAAGTCTTTGTCAAGCAGCTGCAATGTATAAATCACATCTGCTCTGAAGTTAGGATACTCCTGCAGGTCCCCATTGAAGTGAGATACCAGGCTCCCTCCTCTGTTTCCCAGCCCAATCCCTTCTGGTCTGGTGGCTGGTAGCCTCTGTGTACTTAGCACTTCTAACCTGGTTCGCAGATCCTGGCAGGCAGCAGCTGCTTCCTGTTCTTTTTTTCTGGAAGCCGCAATTTCTGCAGTCAACTGCGTCACTGCGTTTTGCAAACTCGCTATCCTCTCTTCGGTAGTCATTTCCCTGTTTTTCGTGAGCTCGCGAAGCACCAATCTTCACCCCTCGCTGCTTTCCCGCACTCCACGAGGTTGCAAAATTGGTGAAAATGGAGAGGGGACTTACTGTCAGGACTGCCGCTAGGTCCCAGCTCACAGAGGACCAACGCCCAGTGGATATTATATACAAAAGTCTTTATTGAAGTTTAGTTTCCATTTCCAAGCTCTGGGCGCGCAGGCCCACGTCTTAACGCTAGACCGGCTAAGTCCCCTCTGACTCACTGCTCCACCCACACCAGTTTAAGATTCTAGCCTGGCTCCACCTCTTGCGCTGCTCTTTCCTGCGTTGGGTCCTTCTGCCCTCTGGGGTTCCCTCTTTCCTGGACTCCTCTGACGCGGAGCCTCCTGAGTCTTGCCCCTCCCTCCGGCGGGCTTTAGGACCTGGCTCCCTTCCCGGGCTCCCCGCTGTGCCGCGCTCCTGTACATTTGAACTTGGCGCGCGCGCCCAGCCGGTGACTTTCCTTCTGACCGTTTCCCCGCTTCCTGATGTGGGTGTTGCCAAACCTGACTCCTCTCCTCCCTCTGGTGGTGAGGACACTGGTCCCGACTCCTGGGACTCCCCCTCCCCACTGCGCTCTGGTGGAGACGCTGGCCCTGATCTCCAGCTGCTGTTCAGAGACTCCCCGCTGGCCCCTCCCTCTTGAGGTTTCTCCCTTGGAATCTCCCTTGCTCTGGCCACCGGCGCTCCCTTCTGTGAGTCCTCCGATTCGCTAGAGAGGCTTGTGGAATAACTCTGGCCACTGTCACTGCCTGCGCCCCCCTCGTACTCCTCCTCCTCACTCTCCATTTGCTCCCCCTCCTGTGTCTCTCCTTCTGAACCCCTGACATAAGCGAAATCCAAAATTCTTCTTTCTATGTAGCTGGAACGCAAAACAACCTGTCTGGTGAGGTTCAGGCTCATTACACTTTGCTATTTGTGGGTGGAAAGAACATGGAAAGAACAATCCAAACTTTTTCGTCTGCTTTCTATTGACATGGAACCAAAACACCTATGGTTGTTTACGGCTGTTAAGAAACATTTCACTCGTGAGATTTTTGGGTGAATGTGCATTCTAACCCCAAAAACACCAATTTGCAACAAAACCAATCAGAGCTTTATCGTCTTTCTTTTTAAGTGGATGGAACCCAAAACACCTTTTTGCTTTGGTTGGAAGTGATTCTGGTGCACACCCATAAAACACCATGCGAATTGAAATAAGCCCTATCAAAGCTTATTCGGCTTCTTTCTACGCATATGGAAGCGAAAAGACGGTTTTGTGTTATTTGGGACTCATTACACATACTTTGCGATTTCTGGGTTAATGAGCATTAACACCACGGAACACGATTTGAAATAAGCGAAATCCAAAATTCTTCTTTCTATGTAGCTGGAACGCAAAACAATCTGTCTGGTGAGGTTCAGACACATTACACTTTGCTATTTGTGGGTGGAAAGAACATGGAAAGAACAATCCAAACTTTTTCGTCTGCTTTCTATTGACATGGAACCAAAACACCTATGCTTGTTTAAGGCTGTTAAGAAACATTTCACTCTGAGATTTTTGGGTGAATGTGCATTCTAACCCCAAAAACACCAATTTGCAACAAAACCAATCAGAGCTTTATCGTCTTTCTTTTTAAGTGGATGGAACCCAAAACACCTTTTTGCTTTGGTTGGAGGTGATTCTGGTGCACACCCATAAAACACAATGCGAATTGAAATAAGCCCTATCAAAGCTTATTCGGCTTCTTTCTACGCATATGGAAGCGAAAAGACGGTTTTGTGTTATTTGGGAATCATTACACATACTTTGCGATTTCTGGGTTAATGAGCATGAACACCACGGAACACGATTTGAAATAAGCGAAATCCAAAATTCTTCTTTCTATGTAGCTGGAACGCAAAACAACCTGTCTGGTGAGGTTCAGGCTCATTACACTTTGCAATTTGTGGGTGGAAAGAACATGGAAAGAACAATCCAAACTTTTTGTCTGCTTTCTATTGACATGGAACCAAAACACCTATGCTTGTTTAAGGCTGTTAAGAAACATTTCACTCTGAGATTTTTGGGTGAATGTGCATTCTAACCCCAAAAACACCAATTTGCAACAAAACCAATCAGAGCTTTATCGTCTTTCTTTTTAAGTGGATGGAACCCAAAACACCTTTTTGCTTTGGTTGGAAGTGATTCTGGTGCACACCCATAAAACACCATGCGAATTGAAATAAGCCCTATCAAAGCTTATTCGGCTTCTTTCTACGCATATGGAAGCGAAAAGACGGTTTTGTGTTATTTGGGACTCATTACACATACTTTGCGATTTCTGGGTTAATGAGCATTGACACCACGGAACACGATTTGAAATAAGCGAAATCCAAAATTCTTCTTTCTATTTAAAACAACCTGTTTGGGGAGGTTCAGGCTAATTACACTTTGCTATTTGTGGGTGAAAAGAACATGGAAAGAACAATCCAAACTTTTTCGTCTGCTTTCTATTGACATGGAACCAAAACACCTATGCTTGTTTAAGGCTGTTAAGAAACATTTCACTCTGAGATTTTTGGGTGAATGTGCATTCTAACCCCAAAAACACCAATTTGCAACAAAACCAATCAGAGCTTTATCGTCTTTCTTTTTAAGTGGATGGAACCCAAAACACCTTTTTGCTTTGGTTGGAGGTGATTCTGGTGCACACCCATAAAACACCATGTGAATTGAAATAAGCCCTATCAAAGCTTATTCGGCTTCTTTCTACGCATATGGAAGCGTAAAGACGGTTTTGTGTTATTTGGGACTCATTACACATACTTTGCGATTTCTGGGTTAATGAGCATTAACACCACGGAACACGATTTGAAATAAGCGAAATCCAAAATTCTTCTTTCTATGTAAAACAACCTGTCTGGTGAGGTTCAGGCTCATTACACTTTGCTATTTGTGGGTGGAAAGAACATGGAAAGAACAATCCAAACTTTTTGTCTGCTTTCTATTGACATGGAACCAAAACACCTATGCTTGTTTAAGGCTGTTAAGAAACATTTCACTCTGAGATTTTTGGGTGAATGTGCATTCTAACCCCAAAAACACCAATTTGCAACAAAACCAATCAGAGCTTTATCGTCTTTCTTTTTAAGTGGATGGAACCCAAAACACCTTTTTGCTTTGGTTGGAGGTGATTCTGGTGCACACCCATAAAACACCATGCGAATTGAAATAAGCCCTATCAAAGCTTATTCGGCTTCTTTCTACGCATATGGAAGCGAAAAGACAGTTTTGTGTTATTTGGGACTCATTACACATACTTTGCGATTTCTGGGTTAATGAGCATTAACACCACGGAACACGATTCGAAATAAGCGAAATCCAAAATTCTTCTTTCTATGTAGCTGGAACGCAAAACAACCTGTCTGGTGAGGTTCAGGCTCATTACACTTTGCAATTTGTGGGTGGAAAGAACATGAAAAGAACAATCCAAACTTTTTCGTCTGCTTTCTATTGACATGGAACCAAAACACCTATGCTTGTTTACGGCTGTTAAGAAACATTTCACTCTGAGATTTGTGGGTGAATGTGCATTCTAACCCCCAAAACACCAATTTGCAACAAAACCAATCAGAGCTTTATCGTCTTTCTTTTTAAGTGGATGGAACCCAAAACACCTTTTTGCTTTGGTTGGAGGTGATTCTGGTGCACACCCATAAAACACCATGCGAATTGAAATAAGCCCTATCAAAGCTTATTCGGCTTCTTTCTACGCATATGGAAGCGAAAAGACGGTTTTGTGTTATTTGGGACATTACACATACTTTGCGATTTCTGGGTTAATGAGCATTAATACCACGGAACACGATTTGAAATAAGCGAAATCCAAAATTCTTCTTTCTATGTAAAACAACCTGTCTGGTGAGGTTCAGGCTCATTACACTTTGCTATTTGTGGGTGGAAAGAACATGGAAAGAACAATCCAAACTTTTTGTCTGCTTTCTATTGACATGGAACCAAAACACCTATGCTTGTTTACGGCTGTTAAGAAACATTTCACTCTGAGATTTTTGGGTGAATGTGCATTCTAACCCCAAAAACACCAATTTGCAACAAAACCAATCAGAGCTTTATCGTCTTTCTTTTTAAGTGGATGGAACCCAAAACACCTTTTTGCTTTGGTTGGAGGTGATTCTGGTGCACACCCATAAAACACCATGCGAATTGAAATAAGCCCTATCAAAGCTTATTCGGCTTCTTTCTATGCATATGGAAGCGAAAAGACGGTTTTGTGTTATTTGGAACATTACCCATACTTTGCGATTTCTATTAACACCACGGAACACGATTTGAAATAAGCGAAATCCAAAATTCTTCTTCCTATGTAGCTGGAACGCAAAACAACCTGTCTGGTGAGGTTCAGGCTCATTACACTTTGCTATTTGTGGGTGGAAAGAACATGGAAAGAACAATCCAAACTTTTTCGTCTGCTTTCTATTGACATGGAACCAAAACACCTATGGTTGTTTACGGCTGTTAAGAAACATTTCACTCGTGAGATTTTTGGGTGAATGTGCATTCTAACCCCAAAAACACCAATTTGCAACAAAACCAATCAGAGCTTTATCGTCTTTCTTTTTAAGTGGATGGAACCCAAAACACCTTTTTGCTTTGGTTGGAGGTGATTCTGGTGCACACCCATAAAACACCATGCGAATTGAAATAAGCCCTATCAAAGCTTATTCGGCTTCTTTCTACGCATATGGAAGCGAAAAGACAGTTTTGTGTTATTTGGGACTCATTACACATACTTTGCGATTTCTGGGTTAATGAGCATTAACACCACGGAACACGATTCGAAATAAGCGAAATCCAAAATTCTTCTTTCTATGTAGCTGGAACGCAAAACAACCTGTCTGGTGAGGTTCAGGCTCATTACACTTTGCTATTTGTGGGTGGAAAGAACATGGAAAGAACAATCCAAACTTTTTCGTCTGCTTTCTATTGACATGGAACCAAAACACCTATGCTTGTTTACGGCTGTTAAGAAACATTTCACTCTGAGATTTGTGGGTGAATGTGCATTCTAACCCCCAAAACACCAATTTGCAACAAAACCAATCAGAGCTTTATCGTCTTTCTTTTTAAGTGGATGGAACCCAAAACACCTTTTTGCTTTGGTTGGAGGTGATTCTGGTGCACACCCATAAAACACCATGCGAATTGAAATAAGCCCTATCAAAGCTTATTCGGCTTCTTTCTACGCATATGGAAGCGAAAAGACGGTTTTGTGTTATTTGGGACATTACACATACTTTGCGATTTCTGGGTTAATGAGCATTAATACCACGGAACACGATTTGAAATAAGCGAAATCCAAAATTCTTCTTTCTATGTAAAACAACCTGTCTGGTGAGGTTCAGGCTCATTACACTTTGCTATTTGTGGGTGGAAAGAACATGGAAAGAACAATCCAAACTTTTTGTCTGCTTTCTATTGACATGGAACCAAAACACCTATGCTTGTTTACGGCTGTTAAGAAACATTTCACTCTGAGATTTTTGGGTGAATGTGCATTCTAACCCCAAAAACACCAATTTGCAACAAAACCAATCAGAGCTTTATCGTCTTTCTTTTTAAGTGGATGGAACCCAAAACACCTTTTTGCTTTGGTTGGAGGTGATTCTGGTGCACACCCATAAAACACCATGCGAATTGAAATAAGCCCTATCAAAGCTTATTCGGCTTCTTTCTATGCATATGGAAGCGAAAAGACGGTTTTGTGTTATTTGGGACATTACCCATACTTTGCGATTTCTATTAACACCACGGAACACGATTTGAAATAAGCGAAATCCAAAATTCTTCTTTCTATGTAGCTGGAACGCAAAACAACCTGTCTGGTGAGGTTCAGGCTCATTACACTTTGCTATTTGTGGGTGGAAAGAACATGGAAAGAACAATCCAAACTTTTTCGTCTGCTTTCTATTGACATGGAACCAAAACACCTATGGTTGTTTACGGCTGTTAAGAAACATTTCACTCGTGAGATTTTTGGGTGAATGTGCATTCTAACCCCAAAAACACCAATTTGCAACAAAACCAATCAGAGCTTTATCGTCTTTCTTTTTAAGTGGATGGAACCCAAAACACCTTTTTGCTTTGGTTGGAAGTGATTCTGGTGCACACCCATAAAACACCATGCGAATTGAAATAAGCCCTATCAAAGCTTATTCGGCTTCTTTCTACGCATATGGAAGCGAAAAGACGGTTTTGTGTTATTTGGGACTCATTACACATACTTTGCGATTTCTGGGTTAATGAGCATTAACACCACGGAACACGATTTGAAATAAGCGAAATCCAAAATTCTTCTTTCTATGTAGCTGGAACGCAAAACAACCTGTCTGGTGAGGTTCAGACACATTACACTTTGCTATTTGTGGGTGGAAAGAACATGGAAAGAACAATCCAAACTTTATCGTCTGCTTTCTATTGACATGGAACCAAAACACCTATGCTTGTTTAAGGCTGTTAAGAAACATCTCACTCTGAGATTTTTGGGTGAATGTGCATTCTAACCCCAAAAACACCAATTTGCAACAAAACCAATCAGAGCTTTATCGTCTTTCTTTTTAAGTGGATGGAACCCAAAACACCTTTTTGCTTTGGTTGGAGGTGATTCTGGTGCACACCCATAAAACACAATGCGAATTGAAATAAGCCCTATCAAAGCTTATTCGGCTTCTTTCTACGCATATGGAAGCGAAAAGACGGTTTTGTGTTATTTGGGACTCATTACACATACTTTGCGATTTCTGGGTTAATGAGCATGAACACCACGGAACACGATTTGAAATAAGCGAAATCCAAAATTCTTCTTTCTATGTAGCTGGAACGCAAAACAACCTGTCTGGTGAGGTTCAGGCTCATTACACTTTGCAATTTGTGGGTGGAAAGAACATGGAAAGAACAATCCAAACTTTTTGTCTGCTTTCTATTGACATGGAACCAAAACACCTATGCTTGTTTAAGGCTGTTAAGAAACATTTCACTCTGAGATTTTTGGGTGAATGTGCATTCTAACCCCAAAAACACCAATTTGCAACAAAACCAATCAGAGCTTTATCGTCTTTCTTTTTAAGTGGATGGAACCCAAAACACCTTTTTGCTTTGGTTGGAGGTGATTCTGGTGCACACCCATAAAACACCATGCGAATTGAAATAAGCCCTATCAAGGCTTATTCGGCTTCTTTCTACGCATATGGAAGCGAAAAGACGGTTTTGTGTTATTTGGGACATTACCCATACTTTGCGATTTCTATTAACACCACGGAACACGATTTGAAATAAGCGAAATCCAAAATTCTTCTTTCTATGTAGCTGGAACGCAAAACAACCTGTCTGGTGAGGTTCAGGCTCATTACACTTTGCTATTTGTGGGTGGAAAGAACATGGAAAGAACAATCCAAACTTTTTCGTCTGCTTTCTATTGACATGGAACCAAAACACCTATGGTTGTTTACGGCTGTTAAGAAACATTTCACTCGTGATGTCAGGACTGCCGCTAGGTCCCAGCTCACAGAGGACCAACGCCCAGTGGATATTATATACAAAAGTCTTTATTGAAGTTTAGTTTCCATTTCCAAGCTCTGGGCGCGCAGGCCCACGTCTTAACGCTAGACCGGCTAAGTCCCCTCTGACTCACTGCTCCACCCACACCAGTTTAAGATTCTAGCCCGGCTCCACCTCTTGCGCTGCTCTTTCCTGCGTTGGGTCCTTCTGCCCTCTGGGGTTCCCTCTTTCCTGGACTCCTCTGACGCGGAGCCTCCTGAGTCTTGCCCCTCCCTCCGGCGGGCTTTAGGACCTGGCTCCCTTCCTGGGCTCCCCGCTGTGCCGCGCTCCTGTACATTTGAACTTGGCGCGCGCGCCCAGCCGGTGACTTTCCTTCTGACCGTTTCCCCGCTTCCTGATGTGGGTGTTGCCAAACCTGACTCCTCTCCTCCCTCTGGTGGTGAGGACACTGGTCCCGACTCCTGGGACTCCCCCTCCCCACTGCGCTCTGGTGGAGACGCTGGCCCTGATCTCCAGCTGCTGTTCAGGGACTCCCCGCTGGCCCCTCCCTCTTGAGGTTTCTCCCTTGGAATCTCCCTTGCTCTGGCCACCGGCGCTCCCTTCTGTGAGTCCTCCGATTCGCTAGAGAGGCTTGTGGAATAACTCTGGCCACTGTCACTGCCTGCGCCCCCCTCGTACTCCTCCTCCTCACTCTCCATTTGCTCCCCCTCCTGTGTCTCTCCTTCTGAACCCCTGACACGTGAGATTTTTGGGTGAATGTGCATTCTAACCCCAAAAACACCAATTTGCAACAAAACCAATCAGAGCTTTATCGTCTTTCTTTTTAAGTGGATGGAACCCAAAACACCTTTTTGCTTTGGTTGGAAGTGATTCTGGTGCACACCCATAAAACACCCTGCGAATTGAAATAAGCCCTATCAAAGCTTATTCGGCTTCTTTCTACGCATATGGAAGCGAAAAGACGGTTTTGTGTTATTTGGGACTCATTACACATACTTTGCGATTTCTGGGTTAATGAGCATTAACACCACGGAACACGATTTGAAATAAGCGAAATCCAAAATTCTTCTTTCTATGTAGCTGGAACGCAAAACAACCTGTCTGGTGAGGTTCAGGCTCATTACACTTTGCTATTTGTGGGTGGAAAGAACATGGAAAGAACAATCCAAACTTTTTCGTCTGCTTTCTATTGACATGGAACCAAAACACCTATGCTTGTTTAAGGCTGTTAAGAAACATTTCACTCTGAGATTTTTGGGTGAATGTGCATTCTAACCCCAAAAACACCAATTTGCAACAAAACCAATCAGAGCTTTATCGTCTTTCTTTTTAAGTGGATGGAACCCAAAACACCTTTTTGCTTTGGTTGGAGGTGATTCTGGTGCACACCCATAAAACACCATGTGAATTGAAATAAGCCCTATCAAAGCTTATTCGGCTTCTTTCTACGCATATGGAAGCGTAAAGACGGTTTTGTGTTATTTGGGACTCATTACACATACTTTGCGATTTCTGGGTTAATGAGCATTAACACCACGGAACACGATTTGAAATAAGCGAAATCCAAAATTCTTCTTTCTATGTAAAACAACCTGTCTGGTGAGGTTCAGGCTCATTACACTTTGCTATTTGTGGGTGGAAAGAACATGGAAAGAACAATCCAAACTTTTTGTCTGCTTTCTATTGACATGGAACCAAAACACCTATGCTTGTTTAAGGCTGTTAAGAAACATTTCACTCTGAGATTTTTGGGTGAATGTGCATTCTAACCCCAAAAACACCAATTTGCAACAAAACCAATCAGAGCTTTATCGTCTTTCTTTTTAAGTGGATGGAACCCAAAACACCTTTTTGCTTTGGTTGGAGGTGATTCTGGTGCACACCCATAAAACACCATGCGAATTGAAATAAGCCCTATCAAAGCTTATTCGGCTTCTTTCTATGCATATGGAAGCGAAAAGACGGTTTTGTGTTATTTGGGACTCATTACACATACTTTGCGATTTCTGGGTTAATGAGCATTAACACCACGGAACACGATTCGAAATAAGCGAAATCCAAAATTCTTCTTTCTATGTAGCTGGAACGCAAAACAACCTGTCTGGTGAGGTTCAGGCTCATTACACTTTGCTATTTGTGGGTGGAAAGAACATGAAAAGAACAATCCAAACTTTTTCGTCTGCTTTCTATTGACATGGAACCAAAACACCTATGCTTGTTTAAGGCTGTTAAGAAACATTTCACTCTGAGATTTGTGGGTGAATGTGCATTCTAACCCCCAAAACACCAATTTGCAACAAAACCAATCAGAGCTTTATCGTCTTTCTTTTTAAGTGGATGGAACCCAAAACACCTTTTTGCTTTGGTTGGAGGTGATTCTGGTGCACACCCATAAAACACCATGCGAATTGAAATAAGCCCCATCAAAGCTTATTCGGCTTCTTTCTACGCATATGGAAGCGAAAAGACGGTTTTGTGTTATTTGGGACTCATTACACATACTTTGCGATTTCTGGGTTAATGAGCATTAACACCACGGAACACGATTTGAAATAAGCGAAATCCAAAATTCTTCTTTCTATGTAAAACAACCTGTCTGGTGAGGTTCAGGCTCATTACACTTTGCTATTTGTGGGTGGAAAGAACATGGAAAGAACAATCCAAACTTTTTGTCTGCTTTCTATTGACATGGAACCAAAACACCTATGCTTGTTTAAGGCTGTTAAGAAACATTTCACTCTGAGATTTTTGGGTGAATGTGCATTCTAACCCCAAAAACACCAATTTGCAACAAAACCAATCAGAGCTTTATCGTCTTTCTTTTTAAGTGGATGGAACCCAAAACACCTTTTTGCTTTTGTTGGAAGTGATTCTGGTGCACACCCATAAAACACCATGCGAATTGAAATAAGCCCTATCAAAGCTTATTCGGCTTCTTTCTACGCATATGGAAGCGTAAAGACGGTTTTGTGTTATTTGGGACTCATTACACATACTTTGCGATTTCTGGGTTAATGAGCATTAACACCACGGAACACGATTTGAAATAAGCGAAATCCAAAATTCTTCTTTCTATGTAGCTGGAACGCAAAACAACCTGTCTGGTGAGGTTCAGGCTCATTACACTTTGCTATTTGTGGGTGGAAAGAACATGGAAAGAACAATCCAAACTTTATCGTCTGCTTTCTATTGACATGGAACCAAAACACCTATGCTTGTTTAAGGCTGTTAAGAAACATTTCACTCTGAGATTTTTGGGTGAATGTGCATTCTAACCCCAAAAACACCAATTTGCAACAAAACCAATCAGAGCTTTATCGTCTTTCTTTTTAAGTGGATGGAACCCAAAACACCTTTTTGCTTTGGTTGGAGGTGATTCTGGTGCACACCCATAAAACACCATGCGAATTGAAATAAGCCCTATCAAAGCTTATTCGGCTTCTTTCTACGCATATGGAAGCGAAAAGACGGTTTTGTGTTATTTGGGACTCATTACCCATACTTTGCGATTTCTGGGTTAATGAGCATGAACACCACGGAACACGATTTGAAATAAGCGAAATCCAAAATTCTTCTTTCTATGTAGCTGGAACGCAAAACAACCTGTCTGGTGAGGTTCAGGCTCATTACACTTTGCAATTTGTGGGTGGAAAGAACATGGAAAGAACAATCCAAACTTTTTGTCTGCTTTCTATTGACATGGAACCAAAACACCTATGCTTGTTTAAGGCTGTTAAGAAACATTTCACTCTGAGATTTTTGGGTGAATGTGCATTCTAACCCCAAAAACACCAATTTGCAACAAAACCAATCAGAGCTTTATCGTCTTTCTTTTTAAGTGGATGGAACCCAAAACACCTTTTTGCTTTGGTTGGAGGTGATTCTGGTGCACACCCATAAAACACCATGCGAATTGAAATAAGCCCTATCAAGGCTTATTCGGCTTCTTTCTACGCATATGGAAGCGAAAAGACGGTTTTGTGTTATTTGGGACATTACCCATACTTTGCGATTTCTATTAACACCACGGAACACGATTTGAAATAAGCGAAATCCAAAATTCTTCTTTCTATGTAGCTGGAACGCAAAACAACCTGTCTGGTGAGGTTCAGGCTCATTACACTTTGCTATTTGTGGGTGGAAAGAACATGGAAAGAACAATCCAAACTTTTTCGTCTGCTTTCTATTGACATGGAACCAAAACACCTATGGTTGTTTACGGCTGTTAAGAAACATTTCACTCATGATGTCAGGACTGCCGCTAGGTCCCAGCTCACAGAGGACCAACGCCCAGTGGATATTATATACAAAAGTCTTTATTGAAGTTTAGTTTCCATTTCCAAGCTCTGGGCGCGCAGGCCCACGTCTTAACGCTAGACCGGCTAAGTCCCCTCTGACTCACTGCTCCACCCACACCAGTTTAAGATTCTAGCCCGGCTCCACCTCTTGCGCTGCTCTTTCCTGCGTTGGGTCCTTCTGCCCTCTGGGGTTCCCTCTTTCCTGGACTCCTCTGACGCGGAGCCTCCTGAGTCTTGCCCCTCCCTCCGGCGGGCTTTAGGACCTGGCTCCCTTCCTGGGCTCCCCGCTGTGCCGCGCTCCTGTACATTTGAACTTGGCGCGCGCGCCCAGCCGGTGACTTTCCTTCTGACCGTTTCCCCGCTTCCTGATGTGGGTGTTGCCAAACCTGACTCCTCTCCTCCCTCTGGTGGTGAGGACACTGGTCCCGACTCCTGGGACTCCCCCTCCCCACTGCGCTCTGGTGGAGACGCTGGCCCTGATCTCCAGCTGCTGTTCAGGGACTCCCCGCTGGCCCCTCCCTCTTGAGGTTTCTCCCTTGGAATCTCCCTTGCTCTGGCCACCGGCGCTCCCTTCTGTGAGTCCTCCGATTCGCTAGAGAGGCTTGTGGAATAACTCTGGCCACTGTCACTGCCTGCGCCCCCCTCGTACTCCTCCTCCTCACTCTCCATTTGCTCCCCCTCCTGTGTCTCTCCTTCTGAACCCCTGACACGTGAGATTTTTGGGTGAATGTGCATTCTAACCCCAAAAACACCAATTTGCAACAAAACCAATCAGAGCTTTATCGTCTTTCTTTTTAAGTGGATGGAACCCAAAACACCTTTTTGCTTTGGTTGGAAGTGATTCTGGTGCACACCCATAAAACACCCTGCGAATTGAAATAAGCCCTATCAAAGCTTATTCGGCTTCTTTCTACGCATATGGAAGCGAAAAGACGGTTTTGTGTTATTTGGGACTCATTACACATACTTTGCGATTTCTGGGTTAATGAGCATTAACACCACGGAACACGATTTGAAATAAGCGAAATCCAAAATTCTTCTTTCTATGTAGCTGGAACGCAAAACAACCTGTCTGGTGAGGTTCAGGCTCATTACACTTTGCTATTTGTGGGTGGAAAGAACATGGAAAGAACAATCCAAACTTTTTCGTCTGCTTTCTATTGACATGGAACCAAAACACCTATGCTTGTTTAAGGCTGTTAAGAAACATTTCACTCTGAGATTTTTGGGTGAATGTGCATTCTAACCCCAAAAACACCAATTTGCAACAAAACCAATCAGAGCTTTATCGTCTTTCTTTTTAAGTGGATGGAACCCAAAACACCTTTTTGCTTTGGTTGGAGGTGATTCTGGTGCACACCCATAAAACACCATGTGAATTGAAATAAGCCCTATCAAAGCTTATTCGGCTTCTTTCTACGCATATGGAAGCGTAAAGACGGTTTTGTGTTATTTGGGACTCATTACACATACTTTGCGATTTCTGGGTTAATGAGCATTAACACCACGGAACACGATTTGAAATAAGCGAAATCCAAAATTCTTCTTTCTATGTAAAACAACCTGTCTGGTGAGGTTCAGGCTCATTACACTTTGCTATTTGTGGGTGGAAAGAACATGGAAAGAACAATCCAAACTTTTTGTCTGCTTTCTATTGACATGGAACCAAAACACCTATGCTTGTTTAAGGCTGTTAAGAAACATTTCACTCTGAGATTTTTGGGTGAATGTGCATTCTAACCCCAAAAACACCAATTTGCAACAAAACCAATCAGAGCTTTATCGTCTTTCTTTTTAAGTGGATGGAACCCAAAACACCTTTTTGCTTTGGTTGGAGGTGATTCTGGTGCACACCCATAAAACACCATGCGAATTGAAATAAGCCCTATCAAAGCTTATTCGGCTTCTTTCTACGCATATGGAAGCGAAAAGACGGTTTTGTGTTATTTGGGACTCATTACACATACTTTGCGATTTCTGGGTTAATGAGCATTAACACCACGGAACACGATTCGAAATAAGCGAAATCCAAAATTCTTCTTTCTATGTAGCTGGAACGCAAAACAACCTGTCTGGTGAGGTTCAGGCTCATTACACTTTGCTATTTGTGGGTGGAAAGAACATGAAAAGAACAATCCAAACTTTTTCGTCTGCTTTCTATTGACATGGAACCAAAACACCTATGCTTGTTTAAGGCTGTTAAGAAACATTTCACTCTGAGATTTGTGGGTGAATGTGCATTCTAACCCCCAAAACACCAATTTGCAACAAAACCAATCAGAGCTTTATCGTCTTTCTTTTTAAGTGGATGGAACCCAAAACACCTTTTTGCTTTGGTTGGAGGTGATTCTGGTGCACACCCATAAAACACCATGCGAATTGAAATAAGCCCCATCAAAGCTTATTCGGCTTCTTTCTACGCATATGGAAGCGAAAAGACGGTTTTGTGTTATTTGGGACTCATTACACATACTTTGCGATTTCTGGGTTAATGAGCATTAACACCACGGAACACGATTTGAAATAAGCGAAATCCAAAATTCTTCTTTCTATGTAAAACAACCTGTCTGGTGAGGTTCAGGCTCATTACACTTTGCTATTTGTGGGTGGAAAGAACATGGAAAGAACAATCCAAACTTTTTGTCTGCTTTCTATTGACATGGAACCAAAACACCTATGCTTGTTTAAGGCTGTTAAGAAACATTTCACTCTGAGATTTTTGGGTGAATGTGCATTCTAACCCCAAAAACACCAATTTGCAACAAAACCAATCAGAGCTTTATCGTCTTTCTTTTTAAGTGGATGGAACCCAAAACACCTTTTTGCTTTGGTTGGAAGTGATTCTGGTGCACACCCATAAAACACCATGCGAATTGAAATAAGCCCTATCAAAGCTTATTCGGCTTCTTTCTACGCATATGGAAGCGTAAAGACGGTTTTGTGTTATTTGGGACTCATTACACATACTTTGCGATTTCTGGGTTAATGAGCATTAACACCACGGAACACGATTTGAAATAAGCGAAATCCAAAATTCTTCTTTCTATGTAGCTGGAACGCAAAACAACCTGTCTGGTGAGGTTCAGGCTCATTACACTTTGCTATTTGTGGGTGGAAAGAACATGGAAAGAACAATCCAAACTTTATCGTCTGCTTTCTATTGACATGGAACCAAAACACCTATGCTTGTTTAAGGCTGTTAAGAAACATTTCACTCTGAGATTTTTGGGTGAATGTGCATTCTAACCCCAAAAACACCAATTTGCAACAAAACCAATCAGAGCTTTATCGTCTTTCTTTTTAAGTGGATGGAACCCAAAACACCTTTTTGCTTTGGTTGGAGGTGATTCTGGTGCACACCCATAAAACACCATGCGAATTGAAATAAGCCCTATCAAAGCTTATTCGGCTTCTTTCTACGCATATGGAAGCGAAAAGACGGTTTTGTGTTATTTGGGACTCATTACCCATACTTTGCGATTTCTGGGTTAATGAGCATGAACACCACGGAACACGATTTGAAATAAGCGAAATCCAAAATTCTTCTTTCTATGTAGCTGGAACGCAAAACAACCTGTCTGGTGAGGTTCAGGCTCATTACACTTTGCAATTTGTGGGTGGAAAGAACATGGAAAGAACAATCCAAACTTTTTGTCTGCTTTCTATTGACATGGAACCAAAACACCTATGCTTGTTTAAGGCTGTTAAGAAACATTTCACTCTGAGATTTTTGGGTGAATGTGCATTCTAACCCCAAAAACACCAATTTGCAACAAAACCAATCAGAGCTTTATCGTCTTTCTTTTTAAGTGGATGGAACCCAAAACACCTTTTTGCTTTGGTTGGAGGTGATTCTGGTGCACACCCATAAAACACCATGCGAATTGAAATAAGCCCTATCAAAGCTTATTCGGCTTCTTTCTAAGCATATGGAAGCGAAAAGACGGTTTTGTGTTATTTGGGACTCATTACACATACTTTGCGATTTCTGGGTTAATGAGCATTAACACCACGGAACACGATTTGAAATAAGCGAAATCCAAAATTCTTCTTTCTATGTAGCTGGAACGCAAAACAACCTGTCTGGTGAGGTTCAGGCTCATTACACTTTGCTATTTGTGGGTGGAAAGAACATGGAAAGAACAATCCAAACTTTTTCGTCTGCTTTCTATTGACATGGAACCAAAACACCTATGGTTGTTTACGGCTGTTAAGAAACATTTCACTCGTGATGTCAGGACTGCCGCTAGGTCCCAGCTCACAGAGGACCAACGCCCAGTGGATATTATATACAAAAGTCTTTATTGAAGTTTAGTTTCCATTTCCAAGCTCTGGGCGCGCAGGCCCACGTCTTAACGCTAGACCGGCTAAGTCCCCTCTGACTCACTGCTCCACCCACACCAGTTTAAGATTCTAGCCCGGCTCCACCTCTTGCGCTGCTCTTTCCTGCGTTGGGTCCTTCTGCCCTCTGGGGTTCCCTCTTTCCTGGACTCCTCTGACGCGGAGCCTCCTGAGTCTTGCCCCTCCCTCCGGCGGGCTTTAGGACCTGGCTCCCTTCCCGGGCTCCCCGCTGTGCCGCGCTCCTGTACATTTGAACTTGGCGCGCGCGCCCAGCCGGTGACTTTCCTTCTGACCGTTTCCCCGCTTCCTGATGTGGGTGTTGCCAAACCTGACTCCTCTCCTCCCTCTGGTGGTGAGGACACTGGTCCCGACTCCTGGGACTCCCCCTCCCCACTGCGCTCTGGTGGAGACGCTGGCCCTGATCTCCAGCTGCTGTTCAGGGACTCCCCGCTGGCCCCTCCCTCTTGAGGTTTCTCCCTTGGAATCTCCCTTGCTCTGGCCACCGGCGCTCCCTTCTGTGAGTCCTCCGATTCGCTAGAGAGGCTTGTGGAATAACTCTGGCCACTGTCACTGCCTGCGCCCCCCTCGTACTCCTCCTCCTCACTCTCCATTTGCTCCCCCTCCTGTGTCTCTCCTTCTGAACCCCTGACACGTGAGATTTTTGGGTGAATGTGCATTCTAACCCCAAAAACACCAATTTGCAACAAAACCAATCAGAGCTTTATCGTCTTTCTTTTTAAGTGGATGGAACCCAAAACACCTTTTTGCTTTGGTTGGAAGTGATTCTGGTGCACACCCATAAAACACCCTGCGAATTGAAATAAGCCCTATCAAAGCTTATTCGGCTTCTTTCTACGCATATGGAAGCGAAAAGACGGTTTTGTGTTATTTGGGACTCATTACACATACTTTGCGATTTCTGGGTTAATGAGCATTAACACCACGGAACACGATTTGAAATAAGCGAAATCCAAAATTCTTCTTTCTATGTAAAACAACCTGTTTGGGGAGGTTCAGGCTCATTACACTTTGCTATTTGTGGGTGAAAAGAACATGGAAAGAACAATCCAAACTTTTTCGTCTGCTTTCTATTGGCATGGAACCAAAACACCTATGCTTGTTTAAGGCTGTTAAGAAACATTTCACTCTGAGATTTTTGGGTGAATGTGCATTCTAACCCCAAAAACACCAATTTGCAACAAAACCAATCAGAGCTTTATCGTCTTTCTTTTTAAGTGGATGGAACCCAAAACACCTTTTTGCTTTGGTTGGAGGTGATTCTGGTGCACACCCATAAAACACCATGCGAATTGAAATAAGCCCCATCAAAGCTTATTCGGCTTCTTTCTACGCATATGGAAGCGAAAAGACGGTTTTGTGTTATTTGGGACTCATTACACATACTTTGCGATTTCTGGGTTAATGAGCATTAACACCACGGAACACGATTTGAAATAAGCGAAATCCAAAATTCTTCTTTCTATGTAGCTGGAACGCAAAACAACCTGTCTGGTGAGGTTCAGGCTCATTACACTTTGCTATTTGTGGGTGGAAAGAACATGGAAAGAACAATCCAAACTTTTTCGTCTGCTTTCTATTGACATGGAACCAAAACACCTATGGTTGTTTACGGCTGTTAAGAAACATTTCACTCGTGAGATTTTTGGGTGAATGTGCATTCTAACCCCAAAAACACCAATTTGCAACAAAACCAATCAGAGCTTTATCGTCTTTCTTTTTAAGTGGATGGAACCCAAAACACCTTTTTGCTTTTGTTGGAAGTGATTCTGGTGCACACCCATAAAACACCATGCGAATTGAAATAAGCCCTATCAAAGCTTATTCGGCTTCTTTCTACGCATATGGAAGCGAAAAGACGGTTTTGTGTTATTTGGGACTCATTACACATACTTTGCGATTTCTGGGTTAATGAGCATTAACACCACGGAACACGATTTGAAATAAGCGAAATCCAAAATTCTTCTTTCTATGTAGCTGGAACGCAAAACAACCTGTCTGGTGAGGTTCAGGCTCATTACACTTTGCTATTTGTGGGTGGAAAGAACATGGAAAGAACAATCCAAACTTTATCGTCTGCTTTCTATTGACATGGAACCAAAACACCTATGCTTGTTTAAGGCTGTTAAGAAACATTTCACTCTGAGATTTTTGGGTGAATGTGCATTCTAACCCCAAAAACACCAATTTGCAACAAAACCAATCAGAGCTTTATCGTCTTTCTTTTTAAGTGGATGGAACCCAAAACACCTTTTTGCTTTGGTTGGAAGTGATTCTGGTGCACACCCATAAAACACCATGCGAATTGAAATAAGCCCTATCAAAGCTTATTCGGCTTCTTTCTACACATATGGAAGCGAAAAGACGGTTTTGTGTTATTTGGGACTCATTACACATACTTTGCGATTTCTGGGTTAATGAGCATTAACACCACGGAACACGATTTGAAATAAGCGAAATCCAAAATTCTTCTTTCTATGTAAAACAACCTGTTTGGGGAGGTTCAGGCTCATTACACTTTGCTATTTGTGGGTGAAAAGAACATGGAAAGAACAATCCAAACTTTTTCGTCTGCTTTCTATTGACATGGAACCAAAACACCTATGCTTGTTTAAGGCTGTTAAGAAACATTTCACTCTGAGATTTTTGGGTGAATGTGCATTCTAACCCCAAAAACACCAATTTGCAACAAAACCAATCAGAGCTTTATCGTCTTTCTTTTTAAGTGGATGGAACCCAAAACACCTTTTTGCTTTGGTTGGTGATTCTGGTGCACACCCATAAAACACCATGCGAATTGAAATAAGCCCTATCAAAGCTTATTCGGCTTCTTTCTATGCATATGGAATCGAAAAGACGGTTTTGTGTTATTTGGGACTCATTACACATACTTTGCGATTTCTGGGTTAATGAGCATTAACACCACGGAACACGATTTGAAATAAGCGAAATACAAAATTCTTTCTATGTAAAACAACCTGTTTGGGGAGGTTCAGGCTCATTACACTTTGCTATTTGTGGGTGAAAAGAACATGGAAAGAACAATCCAAACTTTTTGTCTGCTTTCTATTGACATGGAACCAAAACACCTATGCTTGTTTAAGGCTGTTAAGAAACATTTCACTCTGAGATTTTTGGGTGAATGTGCATTCTAACCCAAAAAACACCAATTTGCAACAAAACCAATCAGAGCTTTATCGTCTTTCTTTTTAATTGGATGGAACCCAAAACACCTTTTGCTTTGGTTGGAGGTGATTCTGGTGCACACCCATAAAACACCATGCGAATTGAAATAAGCCCTATCAAAGCTTATTCGGCTTCTTTCTACGCATATGGAAGCGAAAAGACGGTTTTGTGTTATTTGGGACTCATTACACATACTTTGCGATTTCTGGGTTAATGAGCATTAACACCACGGAACACGATTTGAAATAAGCGAAATCCAAAATTCTTCTTTCTATGTAAAACAACCTGTTTGGGGAGTGTCAGGACTGCCGCTAGGTCCCAGCTCACAGAGGACCAACGCCCAGTGGATATTATATACAAAAGTCTTTATTGAAGTTTAGTTTCCATTTCCAAGCTCTGGGCGCGCAGGCCCACGTCTTAACGCTAGACCGGCTAAGTCCCCTCTGACTCACTGCTCCACCCACACCAGTTTAAGATTCTAGCCCGGCTCCACCTCTTGCGCTGCTCTTTCCTGCGTTGGGTCCTTCTGCCCTCTGGGGTTCCCTCCTTCCTGGACTCCTCTGACGCGGAGCCTCCTGAGTCTTGCCCCTCCCTCCGGCGGGCTTTAGGACCTGGCTCCCTTCCCGGGCTCCCCGCTGTGCCGCTCTCCTGTACATTTGAACTTGGCGCGCTCGCCCAGCCGGTGACTTTCCTTCTGACCGTTTCCCCGCTTCCTGATGTGGGTGTTGCCAAACCTGACTCCTCTCCTCCCTCTGGTGGTGAGGACACTGGTCCCGACTCCTGGGACTCCCCCTCCCCACTGCGCTCTGGTGGAGACGCTGGCCCTGATCTCCAGCTGCTGTTCAGGGACTCCCCGCTGGCCCCTCCCTCTTGAGGTTTCTCCCTTGGAATCTCCCTTGCTCTGGCCACCGGCGCTCCCTTCTGTGAGTCCTCCGATTCGCTAGAGAGGCTTGTGGAATAACTCTGGCCACTGTCACTGCCTGCGCCCCCTCGTACTCCTCCTCCTCACTCTCCATTTGCTCCCCCTCCTGTGTCTCTCCTTCTGAACCCCTGACATCCATCCCCCCCTCGAAGCACCCCCTTCCCCCCTCCCCCTCTTCCGGTGCGGGTTCCGGGTGCTCCATTGTTGTAGGGGTGAGTCCAGGATACAGCTCGTCCCCTGAGGCTTGCAACCATCGAGATAAGTCCGGGAAGTCCCCCATGGGCTCGTCGACGACGACCTCCTCCGCTTCCATCTCCTGCGCGGTGTGCTCGAAATCTGCGCTCGACCCCAAATCACCCAAGAGCCCTCCTCCCCCTGTTGCTTGATGGGGGTCCACCTCCCAGGGCCCCTTCGGCATGTCTCTGCGCCAGCCCACTTCGGGTTGGTCCTCCCACCAATAAGATCCCCCCGTGCCAAAACCTGAAAGTGATCCCTCCGGAGAGCTGCCTCCCGGAGCCGAGTCCTCAGCTGACGAGAAACCCCGGAAAGTGCTGGCCGAGAGTGTGGGTGTGAACAAACAATCCTCGAAAAAGCCCGCCGGCATAGGCTTGTGCGGGAAAAGTGTGTGGAATTCTTCCTTGAGCAACTGCTCTTCCACTGCGTAATCCGGCACCCACCTGTTGGCGCTGGCCGGGGTGTCCTCTGTGGCGAGAAGATATTCAATCCCGTCCTCCCCCCACCTTGAGTCTAAAATCTCAGTGGCTTCATTAAGTGGCTCCCCTTTCGGTGACCCCCCTTTTTTGGGCGCTTCTCTGAGCGGGTCTGGCGCCTTCCCCGGTGCTTGAAACCTGTGGGGCTCTCTGTAGGGCGTGAGCACTGATCTATGAAAGACCGGGTGCATTCTGGAACCCTCCGGGAGTGTCAACCGGAAGGCCACTGGGTTGATCTGCGCCTCTACTTGGTAAGGCCCTAGCTGCTTGTGCCCTAGTTTCTTCTTGGCTAACGATCTGGCTGGAACTGCTTGTGCTGCCAACCAGACCCAGTCTCCCACCTGGATGTCCTCCCCAACCCTCCTGTGTCGATCTGCCTGCACTTTGTAAGCCTGTTTTGCCAACTCTAACTGCCTCCTGAGCTGCTCGTGGATCTCCTGCAACTCCGCTGCCACTTCCTCTGCTCCCTGTGGCTCCCCCTCCCGCACTGTGTCCAGACCCGGGAAGGTTCTGGGATGCCTCCCGTAGTTGGCGAAAAATGGGGTCACCCCCGTGGACCCGTGCTTCGTGTTGTTGTAGGCAAACTCGGCCAACGGTAGATAGTCCACCCAGGTCGATGGCTGCTGGTTCGCGTAGCATCTCAGGTACTGCTGCATGATGGCGTTGACCCTTTCCGCCTGCCCGTTAGTTTGCGGGTGTCTCGCCGACGCCAGGCTGACCTTGACGTTCAGGAATCCCATCAGCTTTTGCCAGAAGTTGGAGATGAACTGGCGCCCCCGGTCGGACAAAATAGACCGTGGTAGGCCGTGCACCTTGAACACGTGGTCTATGAACATCTTAGCGGTCTGCTCGGCCGTGGCCACCTTCGCGCACGGAATGAAGTGGGCCATCTTGGTGAACAGGTCCACTACCACGAGCACTGCCGTCTTGCCACCCTCTCCCACAGTACGAACGGTGTCTGTAGCGGTTCCAACAGGCCCGCCGGCGGCTGGTGCACAGGCTTAGCCCTTTGGCAGGTGTCGCACCTATTGACATAGTCCGCGACATCCCCCCGCATCTTAGGCCACCAAAAGTCTCTGGCTACTAAGTCCACCGTCTTCTCCTTGCCGAAGTGCCCCGCGCTGGGCGCGTCGTGCAGCTGTTGCAGGACCTTCGCGCGGAGGCTGTCTCCTGGTACGTAGAGGACTCCCTTGCGTAGGAGCAGGCCGTCTCGCACTTGGAATTCGTCGCCCCTCGCCTTGCCACTGCACACCTCCTCCATCTTGGCTCGGGCGAACGAGTCCGTTTGCAGCGCGCGGCGCACCGCGTCCAGGTCCACCGTGGCTGACGCGCATGCCCACGCCTGTGGTGTGAAAATGTGCTTGGCCGCCGCCGGTGCCTCTGCCTCCAGATACTGCGGTTTTCTGGACAGCGCGTCCGCCAAGACGTTGCTGTTTCCTGGGATGTACTCAATTCTGAAGTCGAAATCTGCAAAGAACTCCGCCCAGCGGATGTGTCGCTGGTTCAGGAACCTCGCCGTGCGCCAGTACTCCAAGTTCTTATGGTCTGTGCGGACCTGCACCGTGTGCTTGGCTCCGACGAGGAAGTGCCGCCACGCCTTGAAGGCTGCATGTATGGCCAGCAACTCCCTGTCCCAAATGGTGTAGTTCTGCTCCGCTTTGCTGAGTTTTCTGGAGTAGAAAGCGCACGGCCTCCAGTCCCCCTGGTGGTCTTGCTGCAACAGAACGGCTCCCACGGCCCTGTCTGAGGCGTCCGTCTCCACTCTCATGGGCCTGCTGGGATTTACGTGCAGTAGGTTCTCTTCGGAAGCGAAGAGCTGCTTGAGCTTCTGAAAGGACTGCTCTGCCTGCTCCGTCCAGATGAACCTCTTCTTCTTGGAACTGAGGGTGTCGGTGATGGCCGCTGTCTGCATGGCGAAACCCTTGATGAACTTGCGATAAAAGTTGGCAAAACCGACAAACCTCTGTACTTCCTTCCTATTGCGTGGGCTCTTCCAATCCAGTACTGCACGTACCTTGGCACCGTCCATAGCCAGTCCCTTGTCGGACAGTTTGTAGCCCAAGAAATCCACCTCCGTCTTGTCGAACTGGCACTTCTCCAGCTTGGCGTACAGCCTGTGCTCCCGCAGCCTCTGCAGAACTTCCCTAACATCTCTCTCGTGAGCCTCCGGCGATTCCGAGAAGATTAGGATGTCATCCAGGAAGCAGACGCACTTCTTGTAGAGGAGACCCGCCAAGACATGATGCATGAAGGCTTGAAAGCAGTGGGAACCATTTTTAATCCAAAAGGCATAACTCTGTATTCATAAGTGCCCAGCGGCGTAAACATGGTTGTTTTCCACTCGTCGCCTTCCCGTACGCGAATGAGATTGTACGCTCCGCGCAGATCCAACTTGGTAAAGATGCGACCCTTCCTCACCGTCGCCAGCAGGTCATCGATCTTGGGCATAGGGAAGGCTGAGGGCTTGGTCTTGAGGTTCAAGAAGCGGAAATCAACGACCAGCCTCTTTTGGGGCGTGTCCCGCTTCTTTACAAAGAACACGGGACTGCCTCCTGCCGCCTTGGACTCCCGGATGAATCCCCGCTTCAGGTTGTGATCTATGAACTCCCTGAGCTCTTGCAATTCATCCTCAGACATGGAGTACAGTTTCCCCGTCGGGAGCGTCGCCCCGGGCAGGAGGTCGATCTTGCAGTCGTAGGGTCTGTGGGGTGGCAGCTTATCCGCCTCTTTCTCGCAGAAGACCTCCAAAAACTCCTTGTATTTGTTAGGCACCGCTTGCAACATGCCCAAGTTCAGCTGTGGTCCATCCTCTTGCCCCTCATCTTCCAAGTCCGCCAGGATGCAGTGTTCTGCGCAGTAAGAGGAGCCGAAGGTCAGTTGCCGCTGGTACCAAGCTAATGCCGGGCTGTGCCTATCCAGCCAACTCATTCCCAACACTATGGGCGTGTCTGACAGGCGGGTGACGTTGAAGCTGATGACCTCACGGTGGTTTCCAATGCGCATCACCATTGGCGGCGTCTGCTGTAGCACTTGCCCTCCCAGTAGCTCCCTGCCGTCCACTGTGACGACTTTCAGAGGTACCGCCGCTGGCAGAAGGGCTATGCCATGTTGCTGGAGGAACTGCATGTCTATAAAATCTGCATTGCTCCCCGAGTCTACGGTGATGGGAATTTCCACCAGTAGCCCATTGGGGAGCTGAAGGGATGCGGTGAGCTGCACTACTGGTTTGGGTGGGAGGGGGTCGGTGGGCTGTAAGATCCCTGGGGATTGCTTCACTGACTTGTCTGGCTGGTCCCCAGAGATGCCATCTCCAGCCAGACAGTGGAGTTTTCCTGCTGCGACTCCCTCTGCTGAATTGCGTCTGTTACTGTCGCTGCGGCTGCAGTATGCTTGTGAAACCGCTGGGGACACTCTTTTGCCATATGCTGAGCACTGTCGCAGATGTAGCACTTCCTGGTTCCTCTAGGAGGCTTCATCTTGACTGCTCCCGGAGTTAGGGCTCCGACTGTGGAGTGAGCCTTAGCACCACCTATCTCCATCGGCTCCTCTCCCCCTCCCAGCGGAGGCATGGATCGAGCGCGCGCCGCCTCCTTGGGGAAGGGAGGCAGTCCTTTCGCTGGCGTGCGTCCCAAATGCCCTTCCTCCCTGCCCCAAGGGCGTCCTTCCAACCGAACCCCAATGGAGAGTGCCCGTTCCACCACTTCCTTGGTGGTTTGGGGTCTTCCCCCCCTTGCGATCTCATCTTTCACAGCTCCGCTCAACCCCTCCCAGAACAGGTCTCTGACGGCAGGCGATTCTTTCTCCCAGGCTAGTACATTCACCAATCCGAAAAAACGTGCATGATATTGCCTCACAGTGGCTTTACCTTGTCTTAGTCCGTGAATCTCCCTCCTAGCGATATCCACATCAATCTCAGATAAAAAACACGCATCCATCACTTTAATGAAGGCAGCCGCATTTTGGAGGGCTGGATCCTTGTCTCTCCATAGATTGCGCAGCCACGATTTTGCCTCCCCCCGCAAATGCGAAATAATAAATCCCACTTTCTCTCCCTCATTTTTAAAGTCTTTGTCAAGCAGCTGCAATGTATAAATCACATCTGCTCTGAAGTTAGGATACTCCTGCAGGTCCCCATTGAAGTGAGATACCAGGCTCCCTCCTCTGTTTCCCAGCCCAATCCCTTCTGGTCTGGTGGCTGGTAGCTTCTGTGTACTTAGCACTTCTAACCTGGTTCGCAGATCCTGGCAGGCAGCAGCTGCTTCCTGTTCTTTCTTTCTGGAAGCCGCAATTTCTGCAGTCAACTGCGTCACTGCGTTTTGCAAACTCGCTATCCTCTCTTCGGTAGTCATTTCCCTGTTTTTCGTGAGCTCGCGAAGCACCAATCTTCACCCCTCGCTGCTTTCCCGCACTCCACGAGGTTGCAAAATTGGTGAAAATAGAGAGGGGACTTACTGTCAGGACTGCCGCTAGGTCCCAGCTCACAGAGGACCAACGCCCAGTGGATATTATATACAAAAGTCTTTATTGAAGTTTAGTTTCCATTTCCAAGCTCTGGGCGCGCAGGCCCACGTCTTAACGCTAGACCGGCTAAGTCCCCTCTGACTCACTGCTCCACCCACACCAGTTTAAGATTCTAGCCTGGCTCCACCTCTTGCGCTGCTCTTTCCTGCGTTGGGTCCTTCTGCCCTCTGGGGTTCCCTCCTTCCTGGACTCCTCTGACGCGGAGCCTCCTGAGTCTTGCCCCTCCCTCCGGCGGGCTTTAGGACCTGGCTCCCTTCCCGGGCTCCCCACTGTGCCGCGCTCCTGTACATTTGAACTTGGCGCGCGCGCCCAGCCGGTGACTTTCCTTCTGACCGTTTCCCCGCTTCCTGATGTGGGTGTTGCCAAACCTGACTCCTCTCCTCCCTCTGGTGGTGAGGACACTGGTCCCGACTCCTGGGACTCCCCCTCCCCACTGCGCTCTGGTGGAGACGCTGGCCCTGATCTCCAGCTGCTGTTCAGAGACTCCCCGCTGGCCCCTCCCTCTTGAGGTTTCTCCCTTGGAATCTCCCTTGCTCTGGCCACCGGCGCTCCCTTCTGTGAGTCCTCCGATTCGCTAGAGAGGCTTGTGGAATAACTCTGGCCACTGTCACTGCCTGCGCCCCCCTCGTACTCCTCCTCCTCACTCTCCATTTGCTCCCCCTCCTGTGTCTCTCCTTCTGAACCCCTGACAGAACCCAAAACACCTTTTTGCTTTGGTTGGAGGTGATTCTGGTGCACACCCATAAAACACCATGCGAATTGAAATAAGCCCTATCAAAGCTTATTCGGCTTCTTTCTACGCATATGGAAGCGAAAAGACGGTTTTGTGTTATTTGGGACATTACACATACTTTGCGATTTCTGGGTTAATGAGCATTAATACCACGGAACACGATTTGAAATAAGCGAAATCCAAAATTCTTCTTTCTATGTAGCTGGGACGCAAAACAACCTGTCTGGTGAGGTTCAGGCTCATTACACTTTGCTATTTGTGGGTGGAAAGAACATGGAAAGAACAATCCAAACTTTCTCGTCTGCTTTCTATTGACATGGAACCAAAACACCTATGCTTGTTTAAGGCTGTTAAGAAACATTTCACTGAGATATTTGCGTGAATGTGCATTCTAACCCCAAAAACACCAATTTGCAACAAAACCAATCAGAGCTTTATCGTCTTTCTTTTTAAGTGGATGGAACCCAAAACACCTTTTTGCTTTGGTTGGAGGTGATTCTGGTGCACACCCATAAAACACCATGCGAATTGAAATAAGCCCTATCAAAGCTTATTCGGCTTCTTTCTACGCATATGGAAGCGAAAAGACGGTTTTGTGTTATTTGGGACTCATTACACATACTTTGCGATTTCTGGGTTAATGAGCATTAACACCACGGAATACGATTTGAAATAAGCGAAATCCAAAATTCTTCTTTCTATGTAAAACAACCTGTCTGGTGAGGTTCAGGCTCATTACACTTTGCTATTTGTGGGTGAAAAGAACATGGAAAGAACAATCCAAACTTTTTGTCTGCTTTCTATTGACATGGAACCAAAACACCTATGCTTGTTTAAGGCTGTTAAGAAACATTTCACTCTGAGATTTTGAGGTGAATGTGCATTCTAACCCCAAAAACACCAATTTGCAACAAAACCAATCAGAGCTTTATCGTCTTTCTTTTTAAGTGGATGGAACCCAAAACACCTTTTTGCTTTGGTTGGAGGTGATTCTGGTGCACACCCATAAAACACCATGCGAATTGAAATAAGCCCTATCAAAGCTTATTCGGCTTCTTTCTACGCATATGGAAGCGAAAAGACGGTTTTGTGTTATTTGGGACATTACACATACTTTGCGATTTCTGGGTTAATGAGCATTAATACCACGGAACACGATTTGAAATAAGCGAAAACCAAAATTCTTCTTTCTATGTAAAACAACCTGTCTGGTGAGGTTCAGGCTCATTACACTTTGCTATTTGTGGGTGGAAAGAACATGGAAAGAACAATCCAAACTTTTTGTCTGCTTTCTATTGACATGGAACCAAAACACCTATGCTTGTTTACGGCTGTTAAGAAACATTTCACTCGTGAGATTTTTGGGTGAATGTGCATTCTAACCCCAAAAACACCAATTTGCAACAAAACCAATCAGAGCTTTATCGTCTTTCTTTTTAAGTGGATGGAACCCAAAACACCTTTTTGCTTTGGTTGGAGGTGATTCTGGTGCACACCCATAAAACACCATGCGAATTGAAATAAGCCCTATCAAAGCTTATTCGGCTTCTTTCTACGCATATGGAAGCGAAAAGACGGTTTTGTGTTATTTGGGACATTACACATACTTTGCGATTTCTGGGTTAATGAGCATTAATACCACGGAACACGATTTGAAATAAGCGAAATCCAAAATTCTTCTTTCTATGTAAAACAACCTGTCTGGTGAGGTTCAGGCTCATTACACTTTGCTATTTGTGGGTGGAAAGAACATGGAAAGAACAATCCAAACTTTTTGTCTGCTTTCTATTGACATGGAACCAAAACACCTATGCTTGTTTAAGGCTGTTAAGAAACATTTCACTCTGAGATTTTTGGGTGAATGTGCATTCTAACCCCAAAAACACCAATTTGCAACAAAACCAATCAGAGCTTTATCGTCTTTCTTTTTAAGTGGATGGAACCCAAAACACCTTTTTGCTTTGGTTGGAGGTGATTCTGGTGCACACCCATAAAACACCATGCGAATTGAAATAAGCCCTATCAAAGCTTATTCGGCTTCTTTCTACGCATATGGAAGCGAAAAGACGGTTTTGTGTTATTTGGGACTCATTACACATACTTTGCGATTTCTGGGTTAATGAGCATTAACACCACGGAACACGATTCGAAATAAGCGAAATCCAAATTTCTTCTTTCTATGTAGCTGGAACGCAAAACAACCTGTCTGGTGAGGTTCAGGCTCATTACGCTTTGCAATTTTTGTGGGTGGAAAGAACATGGAAAGAACAATCCAAACTTTTTCGTCTGCTTTCTATTGACATGGAACCAAAACACCTATGCTTGTTTACGGCTGTTAAGAAACATTTCACTCGTGAGATTTTTGGGTGAATGTGCATTCTAACCCCAAAAACACCAATTTGCAACAAAACCAATCAGAGCTTTATCGTCTTTCTTTTTAAGTGGATGGAACCCAAAACACCTTTTTGCTTTGGTTGGAGGTGATTCTGGTGCACACCCATAAAACACCATGCGAATTGAAATAAGCCCTATCAAAGCTTATTCGGCTTCTTTCTACGCATATGGAAGCGAAAAGACGGTTTTGTGTTATTTGGGACTCATTACACATACTTTGCGATTTCTGGGTTAATGAGCATTAACACCACGGAACACGATTCGAAATAAGCGAAATCCAAATTTCTTCTTTCTATGTAGCTGGAACGCAAAACAACCTGTCTGGTGAGGTTCAGGCTCATTACGCTTTGCAATTTTTGTGGGTGGAAAGAACATGGAAAGAACAATCCAAACTTTTTCGTCTGCTTTCTATTGACATGGAACCAAAACACCTATGCTTGTTTACGGCTGTTAAGAAACATTTCACTCGTGAGATTTTTGGGTGAATGTGCATTCTAACCCCAAAAACACCAATTTGCAACAAAACCAATCAGAGCTTTATCGTCTTTCTTTTTAAGTGGATGGAACCCAAAACACCTTTTTGCTTTGGTTGGAGGTGATTCTGGTGCACACCCATAAAACACCATGCGAATTGAAATAAGCCCTATCAAAGCTTATTCGGCTTCTTTCTACGCATATGGAAGCGAAAAGACGGTTTTGTGTTATTTGGGACATTACACATACTTTGCGATTTCTGGGTTAATGAGCATTAATACCACGGAACACGATTTGAAATAAGCGAAAACCAAAATTCTTCTTTCTATGTAAAACAACCTGTCTGGTGAGGTTCAGGCTCATTACACTTTGCTATTTGTGGGTGGAAAGAACATGGAAAGAACAATCCAAACTTTTTGTCTGCTTTCTATTGACATGGAACCAAAACACCTATGCTTGTTTAAGGCTGTTAAGAAACATTTCACTCTGAGATTTTTGGGTGAATGTGCATTCTAACCCCAAAAACACCAATTTGCAACAAAACCAATCAGAGCTTTATCGTCTTTCTTTTTAAGTGGATGGAACCCAAAACACCTTTTTGCTTTGGTTGGAGGTGATTCTGGTGCACACCCATAAAACACCATGCGAATTGAAATAAGCCCTATCAAAGCTTATTCGGCTTCTTTCTACGCATATGGAAGCGAAAAGACGGTTTTGTGTTATTTGGGACATTACACATACTTTGCGATTTCTGGGTTAATGAGCATTAATACCACGGAACACGATTTGAAATAAGCGAAATCCAAAATTCTTCTTTCTATGTAAAACAACCTGTCTGGTGAGGTTCAGGCTCATTACACTTTGCTATTTGTGGGTGGAAAGAACATGGAAAGAACAATCCAAACTTTTTGTCTGCTTTCTATTGACATGGAACCAAAACACCTATGCTTGTTTAAGGCTGTTAAGAAACATTTCACTCTGAGATTTTTGGGTGAATGTGCATTCTAACCCCAAAAACACCAATTTGCAACAAAACCAATCAGAGCTTTATCGTCTTTCTTTTTAAGTGGATGGAACCCAAAACACCTTTTTGCTTTGGTTGGAGGTGATTCTGGTGCACACCCATAAAACACCATGCGAATTGAAATAAGCCCTATCAAAGCTTATTCGGCTTCTTTCTACGCATATGGAAGCGAAAAGACGGTTTTGTGTTATTTGGGACTCATTACACATACTTTGCGATTTCTGGGTTAATGAGCATTAACACCACGGAATACGATTTGAAATAAGCGAAATCCAAAATTCTTCTTTCTATGTAAAACAACCTGTCTGGTGAGGTTCAGGCTCATTACACTTTGCTATTTGTGGGTGAAAAGAACATGGAAAGAACAATCCAAACTTTTTGTCTGCTTTCTATTGACATGGAACCAAAACACCTATGCTTGTTTAAGGCTGTTAAGAAACATTTCACTCTGAGATTTTGAGGTGAATGTGCATTCTAACCCCAAAAACACCAATTTGCAACAAAACCAATCAGAGCTTTATCGTCTTTCTTTTTAAGTGGATGGAACCCAAAACACCTTTTTGCTTTGGTTGGAGGTGATTCTGGTGCACACCCATAAAACACCATGCGAATTGAAATAAGCCCTATCAAAGCTTATTCGGCTTCTTTCTACGCTTATGGAAGCGAAAAGACGGTTTTGTGTTATTTGGGACATTACACATACTTTGCGATTTCTGGGTTAATGAGCATTAATACCACGGAACACGATTTGAAATAAGCGAAATCCAAAATTCTTCTTTCTATGTAGCTGGGACGCAAAACAACCTGTTTGGGGAGGTTCAGGCTCATTACACTTTGCTATTTGTGGGTGGAAAGAACATGGAAAGAACAATCCAAACTTTTTCGTCTGCTTTCTATTGACATGGAACCAAAACACCTATGCTTGTTTACGGCTGTTAAGAAACATTTCACTCTGAGATTTTTGGGTGAATGTGCATTCTAACCCCAAAAACACCAATTTGCAACAAAACCAATCAGAGCTTTATCGTCTTTCTTTTTAAGTGGATGGAACCCAAAACACCTTTTTGCTTTGGTTGGAGGTGATTCTGGTGCACACCCATAAAACACCATGCGAATTGAAATAAGCCCTATCAAAGCTTATTCGGCTTCTTTCTACGCATATGGAAGCGAAAAGACGGTTTTGTGTTATTTGGGACATTACACATACTTTGCGATTTCTGGGTTAATGAGCATTAATACCACGGAACACGATTTGAAATAAGCGAAATCCAAAATTCTTCTTTCTATGTAAAACAACCTGTCTGGTGAGGTTCAGGCTCATTACACTTTGCTATTTGTGGGTGGAAAGAACATGGAAAGAACAATCCAAACTTTTTGTCTGCTTTCTATTGACATGGAACCAAAACACCTATGCTTGTTTAAGGCTGTTAAGAAACATTTCACTCTGAGATTTTTGGGTGAATGTGCATTCTAACCCCAAAAACACCAATTTGCAACAAAACCAATCAGAGCTTTATCGTCTTTCTTTTTAAGTGGATGGAACCCAAAACACCTTTTTGCTTTGGTTGGAGGTGATTCTGGTGCACACCCATAAAACACCATGCGAATTGAAATAAGCCCTATCAAAGCTTATTCGGCTTCTTTCTACGCATATGGAAGCGAAAAGACGGTTTTGTGTTATTTGGGACTCATTACACATACTTTGCGATTTCTGGGTTAATGAGCATTAACACCACGGAACACGATTCGAAATAAGCGAAATCCAAATTTCTTCTTTCTATGTAGCTGGAACGCAAAAGAACCTGTCTGGTGAGGTTCAGGCTCATTACGCTTTGCAATTTTTGTGGGTGGAAAGAACATGGAAAGAACAATCCAAACTTTTTCGTCTGCTTTCTATTGACATGGAACCAAAACACCTATGCTTGTTTACGGCTGTTAAGAAACATTTCACTCGTGAGATTTTTGGGTGAATGTGCATTCTAACCCCAAAAACACCAATTTGCAACAAAACCAATCAGAGCTTTATCGTCTTTCTTTTTAAGTGGATGGAACCCAAAACACCTTTTTGCTTTGGTTGGAGGTGATTCTGGTGCACACCCATAAAACACCATGCGAATTGAAATAAGCCCTATCAAAGCTTATTCGGCTTCTTTCTACGCATATGGAAGCGAAAAGACGGTTTTGTGTTATTTGGGACATTACACATACTTTGCGATTTCTGGGTTAATGAGCATTAATACCACGGAACACGATTTGAAATAAGCGAAATCCAAAATTCTTCTTTCTATGTAAAACAACCTGTCTGGTGAGGTTCAGGCTCATTACACTTTGCTATTTGTGGGTGGAAAGAACATGGAAAGAACAATCCAAACTTTTTGTCTGCTTTCTATTGACATGGAACCAAAACACCTATGCTTGTTTACGGCTGTTAAGAAACATTTCACTCGTGAGATTTTTGGGTGAATGTGCATTCTAACCCCAAAAACACCAATTAGCAACAAAACCAATCAGAGCTTTATCGTCTTTCTTTTTAAGTGGATGGAACCCAAAACACCTTTTTGCTTTGGTTGGAGGTGATTCTGGTGCACACCCATAAAACACCATGCGAATTGAAATAAGCCCTATCAAAGCTTATTCGGCTTCTTTCTACGCATATGGAAGCGAAAAGACGGTTTTGTGTTATTTGGGACATTACACATACTTTGCGATTTCTGGGTTAATGAGCATTAATACCACGGAACACGATTTGAAATAAGCGAAATCCAAAATTCTTCTTTCTATGTAGCTGGGACGCAAAACAACCTGTTTGGGGAGGTTCAGGCTCATTACACTTTGCTATTTGTGGGTGGAAAGAACATGGAAAGAACAATCCAAACTTTTTCGTCTGCTTTCTATTGACATGGAACCAAAACACCTATGCTTGTTTACGGCTGTTAAGAAACATTTCACTCGTGAGATTTTTGGGTGAATGTGCATTCTAACCCCAAAAACACCAATTTGCAACAAAACCAATCAGAGCTTTATCGTCTTTCTTTTTAAGTGGATGGAACCCAAAACACCTTTTTGCTTTGGTTGGAGGTGATTCTGGTGCACACCCATAAAACACCATGCGAATTGAAATAAGCCCTATCAAAGCTTATTCGGCTTCTTTCTACGCATATGGAAGCGAAAAGACGGTTTTGTGTTATTTGGGACATTACACATACTTTGCGATTTCTGGGTTAATGAGCATTAATACCACGGAACACGATTTGAAATAAGCGAAATCCAAAATTCTTCTTTCTATGTAGCTGGAACGCAAAACAACCTGTTTGGGGAGGTTCAGGCTCATTACACTTTGCTATTTGTGGGTGGAAAGAACATGGAAAGAACAATCCAAACTTTATCGTCTGCTTTCTATTGACATGGAACCAAAACACCTATGCTTGTTTAAGGCTGTTAAGAAACATTTCACTCTGAGATTTTTGGGTGAATGTGCATTCTAACCCCAAAAACACCAATTTGCAACAAAACCAATCAGAGGTTGGAGGTGATTCTGGTGCACACCCTAAAACACCATGCGAATTGAAATAAGCCCTATCAAAGCTTATTCGGCTTCTTTCTACGCATATGGAAGCGAAAAGACGGTTTTGTGTTATTTGGGACATTACACATACTTTGCGATTTCTGGGTTAATGAGCATTAATACCACGGAACACGATTTGAAATAAGCGAAATCCAAAATTCTTCTTTCTATGTAGCTGGAACGCAAAACAACCTGTTTGGGGAGGTTCAGGCTCATTACACTTTGCTATTTGTGGGTGGAAAGAACATGGAAAGAACAATCCAAACTTTATCGTCTGCTTTCTATTGACATGGAACCAAAACACCTATGCTTGTTTAAGGCTGTTAAGAAACATTTCACTCTGAGATTTTTGGGTGAATGTGCATTCTAACCCCAAAAACACCAATTTGCAACAAAACCAATCAGAGGTTGGAGGTGATTCTGGTGCACACCCTAAAACACCATGCGAATTGAAATAAGCCCTATCAAAGCTTATTCGGCTTCTTTCTACGGATATGGAAGCGAAAAGACGGTTTTGTGTTATTTGGGACTCATTACACATACTTTGCGATTTCTGGGTTAATGAGCATTAACACCACGGAACACGATTTGAAATAAGCGAAATCCAAAATTCTTCTTTCTATGTAGCTGGAACGCAAAGCAACCTTTCTGGTGAGGTTCAGGCTCATTACACTTTGCTATTTGTGGGTGGAAAGAACATGGAAAGAACAATCCAAACTTTTTCGTCTGCTTTCTATTGACATGGAACCAAAACACCTATGCTTGTTTAAGGCTGTTAAGAAACATTTCACTCTGAGATTTTTGCGTGAATGTGCATTCTAACCCCAAAAACACCAATTTGCAACAAAACCAATCGGAGCTTTATCGTCTTTCTTTTTAAGTGGATGGAACCCAAAACACCTTTTTGCTTTGGTTGGAGGTGATTCTGGTGCACACCCATAAAACACCATGCGAATTGAAATAAGCCCTATCAAAGCTTATTCGGCTTCTTTCTACGCATATGGAAGCGAAAAGACGGTTTTGTGTTATTTGGGACTCATTACACATACTTTGCGATTTCTGGGTTAATGAGCATTAACACCACGGAACACGATTTGAAATAAGCGAAATCCAAAATTCTTCTTTCTATGTAAAACAACCTGTCTGGTGAGGTTCAGGCTCATTACACTTTGCTATTTGTGGGTGGAAAGAACATGGAAAGAACAATCCAAACTTTTTGTCTGCTTTCTATTGACATGGAACCAAAACACCTATGCTTGTTTAAGGCTGTTAAGAAACATTTCACTCTGAGATTTTTGGGTGAATGTGCATTCTAACCCCAAAAACACCAATTTGCAACCAATCAGAGCTTTATCGTCTTTCTTTTTAAGTGGATGGAACCCAAAACACCTTTTTGCTTTGGTTGGAGGTGATTCTGGTGCACACCCATAAAACACCATGCGAATTGAAATAAGCCCTATCAAAGCTTATTCGGCTTCTTTCTACGCATATGGAAGCGAAAAGACGGTTTTGTGTTATTTGGGACATTACACATACTTTGCGATTTCTGGGTTAATGAGCATTAATACCACGGAACACGATTTGAAATAAGCGAAATCCAAAATTCTTCTTTCTATGTAGCTGGGACGCAAAACAACCTGTTTGGGGAGGTTCAGGCTCATTACACTTTGCTATTTGTGGGTGGAAAGAACATGGAAAGAACAATCCAAACTTTTTCGTCTGCTTTCTATTGACATGGAACCAAAACACCTATGCTTGTTTAACGCTGTTAAGAAACATTTCACTCTGAGATTTTTGGGTGAATGTGCATTCTAACCCCAAAAACACCAATTTGCAACAAAACCAATCAGAGCTTTATCGTCTTTCTTTTTAAGTGGATGGAACCCAAAACACCTTTTTGCTTTGGTTGGAGGTGATTCTGGTGCACACCCATAAAACACCATGCGTATTGAAATAAGCCCTATCAAAGCTTATTCGGCTTCTTTCTACGCATATGGAAGCGAAAAGACGGTTTTGTGTTATTTGGGACTCATTACACATACTTTGCGATTTCTGGGTTAATGAGCATTAACACCACGGAACACGATTTGAAATAAGCGAAATCCAAACTTCTTCTTTCTATGTAAAACAACCGGTCTTGTGAGGTTCAGGCTCATTACACTTTGCTATTTGTGGGTGAAAAGAACATGGAAAGAACAATCCAAACTTTTTGTCTGCTTTCTATTGACATGCAACCAAAACACCTATGCTTGTTTAAGGCTGTTAAGAAACATTTCACTCTGAGATTTTTGGGTGAATGTGCATTCTAACCCCAAAAACACCAATTTGCAACAAAACCAATCAGAGCTTTATCGTCTTTCTTTTTAAGTGGATGGAACCCAAAACACCTTTTTGCTTTGGTTGGAGGTGATTCTGGTGCACACCCATAAAACACCATGCGAATTGAAATAAGCCCTATCAAAGCTTATTCGGCTTCTTTCTACGTATATGGAAGCGAAAAGACGGTTTTGTGTTATTTGGGACTCATTACACATACTTTGCGATTTCTGGGTTAATGAGCATTAACACCACGGAACACGATTTGAAATAAGCTGTCAGGGGTTCAGAAGGAGAGACACAGGAGGGGGAGCAAATGGAGAGTGAGGAGGAGGAGTACGAGGGGGGCGCAGGCAGTGACAGTGGCCAGAGTTATTCCACAAGCCTCTCTAGCGAATCGGAGGACTCACAGAAGGGAGCGCCGGTGGCCAGAGCAAGGGAGATTCCAAGGGAGAAACCTCAAGTGGGAGGGGCCAGCGGGGAGTCCATGAACAGCAGCTGGAGATCAGGGCCAGCGTCTCCACCAGAGCGCAGTGGGGAGGGGGAGTCCCAGGCGTCGGGACCAGTGTCCTCACCACCAGAGGGAGGAGAGGAGTCAGGTTTGGCAACACCCACATCAGGAAGCGGGGAAACGGTCAGAAGGAAAGTCACCGGCTGGGCGCGCGCGCCAAGTTCAAATGTACAGGAGCGCGGCACAGCGGGGAGCCCGGGAAGGGAGCCAGGTCCTAAAGCCCGCCGGAGGGAGGGGCAAGACTCAGGAGGCTCCGCGTCAGAGGAGTCCAGGAAGGAGGGAACCCCAGAGGGCAGAAGGACCCAACGCAGGAAAGAGCAGCGCAAGAGGTGGAGCCGGGCTAGAATCTTAAACTGGTGTGGGTGGAGCAGTGAGTCAGAGGGGACTTAGCCGGTCTAGCGTTAAGACGTGGGCCTGCGCGCCTAGAGCTTGGAAATGGAAACTAAACTTCAATAAAGACTTTTGTATATAATATCCACTGGGCGTTGGTCCTCTGTGAGCTGGGACCTAGCGGCAGTCCTGACACACATACTTTGCGATTTCTGGGTTAATGAGCATTAATACCACGGAACACGATTTGAAATAAGCGAAATCCAAAATTCTTCTTTCTATGTAGCTGGAACGCAAAACAACCTGTTTCGGGAGGTTCAGGCTCATTACACTTTGCTATTTGTGGGTGGAAAGAACATGGAAAGAACAATCCAAACTTTATCGTCTGCTTTCTATTGACATGGAACCAAAACACCTATGCTTGTTTAAGGCTGTTAAGAAACATTTCACTCTGAGATTTTTGGGTGAATGTGCATTCTAACCCCAAAAACACCAATTTGCAACAAAACCAATCAGAGGTTGGAGGTGATTCTGGTGCACACCCTAAAACACCATGCGAATTGAAATAAGCCCTATCAAAGCTTATTCGGCTTCTTTCTACGGATATGGAAGCGAAAAGACGGTTTTGTGTTATTTGGGACTCATTACACATACTTTGCGATTTCTGGGTTAATGAGCATTAACACCACGGAACACGATTTGAAATAAGCGAAATCCAAAATTCTTCTTTCTATGTAGCTGGAACGCAAAACAACCTGTCTGGTGAGGTTCAGGCTCATTACACTTTGCTATTTGTGGGTGGAAAGAACATGGAAAGAACAATCCAAACTTTTTCGTCTGCTTTCTATTGACATGGAACCAAAACACCTATGCTTGTTTAAGGCTGTTAAGAAACATTTCACTCTGAGATATTTGCGTGAATGTGCATTCTAACCCCAAAAACACCAATTTGCAACAAAACCAATCAGAGCTTTATCGTCTTTCTTTTTAAGTGGATGGAACCCAAAACACCTTTTTGCTTTGGTTGGAGGTGATTCTGGTGCACACCCATAAAACACCATGCGAATTGAAATAAGCCCTATCAAAGCTTATTCGGCTTCTTTCTACGCATATGGAAGCGAAAAGACGGTTTTGTGTTATTTGGGACTCATTACACATACTTTGCGATTTCTGGGTTAATGAGCATTAACACCACGGAATACGATTTGAAATAAGCGAAATCCAAAATTCTTCTTTCTATGTAAAACAACCTGTCTGGTGAGGTTCAGGCTCATTACACTTTGCTATTTGTGGGTGAAAAGAACATGGAAAGAACAATCCAAACTTTTTGTCTGCTTTCTATTGACATGGAACCAAAACACCTATGCTTGTTTAAGGCTGTTAAGAAACATTTCACTCTGAGATTTTTGGGTGAATGTGCATTCTAACCCCAAAAACACCAATTTGCAACCAATCAGAGCTTTATCGTCTTTCTTTTTAAGTGGATGGAACCCAAAACACCTTTTTGCTTTGGTTGGAGGTGATTCTGGTGCACACCCATAAAACACCATGCGAATTGAAATAAGCCCTATCAAAGCTTATTCGGCTTCTTTCTACGCATATGGAAGCGAAAAGACGGTTTTGTGTTATTTGGGACATTACACATACTTTGCGATTTCTGGGTTAATGAGCATTAATACCACGGAACACGATTTGAAATAAGCAAAATCCAAAATTCTTCTTTCTATGTAGCTGGATCGCAAAACAACCTGTCTGGTGAGGTTCAGGCTCATTACACTTTGCTATTTGTGGGTGGAAAGAACATGGAAAGAACAATCCAAACTTTTTCGTCTGCTTTCTATTGACATGGAACCAAAACACCTATGCTTGTTTAAGGCTGTTAAGAAACATTTCACTCTGAGATTTTTGGGTGAATGTGCATTCTAACCCCAAAAACACCAATTTGCAACAAAACCAATCAGAGCTTTATCGTCTTTCTTTTTAAGTGGATGGAACCCAAAACACCTTTTTGCTTTGGTTGGAGGTGATTCTGGTGCACACCCATAAAACACCATGCGAATTGAAATAAGCCCTATCAAAGCTTATTCGGCTTCTTTCTACGCATATGGAAGCGAAAAGACGGTTTTGTGTTATTTGGGACATTACACATACTTTGCGATTTCTGGGTTAATGAGCATTAATACCACGGAACACGATTTGAAATAAGCGAAATCCAAAATTCTTCTTTCTATGTAGCTGGGACGCAAAACAACCTGTTTGGGGAGGTTCAGGCTCATTACACTTTGCTATTTGTGGGTGGAAAGAACATGGAAAGAACAATCCAAACTTTTTCGTCTGCTTTCTATTGACATGGAACCAAAACACCTATGCTTGTTTAACGCTGTTAAGAAACATTTCACTCTGAGATTTTTGGGTGAATGTGCATTCTAACCCCAAAAACACCAATTTGCAACAAAACCAATCAGAGCTTTATCGTCTTTCTTTTTAAGTGGATGGAACCCAAAACACCTTTTTGCTTTGGTTGGAGGTGATTCTGGTGCACACCCATAAAACACCATGCGAATTGAAATAAGCCCTATCAAAGCTTATTCGGCTTCTTTCTACGCATATGGAAGCGAAAAGACGGTTTTGTGTTATTTGGGACTCATTACACATACTTTGCGATTTCTGGGTTAATGAGCATTAACACCACGGAACACGATTTGAAATAAGCGAAATCCAAACTTCTTCTTTCTATGTAAAACAACCGGTCTTGTGAGGTTCAGGCTCATTACACTTTGCTATTTGTGGGTGAAAAGAACATGGAAAGAACAATCCAAACTTTTTGTCTGCTTTCTATTGACATGCAACCAAAACACCTATGCTTGTTTAAGGCTGTTAAGAAACATTTCACTCTGAGATTTTTGGGTGAATGTGCATTCTAACCCCAAAAACACCAATTTGCAACAAAACCAATCAGAGCTTTATCGTCTTTCTTTTTAAGTGGATGGAACCCAAAACACCTTTTTGCTTTGGTTGGAGGTGATTCTGGTGCACACCCATAAAACACCATGCGAATTGAAATAAGCCCTATCAAAGCTTATTCGGCTTCTTTCTACGTATATGGAAGCGAAAAGACGGTTTTGTGTTATTTGGGACTCATTACACATACTTTGCGATTTCTGGGTTAATGAGCATTAACACCACGGAACACGATTTGAAATAAGCTGTCAGGGGTTCAGAAGGAGAGACACAGGAGGGGGAGCAAATGGAGAGTGAGGAGGAGGAGTACGAGGGGGGCGCAGGCAGTGACAGTGGCCAGAGTTATTCCACAAGCCTCTCTAGCGAATCGGAGGACTCACAGAAGGGAGCGCCGGTGGCCAGAGCAAGGGAGATTCCAAGGGAGAAACCTCAAGTGGGAGGGGCCAGCGGGGAGTCCATGAACAGCAGCTGGAGATCAGGGCCAGCGTCTCCACCAGAGCGCAGTGGGGAGGGGGAGTCCCAGGCGTCGGGACCAGTGTCCTCACCACCAGAGGGAGGAGAGGAGTCAGGTTTGGCAACACCCACATCAGGAAGCGGGGAAACGGTCAGAAGGAAAGTCACCGGCTGGGCGCGCGCGCCAAGTTCAAATGTACAGGAGCGCGGCACAGCGGGGAGCCCGGGAAGGGAGCCAGGTCCTAAAGCCCGCCGGAGGGAGGGGCAAGACTCAGGAGGCTCCGCGTCAGAGGAGTCCAGGAAGGAGGGAACCCCAGAGGGCAGAAGGACCCAACGCAGGAAAGAGCAGCGCAAGAGGTGGAGCCGGGCTAGAATCTTAAACTGGTGTGGGTGGAGCAGTGAGTCAGAGGGGACTTAGCCGGTCTAGCGTTAAGACGTGGGCCTGCGCGCCTAGAGCTTGGAAATGGAAACTAAACTTCAATAAAGACTTTTGTATATAATATCCACTGGGCGTTGGTCCTCTGTGAGCTGGGACCTAGCGGCAGTCCTGACACACATACTTTGCGATTTCTGGGTTAATGAGCATTAATACCACGGAACACGATTTGAAATAAGCGAAATCCAAAATTCTTCTTTCTATGTAGCTGGAACGCAAAACAACCTGTTTGGGGAGGTTCAGGCTCATTACTCTTTGCTATTTGTGGGTGGAAAGAACATGGAAAGAACAATCCAAACTTTATCGTCTGCTTTCTATTGACATGGAACCAAAACACCTATGCTTGTTTAAGGCTGTTAAGAAACATTTCACTCTGAGATTTTTGGGTGAATGTGCATTCTAACCCCAAAAACACCAATTTGCAACAAAACCAATCAGAGGTTGGAGGTGATTCTGGTGCACACCCTAAAACACCATGCGAATTGAAATAAGCCCTATCAAAGCTTATTCGGCTTCTTTCTACGGATATGGAAGCGAAAAGACGGTTTTGTGTTATTTGGGACTCATTACACATACTTTGCGATTTCTGGGTTAATGAGCATTAACACCACGGAACACGATTTGAAATAAGCGAAATCCAAAATTCTTCTTTCTATGTAGCTGGAACGCAAAACAACCTGTCTGGTGAGGTTCAGGCTCATTACACTTTGCTATTTGTGGGTGGAAAGAACATGGAAAGAACAATCCAAACTTTTTCGTCTGCTTTCTATTGACATGGAACCAAAACACCTATGCTTGTTTAAGGCTGTTAAGAAACATTTCACTCTGAGATATTTGCGTGAATGTGCATTCTAACCCCAAAAACACCAATTTGCAACAAAACCAATCAGAGCTTTATCGTCTTTCTTTTTAAGTGGATGGAACCCAAAACACCTTTTTGCTTTGGTTGGAGGTGATTCTGGTGCACACCCATAAAACACCATGCGAATTGAAATAAGCCCTATCAAAGCTTATTCGGCTTCTTTCTACGCATATGGAAGCGAAAAGACGGTTTTGTGTTATTTGGGACTCATTACACATACTTTGCGATTTCTGGGTTAATGAGCATTAACACCACGGAATACGATTTGAAATAAGCGAAATCCAAAATTCTTCTTTCTATGTAAAACAACCTGTCTGGTGAGGTTCAGGCTCATTACACTTTGCTATTTGTGGGTGAAAAGAACATGGAAAGAACAATCCAAACTTTTTGTCTGCTTTCTATTGACATGGAACCAAAACACCTATGCTTGTTTAAGGCTGTTAAGAAACATTTCACTCTGAGATTTTTAGGTGAATGTGCATTCTAACCCCAAAAACACCAATTTGCAACAAAACCAATCAGAGCTTTATCGTCTTTCTTTTTAAGTGGATGGAACCCAAAACACCTTTTTGCTTTGGTTGGAGGTGATTCTGGTGCACACCCATAAAACACCATGCGAATTGAAATAAGCCCTATCAAAGCTTATTCGGCTTCTTTCTACGCATATGGAAGCGAAAAGACGGTTTTGTGTTATTTGGGACTCATTACACATACTTTGCGATTTCTGGGTTAATGAGCATTAACACCACGGAACACGATTTGAAATAAGCGAAATCCAAAATTCTTCTTTCTATGTAGCTGGGACGCAAAACAACCTGTTTGGGGAGGTTCAGGCTCATTACACTTTGCTATTTGTGGGTGGAAAGAACATGGAAAGAACAATCCAAACTTTTTCGTCTGCTTTCTATTGACATGGAACCAAAACACCTATGCTTGTTTAAGGCTGTTAAGAAACATTTCACTCTGAGATTTTTGCGTGAATGTGCATTCTAACCCCAAAAACACCAATTTGCAACAAAACCAATCGGAGCTTTATCGTCTTTCTTTTTAAGTGGATGGAACCCAAAACACCTTTTTGCTTTGGTTGGAGGTGATTCTGGTGCACACCCATAAAACACCATGCGAATTGAAATAAGCCCTATCAAAGCTTATTCGGCTTCTTTCTACGCATATGGAAGCGAAAAGACGGTTTTGTGTTATTTGGGACTCATTACACATACTTTGCGATTTCTGGGTTAATGAGCATTAACACCACGGAACACGATTTGAAATAAGCGAAATCCAAAATTCTTCTTTCTATGTAAAACAACCTGTCTGGTGAGGTTCAGGCTCATTACACTTTGCTATTTGTGGGTGGAAAGAACATGGAAAGAACAATCCAAACTTTTTGTCTGCTTTCTATTGACATGGAACCAAAACACCTATGCTTGTTTAAGGCTGTTAAGAAACATTTCACTCTGAGATTTTTGGGTGAATGTGCATTCTAACCCCAAAAACACCAATTTGCAACCAATCAGAGCTTTATCGTCTTTCTTTTTAAGTGGATGGAACCCAAAACACCTTTTTGCTTTGGTTGGAGGTGATTCTGGTGCACACCCATAAAACACCATGCGAATTGAAATAAGCCCTATCAAAGCTTATTCGGCTTCTTTCTACGCATATGGAAGCGAAAAGACGGTTTTGTGTTATTTGGGACATTACACATACTTTGCGATTTCTGGGTTAATGAGCATTAATACCACGGAACACGATTTGAAATAAGCGAAATCCAAAATTCTTCTTTCTATGTAGCTGGGACGCAAAACAACCTGTTTGGGGAGGTTCAGGCTCATTACACTTTGCTATTTGTGGGTGGAAAGAACATGGAAAGAACAATCCAAACTTTTTCGTCTGCTTTCTATTGACATGGAACCAAAACACCTATGCTTGTTTAACGCTGTTAAGAAACATTTCACTCTGAGATTTTTGGGTGAATGTGCATTCTAACCCCAAAAACACCAATTTGCAACAAAACCAATCAGAGCTTTATCGTCTTTCTTTTTAAGTGGATGGAACCCAAAACACCTTTTTGCTTTGGTTGGAAGTGATTCTGGTGCACACCCATAAAACACCATGCGAATTGAAATAAGCCCTATCAAAGCTTATTCGGCTTCTTTCTACGCATATGGAAGCGAAAAGACGGTTTTGTGTTATTTGGGACTCATTACACATACTTTGCGATTTCTGGGTTAATGAGCATTAACACCACGGAACACGATTTGAAATAAGCGAAATCCAAACTTCTTCTTTCTATGTAAAACAACCGGTCTTGTGAGGTTCAGGCTCATTACACTTTGCTATTTGTGGGTGAAAAGAACATGGAAAGAACAATCCAAACTTTTTGTCTGCTTTCTATTGACATGGAACCAAAACACCTATGCTTGTTTAAGGCTGTTAAGAAACATTTCACTCTGAGATTTTTGGGTGAATGTGCATTCTAACCCCAAAAACACCAATTTGCAACAAAACCAATCAGAGCTTTATCGTCTTTCTTTTTAAGTGGATGGAACCCAAAACACCTTTTTGCTTTGGTTGGAGGTGATTCTGGTGCACACCCATAAAACACCATGCGAATTGAAATAAGCCCTCTCAAAGCTTATTCGGCTTCTTTCTACGTATATGGAAGCGAAAAGACGGTTTTGTGTTATTTGGGACTCATTACACATACTTTGCGATTTCTGGGTTAATGAGCATTAACACCACGGAACACGATTTGAAATAAGCTGTCAGGGGTTCAGAAGGAGAGACACAGGAGGGGGAGCAAATGGAGAGTGAGGAGGAGGAGTACGAGGGGGGCGCAGGCAGTGACAGTGGCCAGAGTTATTCCACAAGCCTCTCTAGCGAATCGGAGGACTCACAGAAGGGAGCGCCGGTGGCCAGAGCAAGGGAGATTCCAAGGGAGAAACCTCAAGTGGGAGGGGCCAGCGGGGAGTCCATGAACAGCAGCTGGAGATCAGGGCCAGCGTCTCCACCAGAGCGCAGTGGGGAGGGGGAGTCCCAGGAGTCGGGACCAGTGTCCTCACCACCAGAGGGAGGAGAGGAGTCAGGTTTGGCAACACCCACATCAGGAAGCGGGGAAACGGTCAGAAGGAAAGTCACCGGCTGGGCGCGCGCGCCAAGTTCAAATGTACAGGAGCGCGGCACAGCGGGGAGCCCGGGAAGGGAGCCAGGTCCTAAAGCCCGCCGGAGGGAGGGGCAAGACTCAGGAGGCTCCGCGTCAGAGGAGTCCAGGAAGGAGGGAACCCCAGAGGGCAGAAGGACCCAACGCAGGAAAGAGCAGCGCAAGAGGTGGAGCCGGGCTAGAATCTTAAACTGGTGTGGGTGGAGCAGTGAGTCAGAGGGGACTTAGCCGGTCTAGCGTTAAGACGTGGGCCTGCGCGCCTAGAGCTTGGAAATGGAAACTAAACTTCAATAAAGACTTTTGTATATAATATCCACTGGGCGTTGGTCCTCTGTGAGCTGGGACCTAGCGGCAGTCCTGACACACATACTTTGCGATTTCTGGGTTAATGAGCATTAATACCACGGAACACGATTTGAAATAAGCGAAATCCAAAATTCTTCTTTCTATGTAGCTGGAACGCAAAACAACCTGTTTGGGGAGGTTCAGGCTCATTACACTTTGCTATTTGTGGGTGGAAAGAACATGGAAAGAACAATCCAAACTTTATCGTCTGCTTTCTATTGACATGGAACCAAAACACCTATGCTTGTTTAAGGCTGTTAAGAAACATTTCACTCTGAGATTTTTGGGTGAATGTGCATTCTAACCCCAAAAACACCAATTTGCAACAAAACCAATCAGAGGTTGGAGGTGATTCTGGTGCACACCCTAAAACACCATGCGAATTGAAATAAGCCCTATCAAAGCTTATTCGGCTTCTTTCTACGGATATGGAAGCGAAAAGACGGTTTTGTGTTATTTGGGACTCATTACACATACTTTGCGATTTCTGGGTTAATGAGCATTAACACCACGGAACACGATTTGAAATAAGCGAAATCCAAAATTCTTCTTTCTATGTAGCTGGAACGCAAAACAACCTGTCTGGTGAGGTTCAGGCTCATTACACTTTGCTATTTGTGGGTGGAAAGAACATGGAAAGAACAATCCAAACTTTTTCGTCTGCTTTCTATTGACATGGAACCAAAACACCTATGCTTGTTTAAGGCTGTTAAGAAACATTTCACTCTGAGATATTTGCGTGAATGTGCATTCTAACCCCAAAAACACCAATTTGCAACAAAACCAATCAGAGCTTTATCGTCTTTCTTTTTAAGTGGATGGAACCCAAAACACCTTTTTGCTTTGGTTGGAGGTGATTCTGGTGCACACCCATAAAACACCATGCGAATTGAAATAAGCCCTATCAAAGCTTATTCGGCTTCTTTCTACGCATATGGAAGCGAAAAGACGGTTTTGTGTTATTTGGGACTCATTACACATACTTTGCGATTTCTGGGTTAATGAGCATTAACACCACGGAATACGATTTGAAATAAGCGAAATCCAAAATTCTTCTTTCTATGTAAAACAACCTGTCTGGTGAGGTTCAGGCTCATTACACTTTGCTATTTGTGGGTGAAAAGAACATGGAAAGAACAATCCAAACTTTTTGTCTGCTTTCTATTGACATGGAACCAAAACACCTATGCTTGTTTAACGCTGTTAAGAAACATTTCACTCTGAGATTTTTAGGTGAATGTGCATTCTAACCCCAAAAACACCAATTTGCAACAAAACCAATCAGAGCTTTATCGTCTTTCTTTTTAAGTGGATGGAACCCAAAACACCTTTTTGCTTTGGTTGGAGGTGATTCTGGTGCACACCCATAAAACACCATGCGAATTGAAATAAGCCCTATCAAAGCTTATTCGGCTTCTTTCTACGCATATGGAAGCGAAAAGACGGTTTTGTGTTATTTGGGACTCATTACACATACTTTGCGATTTCTGGGTTAATGAGCATTAACACCACGGAACACGATTTGAAATAAGCGAAATCCAAAATTCTTCTTTCTATGTAGCTGGGACGCAAAACAACCTGTTTGGGGAGGTTCAGGCTCATTACACTTTGCTATTTGTGGGTGGAAAGAACATGGAAAGAACAATCCAAACTTTTTCGTCTGCTTTCTATTGACATGGAACCAAAACACCTATGCTTGTTTAAGGCTGTTAAGAAACATTTCACTCTGAGATTTTTGGGTGAATGTGCATTCTAACCCCAAAAACACCAATTTGCAACAAAACCAATCAGAGCTTTATCGTCTTTCTTTTTAAGTGGATGGAACCCAAAACACCTTTTTGCTTTGGTTGGAGGTGATTCTGGTGCACACCCATAAAACACCATGCGAATTGAAATAAGCCCTATCAAAGCTTATTCGGCTTCTTTCTACGGATATGGAAGCGAAAAGACGGTTTTGTGTTATTTGGGACTCATTACACATACTTTGCGATTTCTGGGTTAATGAGCATTAACACCACGGAACACGATTTGAAATAAGCGAAATCCAAAATTCTTCTTTCTATGTAGCTGGAACGCAAAACAACCTGTCTGGTGAGGTTCAGGCTCATTACACTTTGCTATTTGTGGGTGGAAAGAACATGGAAAGAACAATCCAAACTTTTTCGTCTGCTTTCTATTGACATGGAACCAAAACACCTATGCTTGTTTAAGGCTGTTAAGAAACATTTCACTCTGAGATTTTTGGGTGAATGTGCATTCTAACCCCAAAAACACCAATTTGCAACAAAACCAATCAGAGCTTTATCGTCTTTCCTTTTAAGTGGATGGAACCCAAAACACCTTTTTGCTTTGGTTGGAGGTGATTCTGGTGCACACCCATAAAACACCATGCGAATTGAAATAAGCCCTATCAAAGCTTATTCGGCTTCTTTCTACGCATATGGAAGCGAAAAGACGGTTTTTTGTTATTTGGGACATTACACATACTTTGCGATTTCTGGGTTAATGAGCATTAATACCACGGAACACGATTTGAAATAAGCGAAATCCAAAATTCTTCTTTCTATGTAGCTGGGACGCAAAACAACCTGTTTGGGGAGGTTCAGGCTCATTACACTTTGCTATTTGTGGGTGGAAAGAACATGGAAAGAACAATCCAAACTTTTTCGTCTGCTTTCTATTGACATGGAACCAAAACACCTATGCTTGTTTAACGCTGTTAAGAAACATTTCACTCTGAGATTTTTGGGTGAATGTGCATTCTAACCCCAAAAACACCAATTTGCAACAAAACCAATCAGAGCTTTATCGTCTTTCTTTTTAAGTGGATGGAACCCAAAACACCTTTTTGCTTTGGTTGGAGGTGATTCTGGTGCACACCCATAAAACACCATGCGAATTGAAATAAGCCCTATCAAAGCTTATTCGGCTTCTTTCTACGCATATGGAAGCGAAAAGACGGTTTTGTGTTATTTGGGACATTACACATACTTTGCGATTTCTGGGTTAATGAGCATTAACACCACGGAACACGATTTGAAATAAGCGAAATCCAAAATTCTTCTTTCTATGTAGCTGGAACGCAAAACAACCTGTCTGGTGAGGTTCAGGCTCATTACACTTTGCTATTTGTGGGTGGAAAGAACATGGAAAGAACAATCCAAACTTTTTGTCTGCTTTCTATTGACATGGAACCAAAACACCTATGCTTGTTTAAGGCTGTTAAGAAACATTTCACTCTGAGATTTTTGGGTGAATGTGCATTCTAACCCCAAAAACACCAATTTGCAACAAAACCAATCAGAGCTTTATCGTCTTTCTTTTTAAGTGGATGGAACCCAAAACACCTTTTTGCTTTGGTTGGAGGTGATTCTGGTGCACACCCATAAAACACCATGCGAATTGAAATAAGCCCTATCAAAGCTTATTCGGCTTCTTTCTACGCATATGGAAGCGAAAAGACGGTTTTGTGTTATTTGGGACTCATTACACATACTTTGCGATTTCTGGGTTAATGAGCATTAACACCACGGAACACGATTTGAAATAAGCGAAATCCAAACTTCTTCTTTCTATGTAAAACAACCTGTTTGGGGAGGTTCAGGCTCATTACACTTTGCTATTTGTGGGTGAAAAGAACATGGAAAGAACAATCCAAACTTTTTGTCTGCTTTCTATTGACATGGAACCAAAACACCTATGCTTGTTTAAGGCTGTTAAGAAACATTTCACTCGTGAGATTTTTGGGTGAATGTGCATTCTAACCCCAAAAACACCAATTTGCAACAAAACCAATCAGAGCTTTATCGTCTTTCTTTTTAAGTGGATGGAACCCAAAACACCTTTTTGCTTTGGTTGGAAGTGATTCTGGTGCACACCCATAAAACACCATGCGAATTGAAATAAGCCCTATCAAAGCTTATTCGGCTTCTTTCTACGCATATGGAAGCGAAAAGACGGTTTTGTGTTATTTGGGACTCATTACACATACTTTGCGATTTCTGGGTTAATGAGCATTAACACCACGGAACACGATTCGAAATAAGCGAAATCCAAATTTCTTCTTTCTATGTAGCTTGAACGCAAAACAACCTGTCTGGTGAGGTTCAGGCTCATTACGCTTTGCTATTTGTGGGTGGAAAGAACATGGAAAGAACAATCCAAACTTTTTCGTCTGCTTTCTATTGACATGGAACCAAAACACCTATGCTTGTTTACGGCTGTTAAGAAACATTTCACTCGTGAGATTTTTGGGTGAATGTGCATTCTAACCCCAAAAACACCAATTTGCAACAAAACCAATCAGAGCTTTATCGTCTTTCTTTTTAAGTGGATGGAACCCAAAACACCTTTTTGCTTTGGTTGGAGGTGATTCTGGTGCACACCCATAAAACACCATGCGAATTGAAATAAGCCCTATCAAAGCTTATTCGGCTTCTTTCTACGCATATGGAAGCGAAAAGACGGTTTTGTGTTATTTGGGACATTACACATACTTTGCGATTTCTGGGTTAATGAGCATTAAAACCACGGAACACGATTTGAAATAAGCGAAATCCAAAATTCTTCTTTCTATGTAAAACAACCTGTCTGGTGAGGTTCAGGCTCATTACACTTTGCTATTTGTGGGTGGAAAGAACATGGAAAGAACAATCCAAACTTTTTGTCTGCTTTCTATTGACATGGAACCAAAACACCTATGCTTGTTTAAGGCTGTTAAGAAACATTTCACTCTGAGATTTTTGGGTGAATGTGCATTCTAACCCCAAAAACACCAATTAGCAACAAAACCAATCAGAGCTTTATCGTCTTTCTTTTTAAGTGGATGGAACCCAAAACACCTTTTTGCTTTGGTTGGAGGTGATTCTGGTGCACACCCATAAAACACCATGCGAATTGAAATAAGCCCTATCAAAGCTTATTCGGCTTCTTTCTACGCATATGGAAGCGAAAAGACGGTTTTGTGTTATTTGGGACATTACACATACTTTGCGATTTCTGGGTTAATGAGCATTAATACCACGGAACACGATTTGAAATAAGCGAAATCCAAAATTCTTCTTTCTATGTAGCTGGGACGCAAAACAACCTGTTTGGGGAGGTTCAGGCTCATTACACTTTGCTATTTGTGGGTGGAAAGAACATGGAAAGAACAATCCAAACTTTTTCGTCTGCTTTCTATTGACATGGAACCAAAACACCTATGCTTGTTTAAGGCTGTTAAGAAACATTTCACTCTGAGATTTTTGGGTGAATGTGCATTCTAACCCCAAAAACACCAATTTGCAACAAAACCAATCAGAGCTTTATCGTCTTTCTTTTTAAGTGGATGGAACCCAAAACACCTTTTTGCTTTGGTTGGAGGTGATTCTGGTGCACACCCATAAAACACCATGCGAATTGAAATAAGCCCTATCAAAGCTTATTCGGCTTCTTTCTACGCATATGGAAGCGAAAAGACGGTTTTGTGTTATTTGGGACATTACACATACTTTGCGATTTCTGGGTTAATGAGCATTAATACCACGGAACACGATTTGAAATAAGCGAAATCCAAAATTCTTCTTTCTATGTAGCTGGGACGCAAAACAACCTGTTTGGGGAGGTTCAGGCTCATTACACTTTGCTATTTGTGGGTGGAAAGAACATGGAAAGAACAATCCAAACTTTTTCGTCTGCTTTCTATTGACATGGAACCAAAACACCTATGCTTGTTTAAGGCTGTTAAGAAACATTTCACTCTGAGATTTTTGGGTGAATGTGCATTCTAACCCCAAAAACACCAATTTGCAACAAAACCAATCAGAGCTTTATCGTCTTTCTTTTTAAGTGGATGGAACCCAAAACACCTTTTTGCTTTGGTTGGAGGTGATTCTGGTGCACACCCATAAAACACCATGCGAATTGAAATAAGCCCTATCAAAGCTTATTCGGCTTCTTTCTACGCATATGGAAGCGAAAAGACGGTTTTGTGTTATTTGGGACTCATTACACATACTTTGCGATTTCTGGGTTAATGAGCATTAACACCACGGAACACGATTTGAAATAAGCGAAATCCAAACTTCTTCTTTCTATGTAAAACAACCTGTTTGGGGAGGTTCAGGCTCATTACACTTTGCTATTTGTGGGTGAAAAGAACATGGAAAGAACAATCCAAACTTTTTGTCTGCTTTCTATTGACATGGAACCAAAACACCTATGCTTGTTTAAGGCTGTTAAGAAACATTTCACTCGTGAGATTTTTGGGTGAATGTGCATTCTAACCCCAAAAACACCAATTTGCAACAAAACCAATCAGAGCTTTATCGTCTTTCTTTTTAAGTGGATGGAACCCAAAACACCTTTTTGCTTTGGTTGGAAGTGATTCTGGTGCACACCCATAAAACACCATGCGAATTGAAATAAGCCCTATCAAAGCTTATTCGGCTTCTTTCTACGCATATGGAAGCGAAAAGACGGTTTTGTGTTATTTGGGACTCATTACACATACTTTGCGATTTCTGGGTTAATGAGCATTAACACCACGGAACACGATTCGAAATAAGCGAAATCCAAATTTCTTCTTTCTATGTAGCTTGAACGCAAAACAACCTGTCTGGTGAGGTTCAGGCTCATTACGCTTTGCTATTTGTGGGTGGAAAGAACATGGAAAGAACAATCCAAACTTTTTCGTCTGCTTTCTATTGACATGGAACCAAAACACCTATGCTTGTTTACGGCTGTTAAGAAACATTTCACTCGTGAGATTTTTGGGTGAATGTGCATTCTAACCCCAAAAACACCAATTTGCAACAAAACCAATCAGAGCTTTATCGTCTTTCTTTTTAAGTGGATGGAACCCAAAACACCTTTTTGCTTTGGTTGGAGGTGATTCTGGTGCACACCCATAAAACACCATGCGAATTGAAATAAGCCCTATCAAAGCTTATTCGGCTTCTTTCTACGCATATGGAAGCGAAAAGACGGTTTTGTGTTATTTGGGACATTACACATACTTTGCGATTTCTGGGTTAATGAGCATTAAAACCACGGAACACGATTTGAAATAAGCGAAATCCAAAATTCTTCTTTCTATGTAAAACAACCTGTCTGGTGAGGTTCAGGCTCATTACACTTTGCTATTTGTGGGTGGAAAGAACATGGAAAGAACAATCCAAACTTTTTGTCTGCTTTCTATTGACATGGAACCAAAACACCTATGCTTGTTTAAGGCTGTTAAGAAACATTTCACTCTGAGATTTTTGGGTGAATGTGCATTCTAACCCCAAAAACACCAATTAGCAACAAAACCAATCAGAGCTTTATCGTCTTTCTTTTTAAGTGGATGGAACCCAAAACACCTTTTTGCTTTGGTTGGAGGTGATTCTGGTGCACACCCATAAAACACCATGCGAATTGAAATAAGCCCTATCAAAGCTTATTCGGCTTCTTTCTACGCATATGGAAGCGAAAAGACGGTTTTGTGTTATTTGGGACATTACACATACTTTGCGATTTCTGGGTTAATGAGCATTAATACCACGGAACACGATTTGAAATAAGCGAAATCCAAAATTCTTCTTTCTATGTAGCTGGGACGCAAAACAACCTGTTTGGGGAGGTTCAGGCTCATTACACTTTGCTATTTGTGGGTGGAAAGAACATGGAAAGAACAATCCAAACTTTTTCGTCTGCTTTCTATTGACATCGAACCAAAACACCTATGCTTGTTTACGGCTGTTAAGAAACATTTCACTCGTGAGATTTTTGGGTGAATGTGCATTCTAACCCCAAAATCACCAATTTGCAACAAAACCAATCAGAGCTTTATCGTCTTTCTTTTTAAGTGGATGGAACCCAAAACACCTTTTTGCTTTGGTTGGAGGTGATTCTGGTGCACACCCATAAAACACCATGCGAATTGAAATAAGCCCTATCAAAGCTTATTCGGCTTCTTTCTACGCATATGGAAGCGAAAAGACGGTTTTGTGTTATTTGGGACATTACACATACTTTGCGATTTCTGGGTTAATGAGCAATAATACCACGGAACACGATTTGAAATAAGCGAAATCCAAAATTCTTCTTTCTATGTAAAACAACCTGTCTGGTGAGGTTCAGGCTCATTACACTTTGCTATTTGTGGGTGGAAAGAACATGGAAAGAACAATCCAAACTTTTTGTCTGCTTTCTATTGACATGGAACCAAAACACCTATGCTTGTTTAAGGCTGTTAAGAAACATTTCACTCTGAGATTTTTGGGTGAATGTGCATTCTAACCCCAAAAACACCAATTTGCAACAAAACCAATCAGAGCTTTATCGTCTTTCTTTTTAAGTGGATGGAACCCAAAACACCTTTTTGCTTTGGTTGGAGGTGATTCTGGTGCACACCCATAAAACACCATGCGAATTGAAATAAGCCCTATCAAAGCTTATTCGGCTTCTTTCTACGCATATGGAAGCGAAAAGACGGTTTTGTGTTATTTGGGACATTACACATACTTTGCGATTTCTGGGTTAATGAGCATTAATACCACGGAACACGATTTGAAATAAGCGAAATCCAAAATTCTTCTTTCTATGTAGCTGGGACGCAAAACAACCTGTTTGGGGAGGTTCAGGCTCATTACACTTTGCTATTTGTGGGTGGAAAGAACATGGAAAGAACAATCCAAACTTTTTCGTCTGCTTTCTATTGACATGGAACCAAAACACCTATGCTTGTTTAACGCTGTTAAGAAACATTTCACTCTGAGATTTTTGGGTGAATGTGCATTCTAACCCCAAAAACACCAATTTGCAACAAAACCAATCAGAGCTTTATCGTCTTTCTTTTTAAGTGGATGGAACCCAAAACACCTTTTTGCTTTGGTTGGAGGTGATTCTGGTGCACACCCATAAAACACCATGCGAATTGAAATAAGCCCTATCAAAGCTTATTCGGCTTCTTTCTACGCATATGGAAGCGAAAAGACGGTTTTGTGTTATTTGGGACATTACACATACTTTGCGATTTCTGGGTTAATGAGCATTAACACCACGGAACACGATTTGAAATAAGCGAAATCCAAAATTCTTCTTTCTATGTAGCTGGAACGCAAAACAACCTGTCTGGTGAGGTTCAGGCTCATTACACTTTGCTATTTGTGGGTGGAAAGAACATGGAAAGAACAATCCAAACTTTTTCGTCTGCTTTCTATTGACATGGAACCAAAACACCTATGCTTGTTTAAGGCTGTTAAGAAACATTTCACTCTGAGATTTTTGGGTGAATGTGCATTCTAACCCCAAAAACACCAATTTGCAACAAAACCAATCAGAGCTTTATCGTCTTTCTTTTTAAGTGGATGGAACCCAAAACACCTTTTTGCTTTGGTTGGAGGTGATTCTGGTGCACACCCATAAAACACCATGCGAATTGAAATAAGCCCTATCAAAGCTTATTCGGCTTCTTTCTACGCATATGGAAGCGAAAAGACGGTTTTGTGTTATTTGGGACTCATTACACATACATTGCGATTTCTGGGTTAATGAGCATTAACACCACGGAACACGATTTGAAATAAGCGAAATCCAAAATTCTTCTTTCTATGTAAAACAACCGGTCTGGTGAGGTTCAGGCTCATTACACTTTGCTATTTGTGGGTGAAAAGAACATGGAAAGAACAATCCAAACTTTTTGTCTGCTTTCTATTGACATGGAACCAAAACACCTATGCTTGTTTAAGGCTGTTAAGAAACATTTCACTCGTGAGATTTTTGGGTGAATGTGCATTCTAACCCCAAAAACACCAATTTGCAACAAAACCAATCAGAGCTTTATCGTCTTTCTTTTTAAGTGGATGGAACCCAAAACACCTTTTTGCTTTGGTTGGAAGTGATTCTGGTGCACACCCATAAAACACCATGCGAATTGAAATAAGCCCTATCAAAGCTTATTCGGCTTCTTTCTACGCATATGGAAGCGAAAAGACGGTTTTGTGTTATTTGGGACTCATTACACATACTTTGCGATTTCTGGGTTAATGAGCATTAACACCACGGAACACGATTTGAAATAAGCGAAATCCAAACTTCTTCTTTCTATGTAAAACAACCGGTCTGGTGAGGTTCAGGCTCATTACACTTTGCTATTTGTGGGTGAAAAGAACATGGAAAGAACAATCCAAACTTTTTGTCTGCTTTCTATTGACATGGAACCAAAACACCTATGCTTGTTTAAGGCTGTTAAGAAACATTTCACTCGTGAGATTTTTGGGTGAATGTGCATTCTAACCCCAAAAACACCAATTTGCAACAAAACCAATCAGAGCTTTATCGTCTTTCTTTTTAAGTGGATGGAACCCAAAACACCTTTTTGCTTTGGTTGGAAGTGATTCTGGTGCACACCCATAAAACACCATGCGAATTTAAATAAGCCCTATCAAAGCTTATTCGGCTTCTTTCTACGCATATGGAAGCGAAAAGACGGTTTTGTGTTATTTGGGACTCATTACACATACTTTGCGATTTCTGGGTTAATGAGCATTAACACCACGGAACACGATTCGAAATAAGCGAAATCCAAATTTCTTCTTTCTATGTAGCTTGAACGCAAAACAACCTGTCTGGTGAGGTTCAGGCTCATTACGCTTTGCTATTTGTGGGTGGAAAGAACATGGAAAGAACAATCCAAACTTTTTCGTCTGCTTTCTATTGACATGGAACCAAAACACCTATGCTTGTTTACGGCTGTTAAGAAACATTTCACTCGTGAGATTTTTGGGTGAATGTGCATTCTAACCCCAAAAACACCAATTTGCAACAAAACCAATCAGAGCTTTATCGTCTTTCTTTTTAAGTGGATGGAACCCAAAACACCTTTTTGCTTTGGTTGGAGGTGATTCTGGTGCACACCCATAAAACACCATGCGAATTGAAATAAGCCCTATCAAAGCTTATTCGGCTTCTTTCTACGCATATGGAAGCGAAAAGACGGTTTTGTGTTATTTGGGACATTACACATACTTTGCGATTTCTGGGTTAATGAGCATTAAAACCACGGAACACGATTTGAAATAAGCGAAATCCAAAATTCTTCTTTCTATGTAAAACAACCTGTCTGGTGAGGTTCAGGCTCATTACACTTTGCTATTTGTGGGTGGAAAGAACATGGAAAGAACAATCCAAACTTTTTGTCTGCTTTCTATTGACATGGAACCAAAACACCTATGCTTGTTTAAGGCTGTTAAGAAACATTTGAGATTTTTGGGTGAATGTGCATTCTAACCCCAAAAACACCACTTAGTGTCAGGGGTTCAGAAGGAGAGACACAGGAGGGGGAGCAAATGGAGAGTGAGGAGGAGGAGTACGAGGGGGGCGCAGGCAGTGACAGTGGCCAGAGTTATTCCACAAGCCTCTCTAGCGAATCGGAGGACTCACAGAAGGGAGCGCCGGTGGCCAGAGCAAGGGAGATTCCAAGGGAGAAACCTCAAGAGGGAGGGGCCAGCGGGGAGTCTCTGAACAGCAGCTGGAGATCAGGGCCAGCGTCTCCACCAGAGCGCAGTGGGGAGGGGGAGTCCCAGGAGTCGGGACCAGTGTCCTCACCACCAGAGGGAGGAGAGGAGTCAGGTTTGGCAACACCCACATCAGGAAGCGGGGAAACGGTCAGAAGGAAAGTCACCGGCTGGGCGCGCGCGCCAAGTTCAAATGTACAGGAGCGCGGCACAGCGGGGAGCCCGGGAAGGGAGCCAGGTCCTAAAGCCCGCCGGAGGGAGGGGCAAGACTCAGGAGGCTCCGCGTCAGAGGAGTCCAGGAAGGAGGGAACCCCAGAGGGCAGAAGGACCCAACGCAGGAAAGAGCAGCGCAAGAGGTGGAGCCAGGCTAGAATCTTAAACTGGTGTGGGTGGAGCAGTGAGTCAGAGGGGACTTAGCCGGTCTAGCGTTAAGACGTGGGCCTGCGCCCCCAGAGCTTGGAAATGGAAACTAAACTTCAATAAAGACTTTTGTATATAATATCCACTGGGCGTTGGTCCTCTGTGAGCTGGGACCTAGCGGCAGTCCTGACAGTAAGTCCCCTCTCCATTTTCACCAATTTTGCAACCTCGTGGAGTGCGGGAAAGCAGCGAGGGGTGAAGATTGGTGCTTCGCGAGCTCACGAAAAACAGGGAAATGACTACCGAAGAGAGGATAGCGAGTTTGCAAAACGCAGTGACGCAGTTGACTGCAGAAATTGCGGCTTCCAGAAAGAAAGAACAGGAAGCAGCTGCTGCCTGCCAGGATCTGCGAACCAGGTTAGAAGTGCTAAGTACACAGAGGCTCCCAGCCACCAGACCAGAAGGGATTGGGCTGGGAAACAGAGGAGGGAGCCTGGTATCTCACTTCAATGGGGACCTGCAGGAGTATCCTAACTTCCGAGCAGATGTGATTTATACATTGCAGCTGCTTGACAAAGACTTTAAAAATGAGGGAGAGAAAGTGGGATTTATTATTTCGCATTTGCGGGGGGAGGCAAAATCGTGGCTGCGCAATCTATGGAGAGACAAGGATCCAGCCCTCCAAAATGCGGCTGCCTTCATTAAAGTGATGGATGCGTGTTTTTTATCTGAGATTGATGTGGATATCGCTAGGAGGGAGATTCACGGACTAAGACAAGGTAAAGCCACTGTGAGGCAATATCATGCACGTTTTTTCGGATTGGTGAATGTACTAGCCTGGGAGAAAGAATCGCCTGCCGTCAGAGACCTGTTCTGGGAGGGGTTGAGCGGAGCTGTGAAAGATGAGATCGCAAGGGGGGGAAGACCCCAAACCACCAAGGAAGTGGTGGAACGGGCACTCTCCATTGGGGTTCGGTTGGAAGGACGCCCTTGGGGCAGGGAGGAAGGGCATTTGGGACGCACGCCAGCGAAAGGACTGCCTCCCTTCCCCAAGGAGGCGGCGCGCGCTCGATCCATGCCTCCGCTGGGAGGGGGAGAGGAGCCGATGGAGATAGGTGGTGCTAAGGCTCACTCCACAGTCGGAGCCCTAACTCCGGGAGCAGTCAAGATGAAGCCTCCTAGAGGAACCAGGAAGTGCTACATCTGCGACAGTGCTCAGCATATGGCAAAAGAGTGTCCCCAGCGGTTTCACAAGCATACTGCAGCCGCAGCGACAGTAACAGACGCAATTCAGCAGAGGGAGTCGCAGCAGGAAAACTCCACTGTCTGGCTGGAGATGGCATCTCTGGGGACCAGCCAGACAAGTCAGTGAAGCAATCCCCAGGGATCTTACAGCCCACCGACCCCCTCCCACCCAAACCAGTAGTGCAGCTCACCGCATCCCTTCAGCTCCCCAATGGGCTACTGGTGGAAATTCCCATCACCGTAGACTCGGGGAGCAATGCAGATTTTATAGACATGCAGTTCCTCCAGCAACATGGCATAGCCCTTCTGCCAGCGGCGGTACCTCTGAAAGTCGTCACAGTGGACGGCAGGGAGCTACTGGGAGGGCAAGTGCTACAGCAGACGCCGCCAATGGTGATGCGCATTGGAAACCACCGTGAGGTCATCAGCTTCAACGTCACCCGCCTGTCAGACACGCCCATAGTGTTGGGAATGAGTTGGCTGGATAGGCACAGCCCGGCATTAGCTTGGTACCAGCGGCAACTGACCTTCGGCTCCTCTTACTGCGCAGAACACTGCATCCTGGCGGACTTGGAAGATGAGGGGCACGAGGATGGACCACAGCTGAACTTGGGCATGTTGCAAGCGGTGCCTAACAAATACAAGGAGTTTTTGGAGGTCTTCTGCGAGAAAGAGGCGGATAAGCTGCCACCCCACAGACCCTACGACTGCAAGATCGACCTCCTGCCCGGGGCGACGCTCCCGACGGGGAAACTGTACTCCATGTCTGAGGATGAATTGCAAGAGCTCAGGGAGTTCATAGATCACAACCTGAAGCGGGGATTCATCCGGGAGTCCAAGGCGGCAGGAGGCAGTCCCGTGTTCTTTGTAAAGAAGCGGGACACGCCCCAAAAGAGGCTGGTCGTTGATTTCCGCTTCTTGAACCTCAAGACCAAGCCCTCAGCATTCCCTATGCCCAAGATCGATGACCTGCTGGCGACGGTGAGGAAGGGTCGCATCTTTACCAAGTTGGATCTGCGCGGAGCGTACAATCTCATTCGCGTACGGGAAGGCGACGAGTGGAAAACAACCATGTTTACGCCGCTGGGCACTTATGAATACAGAGTTATGCCTTTTGGATTAAAAAATGGTTCCCACTGCTTTCAAGCCTTCATGCATCATGTCTTGGCGGGTCTCCTCTACAAGAAGTGCGTCTGCTTCCTGGATGACATCCTAATCTTCTCGGAATCGCCGGAGGCTCACGAGAGAGATGTTAGGGAAGTTCTGCAGAGGCTGCGGGAGCACAGGCTGTACGCCAAGCTGGAGAAGTGCCAGTTCGACAAGACGGAGGTGGATTTCTTGGGCTACAAACTGTCCGACAAGGGACTGGCTATGGACGGTGCCAAGGTACGTGCAGTACTGGATTGGAAGAGCCCACGCAATAGGAAGGAAGTACAGAGGTTTGTCGGTTTTGCCAACTTTTATCGCAAGTTCATCAAGGGTTTCGCCATGCAGACAGCGGCCATCACCGACACCCTCAGTTCCAAGAAGAAGAGGTTCATCTGGACGGAGCAGGCAGAGCAGTCCTTTCAGAAGCTCAAGCAGCTCTTCGCTTCCGAAGAGAACCTACTGCACGTAAATCCCAGCAGGCCCATGAGAGTGGAGACGGACGCCTCAGACAGGGCCGTGGGAGCCGTTCTGTTGCAGCAAGACCACCAGGGGGACTGGAGGCCGTGCGCTTTCTACTCCAGAAAACTCAGCAAAGCGGAGCAGAACTACACCATTTGGGACAGGGAGTTGCTGGCCATACATGCAGCCTTCAAGGCGTGGCGGCACTTCCTCGTCGGAGCCAAGCACACGGTGCAGGTCCGCACAGACCATAAGAACTTGGAGTACTGGCGCACGGCGAGGTTCCTGAACCAGCGACACATCCGCTGGGCGGAGTTCTTTGCAGATTTCGACTTCAGAATTGAGTACATCCCAGGAAACAGCAACGTCTTGGCGGACGCGCTGTCCAGAAAACCGCAGTATCTGGAGGCAGAGGCACCGGCGGCGGCCAAGCACATTTTCACACCACAGGCGTGGGCATGCGCGTCAGCCACGGTGGACCTGGACGCGGTGCGCCGCGCGCTGCGAACAGACTCGTTCGCCCGAGCCAAGATGGAGGAGGTGTGCAGTGGCAAGGCGAGGGGCGACGAATTCCAAGTGCGAGACGGCCTGCTCCTACGCAAGGGAGTCCTCTACGTACCAGGAGACAGCCTCCGCGCGAAGGTCCTGCAACAGCTGCACGACGCGCCCAGCGCGGGGCACTTCGGCAAGGAGAAGACGGTGGACTTAGTAGCCAGAGACTTTTGGTGGCCTAAGATGCGGGGGGATGTCGCGGACTATGTCAATAGGTGCGACACCTGCCAAAGGGCTAAGCCTGTGCACCAGCCGCCGGCGGGCCTGTTGGAACCGCTACAGACACCGTTCGTACCGTGGGAGAGGGTAGCCCTGGACTTTGTCACAGATCTACCCAGCTCAAGGGGCAAGACGGCAGTGCTCGTGGTAGTGGACCTGTTCACCAAGATGGCCCACTTCATTCCGTGCGCGAAGGTGGCCACGGCCGAGCAGACCGCTAAGATGTTCATAGACCACGTGTTCAAGGTGCACGGCCTACCACGGTCTATTTTGTCCGACCGGGGGCGCCAGTTCATCTCCAACTTCTGGCAAAAGCTGATGGGATTCCTGAACGTCAAGGTCAGCCTGGCGTCGGCGAGACACCCGCAAACTAACGGGCAGGCGGAAAGGGTCAACGCCATCATGCAGCAGTACCTGAGATGCTACGCGAACCAGCAGCCATCGACCTGGGTGGACTATCTACCGTTGGCCGAGTTTGCCTACAACAACACGAAGCACGGGTCCACGGGGGTGACCCCATTTTTTGCCAACTACGGGAGGCATCCCAGAACCTTCCCGGGTCTGGACACAGTGCGGGAGGGGGAGCCACAGGGAGCAGAGGAAGTGGCAGCGGAGTTGCAGGAGATCCACGAGCAGCTCAGGAGGCAGTTAGAGTTGGCAAAACAGGCTTACAAAGTGCAGGCAGATCGACACAGGAGGGTTGGGGAGGACATCCAGGTGGGAGACTGGGTCTGGTTGGCAGCACAAGCAGTTCCAGCCAGATCGTTAGCCAAGAAGAAACTAGGGCACAAGCAGCTAGGGCCTTACCAAGTAGAGGCGCAGATCAACCCAGTGGCCTTCCGGTTGACACTCCCGGAGGGTTCCAGAATGCACCCGGTCTTTCATAGATCAGTGCTCACGCCCTACAGAGAGCCCCACAGGTTTCAAGCACCGGGGAAGGCGCCAGACCCGCTCAGAGAAGCGCCCAAAAAAGGGGGGTCGCCGAAAGGGGAGCCACTTAATGAAGCCACTGAGATTTTAGACTCAAGGTGGGGGGAGGACGGGATTGAATATCTTCTCGCCACGGAGGACACCCCGGCCAGCGCCAACAGGTGGGTGCCGGATTACGCAGTGGAAGAGCAGTTGCTCAAGGAAGAATTCCACACACTTTTCCCGCACAAGCCTATGCCGGCGGGCTTTTTCGAGGATTGTTTGTTCACACCCACACTCTCGGCCAGCACTTTCCGGGGTTTCTCGTCAGCTGAGGACTCGGCTCCGGGAGGCAGCTCTCCGGAGGGATCACTTTCAGGTTTTAGCACGGGGGGATCTTATTGGTGGGAGGACCAACCCGAGGTGGGCTGGCGCAGAGACATGCCGAAGGGGCCCTGGGAGGTGGACCCCCATCAAACAACAGGGGGAGGAGGGCTCTTGGGTGATTTGGGGTCGAGCGCAGATTTCGAGCACACCGCGCAGGAGATGGAAGCGGAGGAGGTCGTCGTCGACGAGCCCATGGGGGACTTCCCGGACTTATCTCGATGGTTGCAAGCCTCAGGGGACGAGCTGTATCCTGGACTCACCCCTACAACAATGGAGCACCCGGAACCCGCACCGGAAGAGGGGGAGGGGGGAAGGGGGGGCTTCGAGGGGGGGATGGATGTCAGGGGTTCAGAAGGAGAGACACAGGAGGGGGAGCAAATGGAGAGTGAGGAGGAGGAGTACGAGGGGGGCGCAGGCAGTGACAGTGGCCAGAGTTATTCCACAAGCCTCTCTAGCGAATCGGAGGACTCACAGAAGGGAGCGCCGGTGGCCAGAGCAAGGGAGATTCCAAGGGAGAAACCTCAAGAGGGAGGGGCCAGCGGGGAGTCTCTGAACAGCAGCTGGAGATCAGGGCCAGCGTCTCCACCAGAGCGCAGTGGGGAGGGGGAGTCCCAGGAGTCGGGACCAGTGTCCTCACCACCAGAGGGAGGAGAGGAGTCAGGTTTGGCAACACCCACATCAGGAAGCGGGGAAACGGTCAGAAGGAAAGTCACCGGCTGGGCGCGCGCGCCAAGTTCAAATGTACAGGAGCGCGGCACAGCGGGGAGCCCGGGAAGGGAGCCAGGTCCTAAAGCCCGCCGGAGGGAGGGGCAAGACTCAGGAGGCTCCGCGTCAGAGGAGTCCAGGAAGGAGGGAACCCCAGAGGGCAGAAGGACCCAACGCAGGAAAGAGCAGCGCAAGAGGTGGAGCCAGGCTAGAATCTTAAACTGGTGTGGGTGGAGCAGTGAGTCAGAGGGGACTTAGCCGGTCTAGCGTTAAGACGTGGGCCTGCGCCCCCAGAGCTTGGAAATGGAAACTAAACTTCAATAAAGACTTTTGTATATAATATCCACTGGGCGTTGGTCCTCTGTGAGCTGGGACCTAGCGGCAGTCCTGACAATTAGCAACAAAACCAATCAGAGCTTTATCGTCTTTCTTTTTAAGTGGATGGAACCCAAAACACCTTTTTGCTTTGGTTGGAGGTGATTCTGGTGCACACCCATAAAACACCATGCGAATTGAAATAAGCCCTATCAAAGCTTATTCGGCTTCTTTCTACGCATATGGAAGCGAAAAGACGGTTTTGTGTTATTTGGGACATTACACATACTTTGCGATTTCTGGGTTAATGAGCATTAATACCACGGAACACGATTTGAAATAAGCGAAATCCAAAATTCTTCTTTCTATGTAGCTGGGACGCAAAACAACCTGTTTGGGGAGGTTCAGGCTCATTACACTTTGCTATTTGTGGGTGGAAAGAACATGGAAAGAACAATCCAAACTTTTTCGTCTGCTTTCTATTGACATCGAACCAAAACACCTATGCTTGTTTACGGCTGTTAAGAAACATTTCACTCGTGAGATTTTTGGGTGAATGTGCATTCTAACCCCAAAATCACCAATTTGCAACAAAACCAATCAGAGCTTTATCGTCTTTCTTTTTAAGTGGATGGAACCCAAAACACCTTTTTGCTTTGGTTGGAGGTGATTCTGGTGCACACCCATAAAACACCATGCGAATTGAAATAAGCCCTATCAAAGCTTATTCGGCTTCTTTCTACGCATATGGAAGCGAAAAGACGGTTTTGTGTTATTTGGGACATTACACATACTTTGCGATTTCTGGGTTAATGAGCAATAATACCACGGAACACGATTTGAAATAAGCGAAATCCAAAATTCTTCTTTCTATGTAAAACAACCTGTCTGGTGAGGTTCAGGCTCATTACACTTTGCTATTTGTGGGTGGAAAGAACATGGAAAGAACAATCCAAACTTTTTGTCTGCTTTCTATTGACATGGAACCAAAACACCTATGCTTGTTTAAGGCTGTTAAGAAACATTTCACTCTGAGATTTTTGGGTGAATGTGCATTCTAACCCCAAAAACACCAATTTGCAACAAAACCAATCAGAGCTTTATCGTCTTTCTTTTTAAGTGGATGGAACCCAAAACACCTTTTTGCTTTGGTTGGAGGTGATTCTGGTGCACACCCATAAAACACCATGCGAATTGAAATAAGCCCTATCAAAGCTTATTCGGCTTCTTTCTACGCATATGGAAGCGAAAAGACGGTTTTGTGTTATTTGGGACATTACACATACTTTGCGATTTCTGGGTTAATGAGCATTAATACCACGGAACACGATTTGAAATAAGCGAAATCCAAAATTCTTCTTTCTATGTAGCTGTGACGCAAAACAACCTGTTTGGGGAGGTTCAGGCTCATTACACTTTGCTATTTGTGGGTGGAAAGAACATGGAAAGAACAATCCAAACTTTTTCGTCTGCTTTCTATTGACATGGAACCAAAACACCTATGCTTGTTTAACGCTGTTAAGAAACATTTCACTCTGAGATTTTTGGGTGAATGTGCATTCTAACCCCAAAAACACCAATTTGCAACAAAACCAATCAGAGCTTTATCGTCTTTCTTTTTAAGTGGATGGAACCCAAAACACCTTTTTGCTTTGGTTGGAGGTGATTCTGGTGCACACCCATAAAACACCATGCGAATTGAAATAAGCCCTATCAAAGCTTATTCGGCTTCTTTCTACGCATATGGAAGCGAAAAGACGGTTTTGTGTTATTTGGGACATTACACATACTTTGCGATTTCTGGGTTAATGAGCATTAACACCACGGAACACGATTTGAAATAAGCGAAATCCAAAATTCTTCTTTCTATGTAGCTGGAACGCAAAACAACCTGTCTGGTGAGGTTCAGGCTCATTACACTTTGCTATTTGTGGGTGGAAAGAACATGGAAAGAACAATCCAAACTTTTTCGTCTGCTTTCTATTGACATGGAACCAAAACACCTATGCTTGTTTAAGGCTGTTAAGAAACATTTCACTCTGAGATTTTTGGGTGAATGTGCATTCTAACCCCAAAAACACCAATTTGCAACAAAACCAATCAGAGCTTTATCGTCTTTCTTTTTAAGTGGATGGAACCCAAAACACCTTTTTGCTTTGGTTGGAGGTGATTCTGGTGCACACCCATAAAACACCATGCGAATTGAAATAAGCCCTATCAAAGCTTATTCGGCTTCTTTCTACGCATATGGAAGCGAAAAGACGGTTTTGTGTTATTTGGGACTCATTACACATACATTGCGATTTCTGGGTTAATGAGCATTAACACCACGGAACACGATTTGAAATAAGCGAAATCCAAAATTCTTCTTTCTATGTAAAACAACCGGTCTGGTGAGGTTCAGGCTCATTACACTTTGCTATTTGTGGGTGAAAAGAACATGGAAAGAACAATCCAAACTTTTTGTCTGCTTTCTATTGACATGGAACCAAAACACCTATGCTTGTTTAAGGCTGTTAAGAAACATTTCACTCGTGAGATTTTTGGGTGAATGTGCATTCTAACCCCAAAAACACCAATTTGCAACAAAACCAATCAGAGCTTTATCGTCTTTCTTTTTAAGTGGATGGAACCCAAAACACCTTTTTGCTTTGGTTGGAAGTGATTCTGGTGCACACCCATAAAACACCATGCGAATTGAAATAAGCCCTATCAAAGCTTATTCGGCTTCTTTCTACGCATATGGAAGCGAAAAGACGGTTTTGTGTTATTTGGGACTCATTACACATACTTTGCGATTTCTGGGTTAATGAGCATTAACACCACGGAACACGATTCGAAATAAGCGAAATCCAAATTTCTTCTTTCTATGTAGCTGGAACGCAAAACAACCTGTCTGGTGAGGTTCAGGCTCATTACGCTTTGCTATTTGTGGGTGGAAAGAACATGGAAAGAACAATCCAAACTTTTTCGTCTGCTTTCTATTGACATGGAACCAAAACACCTATGCTTGTTTACGGCTGTTAAGAAACATTTCACTCGTGAGATTTTTGGGTGAATGTGCATTCTAACCCCAAAAACACCAATTTGCAACAAAACCAATCAGAGCTTTATCGTCTTTCTTTTTAAGTGGATGGAACCCAAAACACCTTTTTGCTTTGGTTGGAGGTGATTCTGGTGCACACCCATAAAACACCATGCGAATTGAAATAAGCCCTATCAAAGCTTATTCGGCTTCTTTCTACGCATATGGAAGCGAAAAGACGGTTTTGTGTTATTTGGGACTCATTACACATACTTTGCGATTTCTGGGTTAATGAGCATTAACACCACGGAACACGATTTGAAATAAGCGAAATCCAAAATTCTTCTTTCTATGTAGCTGGGACGCAAAACAACCTGTTTGGGGAGGTTCAGGCTCATTACACTTTGCTATTTGTGGGTGGAAAGAACATGGAAAGAACAATCAAAACTTTTTCGTCTGCTTTCTATTGACATGGAACCAAAACACCTATGCTTGTTTAAGGCTGTTAAGAAACATTTCACTCTGAGATTTTTGGGTGAATGTGCATTCTAACCCCAAAAACACCAATTTGCAACAAAACCAATCAGAGCTTTATCGTCTTTCTTTTTAAGTGGATGGAACCCAAAACACCTTTTTGCTTTGGTTGGAGGTGATTCTGGTGCACACCCATAAAACACCATGCGAATTGAAATAAGCCCTATCAAAGCTTATTCGGCTTCTTTCTACGCATATGGAAGCGAAAAGACGGTTTTGTGTTATTTGGGACTCATTACACATACTTTGCGATTTCTGGGTTAATGAGCATTAACACCACGGAACACGATTCGAAATAAGCGAAATCCAAATTTCTTCTTTCTATGTAGCTGGAACGCAAAACAACCTGTCTGGTGAGGTTCAGGCTCATTACGCTTTGCAATTTTTGTGGGTGGAAAGAACATGGAAAGAACAATCCAAACTTTTTCGTCTGCTTTCTATTGACATGGAACCAAAACACCTATGCTTGTTTAAGGCTGTTAAGAAACATTTCACTCTGAGATATTTGCGTGAATGTGCATTCTAACCCCAAAAACACCAATTTGCAACAAAACCAATCAGAGCTTTATCGTCTTTCTTTTTAAGTGGATGGAACCCAAAACACCTTTTTGCTTTGGTTGGAGGTGATTCTGGTGCACACCCATAAAACACCATGCGAATTGAAATAAGCCCTATCAAAGCTTATTCGGCTTCTTTCTACGCATATGGAAGCGAAAAGACGGTTTTGTGTTATTTGGGACTCATTACACATACTTTGCGATTTCTGGGTTAATGAGCATTAACACCACGGAATACGATTTGAAATAAGCGAAATCCAAAATTCTTCTTTCTATGTAAAACAACCTGTCTGGTGAGGTTCAGGCTCATTACACTTTGCTATTTGTGGGTGGAAAGAACATGGAAAGAACAATCCAAACTTTTTCGTCTGCTTTCTATTGACATGGAACCAAAACACCTATGCTTGTTTAAGGCTGTTAAGAAACATTTCACTCTGAGATTTTTGGGTGAATGTGCATTCTAACCCCAAAAACACCAATTTGCAACAAAACCAATCAGAGCTTTATCGTCTTTCTTTTTAAGTGGATGGAACCCAAAACACCTTTTTGCTTTGGTTGGAGGTGATTCTGGTGCACACCCATAAAACACCATGCGAATTGAAATAAGCCCTATCAAAGCTTATTCGGCTTCTTTCTACGCATATGGAAGCGAAAAGACGGTTTTGTGTTATTTGGGACATTACACATACTTTGCGATTTCTGGGTTAATGAGCATTAATACCACGGAACACGATTTGAAATAAGCGAAATCCAAAATTCTTCTTTCTATGTAGCTGTGACGCAAAACAACCTGTTTGGGGAGGTTCAGGCTCATTACACTTTGCTATTTGTGGGTGGAAAGAACATGGAAAGAACAATCCAAACTTTTTCGTCTGCTTTTTATTGACATGGAACCAAAACACCTATGCTTGTTTACGGCTGTTAAGAAACATTTCACTCGTGAGATTTTTGGGTGAATGTGCATTCTAACCCCAAAAACACCAATTTGCAACAAAACCAATCAGAGCTTTATCGTCTTTCTTTTTAAGTGGATGGAACCCAAAACACCTTTTTGCTTTGGTTGGAGGTGATTCTGGTGCACACCCATAAAACACCATGCGAATTGAAATAAGCCCTATCAAAGCTTATTCGGCTTCTTTCTACGCATATGGAAGCGAAAAGACGGTTTTGTGTTATTTGGGACATTACACATACTTTTCGATTTCTGGGTTAATGAGCATTAATACCACGGAACACGATTTGAAATAAGCGAAATCCAAAATTCTTCTTTCTATGTAAAACAACCTGTCTGGTGAGGTTCAGGCTCATTACACTTTGCTATTTGTGGGTGGAAAGAACATGGAAAGAACAATCCAAACTTTTTGTCTTCTTTCTATTGACATGGAACCAAAACACCTATGCTTGTTTAAGGCTGTTAAGAAACATTTCACTCTGAGATTTTTGGGTGAATGTGCATTCTAACCCCAAAAACACCAATTTGCAACAAAACCAATCAGAGCTTTATCGTCTTTCTTTTTAAGTGGATGGAACCCAAAACACCTTTTTGCTTTGGTTGGAGGTGATTCTGGTGCACACCCATAAAACACCATGCGAATTGAAATAAGCCCTATCAAAGCTTATTCGGCTTCTTTCTACGCATATGGAAGCGAAAAGACGGTTTTGTGTTATTTGGGACATTACACATACTTTGCGATTTCTGGGTTAATGAGCATTAATACCACGGAACACGATTTGAAATAAGCGAAATCCAAAATTCTTCTTTCTATGTAGCTGGAACGCAAAACAACCTGTCTGGTGAGGTTCAGGCTCATTACACTTTGCTATTTGTGGGTGGAAAGAACATGGAAAGAACAATCCAAACTTTTTCGTCTGCTTTCTATTGACATGGAACCAAAACACCTATGCTTGTTTAAGGCTGTTAAGAAACATTTCACTCTGAGATATTTGCGTGAATGTGCATTCTAACCCCAAAAACACCAATTTGCAACAAAACCAATCAGAGCTTTATCGTCTTTCTTTTTAAGTGGATGGAACCCAAAACACCTTTTTGCTTTGGTTGGAGGTGATTCTGGTGCACACCCATAAAACACCATGCGAATTGAAATAAGCCCTATCAAAGCTTATTCGGCTTCTTTCTACGCATATGGAAGCGAAAAGACGGTTTTGTGTTATTTGGGACTCATTACACATACTTTGCGATTTCTGGGTTAATGAGCATTAACACCACGGAATACGATTTGAAATAAGCGATATCCAAAATTCTTCTTTCTATGTAAAACAACCTGTCTGGTGAGGTTCAGGCTCATTACACTTTGCTATTTGTGGGTGAAAAGAACATGGAAAGAACAATCCAAACTTTTTGTCTGCTTTCTATTGACATGGAACCAAAACACCTATGCTTGTTTAAGGCTGTTAAGAAACATTTCACTCTGAGATTTTGAGGTGAATGTGCATTCTAACCCCAAAAACACCAATTTGCAACAAAACCAATCAGAGCTTTATCGTCTTTCTTTTTAAGTGGATGGAACCCAAAACACCTTTTTGCTTTGGTTGGAGGTGATTCTGGTGCACACCCATAAAACACCATGCGAATTGAAATAAGCCCTATCAAAGCTTATTCGGCTTCTTTCTACGCATATGGAAGCGAAAAGACGGTTTTGTGTTATTTGGGACATTACACATACTTTGCGATTTCTGGGTTAATGAGCAATAATACCACGGAACACGATTTGAAATAAGCGAAATCCAAAATTCTTCTTTCTATGTAAAACAACCTGTCTGGTGAGGTTCAGGCTCATTACACTTTGCTATTTGTGGGTGGAAAGAACATGGAAAGAACAATCCAAACTTTTTGTCTGCTTTCTATTGACATGGAACCAAAACACCTATGCTTGTTTAAGGCTGTTAAGAAACATTTCACTCTGAGATTTTTGGGTGAATGTGCATTCTAACCCCAAAAACACCAATTTGCAACAAAACCAATCAGAGCTTTATCGTCTTTCTTTTTAAGTGGATGGAACCCAAAACACCTTTTTGCTTTGGTTGGAGGTGATTCTGGTGCACACCCATAAAACACCATGCGAATTGAAATAAGCCCTATCAAAGCTTATTCGGCTTCTTTCTACGCATATGGAAGCGAAAAGACGGTTTTGTGTTATTTGGGACATTACACATACTTTGCGATTTCTGGGTTAATGAGCATTAATACCACGGAACACGATTTGAAATAAGCGAAATCCAAAATTCTTCTTTCTATGTAGCTGGGACGCAAAACAACCTGTTTGGGGAGGTTCAGGCTCATTACACTTTGCTATTTGTGGGTGGAAAGAACATGGAAAGAACAATCCAAACTTTTTCGTCTGCTTTCTATTGACATGGAACCAAAACACCTATGCTTGTTTAACGCTGTTAAGAAACATTTCACTCTGAGATTTTTGGGTGAATGTGCATTCTAACCCCAAAAACACCAATTTGCAACAAAACCAATCAGAGCTTTATCGTCTTTCTTTTTAAGTGGATGGAACCCAAAACACCTTTTTGCTTTGGTTGGAGGTGATTCTGGTGCACACCCATAAAACACCATGCGAATTGAAATAAGCCCTATCAAAGCTTATTCGGCTTCTTTCTACGCATATGGAAGCGAAAAGACGGTTTTGTGTTATTTGGGACATTACACATACTTTGCGATTTCTGGGTTAATGAGCATTAACACCACGGAACACGATTTGAAATAAGCGAAATCCAAACTTCTTCTTTCTATGTAGCTGGAACGCAAAACAACCTGTCTGGTGAGGTTCAGGCTCATTACACTTTGCTATTTGTGGGTGGAAAGAACATGGAAAGAACAATCCAAACTTTTTCGTCTGCTTTCTATTGACATGGAACCAAAACACCTATGCTTGTTTAAGGCTGTTAAGAAACATTTCACTCTGAGATTTTTGGGTGAATGTGCATTCTAACCCCAAAAACACCAATTTGCAACAAAACCAATCAGAGCTTTATCGTCTTTCTTTTTAAGTGGATGGAACCCAAAACACCTTTTTGCTTTGGTTGGAGGTGATTCTGGTGCACACCCATAAAACACCATGCGAATTGAAATAAGCCCTATCAAAGCTTATTCGGCTTCTTTCTACGCATATGGAAGCGAAAAGACGGTTTTGTGTTATTTGGGACTCATTACACATACATTGCGATTTCTGGGTTAATGAGCATTAACACCACGGAACACGATTTGAAATAAGCGAAATCCAAAATTCTTCTTTCTATGTAAAACAACCGGTCTGGTGAGGTTCAGGCTCATTACACTTTGCTATTTGTGGGTGAAAAGAACATGGAAAGAACAATCCAAACTTTTTGTCTGCTTTCTATTGACATGGAACCAAAACACCTATGCTTGTTTAAGGCTGTTAAGAAACATTTCACTCGTGAGATTTTTGGGTGAATGTGCATTCTAACCCCAAAAACACCAATTTGCAACAAAACCAATCAGAGCTTTATCGTCTTTCTTTTTAAGTGGATGGAACCCAAAACACCTTTTTGCTTTGGTTGGAAGTGATTCTGGTGCACACCCATAAAACACCATGCGAATTGAAATAAGCCCTATCAAAGCTTATTCGGCTTCTTTCTACGCATATGGAAGCGAAAAGACGGTTTTGTGTTATTTGGGACTCATTACACATACTTTGCGATTTCTGGGTTAATGAGCATTAACACCACGGAACACGATTCGAAATAAGCGAAATCCAAATTTCTTCTTTCTATGTAGCTGGAACGCAAAACAACCTGTCTGGTGAGGTTCAGGCTCATTACGCTTTGCTATTTGTGGGTGGAAAGAACATGGAAAGAACAATCCAAACTTTTTCGTCTGCTTTCTATTGACATGGAACCAAAACACCTATGCTTGTTTACGGCTGTTAAGAAACATTTCACTCGTGAGATTTTTGGGTGAATGTGCATTCTAACCCCAAAAACACCAGTTTGCAACAAAACCAATCAGAGCTTTATCGTCTTTCTTTTTAAGTGGATGGAACCCAAAACACCTTTTTGCTTTGGTTGGAGGTGATTCTGGTGCACACCCATAAAACACCATGCGAATTGAAATAAGCCCTATCAAAGCTTATTCGGCTTCTTTCTACGCATATGGAAGCGAAAAGACGGTTTTGTGTTATTTGGGACTCATTACACATACTTTGCGATTTCTGGGTTAATGAGCATTAACACCACGGAACACGATTTGAAATAAGCGAAATCCAAAATTCTTCTTTCTATGTAGCTGGGACGCAAAACAACCTGTTTGGGGAGGTTCAGGCTCATTACACTTTGCTATTTGTGGGTGGAAAGAACATGGAAAGAACAATCCAAACTTTTTCGTCTGCTTTCTATTGACATGGAACCAAAACACCTATGCTTGTTTAAGGCTGTTAAGAAACATTTCACTCTGAGATTTTTGGGTGAATGTGCATTCTAACCCCAAAAACACCAATTTGCAACAAAACCAATCAGAGCTTTATCGTCTTTCTTTTTAAGTGGATGGAACCCAAAACACCTTTTTGCTTTGGTTGGAGGTGATTCTGGTGCACACCCATAAAACACCATGCGAATTGAAATAAGCCCTATCAAAGCTTATTCGGCTTCTTTCTACGCATATGGAAGCGAAAAGACGGTTTTGTGTTATTTGGGACTCATTACACATACTTTGCGATTTCTGGGTTAATGAGCATTAACACCACGGAACACGATTCGAAATAAGCGAAATCCAAATTTCTTCTTTCTATGTAGCTGGGACGCAAAACAACCTGTTTGGGGAGGTTCAGGCTCATTACACTTTGCTATTTGTGGGTGGAAAGAACATGGAAAGAACAATCCAAACTTTTTCGTCTGCTTTCTATTGACATGGAACCAAAACACCTATGCTTGTTTACGGCTGTTAAGAAACATTTCACTCGTGAGATTTTTGGGTGAATGTGCATTCTAACCCCAAAAACACCAATTTGCAACAAAACCAATCAGAGCTTTATCGTCTTTCTTTTTAAGTGGATGGAACCCAAAACACCTTTTTGCTTTGGTTGGAGGTGATTCTGGTGCACACCCATAAAACACCATGCGAATTGAAATAAGCCCTATCAAAGCTTATTCGGCTTCTTTCTACGCATATGGAAGCGAAAAGACGGTTTTGTGTTATTTGGGACATTACACATACTTTGCGATTTCTGGGTTAATGAGCATTAATACCACGGAACACGATTTGAAATAAGCGAAATCCAAAATTCTTCTTTCTATGTAGCTGTGACGCAAAACAACCTGTTTGGGGAGGTTCAGGCTCATTACACTTTGCTATTTGTGGGTGGAAAGAACATGGAAAGAACAATCCAAACTTTTTCGTCTGCTTTCTATTGACATGGAACCAAAACACCTATGCTTGTTTACGGCTGTTAAGAAACATTTCACTCGTGAGATTTTTGGGTGAATGTGCATTCTAACCCCAAAAACACCAATTTGCAACAAAACCAATCAGAGCTTTATCGTCTTTCTTTTTAAGTGGATGGAACCCAAAACACCTTTTTGCTTTGGTTGGAGGTGATTCTGGTGCACACCCATAAAACACCATGCGAATTGAAATAAGCCCTATCAAAGCTTATTCGGCTTCTTTCTACGCATATGGAAGCGAAAAGACGGTTTTGTGTTGTTTGGGACATTACACATACTTTGCGATTTCTGGGTTAATGAGCATTAATACCACGGAACACGATTTGAAATAAGCGAAATCCAAAATTCTTCTTTCTATGTAGCTGGAACGCAAAACAACCTGTCTGGTGAGGTTCAGGCTCATTACACTTTGCTATTTGTGGGTGGAAAGAACATGGAAAGAACAATCCAAACTTTTTCGTCTGCTTTCTATTGACATGGAACCAAAACACCTATGCTTGTTTAAGGCTGTTAAGAAACATTTCACTCTGAGATATTTGCGTGAATGTGCATTCTAACCCCAAAAACACCAATTTGCAACAAAACCAATCAGAGCTTTATCGTCTTTCTTTTTAAGTGGATGGAACCCAAAACACCTTTTTGCTTTGGTTGGAGGTGATTCTGGTGCACACCCATAAAACACCATGCGAATTGAAATAAGCCCTATCAAAGCTTATTCGGCTTCTTTCTACGCATATGGAAGCGAAAAGACGGTTTTGTGTTATTTGGGACTCATTACACATACTTTGCGATTTCTGGGTTAATGAGCATTAACACCACGGAATACGATTTGAAATAAGCGAAATCCAAAATTCTTCTTTCTATGTAAAACAACCTGTCTGGTGAGGTTCAGGCTCATTACACTTTGCTATTTGTGGGTGAAAAGAACATGGAAAGAACAATCCAAACTTTTTGTCTGCTTTCTATTGACATGGAACCAAAACACCTATGCTTGTTTAAGGCTGTTAAGAAACATTTCACTCTGAGATTTTGAGGTGAATGTGCATTCTAACCCCAAAAACACCAATTTGCAACAAAACCAATCAGAGCTTTATCGTCTTTCTTTTTAAGTGGATGGAACCCAAAACACCTTTTTGCTTTGGTTGGAGGTGATTCTGGTGCACACCCATAAAACACCATGCGAATTGAAATAAGCCCTATCAAAGCTTATTCGGCTTCTTTCTACGCATATGGAAGCGAAAAGACGGTTTTGTGTTATTTGGGACATTACACATACTTTGCGATTTCTGGGTTAATGAGCATTAATACCACGGAACACGATTTGAAATAAGCGAAATCCAAAATTCTTCTTTCTATGTAGCTGTGACGCAAAACAACCTGTTTGGGGAGGTTCAGGCTCATTACACTTTGCTATTTGTGGGTGGAAAGAACATGGAAAGAACAATCCAAACTTTTTCGTCTGCTTTCTATTGACATGGAACCAAAACACCTATGCTTGTTTACGGCTGTTAAGAAACATTTCACTCGTGAGATTTTTGGGTGAATGTGCATTCTAACCCCAAAAACACCAATTTGCAACAAAACCAATCAGAGCTTTATCGTCTTTCTTTTTAAGTGGATGGAACCCAAAACACCTTTTTGCTTTGGTTGGAGGTGATTCTGGTGCACACCCATAAAACACCATGCGAATTGAAATAAGCCCTATCAAAGCTTATTCGGCTTCTTTCTACGCATATGGAAGCGAAAAGACGGTTTTGTGTTATTTGGGACATTACACATACTTTGCGATTTCTGGGTTAATGAGCATTAATACCACGGAACACGATTTGAAATAAGCGAAATCCAAAATTCTTCTTTCTATGTAAAACAACCTGTCTGGTGAGGTTCAGGCTCATTACACTTTGCTATTTGTGGGTGAAAAGAACATGGAAAGAACAATCCAAACTTTTTGTCTGCTTTCTATTGACATGGAACCAAAACACCTATGCTTGTTTAAGGCTGTTAAGAAACATTTCACTCTGAGATTTTTGGGTGAATGTGCATTCTAACCCCAAAAACACCAATTTGCAACAAAACCAATCAGAGCTTTATCGTCTTTCTTTTTAAGTGGATGGAACCCAAAACACCTTTTTGCTTTGGTTGGAGGTGATTCTGGTGCACACCCATAAAACACCATGCGAATTGAAATAAGCCCTATCAAAGCTTATTCGGCTTCTTTCTACGCATATGGAAGCGAAAAGACGGTTTTGTGTTATTTGGGACATTACACATACTTTGCGATTTCTGGGTTAATGAGCATTAATACCACGGAACACGATTTGAAATAAGCGAAATCCAAAATTCTTCTTTCTATGTAGCTGGAACGCAAAACAACCTGTCTGGTGAGGTTCAGGCTCATTACACTTTGCTATTTGTGGGTGGAAAGAACATGGAAAGAACAATCCAAACTTTTTCGTCTGCTTTCTATTGACATGGAACCAAAACACCTATGCTTGTTTAAGGCTGTTAAGAAACATTTCACTCTGAGATATTTGCGTGAATGTGCATTCTAACCCCAAAAACACCAATTTGCAACAAAACCAATCAGAGCTTTATCGTCTTTCTTTTTAAGTGGATGGAACCCAAAACACCTTTTTGCTTTGGTTGGAGGTGATTCTGGTGCACACCCATAAAACACCATGCGAATTGAAATAAGCCCTATCAAAGCTTATTCGGCTTCTTTCTACGCATATGGAAGCGAAAAGACGGTTTTGTGTTATTTGGGACTCATTACACATACTTTGCGATTTCTGGGTTAATGAGCATTAACACCACGGAATACGATTTGAAATAAGCGAAATCCAAAATTCTTCTTTCTATGTAAAACAACCTGTCTGGTGAGGTTCAGGCTCATTACACTTTGCTATTTGTGGGTGAAAAGAACATGGAAAGAACAATCCAAACTTTTTGTCTGCTTTCTATTGACATGGAACCAAAACACCTATGCTTGTTTAAGGCTGTTAAGAAACATTTCACTCTGAGATTTTGAGGTGAATGTGCATTCTAACCCCAAAAACACCAATTTGCAACAAAACCAATCAGAGCTTTATCGTCTTTCTTTTTAAGTGGATGGAACCCAAAACACCTTTTTGCTTTGGTTGGAGGTGATTCTGGTGCACACCCATAAAACACCATGCGAATTGAAATAAGCCCTATCAAAGCTTATTCGGCTTCTTTCTACGCATATGGAAGCGAAAAGACGGTTTTGTGTTATTTGGGACATTACACATACTTTGCGATTTCTGGGTTAATGAGCATTAATACCACGGAACACGATTTGAAATAAGCGAAATCCAAAATTCTTCTTTCTATGTAGCTGTGACGCAAAACAACCTGTTTGGGGAGGTTCAGGCTCATTACACTTTGCTATTTGTGGGTGGAAAGAACATGGAAAGAACAATCCAAACTTTTTCGTCTGCTTTCTATTGACATGGAACCAAAACACCTATGCTTGTTTACGGCTGTTAAGAAACATTTCACTCGTGAGATTTTTGGGTGAATGTGCATTCTAACCCCAAAAACACCAATTTGCAACAAAACCAATCAGAGCTTTATCGTCTTTCTTTTTAAGTGGATGGAACCCAAAACACCTTTTTGCTTTGGTTGGAGGTGATTCTGGTGCACACCCATAAAACACCATGCGAATTGAAATAAGCCCTATCAAAGCTTATTCGGCTTCTTTCTACGCATATGGAAGCGAAAAGACGGTTTTGTGTTATTTGGGACATTACACATACTTTGCGATTTCTGGGTTAATGAGCATTAATACCACGGAACACGATTTGAAATAAGCGAAATCCAAAATTCTTCTTTCTATGTAAAACAACCTGTCTGGTGAGGTTCAGGCTCATTACACTTTGCTATTTGTGGGTGGAAAGAACATGGAAAGAACAATCCAAACTTTTTGTCTGCTTTCTATTGACATGGAACCAAAACACCTATGCTTGTTTAAGGCTGTTAAGAAACATTTCACTCTGAGATTTTTGGGTGAATGTGCATTCTAACCCCAAAAACACCAATTTGCAACAAAACCAATCAGAGCTTTATCGTCTTTCTTTTTAAGTGGATGGAACCCAAAACACCTTTTTGCTTTGGTTGGAGGTGATTCTGGTGCACACCCATAAAACACCATGCGAATTGAAATAAGCCCTATCAAAGCTTATTCGGCTTCTTTCTACGCATATGGAAGCGAAAAGACGGTTATGTGTTATTTGGGACATTACACATACTTTGCGATTTCTGGGTTAATGAGCATTAATACCACGGAACACGATTTGAAATAAGCGAAATCCAAAATTCTTCTTTCTATGTAGCTGGGACGCAAAACAACCTGTTTGGGGAGGTTCAGGCTCATTACACTTTGCTATTTGTGGGTGGAAAGAACATGGAAAGAACAATCCAAACTTTTTCGTCTGCTTTCTATTGACATGGAACCAAAACACCTATGCTTGTTTACGGCTGTTAAGAAACATTTCACTCGTGAGATTTTTGGGTGAATGTGCATTCTAACCCCAAAAACACCAATTTGCAACAAAACCAATCAGAGCTTTATCGTCTTTCTTTTTAAGTGGATGGAACCCAAAACACCTTTTTGCTTTGGTTGGAGGTGATTCTGGTGCACACCCATAAAACACCATGCGAATTGAAATAAGCCCTATCAAAGCTTATTCGGCTTCTTTCTACGCATATGGAAGCGAAAAGACGGTTTTGTGTTATTTGGGACATTACACATACTTTGCGATTTCTGGGTTAATGAGCATTAATACCACGGAACACGATTTGAAATAAGCGAAATCCAAAATTCTTCTTTCTATGTAAAACAACCTGTTTGGGGAGGTTCAGGCTCATTACACTTTGCTATTTGTGGGTGGAAAGAACATGGAAAGAACAATCCAAACTGTTTGTCTGCTTTCTATTGACATGGAACCAAAACACCTATGCTTGTTTAAGGCTGTTAAGAAACATTTCACTCTGAGATTTTTGGGTGAATGTGCATTCTAACCCCAAAAACACCAATTTGCAACAAAACCAATCAGAGCTTTATCGTCTTTCTTTTTAAGTGGATGGAACCCAAAACACCTTTTTGCTTTGGTTGGAGGTGATTCTGGTGCACACCCATAAAACACCATGCGAATTGAAATAAGCCCTATCAAAGCTTATTCGGCTTCTTTCTACGCATATGGAAGCGAAAAGACGGTTTTGTGTTATTTGGGACATTACACATACTTTGCGATTTCTGGGTTAATGAGCATTAATACCACGGAACACGATTTGAAATAAGCGAAATCCAAAATTCTTCTTTCTATGTAGCTGGAACGCAAAACAACCTGTCTGGCAAGGTTCAGGCTCATTACACTTTGCTATTTGTGGGTGGAAAGAACATGGAAAGAACAATCCAAACTTTTTCGTCTGCTTTCTATTGACATGGAACCAAAACACCTATGCTTGTTTAAGGCTGTTAAGAAACATTTCACTCTGAGATATTTGCGTGAATGTGCATTCTAACCCCAAAAACACCAATTTGCAACAAAACCAATCAGAGCTTTATCGTCTTTCTTTTTAAGTGGATGGAACCCAAAACACCTTTTTGCTTTGGTTGGAGGTGATTCTGGTGCACACCCATAAAACACCATGCGAATTGAAATAAGCCCTATCAAAGCTTATTCGGCTTCTTTCTACGCATATGGAAGCGAAAAGACGGTTTTGTGTTATTTGGGACTCATTACACATACTTTGCGATTTCTGGGTTAATGAGCATTAACACCACGGAACACGATTCGAAATAAGCGAAATCCAAATTTCTTCTTTCTATGTAGCTGGAACGCAAAACAACCTGTCTGGTGAGGTTCAGGCTCATTACGCTTTGCAATTTTTGTGGGTGGAAAGAACATGGAAAGAACAATCCAAACTTTTTCGTCTGCTTTCTATTGACATGGAACCAAAACACCTATGCTTGTTTAAGGCTGTTAAGAAACATTTCACTCTGAGATATTTGCGTGAATGTGCATTCTAACCCCAAAAACACCAATTTGCAACAAAACCAATCAGAGCTTTATCGTCTTTCTTTTTAAGTGGATGGAACCCAAAACACCTTTTTGCTTTGGTTGGAGGTGATTCTGGTGCACACCCATAAAACACCATGCGAATTGAAATAAGCCCTATCAAAGCTTATTCGGCTTCTTTCTACGCATATGGAAGCGAAAAGACGGTTTTGTGTTATTTGGGACTCATTACACATACTTTGCGATTTCTGGGTTAATGAGCATTAACACCACGGAATACGATTTGAAATAAGCGAAATCCAAAATTCTTCTTTCTATGTAAAACAACCTGTCTGGTGAGGTTCAGGCTCATTACACTTTGCTATTTGTGGGTGAAAAGAACATGGAAAGAACAATCCAAACTTTTTGTCTGCTTTCTATTGACATGGAACCAAAACACCTATGCTTGTTTAAGGCTGTTAAGAAACATTTCACTCTGAGATTTTGAGGTGAATGTGCATTCTAACCCCAAAAACACCAATTTGCAACAAAACCAATCAGAGCTTTATCGTCTTTCTTTTTAAGTGGATGGAACCCAAAACACCTTTTTGCTTTGGTTGGAGGTGATTCTGGTGCACACCCATAAAACACCATGCGAATTGAAATAAGCCCTATCAAAGCTTATTCGGCTTCTTTCTACGCATATGGAAGCGAAAAGACGGTTTTGTGTTATTTGGGACATTACACATACTTTGCGATTTCTGGGTTAATGAGCATTAATACCACGGAACACGATTTGAAATAAGCGAAATCCAAAATTCTTCTTTCTATGTAGCTGTGACGCAAAACAACCTGTTTGGGGAGGTTCAGGCTCATTACACTTTGCTATTTGTGGGTGGAAAGAACATGGAAAGAACAATCCAAACTTTTTCGTCTGCTTTCTATTGACATGGAACCAAAACACCTATGCTTGTTTACGGCTGTTAAGAAACATTTCACTCGTGAGATTTTTGGGTGAATGTGCATTCTAACCCCAAAAACACCAATTTGCAACAAAACCAATCAGAGCTTTATCGTCTTTCTTTTTAAGTGGATGGAACCCAAAACACCTTTTTGCTTTGGTTGGAGGTGATTCTGGTGCACACCCATAAAACACCATGCGAATTGAAATAAGCCCTATCAAAGCTTATTCGGCTTCTTTCTACGCATATGGAAGCGAAAAGACGGTTTTGTGTTATTTGGGACATTACACATACTTTGCGATTTCTGGGTTAATGAGCATTAATACCACGGAACACGATTTGAAATAAGCGAAATCCAAAATTCTTCTTTCTATGTAAAACAACCTGTCTGGTGAGGTTCAGGCTCATTACACTTTGCTATTTGTGGGTGGAAAGAACATGGAAAGAACAATCCAAACTTTTTGTCTGCTTTCTATTGACATGGAACCAAAACACCTATGCTTGTTTAAGGCTGTTAAGAAACATTTCACTCTGAGATTTTTGGGTGAATGTGCATTCTAACCCCAAAAACACCAATTTGCAACAAAACCAATCAGAGCTTTATCGTCTTTCTTTTTAAGTGGATGGAACCCAAAACACCTTTTTGCTTTGGTTGGAGGTGATTCTGGTGCACACCCATAAAACACCATGCGAATTGAAATAAGCCCTATCAAAGCTTATTCGGCTTCTTTCTACGCATATGGAAGCGAAAAGACGGTTATGTGTTATTTGGGACATTACACATACTTTGCGATTTCTGGGTTAATGAGCATTAATACCACGGAACACGATTTGAAATAAGCGAAATCCAAAATTCTTCTTTCTATGTAGCTGGGACGCAAAACAACCTGTTTGGGGAGGTTCAGGCTCATTACACTTTGCTATTTGTGGGTGGAAAGAACATGGAAAGAACAATCCAAACTTTTTCGTCTGCTTTCTATTGACATGGAACCAAAACACCTATGCTTGTTTACGGCTGTTAAGAAACATTTCACTCGTGAGATTTTTGGGTGAATGTGCATTCTAACCCCAAAAACACCAATTTGCAACAAAACCAATCAGAGCTTTATCGTCTTTCTTTTTAAGTGGATGGAACCCAAAACACCTTTTTGCTTTGGTTGGAGGTGATTCTGGTGCACACCCATAAAACACCATGCGAATTGAAATAAGCCCTATCAAAGCTTATTCGGCTTCTTTCTACGCATATGGAAGCGAAAAGACGGTTTTGTGTTATTTGGGACATTACACATACTTTGCGATTTCTGGGTTAATGAGCATTAATACCACGGAACACGATTTGAAATAAGCGAAATCCAAAATTCTTCTTTCTATGTAAAACAACCTGTTTGGGGAGGTTCAGGCTCATTACACTTTGCTATTTGTGGGTGGAAAGAACATGGAAAGAACAATCCAAACTGTTTGTCTGCTTTCTATTGACATGGAACCAAAACACCTATGCTTGTTTAAGGCTGTTAAGAAACATTTCACTCTGAGATTTTTGGGTGAATGTGCATTCTAACCCCAAAAACACCAATTTGCAACAAAACCAATCAGAGCTTTATCGTCTTTCTTTTTAAGTGGATGGAACCCAAAACACCTTTTTGCTTTGGTTGGAGGTGATTCTGGTGCACACCCATAAAACACCATGCGAATTGAAATAAGCCCTATCAAAGCTTATTCGGCTTCTTTCTACGCATATGGAAGCGAAAAGACGGTTTTGTGTTATTTGGGACATTACACATACTTTGCGATTTCTGGGTTAATGAGCATTAATACCACGGAACACGATTTGAAATAAGCGAAATCCAAAATTCTTCTTTCTATGTAGCTGGAACGCAAAACAACCTGTCTGGCAAGGTTCAGGCTCATTACACTTTGCTATTTGTGGGTGGAAAGAACATGGAAAGAACAATCCAAACTTTTTCGTCTGCTTTCTATTGACATGGAACCAAAACACCTATGCTTGTTTAAGGCTGTTAAGAAACATTTCACTCTGAGATATTTGCGTGAATGTGCATTCTAACCCCAAAAACACCAATTTGCAACAAAACCAATCAGAGCTTTATCGTCTTTCTTTTTAAGTGGATGGAACCCAAAACACCTTTTTGCTTTGGTTGGAGGTGATTCTGGTGCACACCCATAAAACACCATGCGAATTGAAATAAGCCCTATCAAAGCTTATTCGGCTTCTTTCTACGCATATGGAAGCGAAAAGACGGTTTTGTGTTATTTGGGACTCATTACACATACTTTGCGATTTCTGGGTTAATGAGCATTAACACCACGGAACACGATTCGAAATAAGCGAAATCCAAATTTCTTCTTTCTATGTAGCTGGAACGCAAAACAACCTGTCTGGTGAGGTTCAGGCTCATTACGCTTTGCAATTTTTGTGGGTGGAAAGAACATGGAAAGAACAATCCAAACTTTTTCGTCTGCTTTCTATTGACATGGAACCAAAACACCTATGCTTGTTTACGGCTGTTAAGAAACATTTCACTCGTGAGATTTTTGGGTGAATGTGCATTCTAACCCCAAAAACACCAATTTGCAACAAAACCAATCAGAGCTTTATCGTCTTTCTTTTTAAGTGGATGGAACCCAAAACACCTTTTTGCTTTGGTTGGAGGTGATTCTGGTGCACACCCATAAAACACCATGCGAATTGAAATAAGCCCTATCAAAGCTTATTCGGCTTCTTTCTACGCATATGGAAGCGAAAAGACGGTTTTGTGTTATTTGGGACTCATTACACATACTTTGCGATTTCTGGGTTACTGAGCATTAACACCACGGAACACGATTCGAAATAAGCGAAATCCAAATTTCTTCTTTCTATGTAGCTGGAACGCAAAACAACCTGTCTGGTGAGGTTCAGGCTCATTACGCTTTGCAATTTTTGTGGGTGGAAAGAACATGGAAAGAACAATCCAAACTTTTTCGTCTGCTTTCTATTGACATGGAACCAAAACACCTATGCTTGTTTACGGCTGTTAAGAAACATTTCACTCGTGAGATTTTTGGGTGAATGTGCATTCTAACCCCAAAAACACCAATTTGCAACAAAACCAATCAGAGCTTTATCGTCTTTCTTTTTAAGTGGATGGAACCCAAAACACCTTTTTGCTTTGGTTGGAGGTGATTCTGGTGCACACCCATAAAACACCATGCGAATTGAAATAAGCCCTATCAAAGCTTATTCGGCTTCTTTCTACGCATATGGAAGCGAAAAGACGGTTTTGTGTTATTTGGGACATTACACATACTTTGCGATTTCTGGGTTAATGAGCATTAATACCACGGAACACGATTTGAAATAAGCGAAATCCAAAATTCTTCTTTCTATGTAAAACAACCTGTCTGGTGAGGTTCAGGCTCATTACACTTTGCTATTTGTGGGTGGAAAGAACATGGAAAGAACAATCCAAACTTTTTGTCTGCTTTCTATTGACATGGAACCAAAACACCTATGCTTGTTTAAGGCTGTTAAGAAACATTTCACTCTGAGATTTTTGGGTGAATGTGCATTCTAACCCCAAAAACACCAATTTGCAACAAAACCAATCAGAGCTTTATCGTCTTTCTTTTTAAGTGGATGGAACCCAAAACACCTTTTTGCTTTGGTTGGAGGTGATTCTGGTGCACACCCATAAAACACCATGCGAATTGAAATAAGCCCTATCAAAGCTTATTCGGCTTCTTTCTACGCATATGGAAGCGAAAAGACGGTTTTGTGTTATTTGGGACATTACACATACTTTGCGATTTCTGGGTTAATGAGCATTAATACCACGGAACACGATTTGAAATAAGCGAAATCCAAAATTCTTCTTTCTATGTAAAACAACCTGTCTGGTGAGGTTCAGGCTCATTACACTTTGCTATTTGTGGGTGGAAAGAACATGGAAAGAACAATCCAAACTTTTTCGTCTGCTTTCTATTGACATGGAACCAAAACACCTATGCTTGTTTACGGCTGTTAAGAAACATTTCACTCGTGAGATTTTTGGGTGAATGTGCATTCTAACCCCAAAAACACCAATTTGCAACAAAACCAATCAGAGCTTTATCGTCTTTCTTTTTAAGTGGATGGAACCCAAAACACCTTTTTGCTTTGGTTGGAGGTGATTCTGGTGCACACCCATAAAACACCATGCGAATTGAAATAAGCCCTATCAAAGCTTATTCGGCTTCTTTCTACGCATATGGAAGCGAAAAGACGGTTTTGTGTTATTTGGGACATTACACATACTTTGCGATTTCTGGGTTAATGAGCATTAATACCACGGAACACGATTTGAAATAAGCGAAATCCAAAATTCTTCTTTCTATGTAAAACAACCTGTCTGGTGAGGTTCAGGCTCATTACACTTTGCTATTTGTGGGTGGAAAGAACATGGAAAGAACAATCCAAACTTTTTGTCTGCTTTCTATTGACATGGAACCAAAACACCTATGCTTGTTTAAGGCTGTTAAGAAACATTTCACTCTGAGATTTTTGGGTGAATGTGCATTCTAACCCCAAAAACACCAATTTGCAACAAAACCAATCAGAGCTTTATCGTCTTTCTTTTTAAGTGGATGGAACCTGTCAGGACTGCCGCTAGGTCCCAGCTCACAGAGGACCAACGCCCAGTGGATATTATATACAAAAGTCTTTATTGAAGTTTAGTTTCCATTTCCAAGCTCTGGGCGCGCAGGCCCACGTCTTAACGCTAGACCGGCTAAGTCCCCTCTGACTCACTGCTCCACCCACACCAGTTTAAGATTCTAGCCTGGCTCCACCTCTTGCGCTGCTCTTTCCTGCGTTGGGTCCTTCTGCCCTCTGGGGTTCCCTCCTTCCTGGACTCCTCTGACGCGGAGCCTCCTGAGTCTTCCCCCTCCCTCCGGCGGGCTTTAGGACCTGGCTCCCTTCCCGGGCTCCCCACTGTGCCGCGCTCCTGTACATTTGAACTTGGCGCGCGCGCCCAGCCGGTGACTTTCCTTCTGACCGTTTCCCCGCTTCCTGATGTGGGTGTTGCCAAACCTGACTCCTCTCCTCCCTCTGGTGGTGAGGACACTGGTCCCGACTCCTGGGACTCCCCCTCCCCACTGCGCTCTGGTGGAGACGCTGGCCCTGATCTCCAGCTGCTGTTCAGAGACTCCCCGCTGGCCCCTCCCTCTTGAGGTTTCTCCCTTGGAATCTCCCTTGCTCTGGCCACCGGCGCTCCCTTCTGTGAGTCCTCCGATTCGCTAGAGAGGCTTGTGGAATAACTCTGGCCACTGTCACTGCCTGCGCCCCCCTCGTACTCCTCCTCCTCACTCTCCATTTGCTCCCCCTCCTGTGTCTCTCCTTCTGAACCCCTGACATCCATCCCCCCCTCGAAGCCCCCCCTTCCCCCCTCCCCCTCTTCCGGTGCGGGTTCCGGGTGCTCCATTGTTGTAGGGGTGAGTCCAGGATACAGCTCGTCCCCTGAGGCTTGCAACCATCGAGATAAGTCCGGGAAGTCCCCCATGGGCTCGTCGACGACGACCTCCTCCGCTTCCATCTCCTGCGCGGTGTGCTCGAAATCTGCGCTCGACCCCAAATCACCCAAGAGCCCTCCTCCCCCTGTTGTTTGATGGGGGTCCACCTCCCAGGGCCCCTTCGGCATGTCTCTGCGCCAGCCCACCTCGGGTTGGTCCTCCCACCAATAAGATCCCCCCGTGCCAAAACCTGAAAGTGATCCCTCCGGAGAGCTGCCTCCCGGAGCCGAGTCCTCAGCTGACGAGAAACCCCGGAAAGTGCTGGCCGAGAGTGTGGGTGTGAACAAACAATCCTCGAAAAAGCCCGCCGGCATAGGCTTGTGCGGGAAAAGTGTGTGGAATTCTTCCTTGAGCAACTGCTCTTCCACTGCGTAATCCGGCACCCACCTGTTGGCGCTGGCCGGGGTGTCCTCCGTGGCGAGAAGATATTCAATCCCGTCCTCCCCCCACCTTGAGTCTAAAATCTCAGTGGCTTCATTAAGTGGCTCCCCTTTCGGCGACCCCCCTTTTTTGGGCGCTTCTCTGAGCGGGTCTGGCGCCTTCCCCGGTGCTTGAAACCTGTGGGGCTCTCTGTAGGGCGTGAGCACTGATCTATGAAAGACCGGGTGCATTCTGGAACCCTCCGGGAGTGTCAACCGGAAGGCCACTGGGTTGATCTGCGCCTCTACTTGGTAAGGCCCTAGCTGCTTGTGCCCTAGTTTCTTCTTGGCTAACGATCTGGCTGGAAATGCTTGTGCTGCCAACCAGACCCAGTCTCCCACCTGGATGTCCTCCCCAACCCTCCTGTGTCGATCTGCCTGCACTTTGTAAGCCTGTTTTGCCAACTCTAACTGCCTCCTGAGCTGCTCGTGGATCTCCTGCAACTCCGCTGCCACTTCCTCTGCTCCCTGTGGCTCCCCCTCCCGCACTGTGTCCAGACCCGGGAAGGTTCTGGGATGCCTCCCGTAGTTGGCAAAAAATGGGGTCACCCCCGTGGACCCGTGCTTCGTGTTGTTGTAGGCAAACTCGGCCAACGGTAGATAGTCCACCCAGGTCGATGGCTGCTGGTTCGCGTAGCATCTCAGGTACTGCTGCATGATGGCGTTGACCCTTTCCGCCTGCCCGTTAGTTTACGGGTGTCTCGCCGACGCCAGGCTGACCTTGACGTTCAGGAATCCCATCAGCTTTTGCCAGAAGTTGGAGATGAACTGGCGCCCCCGGTCGGACAAAATAGACCGTGGTAGGCCGTGCACCTTGAACACGTGGTCTATGAACATCTTAGCGGTCTGCTCGGCCGTGGCCACCTTCGCGCACGGAATGAAGTGGGCCATCTTGGTGAACAGGTCCACTACCACGAGCACTGCCGTCTTGCCCCTTGAGCTGGGTAGATCTGTGACAAAGTCCAGGGCTACCCTCTCCCACGGTACGAACGGTGTCTGTAGCGGTTCCAACAGGCCCGCCGGCGGCTGGTGCACAGGCTTAGCCCTTTGGCAGGTGTCGCACCTATTGACATAGTCCGCGACATCCCCCCGCATCTTAGGCCACCAAAAGTCTCTGGCTACTAAGTCCACCGTCTTCTCCTTGCCGAAGTGCCCCGCGCTGGGCGCGTCGTGCAGCTGTTGCAGGACCTTCGCGCGGAGGCTGTCTCCTGGTACGTAGAGGACTCCCTTGCGTAGGAGCAGGCCGTCTCGCACTTGGAATTCGTCGCCCCTCGCCTTGCCACTGCACACCTCCTCCATCTTGGCTCGGGCGAACGAGTCTGTTCGCAGCGCGCGGCGCACCGCGTCCAGGTCCACCGTGGCTGACGCGCATGCCCACGCCTGTGGTGTGAAAATGTGCTTGGCCGCCGCCGGTGCCTCTGCCTCCAGATACTGCGGTTTTCTGGACAGCGCGTCCGCCAAGACGTTGCTGTTTCCTGGGATGTACTCAATTCTGAAGTCGAAATCTGCAAAGAACTCCGCCCAGCGGATGTGTCGCTGGTTCAGGAACCTCGCCGTGCGCCAGTACTCCAAGTTCTTATGGTCTGTGCGGACCTGCACCGTGTGCTTGGCTCCGACGAGGAAGTGCCGCCACGCCTTGAAGGCTGCATGTATGGCCAGCAACTCCCTGTCCCAAATGGTGTAGTTCTGCTCCGCTTTGCTGAGTTTTCTGGAGTAGAAAGCGCACGGCCTCCAGTCCCCCTGGTGGTCTTGCTGCAACAGAACGGCTCCCACGGCCCTGTCTGAGGCGTCCGTCTCCACTCTCATGGGCCTGCTGGGATTTACGTGCAGTAGGTTCTCTTCGGAAGCGAAGAGCTGCTTGAGCTTCTGAAAGGACTGCTCTGCCTGCTCCGTCCAGATGAACCTCTTCTTCTTGGAACTGAGGGTGTCGGTGATGGCCGCTGTCTGCATGGCGAAACCCTTGATGAACTTGCGATAAAAGTTGGCAAAACCGACAAACCTCTGTACTTCCTTCCTATTGCGTGGGCTCTTCCAATCCAGTACTGCACGTACCTTGGCACCGTCCATAGCCAGTCCCTTGTCGGACAGTTTGTAGCCCAAGAAATCCACCTCCGTCTTGTCGAACTGGCACTTCTCCAGCTTGGCGTACAGCCTGTGCTCCCGCAGCCTCTGCAGAACTTCCCTAACATCTCTCTCGTGAGCCTCCGGCGATTCCGAGAAGATTAGGATGTCATCCAGGAAGCAGACGCACTTCTTGTAGAGGAGACCCGCCAAGACATGATGCATGAAGGCTTGAAAGCAGTGGGAACCATTTTTTAATCCAAAAGGCATAACTCTGTATTCATAAGTGCCCAGCGGCGTAAACATGGTTGTTTTCCACTCGTCGCCTTCCCGTACGCGAATGAGATTGTACGCTCCGCGCAGATCCAACTTGGTAAAGATGCGACCCTTCCTCACCGTCGCCAGCAGGTCATCGATCTTGGGCATAGGGAATGCTGAGGGCTTGGTCTTGAGGTTCAAGAAGCGGAAATCAACGACCAGCCTCTTTTGGGGCGTGTCCCGCTTCTTTACAAAGAACACGGGACTGCCTCCTGCCGCCTTGGACTCCCGGATGAATCCCCGCTTCAGGTTGTGATCTATGAACTCCCTGAGCTCTTGCAATTCATCCTCAGACATGGAGTACAGTTTCCCCGTCGGGAGCGTCGCCCCGGGCAGGAGGTCGATCTTGCAGTCGTAGGGTCTGTGGGGTGGCAGCTTATCCGCCTCTTTCTCGCAGAAGACCTCCAAAAACTCCTTGTATTTGTTAGGCACCGCTTGCAACATGCCCAAGTTCAGCTGTGGTCCATCCTCTTGCCCCTCATCTTCCAAGTCCGCCAGGATGCAGTGTTCTGCGCAGTAAGAGGAGCCGAAGGTCAGTTGCCGCTGGTACCAAGCTAATGCCGGGCTGTGCCTATCCAGCCAACTCATTCCCAACACTATGGGCGTGTCTGACAGGCGGGTGACGTTGAAGCTGATGACCTCACGGTGGTTTCCAATGCGCATCACCATTGGCGGCGTCTGCTGTAGCACTTGCCCTCCCAGTAGCTCCCTGCCGTCCACTGTGACGACTTTCAGAGGTACCGCCGCTGGCAGAAGGGCTATGCCATGTTGCTGGAGGAACTGCATGTCTATAAAATCTGCATTGCTCCCCGAGTCTACGGTGATGGGAATTTCCACCAGTAGCCCATTGGGGAGCTGAAGGGATGCGGTGAGCTGCACTACTGGTTTGGGTGGGAGGGGGTCGGTGGGCTGTAAGATCCCTGGGGATTGCTTCACTGACTTGTCTGGCTGGTCCCCAGAGATGCCATCTCCAGCCAGACAGTGGAGTTTTCCTGCTGCGACTCCCTCTGCTGAATTGCGTCTGTTACTGTCGCTGCGGCTGCAGTATGCTTGTGAAACCGCTGGGGACACTCTTTTGCCATATGCTGAGCACTGTCGCAGATGTAGCACTTCCTGGTTCCTCTAGGAGGCTTCATCTTGACTGCTCCCGGAGTTAGGGCTCCGACTGTGGAGTGAGCCTTAGCACCACCTATCTCCATCGGCTCCTCTCCCCCTCCCAGCGGAGGCATGGATCGAGCGCGCGCCGCCTCCTTGGGGAAGGGAGGCAGTCCTTTCGCTGGCGTGCGTCCCAAATGCCCTTCCTCCCTGCCCCAAGGGCGTCCTTCCAACCGAACCCCAATGGAGAGTGCCCGTTCCACCACTTCCTTGGTGGTTTGGGGTCTTCCCCCCCTTGCGATCTCATCTTTCACAGCTCCGCTCAACCCCTCCCAGAACAGGTCTCTGACGGCAGGCGATTCTTTCTCCCAGGCTAGTACATTCACCAATCCGAAAAAACGTGCATGATATTGCCTCACAGTGGCTTTACCTTGTCTTAGTCCGTGAATCTCCCTCCTAGCGATATCCACATCAATCTCAGATAAAAAACACGCATCCATCACTTTAATGAAGGCAGCCGCATTTTGGAGGGCTGGATCCTTGTCTCTCCATAGATTGCGCAGCCACGATTTTGCCTCCCCCCGCAAATGCGAAATAATAAATCCCACTTTCTCTCCCTCATTTTTAAAGTCTTTGTCAAGCAGCTGCAATGTATAAATCACATCTGCTCTGAAGTTAGGATACTCCTGCAGGTCCCCATTGAAGTGAGATACCAGGCTCCCTCCTCTGTTTCCCAGCCCAATCCCTTCTGGTCTGGTGGCTGGTAGCTTCTGTGTACTTAGCACTTCTAACCTGGTTCGCAGATCCTGGCAGGCAGCAGCTGCTTCCTGTTCTTTCTTTCTGGAAGCCGCAATTTCTGCAGTCAACTGCGTCACTGCGTTTTGCAAACTCGCTATCCTCTCTTCGGTAGTCATTTCCCTGTTTTTCGTGAGCTCGCGAAGCACCAATCTTCACCCCTCGCTGCTTTTCCGCACTCCACGAGGTTGCAAAATTGGTGAAAATAGAGAGGGGACTTACTGTCAGGACTGCCGCTAGGTCCCAGCTCACAGAGGACCAACGCCCAGTGGATATTATATACAAAAGTCTTTATTGAAGTTTAGTTTCCATTTCCAAGCTCTGGGCGCGCAGGCCCACGTCTTAACGCTAGACCGGCTAAGTCCCCTCTGACTCACTGCTCCACCCACACCAGTTTAAGATTCTAGCCTGGCTCCACCTCTTGCGCTGCTCTTTCCTGCGTTGGGTCCTTCTGCCCTCTGGGGTTCCCTCCTTCCTGGACTCCTCTGACGCGGAGCCTCCTGAGTCTTGCCCCTCCCTCCGGCGGGCTTTAGGACCTGGCTCCCTTCCCGGGCTCCCCACTGTGCCGCGCTCCTGTACATTTGAACTTGGCGCGCGCGCCCAGCCGGTGACTTTCCTTCTGACCGTTTCCCCGCTTCCTGATGTGGGTGTTGCCAAACCTGACTCCTCTCCTCCCTCTGGTGGTGAGGACACTGGTCCCGACTCCTGGGACTCCCCCTCCCCACTGCGCTCTGGTGGAGACGCTGGCCCTGATCTCCAGCTGCTGTTCAGAGACTCCCCGCTGGCCCCTCCCTCTTGAGGTTTCTCCCTTGGAATCTCCCTTGCTCTGGCCACCGGCGCTCCCTTCTGTGAGTCCTCCGATTCGCTAGAGAGGCTTGTGGAATAACTCTGGCCACTGTCACTGCCTGCGCCCCCCTCGTACTCCTCCTCCTCACTCTCCATTTGCTCCCCCTCCTGTGTCTCTCCTTCTGAACCCCTGACAGAACCCAAAACACCTTTTTGCTTTGGTTGGAGGTGATTCTGGTGCACACCCATAAAACACCATGCGAATTGAAATAAGCCCTATCAAAGCTTATTCGGCTTCTTTCTACGCATATGGAAGCGAAAAGACGGTTTTGTGTTATTTGGGACATTACACATACTTTGCGATTTCTGGGTTAATGAGCATTAATACCACGGAACACGATTTGAAATAAGCGAAATCCAAAATTCTTCTTTCTATGTAGCTGGGACGCAAAACAACCTGTCTGGTGAGGTTCAGGCTCATTACACTTTGCTATTTGTGGGTGGAAAGAACATGGAAAGAACAATCCAAACTTTCTCGTCTGCTTTCTATTGACATGGAACCAAAACACCTATGCTTGTTTAAGGCTGTTAAGAAACATTTCACTGAGATATTTGCGTGAATGTGCATTCTAACCCCAAAAACACCAATTTGCAACAAAACCAATCAGAGCTTTATCGTCTTTCTTTTTAAGTGGATGGAACCCAAAACACCTTTTTGCTTTGGTTGGAGGTGATTCTGGTGCACACCCATAAAACACCATGCGAATTGAAATAAGCCCTATCAAAGCTTATTCGGCTTCTTTCTACGCATATGGAAGCGAAAAGACGGTTTTGTGTTATTTGGGACTCATTACACATACTTTGCGATTTCTGGGTTAATGAGCATTAACACCACAGAATACGATTTGAAATAAGCGAAATCCAAAATTCTTCTTTCTATGTAAAACAACCTGTCTGGTGAGGTTCAGGCTCATTACACTTTGCTATTTGTGGGTGAAAAGAACATGGAAAGAACAATCCAAACTTTTTGTCTGCTTTCTATTGACATGGAACCAAAACACCTATGCTTGTTTAAGGCTGTTAAGAAACATTTCACTCTGAGATTTTGAGGTGAATGTGCATTCTAACCCCAAAAACACCAATTTGCAACAAAACCAATCAGAGCTTTATCGTCTTTCTTTTTAAGTGGATGGAACCCAAAACACCTTTTTGCTTTGGTTGGAGGTGATTCTGGTGCACACCCATAAAACACCATGCGAATTGAAATAAGCCCTATCAAAGCTTATTCGGCTTCTTTCTACGCATATGGAAGCGAAAAGACGGTTTTGTGTTATTTGGGACATTACACATACTTTGCGATTTCTGGGTTAATGAGCATTAATACCACGGAACACGATTTGAAATAAGCGAAAACCAAAATTCTTCTTTCTATGTAAAACAACCTGTCTGGTGAGGTTCAGGCTCATTACACTTTGCTATTTGTGGGTGGAAAGAACATGGAAAGAACAATCCAAACTTTTTGTCTGCTTTCTATTGACATGGAACCAAAACACCTATGCTTGTTTACGGCTGTTAAGAAACATTTCACTCGTGAGATTTTTGGGTGAATGTGCATTCTAACCCCAAAAACACCAATTTGCAACAAAACCAATCAGAGCTTTATCGTCTTTCTTTTTAAGTGGATGGAACCCAAAACACCTTTTTGCTTTGGTTGGAGGTGATTCTGGTGCACACCCATAAAACACCATGCGAATTGAAATAAGCCCTATCAAAGCTTATTCGGCTTCTTTCTACGCATATGGAAGCGAAAAGACGGTTTTGTGTTATTTGGGACATTACACATACTTTGCGATTTCTGGGTTAATGAGCATTAATACCACGGAACACGATTTGAAATAAGCGAAATCCAAAATTCTTCTTTCTATGTAAAACAACCTGTCTGGTGAGGTTCAGGCTCATTACACTTTGCTATTTGTGGGTGGAAAGAACATGGAAAGAACAATCCAAACTTTTTGTCTGCTTTCTATTGACATGGAACCAAAACACCTATGCTTGTTTAAGGCTGTTAAGAAACATTTCACTCTGAGATTTTTGGGTGAATGTGCATTCTAACCCCAAAAACACCAATTTGCAACAAAACCAATCAGAGCTTTATCGTCTTTCTTTTTAAGTGGATGGAACCCAAAACACCTTTTTGCTTTGGTTGGAGGTGATTCTGGTGCACACCCATAAAACACCATGCGAATTGAAATAAGCCCTATCAAAGCTTATTCGGCTTCTTTCTACGCATATGGAAGCGAAAAGACGGTTTTGTGTTATTTGGGACTCATTACACATACTTTGCGATTTCTGGGTTAATGAGCATTAACACCACGGAACACGATTCGAAATAAGCGAAATCCAAATTTCTTCTTTCTATGTAGCTGGAACGCAAAACAACCTGTCTGGTGAGGTTCAGGCTCATTACGCTTTGCAATTTTTGTGGGTGGAAAGAACATGGAAAGAACAATCCAAACTTTTTCGTCTGCTTTCTATTGACATGGAACCAAAACACCTATGCTTGTTTACGGCTGTTAAGAAACATTTCACTCGTGAGATTTTTGGGTGAATGTGCATTCTAACCCCAAAAACACCAATTTGCAACAAAACCAATCAGAGCTTTATCGTCTTTCTTTTTAAGTGGATGGAACCCAAAACACCTTTTTGCTTTGGTTGGAGGTGATTCTGGTGCACACCCATAAAACACCATGCGAATTGAAATAAGCCCTATCAAAGCTTATTCGGCTTCTTTCTACGCATATGGAAGCGAAAAGACGGTTTTGTGTTATTTGGGACTCATTACACATACTTTGCGATTTCTGGGTTAATGAGCATTAACACCACGGAACACGATTCGAAATAAGCGAAATCCAAATTTCTTCTTTCTATGTAGCTGGAACGCAAAACAACCTGTCTGGTGAGGTTCAGGCTCATTACGCTTTGCAATTTTTGTGGGTGGAAAGAACATGGAAAGAACAATCCAAACTTTTTCGTCTGCTTTCTATTGACATGGAACCAAAACACCTATGCTTGTTTACGGCTGTTAAGAAACATTTCACTCGTGAGATTTTTGGGTGAATGTGCATTCTAACCCCAAAAACACCAATTTGCAACAAAACCAATCAGAGCTTTATCGTCTTTCTTTTTAAGTGGATGGAACCCAAAACACCTTTTTGCTTTGGTTGGAGGTGATTCTGGTGCACACCCATAAAACACCATGCGAATTGAAATAAGCCCTATCAAAGCTTATTCGGCTTCTTTCTACGCATATGGAAGCGAAAAGACGGTTTTGTGTTATTTGGGACATTACACATACTTTGCGATTTCTGGGTTAATGAGCATTAATACCACGGAACACGATTTGAAATAAGCGAAAACCAAAATTCTTCTTTCTATGTAAAACAACCTGTCTGGTGAGGTTCAGGCTCATTACACTTTGCTATTTGTGGGTGGAAAGAACATGGAAAGAACAATCCAAACTTTTTGTCTGCTTTCTATTGACATGGAACCAAAACACCTATGCTTGTTTAAGGCTGTTAAGAAACATTTCACTCTGAGATTTTTGGGTGAATGTGCATTCTAACCCCAAAAACACCAATTTGCAACAAAACCAATCAGAGCTTTATCGTCTTTCTTTTTAAGTGGATGGAACCCAAAACACCTTTTTGCTTTGGTTGGAGGTGATTCTGGTGCACACCCATAAAACACCATGCGAATTGAAATAAGCCCTATCAAAGCTTATTCGGCTTCTTTCTACGCATATGGAAGCGAAAAGACGGTTTTGTGTTATTTGGGACATTACACATACTTTGCGATTTCTGGGTTAATGAGCATTAATACCACGGAACACGATTTGAAATAAGCGAAATCCAAAATTCTTCTTTCTATGTAAAACAACCTGTCTGGTGAGGTTCAGGCTCATTACACTTTGCTATTTGTGGGTGGAAAGAACATGGAAAGAACAATCCAAACTTTTTGTCTGCTTTCTATTGACATGGAACCAAAACACCTATGCTTGTTTAAGGCTGTTAAGAAACATTTCACTCTGAGATTTTTGGGTGAATGTGCATTCTAACCCCAAAAACACCAATTTGCAACAAAACCAATCAGAGCTTTATCGTCTTTCTTTTTAAGTGGATGGAACCCAAAACACCTTTTTGCTTTGGTTGGAGGTGATTCTGGTGCACACCCATAAAACACCATGCGAATTGAAATAAGCCCTATCAAAGCTTATTCGGCTTCTTTCTACGCATATGGAAGCGAAAAGACGGTTTTGTGTTATTTGGGACTCATTACACATACTTTGCGATTTCTGGGTTAATGAGCATTAACACCACGGAATACGATTTGAAATAAGCGAAATCCAAAATTCTTCTTTCTATGTAAAACAACCTGTCTGGTGAGGTTCAGGCTCATTACACTTTGCTATTTGTGGGTGAAAAGAACATGGAAAGAACAATCCAAACTTTTTGTCTGCTTTCTATTGACATGGAACCAAAACACCTATGCTTGTTTAAGGCTGTTAAGAAACATTTCACTCTGAGATTTTCAGGTGAATGTGCATTCTAACCCCAAAAACACCAATTTGCAACAAAACCAATCAGAGCTTTATCGTCTTTCTTTTTAAGTGGATGGAACCCAAAACACCTTTTTGCTTTGGTTGGAGGTGATTCTGGTGCACACCCATAAAACACCATGCGAATTGAAATAAGCCCTATCAAAGCTTATTCGGCTTCTTTCTACGCATATGGAAGCGAAAAGACGGTTTTGTGTTATTTGGGACATTACACATACTTTGCGATTTCTGGGTTAATGAGCATTAATACCACGGAACACGATTTGAAATAAGCGAAATCCAAAATTCTTCTTTCTATGTAGCTGGGACGCAAAACAACCTGTTTGGGGAGGTTCAGGCTCATTACACTTTGCTATTTGTGGGTGGAAAGAACATGGAAAGAACAATCCAAACTTTTTCGTCTGCTTTCTATTGACATGGAACCAAAACACCTATGCTTGTTTACGGCTGTTAAGAAACATTTCACTCGTGAGATTTTTGGGTGAATGTGCATTCTAACCCCAAAAACACCAATTTGCAACAAAACCAATCAGAGCTTTATCGTCTTTCTTTTTAAGTGGATGGAACCCAAAACACCTTTTTGCTTTGGTTGGAGGTGATTCTGGTGCACACCCATAAAACACCATGCGAATTGAAATAAGCCCTATCAAAGCTTATTCGGCTTCTTTCTACGCATATGGAAGCGAAAAGACGGTTTTGTGTTATTTGGGACATTACACATACTTTGCGATTTCTGGGTTAATGAGCATTAATACCACGGAACACGATTTGAAATAAGCGAAAACCAAAATTCTTCTTTCTATGTAAAACAACCTGTCTGGTGAGGTTCAGGCTCATTACACTTTGCTATTTGTGGGTGGAAAGAACATGGAAAGAACAATCCAAACTTTTTGTCTGCTTTCTATTGACATGGAACCAAAACACCTATGCTTGTTTAAGGCTGTTAAGAAACATTTCACTCTGAGATTTTTGGGTGAATGTGCATTCTAACCCCAAAAACACCAATTTGCAACAAAACCAATCAGAGCTTTATCGTCTTTCTTTTTAAGTGGATGGAACCCAAAACACCTTTTTGCTTTGGTTGGAGGTGATTCTGGTGCACACCCATAAAACACCATGCGAATTGAAATAAGCCCTATCAAAGCTTATTCGGCTTCTTTCTACGCATATGGAAGCGAAAAGACGGTTTTGTGTTATTTGGGACATTACACATACTTTGCGATTTCTGGGTTAATGAGCATTAATACCACGGAACACGATTTGAAATAAGCGAAATCCAAAATTCTTCTTTCTATGTAAAACAACCTGTCTGGTGAGGTTCAGGCTCATTACACTTTGCTATTTGTGGGTGGAAAGAACATGGAAAGAACAATCCAAACTTTTTCGTCTGCTTTCTATTGACATGGAACCAAAACACCTATGCTTGTTTACGGCTGTTAAGAAACATTTCACTCGTGAGATTTTTGGGTGAATGTGCATTCTAACCCCAAAAACACCAATTTGCAACAAAACCAATCAGAGCTTTATCGTCTTTCTTTTTAAGTGGATGGAACCCAAAACACCTTTTTGCTTTGGTTGGAGGTGATTCTGGTGCACACCCATAAAACACCATGCGAATTGAAATAAGCCCTATCAAAGCTTATTCGGCTTCTTTCTACGCATATGGAAGCGAAAAGACGGTTTTGTCTTATTTGGGACTCATTACACATACTTTGCGATTTCTGGGTTAATGAGCATTAACACCACGGAATACGATTTGAAATAAGCGAAATCCAAAATTCTTCTTTCTATGTAGCTGGGACGCAAAACAACCTGTCTGGTGAGGTTCAGGCTCATTACACTTTGCTATTTGTGGGTGGAAAGAACATGGAAAGAACAATCCAAACTTTTTGTCTGCTTTCTATTGACATGGAACCAAAACACCTATGCTTGTTTAAGGCTGTTAAGAAACATTTCACTCTGAGATTTTGAGGTGAATGTGCATTCTAAACCCAAAAACACCAATTTGCAACAAAACCAATCAGAGCTTTATCGTCTTTCTTTTTAAGTGGATGGAACCCAAAACACCTTTTTGCTTTGGTTGGAGGTGATTCTGGTGCACACCCATAAAACACCATGCGAATTGAAATAAGCCCTATCAAAGCTTATTCGGCTTCTTTCTACGCATATGGAAGCGAAAAGACGGTTTTGTGTTATTTGGGACATTACACATACTTTGCGATTTCTGGGTTAATGAGCATTAATACCACGGAACACGATTTGAAATAAGCGAAATCCAAAATTCTTCTTTCTATGTAGCTGGGACGCAAAACAACCTGTTTGGGGAGGTTCAGGCTCATTACACTTTGCTATTTGTGGGTGGAAAGAACATGGAAAGAACAATCCAAACTTTTTCGTCTGCTTTCTATTGACATGGAACCAAAACACCTATGCTTGTTTACGGCTGTTAAGAAACATTTCACTCGTGAGATTTTTGGGTGAATGTGCATTCTAACCCCAAAAACACCAATTTGCAACAAAACCAATCAGAGCTTTATCGTCTTTCTTTTTAAGTGGATGGAACCCAAAACACCTTTTTGCTTTGGTTGGAGGTGATTCTGGTGCACACCCATAAAACACCATGCGAATTGAAATAAGCCCTATCAAAGCTTATTCGGCTTCTTTCTACGCATATGGAAGCGAAAAGACGGTTTTGTGTTATTTGGGACATTACACATACTTTGCGATTTCTGGGTTAATGAGCATTAATACCACGGAACACGATTTGAAATAAGCGAAATCCAAAATTCTTCTTTCTATGTAAAACAACCTGTCTGGTGAGGTTCAGGCTCATTACACTTTGCTATTTGTGGGTGGAAAGAACATGGAAAGAACAATCCAAACTTTTTGTCTGCTTTCTATTGACATGGAACCAAAACACCTATGCTTGTTTAAGGCTGTTAAGAAACATTTCACTCTGAGATTTTTGGGTGAATGTGCATTCTAACCCCAAAAACACCAATTTGCAACAAAACCAATCAGAGCTTTATCGTCTTTCTTTTTAAGTGGATGGAACCCAAAACACCTTTTTGCTTTGGTTGGAGGTGATTCTGGTGCACACCCATAAAACACCATGCGAATTGAAATAAGCCCTATCAAAGCTTATTCGGCTTCTTTCTACGCATATGGAAGCGAAAAGACGGTTTTGTGTTATTTGGGACTCATTACACATACTTTGCGATTTCTGGGTTAATGAGCATTAACACCACGGAACACGATTCGAAATAAGCGAAATCCAAATTTCTTCTTTCTATGTAGCTGGAACGCAAAAGAACCTGTCTGGTGAGGTTCAGGCTCATTACGCTTTGCAATTTTTGTGGGTGGAAAGAACATGGAAAGAACAATCCAAACTTTTTCGTCTGCTTTCTATTGACATGGAACCAAAACACCTATGCTTGTTTACGGCTGTTAAGAAACATTTCACTCGTGAGATTTTTGGGTGAATGTGCATTCTAACCCCAAAAACACCAATTTGCAACAAAACCAATCAGAGCTTTATCGTCTTTCTTTTTAAGTGGATGGAACCCAAAACACCTTTTTGCTTTGGTTGGAGGTGATTCTGGTGCACACCCATAAAACACCATGCGAATTGAAATAAGCCCTATCAAAGCTTATTCGGCTTCTTTCTACGCATATGGAAGCGAAAAGACGGTTTTGTGTTATTTGGGACATTACACATACTTTGCGATTTCTGGGTTAATGAGCATTAATACCACGGAACACGATTTGAAATAAGCGAAATCCAAAATTCTTCTTTCTATGTAAAACAACCTGTCTGGTGAGGTTCAGGCTCATTACACTTTGCTATTTGTGGGTGGAAAGAACATGGAAAGAACAATCCAAACTTTTTGTCTGCTTTCTATTGACATGGAACCAAAACACCTATGCTTGTTTAAGGCTGTTAAGAAACATTTCACTCTGAGATTTTTGGGTGAATGTGCATTCTAACCCCAAAAACACCAATTTGCAACAAAACCAATCAGAGCTTTATCGTCTTTCTTTTTAAGTGGATGGAACCCAAAACACCTTTTTGCTTTGGTTGGAGGTGATTCTGGTGCACACCCATAAAACACCATGCGAATTGAAATAAGCCCTATCAAAGCTTATTCGGCTTCTTTCTACGCATATGGAAGCGAAAAGACGGTTTTGTGTTATTTGGGACTCATTACACATACTTTGCGATTTCTGGGTTAATGAGCATTAACACCACGGAATACGATTTGAAATAAGCGAAATCCAAAATTCTTCTTTCTATGTAGCTGGGACGCAAAACAACCTGTCTGGTGAGGTTCAGTCTCCTTACACTTTGCTATTTGTGGGTGGAAAGAACATGGAAAGAACAATCCAAACTTTTTGTCTGCTTTCTATTGACATGGAACCAAAACACCTATGCTTGTTTAAGGCTGTTAAGAAACATTTCACTCTGAGATTTTGAGGTGAATGTGCATTCTAACCCCAAAAACACCAATTTGCAACAAAACCAATCAGAGCTTTATCGTCTTTCTTTTTAAGTGGATGGAACCCAAAACACCTTTTTGCTTTGGTTGGAGGTGATTCTGGTGCACACCCATAAAACACCATGCGAATTGAAATAAGCCCTATCAAAGCTTATTCGGCTTCTTTCTACGCATATGGAAGCGAAAAGACGGTTTTGTGTTATTTGGGACATTACACATACTTTGCGATTTCTGGGTTAATGAGCATTAATACCACGGAACACGATTTGAAATAAGCGAAATCCAAAATTCTTCTTTCTATGTAGCTGGGACGCAAAACAACCTGTTTGGGGAGGTTCAGGCTCATTACACTTTGCTATTTGTGGGTGGAAAGAACATGGAAAGAACAATCCAAACTTTTTCGTCTGCTTTCTATTGACATGGAACCAAAACACCTATGCTTGTTTACGGCTGTTAAGAAACATTTCACTCGTGAGATTTTTGGGTGAATGTGCATTCTAACCCCAAAAACACCAATTTGCAACAAAACCAATCAGAGCTTTATCGTCTTTCTTTTTAAGTGGATGGAACCCAAAACACCTTTTTGCTTTGGTTGGAGGTGATTCTGGTGCACACCCATAAAACACCATGCGAATTGAAATAAGCCCTATCAAAGCTTATTCGGCTTCTTTCTACGCATATGGAAGCGAAAAGACGGTTTTGTGTTATTTGGGACATTACACATACTTTGCGATTTCTGGGTTAATGAGCATTAATACCACGGAACACGATTTGAAATAAGCGAAATCCAAAATTCTTCTTTCTATGTAAAACAACCTGTCTGGTGAGGTTCAGGCTCATTACACTTTGCTATTTGTGGGTGGAAAGAACATGGAAAGAACAATCAAAACTTTTTGTCTGCTTTCTATTGACATGGAACCAAAACACCTATGCTTGTTTAAGGCTGTTAAGAAACATTTCACTCTGAGATTTTTGGGTGAATGTGCATTCTAACCCCAAAAACACCAATTTGCAACAAAACCAATCAGAGCTTTATCGTCTTTCTTTTTAAGTGGATGGAACCCAAAACACCTTTTTGCTTTGGTTGGAGGTGATTCTGGTGCACACCCATAAAACACCATGCGAATTGAAATAAGCCCTATCAAAGCTTATTCGGCTTCTTTCTACGCATATGGAAGCGAAAAGACGGTTTTGTGTTATTTGGGACTCATTACACATACTTTGCGATTTCTGGGTTAATGAGCATTAACACCACGGAACACGATTCGAAATAAGCGAAATCCAAATTTCTTCTTTCTATGTAGCTGGAACGCAAAAGAACCTGTCTGGTGAGGTTCAGGCTCATTACGCTTTGCAATTTTTGTGGGTGGAAAGAACATGGAAAGAACAATCCAAACTTTTTCGTCTGCTTTCTATTGACATGGAACCAAAACACCTATGCTTGTTTACGGCTGTTAAGAAACATTTCACTCGTGAGATTTTTGGGTGAATGTGCATTCTAACCCCAAAAACACCAATTTGCAACAAAACCAATCAGAGCTTTATCGTCTTTCTTTTTAAGTGGATGGAACCCAAAACACCTTTTTGCTTTGGTTGGAGGTGATTCTGGTGCACACCCATAAAACACCATGCGAATTGAAATAAGCCCTATCAAAGCTTATTCGGCTTCTTTCTACGCATATGGAAGCGAAAAGACGGTTTTGTGTTATTTGGGACATTACACATACTTTGCGATTTCTGGGTTAATGAGCATTAATACCACGGAACACGATTTGAAATAAGCGAAATCCAAAATTCTTCTTTCTATGTAAAACAAACTGTCTGGTGAGGTTCAGGCTCATTACACTTTGCTATTTGTGGGTGGAAAGAACATGGAAAGAACAATCCAAACTTTTTCGTCTGCTTTCTATTGACATGGAACCAAAACACCTATGCTTGTTTACGGCTGTTAAGAAACATTTCACTCGTGAGATTTTTGGGTGAATGTGCATTCTAACCCCAAAAACACCAATTTGCAACAAAACCAATCAGAGCTTTATCGTCTTTCTTTTTAAGTGGATGGAACCCAAAACACCTTTTTGCTTTGGTTGGAGGTGATTCTGGTGCACACCCATAAAACACCATGCGAATTGAAATAAGCCCTATCAAAGCTTATTCGGCTTCTTTCTACGCATATGGAAGCGAAAAGACGGTTTTGTGTTATTTGGGACATTACACATACTTTGCGATTTCTGGGTTAATGAGCATTAATACCACGGAACACGATTTGAAATAAGCGAAATCCAAAATTCTTCTTTCTATGTAGCTGGGACGCAAAACAACCTGTTTGGGGAGGTTCAGGCTCATTACACTTTGCTATTTGTGGGTGGAAAGAACATGGAAAGAACAATCCAAACTTTTTCGTCTGCTTTCTATTGACATGGAACCAAAACACCTATGCTTGTTTACGGCTGTTAAGAAACATTTCACTCGTGAGATTTTTGGGTGAATGTGCATTCTAACCCCAAAAACACCAATTTGCAACAAAACCAATCAGAGCTTTATCGTCTTTCTTTTTAAGTGGATGGAACCCAAAACACCTTTTTGCTTTGGTTGGAGGTGATTCTGGTGCACACCCATAAAACACCATGCGAATTGAAATAAGCCCTATCAAAGCTTATTCGGCTTCTTTCTACGCATATGGAAGCGAAAAGACGGTTTTGTGTTATTTCGGACATTACACATACTTTGCGATTTCTGGGTTAATGAGCATTAATACCACGGAACACGATTTGAAATAAGCGAAATCCAAAATTCTTCTTTCTATGTAGCTGGGACGCAAAACAACCTGTTTGGGGAGGTTCAGGCTCATTACACTTTGCTATTTGTGGGTGGAAAGAACATGGAAAGAACAATCCAAACTTTTTCGTCTGCTTTCTATTGACATGGAACCAAAACACCTATGCTTGTTTACGGCTGTTAAGAAACATTTCACTCGTGAGATTTTTGGGTGAATGTGCATTCTAACCCCAAAAACACCAATTTGCAACAAAACCAATCAGAGCTTTATCGTCTTTCTTTTTAAGTGGATGGAACCCAAAACACCTTTTTGCTTTGGTTGGAGGTGATTCTGGTGCACACCCATAAAACACCATGCGAATTGAAATAAGCCCTATCAAAGCTTATTCGGCTTCTTTCTACGCATATGGAAGCGAAAAGACGGTTTTGTGTTATTTGGGACATTACACATACTTTGCGATTTCTGGGTTAATGAGCATTAATACCACGGAACACGATTTGAAATAAGCGAAATCCAAAATTCTTCTTTCTATGTAAAACAACCTGTCTGGTGAGGTTCAGGCTCATTACACTTTGCTATTTGTGGGTGGAAAGAACATGGAAAGAACAATGCAAACTTTTTGTCTGCTTTCTATTGACATGGAACCAAAACACCTATGCTTGTTTAAGGCTGTTAAGAAACATTTCACTCTGAGATTTTTGGGTGAATGTGCATTCTAACCCCAAAAACACCAATTTGCAACAAAACCAATCAGAGCTTTATCGTCTTTCTTTTTAAGTGGATGGAACCCAAAACACCTTTTTGCTTTGGTTGGAGGTGATTCTGGTGCACACCCATAAAACACCATGCGAATTGAAATAAGCCCTATCAAAGCTTATTCGGCTTCTTTCTACGCATATGGAAGCGAAAAGACGGTTTTGTGTTATTTGGGACTCATTACACATACTTTGCGATTTCTGGGTTAATGAGCATTAACACCACGGAACACGATTCGAAATAAGCGAAATCCAAATTTCTTCTTTCTATGTAGCTGGAACGCAAAACAACCTGTCTGGTGAGGTTCAGGCTCATTACGCTTTGCAATTTTTGTGGGTGGAAAGAACATGGAAAGAACAATCCAAACTTTTTCGTCTGCTTTCTATTGACATGGAACCAAAACACCTATGCTTGTTTAAGGCTGTTAAGAAACATTTCACTCTGAGATTTTTGGGTGAATGTGCATTCTAACCCCAAAAACACCAATTTGCAACAAAACCAATCAGAGCTTTATCGTCTTTCTTTTTAAGTGGATGGAACCCAAAACACCTTTTTGCTTTGGTTGGAGGTGATTCTGGTGCACACCCATAAAACACCATGCGAATTGAAATAAGCCCTATCAAAGCTTATTCGGCTTCTTTCTACGCATATGGAAGCGAAAAGACGGTTTTGTGTTATTTGGGACATTACACATACTTTGCGATTTCTGGGTTAATGAGCATTAATACCACGGAACACGATTTGAAATAAGCGAAATCCAAAATTCTTCTTTCTATGTAAAACAACCTGTCTGGTGAGGTTCAGGCTCATTACACTTTGCTATTTGTGGGTGGAAAGAACATGGAAAGAACAATCCAAACTTTTTGTCTGCTTTCTATTGACATGGAACCAAAACACCTATGCTTGTTTAAGGCTGTTAAGAAACATTTCACTCTGAGATTTTTGGGTGAATGTGCATTCTAACCCCAAAAACACCAATTTGCAACAAAACCAATCAGAGCTTTATCGTCTTTCTTTTTAAGTGGATGGAACCCAAAACACCTTTTTGCTTTGGTTGGAGGTGATTCTGGTGCACACCCATAAAACACCATGCGAATTGAAATAAGCCCTATCAAAGCTTATTCGGCTTCTTTCTACGCATATGGAAGCGAAAAGACGGTTTTGTGTTATTTGGGACATTACACATACTTTGCGATTTCTGGGTTAATGAGCATTAATACCACGGAACACGATTTGAAATAAGCGAAATCCAAAATTCTTCTTTCTATGTAGCTGGGACGCAAAACAACCTGTTTGGGGAGGTTCAGGCTCATTACACTTTGCTATTTGTGGGTGGAAAGAACATGGAAAGAACAATCCAAACTTTTTCGTCTGCTTTCTATTGACATGGAACCAAAACACCTATGCTTGTTTAACGCTGTTAAGAAACATTTCACTCGTGAGATTTTTGGGTGAATGTGCATTCTAACCCCAAAAACACCAATTTGCAACAAAACCAATCAGAGCTTTATCGTCTTTCTTTTTAAGTGGATGGAACCCAAAACACCTTTTTGCTTTGGTTGGAGGTGATTCTGGTGCACACCCTAAAACACCATGCGAATTGAAATAAGCCCTATCAAAGCTTATTCGGCTTCTTTCTACGGATATGGAAGCGAAAAGACGGTTTTGTGTTATTTGGGACTCATTACACATACTTTGCGATTTCTGGGTTAATGAGCATTAACACCACGGAACACGATTTGAAATAAGCGAAATCCAAAATTCTTCTTTCTATGTAGCTGGAACGCAAAACAACCTGTCTGGTGAGGTTCAGGCTCATTACACTTTGCTATTTGTGGGTGGAAAGAACATGGAAAGAACAATCCAAACTTTTTGTCTGCTTTCTATTGACATGGAACCAAAACACCTATGCTTGTTTAAGGCTGTTAAGAAACATTTCACTCTGAGATTTTTGGGTGAATGTGCATTCTAACCCCAAAAACACCAATTTGCAACAAAACCAATCAGAGCTTTATCGTCTTTCTTTTTAAGTGGATGGAACCCAAAACACCTTTTTGCTTTGGTTGGAGGTGATTCTGGTGCACACCCATAAAACACCATGCGAATTGAAATAAGCCCTATCAAAGCTTATTCGGCTTCTTTCTACGCATATGGAAGCGAAAAGACGGTTTTGTGTTATTTGGGACTCATTACACATACTTTGCGATTTCTGGGTTAATGAGCATTAACACCACGGAACACGATTTGAAATAAGCGAAATCCAAACTTCTTCTTTCTATGTAAAACAACCGGTCTGGTGAGGTTCAGGCTCATTACCCTTTGCTATTTGTGGGTGAAAAGAACATGGAAAGAACAATCCAAACTTTTTGTCTGCTTTCTATTGACATGGAACCAAAACACCTATGCTTGTTTAAGGCTGTTAAGAAACATTTCACTCGTGAGATTTTTGGGTGAATGTGCATTCTAACCCCAAAAACACCAATTTGCAACAAAACCAATCAGAGCTTTATCGTCTTTCTTTTTAAGTGGATGGAACCCAAAACACCTTTTTGCTTTGGTTGGAAGTGATTCTGGTGCACACCCATAAAACACCATGCGAATTGAAATAAGCCCTATCAAAGCTTATTCGGCTTCTTTCTACGCATATGGAAGCGAAAAGACGGTTTTGTGTTATTTGGGACTCATTACACATACTTTGCGATTTCTGGGTTAATGAGCATTAACACCACGGAACACGATTCGAAATAAGCGAAATCCAAATTTTTTCTTTCTATGTAGCTGGAACGCAAAACAACCTGTCTGGTGAGGTTCAGGCTCATTACGCTTTGCTATTTGTGGGTGGAAAGAACATGGAAAGAACAATCCAAACTTTTTCGTCTGCTTTCTATTGACATGGAACCAAAACACCTATGCTTGTTTACGGCTGTTAAGAAACATTTCACTCATGAGATTTTTGGGTGAATGTGCATTCTAACCCCAAAAACACCAATTTGCAACAAAACCAATCAGAGCTTTATCGTCTTTCTTTTTAAGTGGATGGAACCCAAAACACCTTTTTGCTTTGGTTGGAGGTGATTCTGGTGCACACCCATAAAACACCATGCGAATTGAAATAAGCCCTATCAAAGCATTCGGCTTCTTTCTACGCATATGGAAGCGAAAAGACGGTTTTGTGTTATTTGGGACATTACACATACTTTGCGATTTCTGGGTTAATGAGCATTAATACCACGGAACACGATTTGAAATAAGCGAAATCCAAAATTCTTCTTTCTATGTAAAACAACCTGTCTGGTGAGGTTCAGGCTCATTACACTTTGCTATTTGTGGGTGGAAAGAACATGGAAAGAACAATCCAAACTTTTTGTCTGCTTTCTATTGACATGGAACCAAAACACCTATGCTTGTTTAAGGCTGTTAAGAAACATTTCACTCTGAGATTTTTGGGTGAATGTGCATTCTAACCCCAAAAACACCAATTTGCAACAAAACCAATCAGAGCTTTATCGTCTTTCTTTTTAAGTGGATGGAACCCAAAACACCTTTTTGCTTTGGTTGGAGGTGATTCTGGTGCACACCCATAAAACACCATGCGAATTGAAATAAGCCCTATCAAAGCTTATTCGGCTTCTTTCTACGCATATGGAAGCGAAAAGACGGTTTTGTGTTATTTGGGACTCATTACACATACTTTGCGATTTCTGGGTTAATGAGCATTAACACCACGGAACACGATTCGAAATAAGCGAAATCCAAATTTCTTCTTTCTATGTAGCTGGAACGCAAAACAACCTGTCTGGTGAGGTTCAGGCTCATTACGCTTTGCAATTTTTGTGGGTGGAAAGAACATGGAAAGAACAATCCAAACTTTTTCGTCTGCTTTCTATTGACATGGAACCAAAACACCTATGCTTGTTTACGGCTGTTAAGAAACATTTCACTCGTGAGATTTTTGGGTGAATGTGCATTCTAACCCCAAAAACACCAATTTGCAACAAAACCAATCAGAGCTTTATCGTCTTTCTTTTTAAGTGGATGGAACCCAAAACACCTTTTTGCTTTGGTTGGAGGTGATTCTGGTGCACACCCATAAAACACCATGCGAATTGAAATAAGCCCTATCAAAGCTTATTCGGCTTCTTTCTACGCATATGGAAGCGAAAAGACGGTTTTGTGTTATTTGGGACATTACACATACTTTGCGATTTCTGGGTTAATGAGCATTAATACCACGGAACACGATTTGAAATAAGCGAAATCCAAAATTCTTCTTTCTATGTAGCTGGGACGCAAAACAACCTGTTTGGGGAGGTTCAGGCTCATTACACTTTGCTATTTGTGGGTGGAAAGAACATGGAAAGAACAATCCAAACTTTTTCGTCTGCTTTCTATTGACATGGAACCAAAACACCTATGCTTGTTTAACGCTGTTAAGAAACATTTCACTCTGAGATTTTTGGGTGAATGTGCATTCTAACCCCAAAAACACCAATTTGCAACAAAACCAATCAGAGCTTTATCGTCTTTCTTTTTAAGTGGATGGAACCCAAAACACCTTTTTGCTTTGGTTGGAGGTGATTCTGGTGCACACCCTAAAACACCATGCGAATTGAAATAAGCCCTATCAAAGCTTATTCGGCTTCTTTCTACGGATATGGAAGCGAAAAGACGGTTTTGTGTTATTTGGGACTCATTACACATACTTTGCGATTTCTGGGTTAATGAGCATTAACACCACGGAACACGATTTGAAATAAGCGAAATCCAAAATTCTTCTTTCTATGTAGCTGGAACGCAAAACAACCTGTCTGGTGAGGTTCAGGCTCATTACACTTTGCTATTTGTGGGTGGAAAGAACATGGAAAGAACAATCCAAACTTTTTGTCTGCTTTCTATTGACATGGAACCAAAACACCTATGCTTGTTTAAGGCTGTTAAGAAACATTTCACTCTGAGATTTTTGGGTGAATGTGCATTCTAACCCCAAAAACACCAATTTGCAACAAAACCAATCAGAGCTTTATCGTCTTTCTTTTTAAGTGGATGGAACCCAAAACACCTTTTTGCTTTGGTTGGAGGTGATTCTGGTGCACACCCATAAAACACCATGCGAATTGAAATAAGCCCTATCAAAGCTTATTCGGCTTCTTTCTACGCATATGGAAGCGAAAAGACGGTTTTGTGTTATTTGGGACTCATTACACATACTTTGCGATTTCTGGGTTAATGAGCATTAACACCACGGAACACGATTTGAAATAAGCGAAATCCAAACTTCTTCTTTCTATGTAAAACAACCGGTCTGGTGAGGTTCAGGCTCATTACACTTTGCTATTTGTGGGTGAAAAGAACATGAATAGAACAATCCAAACTTTTTGTCTGCTTTCTATTGACATGGAACCAAAACACCTATGCTTGTTTAAGGCTGTTAAGAAACATTTCACTCGTGAGATTTTTGGGTGAATGTGCATTCTAACCCCAAAAACACCAATTTGCAACAAAACCAATCAGAGCTTTATCGTCTTTCTTTTTAAGTGGATGGAACCCAAAACACCTTTTTGCTTTGGTTGGAAGTGATTCTGGTGCACACCCATAAAACACCATGCGAATTGAAATAAGCCCTATCAAAGCTTATTCGGCTTCTTTCTACGCATATGGAAGCGAAAAGACGGTTTTGTGTTATTTGGGACTCATTACACATACTTTGCGATTTCTGGGTTAATGAGCATTAACACCACGGAACACGATTCGAAATAAGCGAAATCCAAATTTTTTCTTTCTATGTAGCTGGAACGCAAAACAACCTGTCTGGTGAGGTTCAGGCTCATTACGCTTTGCTATTTGTGGGTGGAAAGAACATGGAAAGAACAATCCAAACTTTTTCGTCTGCTTTCTATTGACATGGAACCAAAACACCTATGCTTGTTTACGGCTGTTAAGAAACATTTCACTCATGAGATTTTTGGGTGAATGTGCATTCTAACCCCAAAAACACCAATTTGCAACAAAACCAATCAGAGCTTTATCGTCTTTCTTTTTAAGTGGATGGAACCCAAAACACCTTTTTGCTTTGGTTGGAGGTGATTCTGGTGCACACCCATAAAACACCATGCGAATTGAAATAAGCCCTATCAAAGCATTCGGCTTCTTTCTACGCATATGGAAGCGAAAAGACGGTTTTGTGTTATTTGGGACATTACACATACTTTGCGATTTCTGGGTTAATGAGCATTAATACCACGGAACACGATTTGAAATAAGCGAAATCCAAAATTCTTCTTTCTATGTAAAACAACCTGTCTGGTGAGGTTCAGGCTCATTACACTTTGCTATTTGTGGGTGGAAAGAACATGGAAAGAACAATCCAAACGTTTTGTCTGCTTTCTATTGACATGGAACCAAAACACCTATGCTTGTTTAAGGCTGTTAAGAAACATTTCACTCTGAGATTTTTGGGTGAATGTGCATTCTAACCCCAAAAACACCAATTTGCAACAAAACCAATCAGAGCTTTATCGTCTTTCTTTTTAAGTGGATGGAACCCAAAACACCTTTTTGCTTTGGTTGGAGGTGATTCTGGTGCACACCCATAAAACACCATGCGAATTGAAATAAGCCCTATCAAAGCTTATTCGGCTTCTTTCTACGCATATGGAAGCGAAAAGACGGTTTTGTGTTATTTGGGACATTACACATACTTTGCGATTTCTGGGTTAATGAGCATTAATACCACGGAACACGATTTGAAATAAGCGAAATCCAAAATTCTTCTTTCTATGTAGCTGGAACGCAAAACAACCTGTCTTGTGAGGTTCAGGCTCATTACACTTTGCTATTTGTGGGTGGAAAGAACATGGAAAGAACAATCCAAACTTTTTCGTCTGCTTTCTATTGACATGGAACCAAAACACCTATGCTTGTTTAAGGCTGTTAAGAAACATTTCACTCTGAGATATTTGCGTGAATGTGCATTCTAACCCCAAAAACACCAATTTGCAACAAAACCAATCAGAGCTTTATCGTCTTTCTTTTTAAGTGGATGGAACCCAAAACACCTTTTTGCTTTGGTTGGAGGTGATTCTGGTGCACACCCATAAAACACCATGCGAATTGAAATAAGCCCTATCAAAGCTTATTCGGCTTCTTTCTACGCATATGGAAGCGAAAAGACGGTTTTGTGTTATTTGGGACATTACACATACTTTGCGATTTCTGGGTTAATGAGCATTAATACCACGGAACACGATTTGAAATAAGCGAAATCCAAAATTCTTCTTTCTATGTAGCTGGAACGCAAAACAACCTGTCTGGTGAGGTTCAGGCTCATTACACTTTGCTATTTGTGGGTGGAAAGAACATGGAAAGAACAATCCAAACTTTTTCGTCTGCTTTCTATTGACATGGAACCAAAACACCTATGCTTGTTTAAGGCTGTTAAGAAACATTTCATTCTGAGATATTTGCGTGAATGTGCATTCTAACCCCAAAAACACCAATTTGCAACAAAACCAATCAGAGCTTTATCGTCTTTCTTTTTAAGTGGATGGAACCCAAAACACCTTTTTGCTTTGGTTGGAGGTGATTCTGGTGCACACCCATAAAACACCATGCGAATTGAAATAAGCCCTATCAAAGCTTATTCGGCTTCTTTCTACGCATATGGAAGCGAAAAGACGGTTTTGTGTTATTTGGGACTCATTACACATACTTTGCGATTTCTGGGTTAATGAGCATTAACACCACGGAATACGATTTGAAATAAGCGAAATCCAAAATTCTTCTTTCTATGTAAAACAACCTATCTGGTGAGGTTCAGGCTCATTACACTTTGCTATTTGTGGGTGAAAAGAACATGGAAAGAACAATCCAAACTTTTTGTCTGCTTTCTATTGACATGGAACCAAAACACCTATGCTTGTTTAAGGCTGTTAAGAAACATTTCACTCTGAGATTTTGAGGTGAATGTGCATTCTAACCCCAAAAACACCAATTTGCAACAAAACCAATCAGAGCTTTATCGTCTTTCTTTTTAAGTGGATGGAACCCAAAACACCTTTTTGCTTTGGTTGGAGGTGATTCTGGTGCACACCCATAAAACACCATGCGAATTGAAATAAGCCCTATCAAAGCTTATTCGGCTTCTTTCTACGCATATAGAAGCGAAAAGACGGTTTTGTGTTATTTGGGACATTACACATACTTTGCGATTTCTGGGTTAATGAGCATTAATACCACGGAACACGATTTGAAATAAGCGAAATCCAAAATTCTTCTTTCTATGTAAAACAACCTGTCTGGTGAGGTTCAGGCTCATTACACTTTGCTATTTGTGGGTGGAAAGAACATGGAAAGAACAATCCAAACGTTTTGTCTGCTTTCTATTGACATGGAACCAAAACACCTATGCTTGTTTAAGGCTGTTAAGAAACATTTCACTCTGAGATTTTTGGGTGAATGTGCATTCTAACCCCAAAAACACCAATTTGCAACAAAACCAATCAGAGCTTTATCGTCTTTCTTTTTAAGTGGATGGAACCCAAAACACCTTTTTGCTTTGGTTGGAGGTGATTCTGGTGCACACCCATAAAACACCATGCGAATTGAAATAAGCCCTATCAAAGCTTATTCGGCTTCTTTCTACGCATATGGAAGCGAAAAGACGGTTTTGTGTTATTTGGGACATTACACATACTTTGCGATTTCTGGGTTAATGAGCATTAATACCACGGAACACGATTTGAAATAAGCGAAATCCAAAATTCTTCTTTCTATGTAGCTGGAACGCAAAACAACCTGTCTTGTGAGGTTCAGGCTCATTACACTTTGCTATTTGTGGGTGGAAAGAACATGGAAAGAACAATCCAAACTTTTTCGTCTGCTTTCTATTGACATGGAACCAAAACACCTATGCTTGTTTAAGGCTGTTAAGAAACATTTCACTCTGAGATATTTGCGTGAATGTGCATTCTAACCCCAAAAACACCAATTTGCAACAAAACCAATCAGAGCTTTATCGTCTTTCTTTTTAAGTGGATGGAACCCAAAACACCTTTTTGCTTTGGTTGGAGGTGATTCTGGTGCACACCCATAAAACACCATGCGAATTGAAATAAGCCCTATCAAAGCTTATTCGGCTTCTTTCTACGCATATGGAAGCGAAAAGACGGTTTTGTGTTATTTGGGACATTACACATACTTTGCGATTTCTGGGTTAATGAGCATTAATACCACGGAACACGATTTGAAATAAGCGAAATCCAAAATTCTTCTTTCTATGTAGCTGGAACGCAAAACAACCTGTCTGGTGAGGTTCAGGCTCATTACACTTTGCTATTTGTGGGTGGAAAGAACATGGAAAGAACAATCCAAACTTTTTCGTCTGCTTTCTATTGACATGGAACCAAAACACCTATGCTTGTTTAAGGCTGTTAAGAAACATTTCATTCTGAGATATTTGCGTGAATGTGCATTCTAACCCCAAAAACACCAATTTGCAACAAAACCAATCAGAGCTTTATCGTCTTTCTTTTTAAGTGGATGGAACCCAAAACACCTTTTTGCTTTGGTTGGAGGTGATTCTGGTGCACACCCATAAAACACCATGCGAATTGAAATAAGCCCTATCAAAGCTTATTCGGCTTCTTTCTACGCATATGGAAGCGAAAAGACGGTTTTGTGTTATTTGGGACTCATTACACATACTTTGCGATTTCTGGGTTAATGAGCATTAACACCACGGAATACGATTTGAAATAAGCGAAATCCAAAATTCTTCTTTCTATGTAAAACAACCTATCTGGTGAGGTTCAGGCTCATTACACTTTGCTATTTGTGGGTGAAAAGAACATGGAAAGAACAATCCAAACTTTTTGTCTGCTTTCTATTGACATGGAACCAAAACACCTATGCTTGTTTAAGGCTGTTAAGAAACATTTCACTCTGAGATTTTGAGGTGAATGTGCATTCTAACCCCAAAAACACCAATTTGCAACAAAACCAATCAGAGCTTTATCGTCTTTCTTTTTAAGTGGATGGAACCCAAAACACCTTTTTGCTTTGGTTGGAGGTGATTCTGGTGCACACCCATAAAACACCATGCGAATTGAAATAAGCCCTATCAAAGCTTATTCGGCTTCTTTCTACGCATATAGAAGCGAAAAGACGGTTTTGTGTTATTTGGGACTCATTACACATACTTTGCGATTTCTGGGTTAATGAGCATTAACACCACGGAACACGATTTGAAATAAGCGAAATCCAAAATTCTTCTTTCTATGTAGCTGGGACGCAAAACAACCTGTTTGGGGAGGTTCAGGCTCATTACACTTTGCTATTTGTGGGTGGAAAGAACATGGAAAGAACAATCCAAACTTTTTCGTCTGCTTTCTATTGACATGGAACCAAAACACCTATGCTTGTTTAAGGCTGTTAAGAAACATTTCACTCTGAGATTTTTGGGTGAATGTGCATTCTAACCCCAAAAACACCAATTTGCAACAAAACCAATCAGAGCTTTATCGTCTTTCTTTTTAAGTGGATGGAACCCAAAACACCTTTTTGCTTTGGTTGGAGGTGATTCTGGTGCACACCCATAAAACACCATGCGAATTGAAATAAGCCCTATCAAAGCTTATTCGGCTTCTTTCTACGCATATGGAAGCGAAAAGACGGTTTTGTGTTATTTGGGACTCATTACACATACTTTGCGATTTCTGGGTTAATGAGCATTAACACCACGGAACACGATTCGAAATAAGCGAAATCCAAATTTCTTCTTTCTATGTAGCTGGAACGCAAAACAACCTGTCTGGTGAGGTTCAGGCTCATTACGCTTTGCAATTTTTGTGGGTGGAAAGAACATGGAAAGAACAATCCAAACTTTTTGTCTGCTTTCTATTGACATGGAACCAAAACACCTATGCTTGTTTAAGGCTGTTAAGAAACATTTCACTCTGAGATTTTTGGGTGAATGTGCATTCTAACCCCAAAAACACCAATTTGCAACAAAACCAATCAGAGCTTTATCGTCTTTCTTTTTAAGTGGATGGAACCCAAAACACCTTTTTGCTTTGGTTGGAGGTGATTCTGGTGCACACCCATAAAACACCATGCGAATTGAAATAAGCCCTATCAAAGCTTATTCGGCTTCTTTCTACGCATATGGAAGCGAAAAGACGGTTTTGTGTTATTTGGGACATTACACATACTTTGCGATTTCTGGGTTAATGAGCATTAATACCACGGAACACGATTTGAAATAAGCGAAATCCAAAATTCTTCTTTCTATGTAGCTGGAACGCAAAACAACCTGTCTGGTGAGGTTCAGGCTCATTACACTTTGCTATTTGTGGGTGGAAAGAACATGGAAAGAACAATCCAAACTTTTTCGTCTGCTTTCTATTGACATGGAACCAAAACACCTATGCTTGTTTAAGGCTGTTAAGAAACATTTCACTCTGAGATATTTGCGTGAATGTGCATTCTAACCCCAAAAACACCAATTTGCAACAAAACCAATCAGAGCTTTATCGTCTTTCTTTTTAAGTGGATGGAACCCAAAACACCTTTTTGCTTTGGTTGGAGGTGATTCTGGTGCACACCCATAAAACACCATGCGAATTGAAATAAGCCCTATCAAAGCTTATTCGGCTTCTTTCTACGCATATGGAAGCGAAAAGACGGTTTTGTGTTATTTGGGACTCATTACACATACTTTGCGATTTCTGGGTTAATGAGCATTAACACCACGGAATACGATTTGAAATAAGCGAAATCCAAAATTCTTCTTTCTATGTAAAACAACCTATCTGGTGAGGTTCAGGCTCATTACACTTTGCTATTTGTGGGTGGAAAGAACATGGAAAGAACAATCCAAACTTTTTGTCTGCTTTCTATTGACATGGAACCAAAACACCTATGCTTGTTTAAGGCTGTTAAGAAACATTTCACTCTGAGATTTTTGGGTGAATGTGCATTCTAACCCCAAAAACACCAATTTGCAACAAAACCAATCAGAGCTTTATCGTCTTTCTTTTTAAGTGGATGGAACCCAAAACACCTTTTTGCTTTGGTTGGAGGTGATTCTGGTGCACACCCATAAAACACCATGCGAATTGAAATAAGCCCTATCAAAGCTTATTCGGCTTCTTTCTACGCATATGGAAGCGAAAAGACGGTTTTGTGTTATTTGGGACTCATTACACATACTTTGCGATTTCTGGGTTAATGAGCATTAACACCACGGAACACGATTCGAAATAAGCGAAATCCAAAATTCTTCTTTCTATGTAGCTGGAACGCAAAACAACCTGTCTGGTGAGGTTCAGGCTCATTACGCTTTGCAATTTTTGTGGGTGGAAAGAACATGGAAAGAACAATCCAAACTTTTTCGTCTGCTTTCTATTGACATGGAACCAAAACACCTATGCTTGTTTACGGCTGTTAAGAAACATTTCACTCGTGAGATTTTTGGGTGAATGTGCATTCTAACCCCAAAAACACCAATTTGCAACAAAACCAATCAGAGCTTTATCGTCTTTCTTTTTAAGTGGATGGAAGCCAAAACACCTTTTTGCTTTGGTTGGAGGTGATTCTGGTGCACACCCATAAAACACCATGCGAATTGAAATAAGCCCTATCAAAGCTTATTCGGCTTCTTTCTACGCATATGGAAGCGAAAAGACGGTTTTGTGTTATTTGGGACATTACACATACTTTGCGATTTCTGGGTTAATGAGCATTAATACCACGGAACACGATTTGAAATAAGCGAAATCCAAAATTCTTCTTTCTATGTAAAACAACCTGTCTGGTGAGGTTCAGGCTCATTACACTTTGCTATTTGTGGGTGGAAAGAACATGGAAAGAACAATCCAAACTTTTTGTCTGCTTTCTATTGACATGGAACCAAAACACCTATGCTTGTTTAAGGCTGCTAAGAAACATTTCACTCTGAGATTTTTGGGTGAATGTGCATTCTAACCCCAAAAACACCAATTTGCAACAAAACCAATCAGAGCTTTATCGTCTTTCTTTTTAAGTGGATGGAACCCAAAACACCTTTTTGCTTTGGTTGGAGGTGATTCTGGTGCACACCCATAAAACACCATGCGAATTGAAATAAGCCCTATCAAAGCTTATTCGGCTTCTTTCTACGCATATGGAAGCGAAAAGACGGTTTTGTGTTATTTGGGACATTACACATACTTTGCGATTTCTGGGTTAATGAGCATTAATACCACGGAACACGATTTGAAATAAGCGAAATCCAAAATTCTTCTTTCTATGTAGCTGGAACGCAAAACAACCTGTCTTGTGAGGTTCAGGCTCATTACACTTTGCTATTTGTGGGTGGAAAGAACATGGAAAGAACAATCCAAACTTTTTCGTCTGCTTTCTATTGACATGGAACCAAAACACCTATGCTTGTTTAAGGCTGTTAAGAAACATTTCACTCTGAGATATTTGCGTGAATGTGCATTCTAACCCCAAAAACACCAATTTGCAACAAAACCAATCAGAGCTTTATCGTCTTTCTTTTTAAGTGGATGGAACCCAAAACACCTTTTTGCTTTGGTTGGAGGTGATTCTGGTGCACACCCATAAAACACCATGCGAATTGAAATAAGCCCTATCAAAGCTTATTCGGCTTCTTTCTACGCATATGGAAGCGAAAAGACGGTTTTGTGTTATTTGGGACTCATTACACATACTTTGCGATTTCGGGGTTAATGAGCATTAACACCACGGAATACGATTTGAAATAAGCGAAATCCAAAATTCTTCTTTCTATGTAAAACAACCTATCTGGTGAGGTTCAGGCTCATTACACTTTGCTATTTGTGGGTGGAAAGAACATGGAAAGAACAATCCAAACTTTTTCGTCTGCTTTCTATTGACATGGAACCAAAACACCTATGCTTATTTAAGGCTGTTAAGAAACATTTCACTCTGAGATTTTTGGGTGAATGTGCATTCTAACCCCAAAAACACCAATTTGCAACAAAACCAATCAGAGCTTTATCGTCTTTCTTTTTAAGTGGATGGAACCCAAAACACCTTTTTGCTTTGGTTGGAGGTGATTCTGGTGCACACCCATAAAACACCATGCGAATTGAAATAAGCCCTATCAAAGCTTATTCGGCTTCTTTCTACGCATATGGAAGCGAAAAGACGGTTTTGTGTTATTTGGGACTCATTACACATACTTTGCGATTTCTGGGTTAATGAGCATTAACACCACGGAACACGATTCGAAATAAGCGAAATCCAAATTTCTTCTTTCTATGTAGCTGGAACGCAAAACAACCTGTCTGGTGAGGTTCAGGCTCATTACGCTTTGCAATTTTTGTGGGTGGAAAGAACATGGAAAGAACAATCCAAACTTTTTCGTCTGCTTTCTATTGACATGGAACCAAAACACCTATGCTTGTTTACGGCTGTTAAGAAACATTTCACTCGTGAGATTTTTGGGTGAATGTGCATTCTAACCCCAAAAACACCAATTTGCAACAAAACCAATCAGAGCTTTATCGTCTTTCTTTTTAAGTGGATGGAACCCAAAACACCTTTTTGCTTTGGTTGGAGGTGATTCTGGTGCACACCCATAAAACACCATGCGAATTGAAATAAGCCCTATCAAAGCTTATTCGGCTTCTTTCTACGCATATGGAAGCGAAAAGACGGTTTTGTGTTATTTGGGACATTACACATACTTTGCGATTTCTGGGTTAATGAGCATTAATACCACGGAACACGATTTGAAATAAGCGAAATCCAAAATTCTTCTTTCTATGTAAAACAACCTGTCTGGTGAGGTTCAGGCTCATTACACTTTGCTATTTGTGGGTGGAAAGAACATGGAAAGAACAATCCAAACTTTTTGTCTGCTTTCTATTGACATGGAACCAAAACACCTATGCTTGTTTAAGGCTGTTAAGAAACATTTCACTCTGAGATTTTTGGGTGAATGTGCATTCTAACCCCAAAAACACCAATTTGCAACAAAACCAATCAGAGCTTTATCGTCTTTCTTTTTAAGTGGATGGAACCCAAAACACCTTTTTGCTTTGGTTGGAGGTGATTCTGGTGCACACCCATAAAACACCATGCGAATTGAAATAAGCCCTATCAAAGCTTATTCGGCTTCTTTCTACGCATATGGAAGCGAAAAGACGGTTTTGTGTTATTTGGGACATTACACATACTTTGCGATTTCTGGGTTAATGAGCATTAATACCACGGAACACGATTTGAAATAAGCGAAATCCAAAATTCTTCTTTCTATGTAGCTGGAACGCAAAACAACCTGTCTGGTGAGGTTCAGGCTCATTACACTTTGCTATTTGTGGGTGGAAAGAACATGGAAAGAACAATCCAAACTTTTTCGTCTGCTTTCTATTGACATGGAACCAAAACACCTATGCTTGTTTAAGGCTGTTAAGAAACATTTCACTCTGAGATATTTGCGTGAATGTGCATTCTAACCCCAAAAACACCAATTTGCAACAAAACCAATCAGAGCTTTATCGTCTTTCTTTTTAAGTGGATGGAACCCAAAACACCTTTTTGCTTTGGTTGGAGGTGATTCTGGTGCACACCCATAAAACACCATGCGAATTGAAATAAGCCCTATCAAAGCTTATTCGGCTTCTTTCTACGCATATGGAAGCGAAAAGACGGTTTTGTGTTATTTGGGACTCATTACACATACTTTGCGATTTCTGGGTTAATGAGCATTAACACCACGGAATACGATTTGAAATAAGCGAAATCCAAAATTCTTCTTTCTATGCTTGTTTAAGGCTGTTAAGAAACATTTCACTCTGAGATTTTTGGGTGAATGTCCATTCTAACCCCAAAAACACCAATTTGCAACAAAACCAATCAGAGGTTGGAGGTGATTCTGGTGCACACCCTAAAACACCATGCGAATTGAAATAAGCCCTATCAAAGCTTATTCGGCTTCTTTCTACGGATATGGAAGCGAAAAGACGCAGTGGGGAGGGGGAGTCCCAGGAGTCGGGACCAGTGTCCTCACCACCAGAGGGAGGAGAGGAGTCAGGTTTGGCAACACCCACATCAGGAAGCGGGGAAACGGTCAGAAGGAAAGTCACCGGCTGGGCGCGCGCGCCAAGTTCAAATGTACAGGAGCGCGGCACAGCGGGGAGCCCGGGAAGGGAGCCAGGTCCTAAAGCCCGCCGGAGGGAGGGGCAAGACTCAGGAGGCTCCGCGTCAGAGGAGTCCAGGAAGGAGGGAACCCCAGAGGGCAGAAGGACCCAACGCAGGAAAGAGCAGCGCAAGAGGTGGAGCCGGGCTAGAATCTTAAACTGGTGTGGGTGGAGCAGTGAGTCAGAGGGGACTTAGCCGGTCTAGCGTTAAGACGTGGGCCTGCGCGCCTAGAGCTTGGAAATGGAAACTAAACTTCAATAAAGACTTTTGTATATAATATCCACTGGGCGTTGGTCCTCTGTGAGCTGGGACCTAGCGGCAGTCCTGACACACATACTTTGCGATTTCTGGGTTAATGAGCATTAATACCACGGAACACGATTTGAAATAAGCGAAATCCAAAATTCTTCTTTCTATGTAGCTGGAACGCAAAACAACCTGTTTGGGGAGGTTCAGGCTCATTACACTTTGCTATTTGTGGGTGGAAAGAACATGGAAAGAACAATCCAAACTTTATCGTCTGCTTTCTATTGACATGGAACCAAAACACCTATGCTTGTTTAAGGCTGTTAAGAAACATTTCACTCTGAGATTTTTGGGTGAATGTGCATTCTAACCCCAAAAACACCAATTTGCAACAAAACCAATCAGAGGTTGGAGGTGATTCTGGTGCACACCCTAAAACACCATGCGAATTGAAATAAGCCCTATCAAAGCTTATTCGGCTTCTTTCTACGGATATGGAAGCGAAAAGACGGTTTTGTGTTATTTGGGACTCATTACACATACTTTGCGATTTCTGGGTTAATGAGCATTAACACCACGGAACACGATTTGAAATAAGCGAAATCCAAAATTCTTCTTTCTATGTAGCTGGAACGCAAAACAACCTGTCTGGTGAGGTTCAGGCTCATTACACTTTGCTATTTGTGGGTGGAAAGAACATGGAAAGAACAATCCAAACTTTTTCGTCTGCTTTCTATTGACATGGAACCAAAACACCTATGCTTGTTTAAGGCTGTTAAGAAACATTTCACTCTGAGATATTTGCGTGAATGTGCATTCTAACCCCAAAAACACCAATTTGCAACAAAACCAATCAGAGCTTTATCGTCTTTCTTTTTAAGTGGATGGAACCCAAAACACCTTTTTGCTTTGGTTGGAGGTGATTCTGGTGCACACCCATAAAACACCATGCGAATTGAAATAAGCCCTATCAAAGCTTATTCGGCTTCTTTCTACGCATATGGAAGCGAAAAGACGGTTTTGTGTTATTTGGGACTCATTACACATACTTTGCGATTTCTGGGTTAATGAGCATTAACACCACGGAACACGATTTGAAATAAGCGAAATCCAAAATTATTCTTTCTATGTAGCTGGAACGCAAAACAACCTGTCTGGTGAGGTTCAGGCTCATTACACTTTGCTATTTGTGGGTGGAAAGAACATGGAAAGAACAATCCAAACTTTTTCGTCTGCTTTCTATTGACATGGAACCAAAACACCTATGCTTGTTTAAGGCTGTTAAGAAACATTTCACTCTGAGATATTTGCGTGAATGTGCATTCTAACCCCAAAAACACCAATTTGCAACAAAACCAATCAGAGCTTTATCGTCTTTCTTTTTAAGTGGATGGAACCCAAAACACCTTTTTGCTTTGGTTGGAGGTGATTCTGGTGCACACCCATAAAACACCATGCGAATTGAAATAAGCCCTATCAAAGCTTATTCGGCTTCTTTCTACGCATATGGAAGCGAAAAGACGGTTTTGTGTTATTTGGGACTCATTACACATACTTTGCGATTTCTGGGTTAATGAGCATTAACACCACGGAACACGATTTGAAATAAGCGAAATCCAAAATTCTTCTTTCTATGTAAAACAACCTGTCTGGTGAGGTTCAGGCTCATTACACTTTGCTATTTGTGGGTGAAAAGAACATGGAAAGAACAATCCAAACTTTTTGTCTGCTTTCTATTGACATGGAACCAAAACACCTATGCTTGTTTAAGGCTGTTAAGAAACATTTCACTCGTGAGATTTTTGGGTGAATGTGCATTCTAACCCCAAAAACACCAATTTGCAACAAAACCAATCAGAGCTTTATCGTCTTTCTTTTTAAGTGGATGGAACCCAAAACACCTTTTTGCTTTGGTTGGAAGTGATTCTGGTGCACACCCATAAAACACCATGCGAATTGAAATAAGCCCTATCAAAGCTTATTCGGCTTCTTTCTACGCATATGGAAGCGAAAAGACGGTTTTGTGTTATTTGGGACATTACACATACTTTGCGATTTCTGGGTTAATGAGCATTAATACCACGGAACACGATTTGAAATAAGCGAAATCCAAAATTCTTCTTTCTATGTAGCTGGGACGCAAAACAACCTGTTTGGGGAGGTTCAGGCTCATTACACTTTGCTATTTGTGGGTGGAAAGAACATGGAAAGAACAATCCAAACTTTTTCGTCTGCTTCTTATTGACATGGAACCAAAACACCTGTGCTTGTTTAACGCTGTTAAGAAACATTTCACTCTGAGATTTTTGGGTGAATGTGCATTCTAACCCCAAAAACACCAATTTGCAACAAAACCAATCAGAGCTTTATCGTCTTTCTTTTTAAGTGGATGGAACCCAAAACACCTTTTTGCTTTGGTTGGAGGTGATTCTGGTGCACACCCTAAAACACCATGCGAATTGAAATAAGCCCTATCAAAGCTTATTCGGCTTCTTTCTACGGATATGGAAGCGAAAAGACGGTTTTGTGTTATTTGGGACTCATTACACATACTTTGCGATTTCTGGGTTAATGAGCATTAACACCACGGAACACGATTTGAAATAAGCGAAATCCAAAATTCTTCTTTCTATGTAGCTGGAACGCAAAACAACCTGTCTGGTGAGGTTCAGGCTCATTACACTTTGCTATTTGTGGGTGGAAAGAACATGGAAAGAACAATCCAAACTTTTTGTCTGCTTTCTATTGACATGGAACCAAAACACCTATGCTTGTTTACGGCTGTTAAGAAACATTTCACTCGTGAGATTTTTGGGTGAATGTGCATTCTAACCCCAAAAACACCAATTTGCAACAAAACCAATCAGAGCTTTATCGTCTTTCTTTTTAAGTGGATGGAACCCAAAACACCTTTTTGCTTTGGTTGGAGGTGATTCTGGTGCACACCCATAAAACACCATGCGAATTGAAATAAGCCCTATCAAAGCTTATTCGGCTTCTTTCTACGCATATGGAAGCGAAAAGACGGTTTTGTGTTATTTGGGACATTACACATACTTTGCGATTTCTGGGTTAATGAGCATTAATACCACGGAACACGATTTGAAATAAGCGAAATCCAAAATTCTTCTTTCTATGTAAAACAACCTGTCTGGTGAGGTTCAGGCTCATTACACTTTGCTATTTGTGGGTGGAAAGAACATGGAAAGAACAATCCAAACTTTTTGTCTGCTTTCTATTGACATGGAACCAAAACACCTATGCTTGTTTAAGGCTGTTAAGAAACATTTCACTCTGAGATTTTTGGGTGAATGTGCATTCTAACCCCAAAAACACCAATTTGCAACAAAACCAATCAGAGCTTTATCGTCTTTCTTTTTAAGTGGATGGAACCCAAAACACCTTTTTGCTTTGGTTGGAGGTGATTCTGGTGCACACCCATAAAACACCATGCGAATTGAAATAAGCCCTATCAAAGCTTATTCGGCTTCTTTCTACGCATATGGAAGCGAAAAGACGGTTTTGTGTTATTTGGGACATTACACATACTTTGCGATTTCTGGGTTAATGAGCATTAATACCACGGAACACGATTTGAAATAAGCGAAATCCAAAATTCTTCTTTCTATGTAGCTGGAACGCAAAACAACCTGTCTGGTGAGGTTCAGGCTCATTACACTTTGCTATTTGTGGGTGGAAAGAACATGGAAAGAACAATCCAAACTTTTTCGTCTGCTTTCTATTGACATGGAACCAAAACACCTATGCTTGTTTAAGGCTGTTAAGAAACATTTCACTCTGAGATATTTGCGTGAATGTGCATTCTAACCCCAAAAACACCAATTTGCAACAAAACCAATCAGAGCTTTATCGTCTTTCTTTTTAAGTGGATGGAACCCAAAACACCTTTTTGCTTTGGTTGGAGGTGATTCTGGTGCACACCCATAAAACACCATGCGAATTGAAATAAGCCCTATCAAAGCTTATTCGGCTTCTTTCTACGCATATGGAAGCGAAAAGACGGTTTTGTGTTATTTGGGACTCATTACACATACTTTGCGATTTCTGGGTTAATGAGCATTAACACCACGGAATACGATTTGAAATAAGCGAAATCCAAAATTCTTCTTTCTATGCTTGTTTAAGGCTGTTAAGAAACATTTCACTCTGAGATTTTTGGGTGAATGTCCATTCTAACCCCAAAAACACCAATTTGCAACAAAACCAATCAGAGGTTGGAGGTGATTCTGGTGCACACCCTAAAACACCATGCGAATTGAAATAAGCCCTATCAAAGCTTATTCGGCTTCTTTCTACGGATATGGAAGCGAAAAGACGCAGTGGGGAGGGGGAGTCCCAGGAGTCGGGACCAGTGTCCTCACCACCAGAGGGAGGAGAGGAGTCAGGTTTGGCAACACCCACATCAGGAAGCGGGGAAACGGTCAGAAGGAAAGTCACCGGCTGGGCGCGCGCGCCAAGTTCAAATGTACAGGAGCGCGGCACAGCGGGGAGCCCGGGAAGGGAGCCAGGTCCTAAAGCCCGCCGGAGGGAGGGGCAAGACTCAGGAGGCTCCGCGTCAGAGGAGTCCAGGAAGGAGGGAACCCCAGAGGGCAGAAGGACCCAACGCAGGAAAGAGCAGCGCAAGAGGTGGAGCCGGGCTAGAATCTTAAACTGGTGTGGGTGGAGCAGTGAGTCAGAGGGGACTTAGCCGGTCTAGCGTTAAGACGTGGGCCTGCGCGCCTAGAGCTTGGAAATGGAAACTAAACTTCAATAAAGACTTTTGTATATAATATCCACTGGGCGTTGGTCCTCTGTGAGCTGGGACCTAGCGGCAGTCCTGACACACATACTTTGCGATTTCTGGGTTAATGAGCATTAATACCACGGAACACGATTTGAAATAAGCGAAATCCAAAATTCTTCTTTCTATGTAGCTGGAACGCAAAACAACCTGTTTGGGGAGGTTCAGGCTCATTACACTTTGCTATTTGTGGGTGGAAAGAACATGGAAAGAACAATCCAAACTTTATCGTCTGCTTTCTATTGACATGGAACCAAAACACCTATGCTTGTTTAAGGCTGTTAAGAAACATTTCACTCTGAGATTTTTGGGTGAATGTGCATTCTAACCCCAAAAACACCAATTTGCAACAAAACCAATCAGAGGTTGGAGGTGATTCTGGTGCACACCCTAAAACACCATGCGAATTGAAATAAGCCCTATCAAAGCTTATTCGGCTTCTTTCTACGGATATGGAAGCGAAAAGACGGTTTTGTGTTATTTGGGACTCATTACACATACTTTGCGATTTCTGGGTTAATGAGCATTAACACCACGGAACACGATTTGAAATAAGCGAAATCCAAAATTCTTCTTTCTATGTAGCTGGAACGCAAAACAACCTGTCTGGTGAGGTTCAGGCTCATTACACTTTGCTATTTGTGGGTGGAAAGAACATGGAAAGAACAATCCAAACTTTTTCGTCTGCTTTCTATTGACATGGAACCAAAACACCTATGCTTGTTTAAGGCTGTTAAGAAACATTTCACTCTGAGATATTTGCGTGAATGTGCATTCTAACCCCAAAAACACCAATTTGCAACAAAACCAATCAGAGCTTTATCGTCTTTCTTTTTAAGTGGATGGAACCCAAAACACCTTTTTGCTTTGGTTGGAGGTGATTCTGGTGCACACCCATAAAACACCATGCGAATTGAAATAAGCCCTATCAAAGCTTATTCGGCTTCTTTCTACGCATATGGAAGCGAAAAGACGGTTTTGTGTTATTTGGGACTCATTACACATACTTTGCGATTTCTGGGTTAATGAGCATTAACACCACGGAACACGATTTGAAATAAGCGAAATCCAAAATTCTTCTTTCTATGTAGCTGGAACGCAAAACAACCTGTCTGGTGAGGTTCAGGCTCATTACACTTTGCTATTTGTGGGTGGAAAGAACATGGAAAGAACAATCCAAACTTTTTCGTCTGCTTTCTATTGACATGGAACCAAAACACCTATGCTTGTTTAAGGCTGTTAAGAAACATTTCACTCTGAGATATTTGCGTGAATGTGCATTCTAACCCCAAAAACACCAATTTGCAACAAAACCAATCAGAGCTTTATCGTCTTTCTTTTTAAGTGGATGGAACCCAAAACACCTTTTTGCTTTGGTTGGAGGTGATTCTGGTGCACACCCATAAAACACCATGCGAATTGAAATAAGCCCTATCAAAGCTTATTCGGCTTCTTTCTACGCATATGGAAGCGAAAAGACGGTTTTGTGTTATTTGGGACTCATTACACATACTTTGCGATTTCTGGGTTAATGAGCATTAACACCACGGAACACGATTTGAAATAAGCGAAATCCAAAATTCTTCTTTCTATGTAAAACAACCTGTCTGGTGAGGTTCAGGCTCATTACACTTTGCTATTTGTGGGTGAAAAGAACATGGAAAGAACAATCCAAACTTTTTGTCTGCTTTCTATTGACATGGAACCAAAACACCTATGCTTGTTTAAGGCTGTTAAGAAACATTTCACTCGTGAGATTTTTGGGTGAATGTGCATTCTAACCCCAAAAACACCAATTTGCAACAAAACCAATCAGAGCTTTATCGTCTTTCTTTTTAAGTGGATGGAACCCAAAACACCTTTTTGCTTTGGTTGGAAGTGATTCTGGTGCACACCCATAAAACACCATGCGAATTGAAATAAGCCCTATCAAAGCTTATTCGGCTTCTTTCTACGCATATGGAAGCGAAAAGACGGTTTTGTGTTATTTGGGACATTACACATACTTTGCGATTTCTGGGTTAATGAGCATTAATACCACGGAACACGATTTGAAATAAGCGAAATCCAAAATTCTTCTTTCTATGTAGCTGGGACGCAAAACAACCTGTTTGGGGAGGTTCAGGCTCATTACACTTTGCTATTTGTGGGTGGAAAGAACATGGAAAGAACAATCCAAACTTTTTCGTCTGCTTTCTATTGACATGGAACCAAAACACCTATGCTTGTTTAACGCTGTTAAGAAACATTTCACTCTGAGATTTTTGGGTGAATGTGCATTCTAACCCCAAAAACACCAATTTGCAACAAAACCAATCAGAGCTTTATCGTCTTTCTTTTTAAGTGGATGGAACCCAAAACACCTTTTTGCTTTGGTTGGAGGTGATTCTGGTGCACACCCTAAAACACCATGCGAATTGAAATAAGCCCTATCAAAGCTTATTCGGCTTCTTTCTACGGATATGGAAGCGAAAAGACGGTTTTGTGTTATTTGGGACTCATTACACATACTTTGCGATTTCTGGGTTAATGAGCATTAACACCACGGAACACGATTTGAAATAAGCGAAATCCAAAATTCTTCTTTCTATGTAGCTGGAACGCAAAACAACCTGTCTGGTGAGGTTCAGGCTCATTACACTTTGCTATTTGTGGGTGGAAAGAACATGGAAAGAACAATCCAAACTTTTTGTCTGCTTTCTATTGACATGGAACCAAAACACCTATGCTTGTTTAAGGCTGTTAAGAAACATTTCACTCTGAGATTTTTGGGTGAATGTGCATTCTAACCCCAAAAACACCAATTTGCAACAAAACCAATCAGAGCTTTATCGTCTTTCTTTTTAAGTGGATGGAACCCAAAACACCTTTTTGCTTTGGTTGGAGGTGATTCTGGTGCACACCCATAAAACACCATGCGAATTGAAATAAGCCCTATCAAAGCTTATTCGGCTTCTTTCTACGCATATGGAAGCGAAAAGACGGTTTTGTGTTATTTGGGACTCATTACACATACTTTGCGATTTCTGGGTTAATGAGCATTAACACCACGGAACACGATTTGAAATAAGCGAAATCCAAACTTCTTATTTCTATGTAAAACAACCGGTCTGGTGAGGTTCAGGCTCATTACACTTTGCTATTTGTGGGTGAAAAGAACATGGAAAGAACAATCCAAACTTTTTGTCTGCTTTCTATTGACATGGAACCAAAACACCTATGCTTGTTTACGGCTGTTAAGAAACATTTCACTCGTGAGATTTTTGGGTGAATGTGCATTCTAACCCCAAAAACACCAATTTGCAACAAAACCAATCAGAGCTTTATCGTCTTTCTTTTTAAGTGGATGGAACCCAAAACACCTTTTTGCTTTGGTTGGAGGTGATTCTGGTGCACACCCATAAAACACCATGCGAATTGAAATAAGCCCTATCAAAGCTTATTCGGCTTCTTTCTACGCATATGGAAGCGAAAAGACGGTTTTGTGTTATTTGGGACATTACACATACTTTGCGATTTCTGGGTTAATGAGCATTAATACCACGGAACACGATTTGAAATAAGCGAAATCCAAAATTCTTCTTTCTATGTAAAACAACCTGTCTGGTGAGGTTCAGGCTCATTACACTTTGCTATTTGTGGGTGGAAAGAACATGGAAAGAACAATCCAAACTTTTTGTCTGCTTTCTATTGACATGGAACCAAAACACCTATGCTTGTTTAAGGCTGTTAAGAAACATTTCACTCTGAGATTTTTAGGTGAATGTGCATTCTAACCCCAAAAACACCAATTTGCAACAAAACCAATCAGAGCTTTATCGTCTTTCTTTTTAAGTGGATGGAACCCAAAACACCTTTTTGCTTTGGTTGGAGGTGATTCTGGTGCACACCCATAAAACACCATGCGAATTGAAATAAGCCCTATCAAAGCTTATTCGGCTTCTTTCTACGCATATGGAAGCGAAAAGACGGTTTTGTGTTATTTGGGACTCATTACACATACTTTGCGATTTCGGGGTTAATGAGCATTAACACCACGGAATACGATTTGAAATAAGCGAAATCCAAAATTCTTCTTTCTATGTAAAACAACCTATCTGGTGAGGTTCAGGCTCATTACACTTTGCTATTTGTGGGTGGAAAGAACATGGAAAGAACAATCCAAACTTTTTCGTCTGCTTTCTATTGACATGGAACCAAAACACCTATGCTTGTTTAAGGCTGTTAAGAAACATTTCACTCTGAGATTTTTGGGTGAATGTGCATTCTAACCCCAAAAACACCAATTTGCAACAAAACCAATCAGAGCTTTATCGTCTTTCTTTTTAAGTGGATGGAACCCAAAACACCTTTTTGCTTTGGTTGGAGGTGATTCTGGTGCACACCCATAAAACACCATGCGAATTGAAATAAGCCCTATCAAAGCTTATTCGGCTTCTTTCTACGCATATGGAAGCGAAAAGACGGTTTTGTGTTATTTGGGACTCATTACACATACTTTGCGATTTCTGGGTTAATGAGCATTAACACCACGGAACACGATTTGAAATAAGCGAAATCCAAAATTCTTCTTTCTATGTAAAACAACCTGTCTGGTGAGGTTCAGGCTCATTACACTTTGCTATTTGTGGGTGGAAAGAACATGGAAAGAACAATCCAAACTTTTTGTCTGCTTTCTATTGACATGGAACCAAAACACCTATGCTTGTTTAAGGCTGTTAAGAAACATTTCACTCTGAGATTTTTGGGTGAATGTGCATTCTAACCCCAAAAACACCAATTTGCAACAAAACCAATCAGAGCTTTATCGTCTTTCTTTTTAAGTGGATGGAACCCAAAACACCTTTTTGCTTTGGTTGGAGGTGATTCTGGTGCACACCCATAAAACACCATGCGAATTGAAATAAGCCCTATCAAAGCTTATTCGGCTTCTTTCTACGCATATGGAAGCGAAAAGACGGTTTTGTGTTATTTGGGACTCATTACACATACTTTGCGATTTCTGGGTTAATGAGCATTAACACCACGGAACACGATTTGAAATAAGCGAAATCCAAAATTCTTCTTTCTATGTAGCTGGAACGCAAAACAACCTGTCTGGTGAGGTTCAGGCTCATTACACTTTGCTATTTGTGGGTGGAAAGAACATGGAAAGAACAATCCAAACTTTTTCGTCTGCTTTCTATTGACATGGAACCAAAACACCTATGCTTGTTTAAGGCTGTTAAGAAACATTTCACTCTGAGATTTTTGGGTGAATGTGCATTCTAACCCCAAAAACACCAATTTGCAACAAAACCAATCAGAGCTTTATCGTCTTTCCTTTTAAGTGGATGGAACCCAAAACACCTTTTTGCTTTGGTTGGAGGTGATTCTGGTGCACACCCATAAAACACCATGCGAATTGAAATAAGCCCTATCAAAGCTTATTCGGCTTCTTTCTACGCATATGGAAGCGAAAAGACGGTTTTGTGTTATTTGGGACATTACACATACTTTGCGATTTCTGGGTTAATGAGCATTAATACCACGGAACACGATTTGAAATAAGCGAAATCCAAAATTCTTCTTTCTATGTAGCTGGGACGCAAAACAACCTGTTTGGGGAGGTTCAGGCTCATTACACTTTGCTATTTGTGGGTGGAAAGAACATGGAAAGAACAATCCAAACTTTTTCGTCTGCTTTCTATTGACATGGAACCAAAACACCTATGCTTGTTTAACGCTGTTAAGAAACATTTCACTCTGAGATTTTTGGGTGAATGTGCATTCTAACCCCAAAAACACCAATTTGCAACAAAACCAATCAGAGCTTTATCGTCTTTCTTTTTAAGTGGATGGAACCCAAAACACCTTTTTGCTTTGGTTGGAGGTGATTCTGGTGCACACCCTAAAACACCATGCGAATTGAAATAAGCCCTATCAAAGCTTATTCGGCTTCTTTCTACGGATATGGAAGCGAAAAGACGGTTTTGTGTTATTTGGGACTCATTACACATACTTTGCGATTTCTGGGTTAATGAGCATTAACACCACGGAACACGATTTGAAATAAGCGAAATCCAAAATTCTTCTTTCTATGTAGCTGGAACGCAAAACAACCTGTCTGGTGAGGTTCAGGCTCATTACACTTTGCTATTTGTGGGTGGAAAGAACATGGAAAGAACAATCCAAACTTTTTGTCTGCTTTCTATTGACATGGAACCAAAACACCTATGCTTGTTTAAGGCTGTTAAGAAACATTTCACTCTGAGATTTTTGGGTGAATGTGCATTCTAACCCCAAAAACACCAATTTGCAACAAAACCAATCAGAGCTTTATCGTCTTTCTTTTTAAGTGGATGGAACCCAAAACACCTTTTTGCTTTGGTTGGAGGTGATTCTGGTGCACACCCATAAAACACCATGCGAATTGAAATAAGCCCTATCAAAGCTTATTCGGCTTCTTTCTACGCATATGGAAGCGAAAAGACGGTTTTGTGTTATTTGGGACTCATTACACATACTTTGCGATTTCTGGGTTAATGAGCATTAACACCACGGAACACGATTTGAAATAAGCGAAATCCAAAATTCTTCTTTCTATGTAAAACAACCGGTCTGGTGAGGTTCAGGCTCATTACACTTTGCTATTTGTGGGTGAAAAGAACATGGAAAGAACAATCCAAACTTTTTGTCTGCTTTCTATTGACATGGAACCAAAACACCTATGCTTGTTTACGGCTGTTAAGAAACATTACACTCGTGAGATTTTTGGGTGAATGTGCATTCTAACACCAAAAACACCAATTTGCAACAAAACCAATCAGAGCTTTATCGTCTTTCTTTTTAAGTGGATGGAACCCAAAACACCTTTTTGCTTTGGTTGGAGGTGATTCTGGTGCACACCCATAAAACACCATGCGAATTGAAATAAGCCCTATCAAAGCTTATTCGGCTTCTTTCTACGCATATGGAAGCGAAAAGACGGTTTTGTGTTATTTGGGACATTACACATACTTTGCGATTTCTGGGTTAATGAGCATTAATACCACGGAACACGATTTGAAATAAGCGAAATCCAAAATTCTTCTTTCTATGTAAAACAACCTGTCTGGTGAGGTTCAGGCTCATTACACTTTGCTATTTGTGGGTGGAAAGAACATGGAAAGAACAATCCAAACTTTTTGTCTGCTTTCTATTGACATGGAACCAAAACACCTATGCTTGTTTAAGGCTGTTAAGAAACATTTCACTCTGAGATTTTTAGGTGAATGTGCATTCTAACCCCAAAAACACCAATTTGCAACAAAACCAATCAGAGCTTTATCGTCTTTCTTTTTAAGTGGATGGAACCCAAAACACCTTTTTGCTTTGGTTGGAGGTGATTCTGGTGCACACCCATAAAACACCATGCGAATTGAAATAAGCCCTATCAAAGCTTATTCGGCTTCTTTCTACGCATATGGAAGCGAAAAGACGGTTTTGTGTTATTTGGGACTCATTACACATACTTTGCGATTTCTGGGTTAATGAGCATTAACACCACGGAACACGATTTGAAATAAGCGAAATCCAAAATTCTTCTTTCTATGTAAAACAACCTGTCTGGTGAGGTTCAGGCTCATTACACTTTGCTATTTGTGGGTGAAAAGAACATGGAAAGAACAATCCAAACTTTTTGTCTGCTTTCTATTGACATGGAACCAAAACACCTATGCTTGTTTAAGGCTGTTAAGAAACATTTCACTCGTGAGATTTTTGGGTGAATGTGCATTCTAACCCCAAAAACACCAATTTGCAACAAAACCAATCAGAGCTTTATCGTCTTTCTTTTTAAGTGGATGGAACCCAAAACACCTTTTTGCTTTGGTTGGAAGTGATTCTGGTGCACACCCATAAAACACCATGCGAATTGAAATAAGCCCTATCAAAGCTTATTCGGCTTCTTTCTACGCATATGGAAGCGAAAAGACGGTTTTGTGTTATTTGGGACTCATTACACATACTTTGCGATTTCTGGGTTAATGAGCATTAACACCACGGAACACGATTCGAAATAAGCGAAATCCAAATTTCTTCTTTCTATGTAGCTGGAACGCAAAACAACCTGTCTGGTGAGGTTCAGGCTCATTACGCTTTGCTATTTGTGGGTGGAAAGAACATGGAAAGAACAATCCAAACTTTTTCGTCTGCTTTCTATTGACATGGAACCAAAACACCTATGCTTGTTTACGGCTGTTAAGAAACATTTCACTCGTGAGATTTTTGGGTGAATGTGCATTCTAACCCCAAAAACACCAATTTGCAACAAAACCAATCAGAGCTTTATCGTCTTTCTTTTTAAGTGGATGGAACCCAAAACACCTTTTTGCTTTGGTTGGAGGTGATTCTGGTGCACACCCATAAAACACCATGCGAATTGAAATAAGCCCTATCAAAGCTTATTCGGCTTCTTTCTACGCATATGGAAGCGAAAAGACGGTTTTGTGTTATTTGGGACATTACACATACTTTGCGATTTCTGGGTTAATGAGCATTAATACCACGGAACACGATTTGAAATAAGCGAAATCCAAAATTCTTCTTTCTATGTAGCTGGGACGCAAAACAACCTGTTTGGGGAGGTTCAGGCTCATTACACTTTGCTATTTGTGGGTGGAAAGAACATGGAAAGAACAATCCAAACTTTTTCGTCTGCTTTCTATTGACATGGAACCAAAACACCTATGCTTGTTTAACGCTGTTAAGAAACATTTCACTCTGAGATTTTTGGGTGAATGTGCATTCTAACCCCAAAAACACCAATTTGCAACAAAACCAATCAGAGCTTTATCGTCTTTCTTTTTAAGTGGATGGAACCCAAAACACCTTTTTGCTGTGGTTGGAGGTGATTCTGGTGCACACCCTAAAACACCATGCGAATTGAAATAAGCCCTATCAAAGCTTATTCGGCTTCTTTCTACGCATATGGAAGCGAAAAGACGGTTTTGTGTTATTTGGGACTCATTACACATACTTTGCGATTTCTGGGTTAATGAGCATTAACACCACGGAACACGATTTGAAATAAGCGAAATCCAAAATTCTTCTTTCTATGTAGCTGGAACGCAAAACAACCTGTCTGGTGAGGTTCAGGCTCATTACACTTTGCTATTTGTGGGTGGAAAGAACATGGAAAGAACAATCCAAACTTTTTGTCTGCTTTCTATTGACATGGAACCAAAACACCTATGCTTGTTTAAGGCTGTTAAGAAACATTTCACTCTGAGATTTTTGGGTGAATGTGCATTCTAACCCCAAAAACACCAATTTGCAACAAAACCAATCAGAGCTTTATCGTCTTTCTTTTTAAGTGGATAGAACCCAAAACACCTTTTTGCTTTGGTTGGAGGTGATTCTGGTGCACACCCATAAAACACCATGCGAATTGAAATAAGCCCTATCAAAGCTTATTCGGCTTCTTTCTACGCATATGGAAGCGAAAAGACGGTTTTGTGTTATTTGGGACTCATTACACATACTTTGCGATTTCTGGGTTAATGAGCATTAACACCACGGAACACGATTTGAAATAAGCGAAATCCAAACTTCTTCTTTCTATGTAAAACAACCGGTCTGGTGAGGTTCAGGCTCATTACACTTTGCTATTTGTGGGTGAAAAGAACATGGAAAGAACAATCCAAACTTTTTGTCTGCTTTCTATTGACATGGAACCAAAACACCTATGCTTGTTTACGGCTGTTAAGAAACATTTCACTCGTGAGATTTTTGGGTGAATGTGCATTCTAACCCCAAAAACACCAATTTGCAACAAAACCAATCAGAGCTTTATCGTCTTTCTTTTTAAGTGGATGGAACCCAAAACACCTTTTTGCTTTGGTTGGAGGTGATTCTGGTGCACACCCATAAAACACCATGCGAATTGAAATAAGCCCTATCAAAGCTTATTCGGCTTCTTTCTACGCATATGGAAGCGAAAAGACGGTTTTGTGTTATTTGGGACATTACACATACTTTGCGATTTCTGGGTTAATGAGCATTAATACCACGGAACACGATTTGAAATAAGCGAAATCCAAAATTCTTCTTTCTATGTAAAACAACCTGTCTGGTGAGGTTCAGGCTCATTACACTTTGCTATTTGTGGGTGGAAAGAACATGGAAAGAACAATCCAAACTTTTTGTCTGCTTTCTATTGACATGGAACCAAAACACCTATGCTTGTTTAAGGCTGTTAAGAAACATTTCACTCTGAGATTTTTGGGTGAATGTGCATTCTAACCCCAAAAACACCAATTTGCAACAAAACCAATCAGAGCTTTATCGTCTTTCTTTTTAAGTGGATGGAACCCAAAACACCTTTTTGCTTTGGTTGGAGGTGATTCTGGTGCACACCCATAAAACACCATGCGAATTGAAATAAGCCCTATCAAAGCTTATTCGGCTTCTTTCTACGCATATGGAAGCGAAAAGACGGTTTTGTGTTATTTGGGACATTACACATACTTTGCGATTTCTGGGTTAATGAGCATTAATACCACGGAACACGATTTGAAATAAGCGAAATCCAAAATTCTTCTTTCTATGTAGCTGGAACGCAAAACAACCTGTCTTGTGAGGTTCAGGCTCATTACACTTTGCTATTTGTGGGTGGAAAGAACATGGAAAGAACAATCCAAACTTTTTCGTCTGCTTTCTATTGACATGGAACCAAAACACCTATGCTTGTTTAAGGCTGTTAAGAAACATTTCACTCTGAGATTTTTGGGTGAATGTGCATTCTAACCCCAAAAACACCAATTTGCAACAAAACCAATCAGAGCTTTATCGTCTTTCTTTTTAAGTGGATGGAACCCAAAACACCTTTTTGCTTTGGTTGGAGGTGATTCTGGTGCACACCCATAAAACACCATGCGAATTGAAATAAGCCCTATCAAAGCTTATTCGGCTTCTTTCTACGCATATGGAAGCGAAAAGACGGTTTTGTGTTATTTGGGACTCATTACACATACTTTGCGATTTCTGGGTTAATGAGCATTAACACCACGGAATACGATTTGAAATAAGCGAAATCCAAAATTCTTCTTTCTATGTAAAACAACCTATCTGGTGAGGTTCAGGCTCATTACACTTTGCTATTTGTGGGTGGAAAGAACATGGAAAGAACAATCCAAACTTTTTCGTCTGCTTTCTATTGACATGGAACCAAAACACCTATGCTTGTTTAAGGCTGTTAAGAAACATTTCACTCTGAGATTTTTGGGTGAATGTGCATTCTAACCCCAAAAACACCAATTTGCAACAAAACCAATCAGAGCTTTATCGTCTTTCTTTTTAAGTGGATGGAACCCAAAACACCTTTTTGCTTTGGTTGGAGGTGATTCTGGTGCACACCCATAAAACACCATGCGAATTGAAATAAGCCCTATCAAAGCTTATTCGGCTTCTTTCTACGCATATGGAAGCGAAAAGACGGTTTTGTGTTATTTGGGACTCATTACACATACTTTGCGATTTCTGGGTTAATGAGCATTAACACCACGGAACACGATTCGAAATAAGCGAAATCCAAATTTCTTCTTTCTATGTAGCTGGAACGCAAAACAACCTGTCTGGTGAGGTTCAGGCTCATTACGCTTTGCAATTTTTGTGGGTGGAAAGAACATGGAAAGAACAATCCAAACTTTTTCGTCTGCTTTCTATTGACATGGAACCAAAACACCTATGCTTGTTTACGGCTGTTAAGAAACATTTCACTCGTGAGATTTTTGGGTGAATGTGCATTCTAACCCCAAAAACACCAATTTGCAACAAAACCAATCAGAGCTTTATCGTCTTTCTTTTTAAGTGGATGGAACCCAAAACACCTTTTTGCTTTGGTTGGAGGTGATTCTGGTGCACACCCATAAAACACCATGCGAATTGAAATAAGCCCTATCAAAGCTTATTCGGCTTCTTTCTACGCATATGGAAGCGAAAAGACGGTTTTGTGTTATTTGGGACATTACACATACTTTGCGATTTCTGGGTTAATGAGCATTAATACCTCGGAACACGATTTGAAATAAGCGAAATCCAAAATTCTTCTTTCTATGTAAAACAACCTGTCTGGTGAGGTTCAGGCTCATTACACTTTGCTATTTGTGGGTGGAAAGAACATGGAAAGAACAATCCAAACTTTTTGTCTGCTTTCTATTGACATGGAACCAAAACACCTATGCTTGTTTAAGGCTGTTAAGAAACATTTCACTCTGAGATTTTTGGGTGAATGTGCATTCTAACCCCAAAAACACCAATTTGCAACAAAACCAATCAGAGCTTTATCGTCTTTCTTTTTAAGTGGATGGAACCCAAAACACCTTTTTGCTTTGGTTGGAGGTGATTCTGGTGCACACCCATAAAACACCATGCGAATTGAAATAAGCCCTATCAAAGCTTATTCGGCTTCTTTCTACGCATATGGAAGCGAAAAGACGGTTTTGTGTTATTTGGGACATTACACATACTTTGCGATTTCTGGGTTAATGAGCATTAATACCACGGAACACGATTTGAAATAAGCGAAATCCAAAATTCTTCTTTCTATGTAGCTGGAACGCAAAACAACCTGTCTTGTGAGGTTCAGGCTCATTACACTTTGCTATTTGTGGGTGGAAAGAACATGGAAAGAACAATCCAAACTTTTTCGTCTGCTTTCTATTGACATGGAACCAAAACACCTATGCTTGTTTAAGGCTGTTAAGAAACATTTCACTCTGAGATTTTTGGGTGAATGTGCATTCTAACCCCAAAAACACCAATTTGCAACAAAACCAATCAGAGCTTTATCGTCTTTCTTTTTAAGTGGATGGAACCCAAAACACCTTTTTGCTTTGGTTGGAGGTGATTCTGGTGCACACCCATAAAACACCATGCGAATTGAAATAAGCCCTATCAAAGCTTATTCGGCTTCTTTCTACGCATATGGAAGCGAAAAGACGGTTTTGTGTTATTTGGGACATTACACATACTTTGCGATTTCTGGGTTAATGAGCATTAATACCACGGAACACGATTTGAAATAAGCGAAATCCAAAATTCTTCTTTCTATGTAAAACAACCTGTCTGGTGAGGTTCAGGCTCATTACACTTTGCTATTTGTGGGTGGAAAGAACATGGAAAGAACAATCCAAACTTTTTGTCTGCTTTCTATTGACATGGAACCAAAACACCTATGCTTGTTTAAGGCTGTTAAGAAACATTTCTGTCAGGACTGCCGCTAGGTCCCAGCTCACAGAGGACCAACGCCCAGTGGATATTATATACAAAAGTCTTTATTGAAGTTTAGTTTCCATTTCCAAGCTCTGGGCGCGCAGGCCCACGTCTTAACGCTAGACCGGCTAAGTCCCCTCTGACTCACTGCTCCACCCACACCAGTTTAAGATTCTAGCCTGGCTCCACCTCTTGCGCTGCTCTTTCCTGCGTTGGGTCCTTCTGCCCTCTGGGGTTCCCTCCTTCCTGGACTCCTCTGACGCGGAGCCTCCTGAGTCTTGCCCCTCCCTCCGGCGGGCTTTAGGACCTGGCTCCCTTCCCGGGCTCCCCGCTGTGCCGCGCTCCTGTACATTTGAACTTGGCGCGCGCGCCCAGCCGGTGACTTTCCTTCTGACCGTTTCCCCGCTTCCTGATGTGGGTGTTGCCAAACCTGACTCCTCTCCTCCCTCTGGTGGTGAGGACACTGGTCCCGACTCCTGGGACTCCCCCTCCCCACTGCGCTCTGGTGGAGACGCTGGCCCTGATCTCCAGCTGCTGTTCAGAGACTCCCCGCTGGCCCCTCCCTCTTGAGGTTTCTCCCTTGGAATCTCCCTTGCTCTGGCCACCGGCGCTCCCTTCTGTGAGTCCTCCGATTCGCTAGAGAGGCTTGTGGAATAACTCTGGCCACTGTCACTGCCTGCGCCCCCCCTCGTACTCCTCCTCCTCACTCTCCATTTGCTCCCCCTCCTGTGTCTCTCCTTCTGAACCCCTGACATCCATCCCCCCCTCGAAGCCCCCCCTTCCCCCCTCCCCCTCTTCCGGTGCGGGTTCCGGGTGCTCCATTGTTGTAGGGGTGAGTCCAGGATACAGCTCGTCCCCTGAGGCTTGCAACCATCGAGATAAGTCCGGGAAGTCCCCCATGGGCTCGTCGACGACGACCTCCTCCGCTTCCATCTCCTGCGCGGTGTGCTCGAAATCTGCGCTCGACCCCAAATCACCCAAGAGCCCTCCTCCCCCTGTTGTTTGATGGGCGTCCACCTCCCAGGGCCCCTTCGGCATGTCTCTGCGCCAGCCCACCTCGGGTTGGTCCTCCCACCAATAAGATCCCCCCGTGCCAAAACCTGAAAGTGATCCCTCCGGAGAGCTGCCTCCCGGAGCCGAGTCCTCAGCTGACGAGAAACCCCGGAAAGTGCTGGCCGAGAGTGTGGGTGTGAACAAACAATCCTCGAAAAAGCCCGCCGGCATAGGCTTGTGCGGGAAAAGTGTGTGGAATTCTTCCTTGAGCAACTGCTCTTCCACTGCGTAATCCGGCACCCACCTGTTGGCGCTGGCCGGGGTGTCCTCCGTGGCGAGAAGATATTCAATCCCGTCCTCCCCCCACCTTGAGTCTAAAATCTCAGTGGCTTCATTAAGTGGCTCCCCTTTCGGCGACCCCCCTTTTTTGGGCGCTTCTCTGAGCGGGTCTGGCGCCTTCCCCGGTGCTTGAAACCTGTGGGGCTCTCTGTAGGGCGTGAGCACTGATCTATGAAAGACCGGGTGCATTCTGGAACCCTCCGGGAGTGTCAACCGGAAGGCCACTGGGTTGATCTGCGCCTCTACTTGGTAAGGCCCTAGCTGCTTGTGCCCTAGTTTCTTCTTGGCTAACGATCTGGCTGGAACTGCTTGTGCTGCCAACCAGACCCAGTCTCCCACCTGGATGTCCTCCCCAACCCTCCTGTGTCGATCTGCCTGCACTTTGTAAGCCTGTTTTGCCAACTCTAACTGCCTCCTGAGCTGCTCGTGGATCTCCTGCAACTCCGCTGCCACTTCCTCTGCTCCCTGTGGCTCCCCCTCCCGCACTGTGTCCAGACCCGGGAAGGTTCTGGGATGCCTCCCGTAGTTGGCAAAAAATGGGGTCACCCCCGTGGACCCGTGCTTCGTGTTGTTGTAGGCAAACTCGGCCAACGGTAGATAGTCCACCCAGGTCGATGGCTGCTGGTTCGCGTAGCATCTCAGGTACTGCTGCATGATGGCGTTGACCCTTTCCGCCTGCCCGTTAGTTTGCGGGTGTCTCGCCGACGCCAGGCTGACCTTGACGTTCAGGAATCCCATCAGCTTTTGCCAGAAGTTGGAGATGAACTGGCGCCCCCGGTCGGACAAAATAGACCGTGGTAGGCCGTGCACCTTGAACACGTGGTCTATGAACATCTTAGCGGTCTGCTCGGCCGTGGCCACCTTCGCGCACGGAATGAAGTGGGCCATCTTGGTGAACAGGTCCACTACCACGAGCACTGCCGTCTTGCCCCTTGAGCTGGGTAGATCTGTGACAAAGTCCAGGGCTACCCTCTCCCACGGTACGAACGGTGTCTGTAGCGGTTCCAAGAGGCCCGCCGGCGGCTGGTGCACAGGCTTAGCCCTTTGGCAGGTGTCGCACCTATTGACATAGTCCGCGACATCCCCCCGCATCTTAGGCCACCAAAAGTCTCTGGCTACTAAGTCCACCGTCTTCTCCTTGCCGAAGTGCCCCGCGCTGGGCGCGTCGTGCAGCTGTTGCAGGACCTTCGCGCGGAGGCTGTCTCCTGGTACGTAGAGGACTCCCTTGCGTAGGAGCAGGCCGTCTCGCACTTGGAATTCGTCGCCCCTCGCCTTGCCACTGCACACCTCCTCCATCTTGGCTCGGGCGAACGAGTCTGTTCGCAGCGCGCGGCGCACCGCGTCCAGGTCCACCGTGGCTGACGCGCATGCCCACGCCTGTGGTGTGAAAATGTGCTTGGCCGCCGCCGGTGCCTCTGCCTCCAGATACTGCGGTTTTCTGGACAGCGCGTCCGCCAAGACGTTGCTGTTTCCTGGGATGTACTCAATTCTGAAGTCGAAATCTGCAAAGAACTCCGCCCAGCGGATGTGTCGCTGGTTCAGGAACCTCGCCGTGCGCCAGTACTCCAAGTTCTTATGGTCTGTGCGGACCTGCACCGTGTGCTTGGCTCCGACGAGGAAGTGCCGCCACGCCTTGAAGGCTGCATGTATGGCCAGCAACTCCCTGTCCCAAATGGTGTAGTTCTGCTCCGCTTTGCTGAGTTTTCTGGAGTAGAAAGCGCACGGCCTCCAGTCCCCCTGGTGGTCTTGCTGCAACAGAACGGCTCCCACGGCCCTGTCTGAGGCGTCCGTCTCCACTCTCATGGGCCTGCTGGGATTTACGTGCAGTAGGTTCTCTTCGGAAGCGAAGAGCTGCTTGAGCTTCTGAAAGGACTGCTCCGCCTGCTCCGTCCAGATGAACCTCTTCTTCTTGGAACTGAGGGTGTCGGTGATGGCCGCTGTCTGCATGGCGAAACCCTTGATGAACTTGCGATAAAAGTTGGCAAAACCGACAAACCTCTGTACTTCCTTCCTATTGCGTGGGCTCTTCCAATCCAGTACTGCACGTACCTTGGCACCGTCCATAGCCAGTCCCTTGTCGGACAGTTTGTAGCCCAAGAAATCCACCTCCGTCTTGTCGAACTGGCACTTCTCCAGCTTGGCGTACAGCCTGTGCTCCCGCAGCCTCTGCAGAACTTCCCTAACATCTCTCTCGTGAGCCTCCGGCGATTCCGAGAAGATTAGGATGTCATCCAGGAAGCAGACGCACTTCTTGTAGAGGAGACCCGCCAAGACATGATGCATGAAGGCTTGAAAGCAGTGGGAACCATTTTTTAATCCAAAAGGCATAACTCTGTATTCATAAGTGCCCAGCGGCGTAAACATGGTTGTTTTCCACTCGTCGCCTTCCCGTACGCGAATGAGATTGTACGCTCCGCGCAGATCCAACTTGGTAAAGATGCGACCCTTCCTCACCGTCGCCAGCAGGTCATCGATCTTGGGCATAGGGAATGCTGAGGGCTTGGTCTTGAGGTTCAAGAAGCGGAAATCAACGACCAGCCTCTTTTGGGGCGTGTCCCGCTTCTTTACAAAGAACACGGGACTGCCTCCTGCCGCCTTGGACTCCCGGATGAATCCCCGCTTCAGGTTGTGATCTATGAACTCCCTGAGCTCTTGCAATTCATCCTCAGACATGGAGTACAGTTTCCCCGTCGGGAGCGTCGCCCCGGGCAGGAGGTCGATCTTGCAGTCGTAGGGTCTGTGGGGTGGCAGCTTATCCGCCTCTTTCTCGCAGAAGACCTCCAAAAACTCCTTGTATTTGTTAGGCACCGCTTGCAACATGCCCAAGTTCAGCTGTGGTCCATCCTCGTGCCCCTCATCTTCCAAGTCCGCCAGGATGCAGTGTTCTGCGCAGTAAGAGGAGCCGAAGGTCAGTTGCCGCTGGTACCAAGCTAATGCCGGGCTGTGCCTATCCAGCCAACTCATTCCCAACACTATGGGCGTGTCTGACAGGCGGGTGACGTTGAAGCTGATGACCTCACGGTGGTTTCCAATGCGCATCACCATTGGCGGCGTCTGCTGTAGCACTTGCCCTCCCAGTAGCTCCCTGCCGTCCACTGTGACGACTTTCAGAGGTACCGCCGCTGGCAGAAGGGCTATGCCATGTTGCTGGAGGAACTGCATGTCTATAAAATCTGCATTGCTCCCCGAGTCTACGGTGATGGGAATTTCCACCAGTAGCCCATTGGGGAGCTGAAGGGATGCGGTGAGCTGCACTACTGGTTTGGGTGGGAGGGGGTCGGTGGGCTGTAAGATCCCTGGGGATTGCTTCACTGACTTGTCTGGCTGGTCCCCAGAGATGCCATCTCCAGCCAGACAGTGGAGTTTTCCTGCTGCGACTCCCTCTGCTGAATTGCGTCTGTTACTGTCGCTGCGGCTGCAGTATGCTTGTGAAACCGCTGGGGACACTCTTTTGCCATATGCTGAGCACTGTCGCAGATGTAGCACTTCCTGGTTCCTCTAGGAGGCTTCATCTTGACTGCTCCCGGAGTTAGGGCTCCGACTGTGGAGTGAGCCTTAGCACCACCTATCTCCATCGGCTCCTCTCCCCCTCCCAGCGGAGGCATGGATCGAGCGCGCGCCGCCTCCTTGGGGAAGGGAGGCAGTCCTTTCGCTGGCGTGCGTCCCAAATGCCCTTCCTCCCTGCCCCAAGGGCGTCCTTCCAACCGAACCCCAATGGAGAGTGCCCGTTCCACCACTTCCTTGGTGGTTTGGGGTCTTCCCCCCCTTGCGATCTCATCTTTCACAGCTCCGCTCAACCCTTCCCAGAACAGGTCTCTGACGGCAGGCGATTCTTTCTCCCAGGCTAGTACATTCACCAATCCGAAAAAACGTGCATGATATTGCCTCACAGTGGCTTTACCTTGTCTTAGTCCGTGAATCTCCCTCCTAGCGATATCCACATCAATCTCAGATAAAAAACACGCATCCATCACTTTAATGAAGGCAGCCGCATTTTGGAGGGCTGGATCCTTGTCTCTCCATAGATTGCGCAGCCACGATTTTGCCTCCCCCCGCAAATGCGAAATAATAAATCCCACTTTCTCTCCCTCATTTTTAAAGTCTTTGTCAAGCAGCTGCAATGTATAAATCACATCTGCTCTGAAGTTAGGATACTCCTGCAGGTCCCCATTGAAGTGAGATACCAGGCTCCCTCCTCTGTTTCCCAGCCCAATCCCTTCTGGTCTGGTGGCTGGTAGCTTCTGTGTACTTAGCACTTCTAACCTGGTTCGCAGATCCTGGCAGGCAGCAGCTGCTTCCTGTTCTTTCTTTCTGGAAGCCGCAATTTCTGCAGTCAACTGCGTCACTGCGTTTTGCAAACTCGCTATCCTCTCTTCGGTAGTCATTTCCCTGTTTTTCGTGAGCTCGCGAAGCACCAATCTTCACCCCTCGCTGCTTTCCCGCACTCCACGAGGTTGCAAAATTGGTGAAAACGGAGAGGGGACTTACTGTCAGGACTGCCGCTAGGTCCCAGCTCACAGAGGACCAACGCCCAGTGGATATTATATACAAAAGTCTTTATTGAAGTTTAGTTTCCATTTCCAAGCTCTGGGCGCGCAGGCCCACGTCTTAACGCTAGACCGGCTAAGTCCCCTCTGACTCACTGCTCCACCCACACCAGTTTAAGATTCTAGCCCGGCTCCACCTCTTGCGCTGCTCTTTCCTGCGTTGGGTCCTTCTGCCCTCTGGGGTTCCCTCCTTCCTGGACTCCTCTGACGCGGAGCCTCCTGAGTCTTGCCCCTCCCTCCGGCGGGCTTTAGGACCTGGCTCCCTTCCCGGGCTCCCCGCTGTGCCGCGCTCCTGTACATTTGAACTTGGCGCGCGCGCCCAGCCGGTGACTTTCCTTCTGACCGTTTCCCCGCTTCCTGATGTGGGTGTTGCCAAACCTGACTCCTCTCCTCCCTCTGGTGGTGAGGACACTGGTCCCGACTCCTGGGACTCCCCCTCCCCACTGCGCTCTGGTGGAGACGCTGGCCCTGATCTCCAGCTGCTGTTCAGAGACTCCCCGCTGGCCCCTCCCTCTTGAGGTTTCTCCCTTGGAATCTCCCTTGCTCTGGCCACCGGCGCTCCCTTCTGTGAGTCCTCCGATTCGCTAGAGAGGCTTGTGGAATAACTCTGGCCACTGTCACTGCCTGCGCCCCCCTCGTACTCCTCCTCCTCACTCTCCATTTGCTCCCCCTCCTGTGTCTCTCCTTCTGAACCCCTGACAATTTCACTCTGAGATTTTTGGGTGAATGTGCATTCTAACCCCAAAAACACCAATTTGCAACAAAACCAATCAGAGCTTTATCGTCTTTCTTTTTAAGTGGATGGAACCCAAAACACCTTTTTGCTTTGGTTGGAGGTGATTCTGGTGCACACCCATAAAACACCATGCGAATTGAAATAAGCCCTATCAAAGCTTATTCGGCTTCTTTCTACGCATATGGAAGCGAAAAGACGGTTTTGTGTTATTTGGGACATTACACATACTTTGCGATTTCTGGGTTAATGAGCATTAATACCACGGAACACGATTTGAAATAAGCGAAATCCAAAATTCTTCTTTCTATGTAAAACAACCTGTCTGGTGAGGTTCAGGCTCATTACACTTTGCTATTTGTGGGTGGAAAGAACATGGAAAGAACAATCCAAACTTTTTCGTCTGCTTTCTATTGACATGGAACCAAAACACCTATGCTTGTTTACGGCTGTTAAGAAACATTTCACTCTGAGATTTTTGGGTGAATGTGCATTCTAACCCCAAAAACACCAATTTGCAACAAAACCAATCAGAGCTTTATCGTCTTTCTTTTTAAGTGGATGGAACCCAAAACACCTTTTTGCTTTGGTTGGAGGTGATTGTGGTGCACACCCATAAAACACCATGCGAATAGAAATAAGCCCTATCAAAGCTTATTCGGCTTCTTTCTACGCATATGGAAGCGAAAAGACGGTTTTGTGTTATTTGGGACTCATTACACATACTTTGCGATTTCTGGGTTAATGAGCATTAACACCACGGAATACGATTTGAAATAAGCGAAATCCAAAATTCTTCTTTCTATGTAAAACAACCTATCTGGTGAGGTTCAGGCTCATTACACTTTGCTATTTGTGGGTGAAAAGAACATGGAAAGAACAATCCAAACTTTTTGTCTGCTTTCTATTGACATGGAACCAAAACACCTATGCTTGTTTAACGCTGTTAAGAAACATTTCACTCTGAGATTTTGAGGTAAATGTGCATTCTAACCCCAAAAACACCAATTTGCAACAAAACCAATCAGAGCTTTATCGTCTTTCTTTTTAAGTGGATGGAACCCAAAACACCTTTTTGCTTTGGTTGGAGGTGATTCTGGTGCACACCCATAAAACACCATGCGAATTGAAATAAGCCCTATCAAAGCTTATTCGGCTTCTTTCTACGGATATGGAAGCGAAAAGACGGTTTTGTGTTATTTGGGACTCATTACACATACTTTGCGATTTCTGGGTTAATGAGCATTAACACCACGGAACACGATTTGAAATAAGCGAAATCCAAAATTCTTCTTTCTATGTAGCTGGAACGCAAAACAACCTTTCTGGTGAGGTTCAGGCTCATTACACTTTGCTATTTGTGGGTGGAAAGAACATGGAAAGAACAATCCAAACTTTTTCGTCTGCTTTCTATTGACATGGAACCAAAACACCTATGCTTGTTTAAGGCTGTTAAGAAACATTTCACTCTGAGATATTTGCGTGAATGTGCATTCTAACCCCAAAAACACCAATTTGCAACAAAACCAATCAGAGCTTTATCGTCTTTCTTTTTAAGTGGATGGAACCCAAAACACCTTTTTGCTTTGGTTGGAGGTGATTCTGGTGCACACCCATAAAACACCATGCGAATTGAAATAAGCCCTATCAAAGCTTATTCGGCTTCTTTCTACGCATATGGAAGCGAAAAGACGGTTTTGTGTTATTTGGGACTCATTACACATACTTTGCGATTTCTGGGTTAATGAGCATTAACACCACGGAATACGATTTGAAATAAGCGAAATCCAAAATTCTTCTTTCTATGTAAAACAACCTATCTGGTGAGGTTCAGGCTCATTACACTTTGCTATTTGTGGGTGAAAAGAACATGGAAAGAACAATCCAAACTTTTTGTCTGCTTTCTATTGACATGGAACCAAAACACCTATGCTTGTTTAACGCTGTTAAGAAACATTTCACTCTGAGATTTTGAGGTAAATGTGCATTCTAACCCCAAAAACACCAATTTGCAACAAAACCAATCAGAGCTTTATCGTCTTTCTTTTTAAGTGGATGGAACCCAAAACACCTTTTTGCTTTGGTTGGAGGTGATTCTGGTGCACACCCATAAAACACCATGCGAATTGAAATAAGCCCTATCAAAGCTTATTCGGCTTCTTTCTACGGATATGGAAGCGAAAAGACGGTTTTGTGTTATTTGGGACTCATTACACATACTTTGCGATTTCTGGGTTAATGAGCATTAACACCACGGAACACGATTTGAAATAAGCGAAATCCAAAATTCTTCTTTCTATGTAGCTGGAACGCAAAACAACCTTTCTGGTGAGGTTCAGGCTCATTACACTTTGCTATTTGTGGGTGGAAAGAACATGGAAAGAACAATCCAAACTTTTTCGTCTGCTTTCTATTGACATGGAACCAAAACACCTATGCTTGTTTAACGCTGTTAAGAAACATTTCACTCTGAGATTTTTGGGTGAATGTGCATTCTAACCCCAAAAACACCAATTTGCAACAAAACCAATCAGAGCTTTATCGTCTTTCTTTTTAAGTGGATGGAACCCAAAACACCTTTTTGCTTTGGTTGGAGGTGATTCTGGTGCACACCCTAAAACACCATGCGAATTGAAATAAGCCCTATCAAAGCTTATTCGGCTTCTTTCTACGGATATGGAAGCGAAAAGACGGTTTTGTTTTATTTGGGACTCATTACACATACTTTGCGATTTCTGGGTTAATGAGCATTAACACCACGGAACACGATTTGAAATAAGCGAAATCCAAAATTCTTCTTTCTATGTAGCTGGAACGCAAAACAACCTGTCTGGTGAGGTTCAGGCTCATTACACTTTGCTATTTGTGGGTGGAAAGAACATGGAAAGAACAATCCAAACTTTTTGTCTGCTTTCTATTGACATGGAACCAAAACACCTATGCTTGTTTAAGGCTGTTAAGAAACATTTCACTCTGAGATTTTTGGGTGAATGTGCATTCTAACCCCAAAAACACCAATTTGCAACAAAACCGATCAGAGCTTTATCGTCTTTCTTTTTAAGTGGATGGAACCCAAAACACCTTTTTGCTTTGGTTGGAGGTGATTCTGGTGCACACCCATAAAACACCATGCGAATTGAAATAAGCCCTATCAAAGCTTATTCGGCTTCTTTCTACGCATATGGAAGCGAAAAGACGGTTTTGTGTTATTTGGGACTCATTACACATACTTTGCGATTTCTGGGTTAATGAGCATTAACACCACGGAACACGATTTGAAATAAGCGAAATCCAAAATTCTTCTTTCTATGTAAAACAACCTGTCTGGTGAGGTTCAGGCTCATTACACTTTGCTATTTGTGGGTGAAAAGAACATGGAAAGAACAATCCAAACTTTTTGTCTGCTTTCTATTGACATGGAACCAAAACACCTATGCTTGTTTAAGGCTGTTAAGAAACATTTCACTCGTGAGATTTTTGGGTGAATGTGCATTCTAACCCCAAAAACACCAATTTGCAACAAAACCAATCAGAGCTTTATCGTCTTTCTTTTTAAGTGGATGGAACCCAAAACACCTTTTTGCTTTGGTTGGAAGTGATTCTGGTGCACACCCATAAAACACCATGCGAATTGAAATAAGCCCTATCAAAGCTTATTCGGCTTCTTTCTACGCATATGGAAGCGAAAAGACGGTTTTGTGTTATTTGGGACTCATTACACATACTTTGCGATTTCTGGGTTAATGAGCATTAACACCACGGAACACGATTCGAAATAAGCGAAATCCAAATTTCTTCTTTCTATGTAGCTGGAACGCAAAACAACCTGTCTGGTGAGGTTCAGGCTCATTACGCTTTGCTATTTGTGGGTGGAAAGAACATGGAAAGAACAATCCAAACTTTTTCGTCTGCTTTCTATTGACATGGAACCAAAACACCTATGCTTGTTTACGGCTGTTAAGAAACATTTCACTCGTGAGATTTTTGGGTGAATGTGCATTCTAACCCCAAAAACACCAATTTGCAACAAAACCAATCAGAGCTTTATCGTCTTTCTTTTTAAGTGGATGGAACCCAAAACACCTTTTTGCTTTGGTTGGAGGTGATTCTGGTGCACACCCATAAAACACCATGCGAATTGAAATAAGCCCTATCAAAGCTTATTCGGCTTCTTTCTACGCATATGGAAGCGAAAAGACGGTTTTGTGTTATTTGGGACATTACACATACTTTGCGATTTCTGGGTTAATGAGCATTAATACCACGGAACACGATTTGAAATAAGCGAAATCCAAAATTCTTCTTTCTATGTAGCTGGGACGCAAAACAACCTGTTTGGGGAGGTTCAGGCTCATTACACTTTGCTATTTGTGGGTGGAAAGAACATGGAAAGAACAATCCAAACTTTTTCGTCTGCTTTCTATTGACATGGAACCAAAACACCTATGCTTGTTTAACGCTGTTAAGAAACATTTCACTCTGAGATTTTTGGGTGAATGTGCATTCTAACCCCAAAAACACCAATTTGCAACAAAACCAATCAGAGCTTTATCGTCTTTCTTTTTAAGTGGATGGAACCCAAAACACCTTTTTGCTTTGGTTGGAGGTGATTCTGGTGCACACCCTAAAACACCATGCGAATTGAAATAAGCCCTATCAAAGCTTATTCGGCTTCTTTCTACGGATATGGAAGCGAAAAGACGGTTTTGTGTTATTTGGGACTCATTACACATACTTTGCGATTTCTGGGTTAATGAGCATTAACACCACGGAACACGATTTGAAATAAGCGAAATCCAAAATTCTTCTTTCTATGTAGCTGGAACGCAAAACAACCTGTCTGGTGAGGTTCAGGCTCATTACACTTTGCTATTTGTGGGTGGAAAGAACATGGAAAGAACAATCCAAACTTTTTGTCTGCTTTCTATTGACATGGAACCAAAACACCTATGCTTGTTTAAGGCTGTTAAGAAACATTTCACTCTGAGATTTTTGGGTGAATGTGCATTCTAACCCCAAAAACACCAATTTGCAACAAAACCAATCAGAGCTTTATCGTCTTTCTTTTTAAGTGGATGGAACCCAAAACACCTTTTTGCTTTGGTTGGAGGTGATTCTGGTGCACACCCATAAAACACCATGCGAATTGAAATAAGCCCTATCAAAGCTTATTCGGCTTCTTTCTACGCATATGGAAGCGAAAAGACGGTTTTGTGTTATTTGGGACTCATTACACATACTTTGCGATTTCTGGGTTAATGAGCATTAACACCACGGAACACGATTTGAAATAAGCGAAATCCAAACTTCTTCTTTCTATGTAAAACAACCGGTCTGGTGAGGTTCAGGCTCATTACACTTTGCTATTTGTGGGTGAAAAGAACATGGAAAGAACAATCCAAACTTTTTTTCTGCTTTCTATTGACATGGAACCAAAACACCTATGCTTGTTTAAGGCTGTTAAGAAACATTTCACTCGTGAGATTTTTGGGTGAATGTGCATTCTAACCCCAAAAACACCAATTTGCAACAAAACCAATCAGAGCTTTATCGTCTTTCTTTTTAAGTGGATGGAACCCAAAACACCTTTTTGCTTTGGTTGGAAGTGATTCTGGTGCACACCCATAAAACACCATGCGAATTGAAATAAGCCCTATCAAACCTTATTCGGCTTCTTTCTACGCATATGGAAGCGAAAAGACGGTTTTGTGTTATTTGGGACTCATTACACATACTTTGCGATTTCTGGGTTAATGAGCATTAACACCACGGAACACGATTCGAAATAAGCGAAATCCAAATTTCTTCTTTCTATGTAGCTGGAACGCAAAACAACCTGTCTGGTGAGGTTCAGGCTCATTACGCTTTGCTATTTGTGGGTGGAAAGAACATGGAAAGAACAATCCAAACTTTTTCGTCTGCTTTCTATTGACATGGAACCAAAACACCTATGCTTGTTTAAGGCTGTTAAGAAACATTTCACTCGTGAGATTTTTGGGTGAATGTGCATTCTAACCCCAAAAACACCAATTTGCAACAAAACCAATCGGAGCTTTATCGTCTTTCTTTTTAAGTGGATGGAACCCAAAACACCTTTTTGCTTTGGTTGGAGGTGATTCTGGTGCACACCCATAAAACACCATGCGAATTGAAATAAGCCCTATCAAAGCTTATTCGGCTTCTTTCTACGCATATGGAAGCGAAAAGACGGTTTTGTGTTATTTGGGACTCATTACACATACTTTGCGATTTCTGGGTTAATGAGCATTAATACCACGGAACACGATTTGAAATAAGCGAAATCCAAAATTCTTCTTTCTATGTAGCTGGGACGCAAAACAACCTGTTTGGGGAGGTTCAGGCTCATTACACTTTGCTATTTGTGGGTGGAAAGAACATGGAAAGAACAATCCAAACTTTTTCGTCTGCTTTCTATTGACATGGAACCAAAACACCTATGCTTGTTTAACGCTGTTAAGAAACATTTCACTCTGAGATTTTTGGGTGAATGTGCATTCTAACCCCAAAAACACCAATTTGCAACAAAACCAATCAGAGCTTTATCGTCTTTCTTTTTAAGTGGATGGAACCCAAAACACCTTTTTGCTTTGGTTGGAGGTGATTCTGGTGCACACCCTAAAACACCATGCGAATTGAAATAAGCCCTATCAAAGCTTATTCGGCTTCTTTCTACGGATATGGAAGCGAAAAGACGGTTTTGTGTTATTTGGGACTCATTACACATACTTTGCGATTTCTGGGTTAATGAGCATTAACACCACGGAACACGATTTGAAATAAGCGAAATCCAAAATTCTTCTTTCTATGTAGCTGGAACGCAAAACAACCTGTCTGGTGAGGTTCAGGCTCATTACACTTTGCTATTTGTGGGTGGAAAGAACATGGAAAGAACAATCCAAACTTTTTGTCTGCTTTCTATTGACATGGAACCAAAACACCTATGCTTGTTTAAGGCTGTTAAGAAACATTTCACTCTGAGATTTTTGGGTGAATGTGCATTCTAACCCCAAAAACACCAATTTGCAACAAAACCAATCAGAGCTTTATCGTCTTTCTTTTTAAGTGGATGGAACCCAAAACACCTTTTTGCTTTGGTTGGAGGTGATTCTGGTGCACACCCATAAAACACCATGCGAATTGAAATAAGCCCTATCAAAGCTTATTCGGCTTCTTTCTACGCATATGGAAGCGAAAAGACGGTTTTGTGTTATTTGGGACTCATTACACATACTTTGCGATTTCTGGGTTAATGAGCATTAACACCACGGAACACGATTTGAAATAAGCGAAATCCAAACTTCTTCTTTCTATGTAAAACAACCGGTCTGGTGAGGTTCAGGCTCATTACACTTTGCTATTTGTGGGTGAAAAGAACATGGAAAGAACAATCCAAACTTTTTGTCTGCTTTCTATTGACATGGAACCAAAACACCTATGCTTGTTTAAGGCTGTTAAGAAACATTTCACTCGTGAGATTTTTGGGTGAATGTGCATTCTAACCCCAAAAACACCAATTTGCAACAAAACCAATCAGAGCTTTATCGTCTTTCTTTTTAAGTGGATGGAACCCAAAACACCTTTTTGCTTTGGTTGGAAGTGATTCTGGTGCACACCCATAAAACACCATGCGAATTGAAATAAGCCCTATCAAACCTTATTCGGCTTCTTTCTACGCATATGGAAGCGAAAAGACGGTTTTGTGTTATTTGGGACTCATTACACATACTTTGCGATTTCTGGGTTAATGAGCATTAACACCACGGAACACGATTCGAAATAAGCGAAATCCAAATTTCTTCTTTCTATGTAGCTGGAACGCAAAACAACCTGTCTGGTGAGGTTCAGGCTCATTACGCTTTGCTATTTGTGGGTGGAAAGAACATGGAAAGAACAATCCAAACTTTTTCGTCTGCTTTCTATTGACATGGAACCAAAACACCTATGCTTGTTTACGGCTGTTAAGAAACATTTCACTCGTGAGATTTTTGGGTGAATGTGCATTCTAACCCCAAAAACACCAATTTGCAACAAAACCAATCAGAGCTTTATCGTCTTTCTTTTTAAGTGGATGGAACCCAAAACACCTTTTTGCTTTGGTTGGAGGTGATTCTGGTGCACACCCATAAAACACCATGCGAATTGAAATAAGCCCTATCAAAGCTTATTCGGCTTCTTTCTACGGATATGGAAGCGAAAAGACGGTTTTGTGTTATTTGGGACTCATTACACATACTTTGCGATTTCTGGGTTAATGAGCATTAACACCACGGAACACGATTTGAAATAAGCGAAATCCAAAATTCTTCTTTCTATGTAGCTGGGACGCAAAACAACCTTTCTGGTGAGGTTCAGGCTCATTACACTTTGCTATTTGTGGGTGGAAAGAACATGGAAAGAACAATCCAAACTTTTTCGTCTGCTTTCTATTGACATGGAACCAAAACACCTATGCTTGTTTAACGCTGTTAAGAAACATTTCACTCTGAGATTTTTGGGTGAATGTGCATTCTAACCCCAAAAACACCAATTTGCAACAAAACCAATCAGAGCTTTATCGTCTTTCTTTTTAAGTGGATGGAACCCAAAACACCTTTTTGCTTTGGTTGGAGGTGATTCTGGTGCACACCCTAAAACACCATGCGAATTGAAATAAGCCCTATCAAAGCTTATTCGGCTTCTTTCTACGGATATGGAAGCGAAAAGACGGTTTTGTTTTATTTGGGACTCATTACACATACTTTGCGATTTCTGGGTTAATGAGCATTAACACCACGGAACACGATTTGAAATAAGCGAAATCCAAAATTCTTCTTTCTATGTAGCTGGAACGCAAAACAACCTGTCTGGTGAGGTTCAGGCTCATTACACTTTGCTATTTGTGGGTGGAAAGAACATGGAAAGAACAATCCAAACTTTTTGTCTGCTTTCTATTGACATGGAACCAAAACACCTATGCTTGTTTAAGGCTGTTAAGAAACATTTCACTCTGAGATTTTTGGGTGAATGTGCATTCTAACCCCAAAAACACCAATTTGCAACAAAACCAATCAGAGCTTTATCGTCTTTCTTTTTAAGTGGATGGAACCCAAAACACCTTTTTGCTTTGGTTGGAGGTGATTCTGGTGCACACCCATAAAACACCATGCGAATTGAAATAAGCCCTATCAAAGCTTATTCGGCTTCTTTCTACGCATATGGAAGCGAAAAGACGGTTTTGTGTTATTTGGGACTCATTACACATACTTTGCGATTTCTGGGTTAATGAGCATTAACACCACGGAACACGATTTGAAATAAGCGAAATCCAAAATTCTTCTTTCTATGTAAAACAACCTGTCTGGTGAGGTTCAGGCTCATTACACTTTGCTATTTGTGGGTGAAAAGAACATGGAAAGAACAATCCAAACTTTTTGTCTGCTTTCTATTGACATGGAACCAAAACACCTATGCTTGTTTAAGGCTGTTAAGAAACATTTCACTCGTGAGATTTTTGGGTGAATGTGCATTCTAACCCCAAAAACACCAATTTGCAACAAAACCAATCAGAGCTTTATCGTCTTTCTTTTTAAGTGGATGGAACCCAAAACACCTTTTTGCTTTGGTTGGAAGTGATTCTGGTGCACACCCATAAAACACCATGCGAATTGAAATAAGCCCTATCAAAGCTTATTCGGCTTCTTTCTACGCATATGGAAGCGAAAAGACGGTTTTGTGTTATTTGGGACTCATTACACATACTTTGCGATTTCTGGGTTAATGAGCATTAACACCACGGAACACGATTCGAAATAAGCGAAATCCAAATTTCTTCTTTCTATGTAGCTGGGACGCAAAACAACCTGTTTGGGGAGGTTCAGGCTCATTACACTTTGCTATTTGTGGGTGGAAAGAACATGGAAAGAACAATCCAAACTTTTTCGTCTGCTTTCTATTGACATGGAACCAAAACACCTATGCTTGTTTAACGCTGTTAAGAAACATTTCACTCTGAGATTTTTGGGTGAATGTGCATTCTAACCCCAAAAACACCAATTTGCAACAAAACCAATCAGAGCTTTATCGTCTTTCTTTTTAAGTGGATGGAACCCAAAACACCTTTTTGCTTTGGTTGGAGGTGATTCTGGTGCACACCCTAAAACACCATGCGAATTGAAATAAGCCCTATCAAAGCTTATTCGGCTTCTTTCTACGGATATGGAAGCGAAAAGACGGTTTTGTGTTATTTGGGACTCATTACACATACTTTGCGATTTCTGGGTTAATGAGCATTAACACCACGGAACACGATTTGAAATAAGCGAAATCCAAAATTCTTCTTTCTATGTAGCTGGAACGCAAAACAACCTGTCTGGTGAGGTTCAGGCTCATTACACTTTGCTATTTGTGGGTGGAAAGAACATGGAAAGAACAATCCAAACTTTTTGTCTGCTTTCTATTGACATGGAACCAAAACACCTATGCTTGTTTAAGGCTGTTAAGAAACATTTCACTCTGAGATTTTTGGGTGAATGTGCATTCTAACCCCAAAAACACCAATTTGCAACAAAACCAATCAGAGCTTTATCGTCTTTCTTTTTAAGTGGATGGAACCCAAAACACCTTTTTGCTTTGGTTGGAGGTGATTCTGGTGCACACCCATAAAACACCATGCGAATTGAAATAAGCCCTATCAAAGCTTATTCGGCTTCTTTCTACGCATATGGAAGCGAAAAGACGGTTTTGTGTTATTTGGGACTCATTACACATACTTTGCGATTTCTGGGTTAATGAGCATTAACACCACGGAACACGATTTGAAATAAGCGAAATCCAAACTTCTTCTTTCTATGTAAAACAACCGGTCTGGTGAGGTTCAGGCTCATTACACTTTGCTATTTGTGGGTGAAAAGAACATGGAAAGAACAATCCAAACTTTTTTTCTGCTTTCTATTGACATGGAACCAAAACACCTATGCTTGTTTAAGGCTGTTAAGAAACATTTCACTCGTGAGATTTTTGGGTGAATGTGCATTCTAACCCCAAAAACACCAATTTGCAACAAAACCAATCAGAGCTTTATCGTCTTTCTTTTTAAGTGGATGGAACCCAAAACACCTTTTTGCTTTGGTTGGAAGTGATTCTGGTGCACACCCATAAAACACCATGCGAATTGAAATAAGCCCTATCAAACCTTATTCGGCTTCTTTCTACGCATATGGAAGCGAAAAGACGGTTTTGTGTTATTTGGGACTCATTACACATACTTTGCGATTTCTGGGTTAATGAGCATTAACACCACGGAACACGATTCGAAATAAGCGAAATCCAAATTTCTTCTTTCTATGTAGCTGGAACGCAAAACAACCTGTCTGGTGAGGTTCAGGCTCATTACGCTTTGCTATTTGTGGGTGGAAAGAACATGGAAAGAACAATCCAAACTTTTTCGTCTGCTTTCTATTGACATGGAACCAAAACACCTATGCTTGTTTACGGCTGTTAAGAAACATTTCACTCGTGAGATTTTTGGGTGAATGTGCATTCTAACCCCAAAAACACCAATTTGCAACAAAACCAATCGGAGCTTTATCGTCTTTCTTTTTAAGTGGATGGAACCCAAAACACCTTTTTGCTTTGGTTGGAGGTGATTCTGGTGCACACCCATAAAACACCATGCGAATTGAAATAAGCCCTATCAAAGCTTATTCGGCTTCTTTCTACGCATATGGAAGCGAAAAGACGGTTTTGTGTTATTTGGGACTCATTACACATACTTTGCGATTTCTGGGTTAATGAGCATTAATACCACGGAACACGATTTGAAATAAGCGAAATCCAAAATTCTTCTTTCTATGTAGCTGGGACGCAAAACAACCTGTTTGGGGAGGTTCAGGCTCATTACACTTTGCTATTTGTGGGTGGAAAGAACATGGAAAGAACAATCCAAACTTTTTCGTCTGCTTTCTATTGACATGGAACCAAAACACCTATGCTTGTTTAACGCTGTTAAGAAACATTTCACTCTGAGATTTTTGGGTGAATGTGCATTCTAACCCCAAAAACACCAATTTGCAACAAAACCAATCAGAGCTTTATCGTCTTTCTTTTTAAGTGGATGGAACCCAAAACACCTTTTTGCTTTGGTTGGAGGTGATTCTGGTGCACACCCTAAAACACCATGCGAATTGAAATAAGCCCTATCAAAGCTTATTCGGCTTCTTTCTACGGATATGGAAGCGAAAAGACGGTTTTGTGTTATTTGGGACTCATTACACATACTTTGCGATTTCTGGGTTAATGAGCATTAACACCACGGAACACGATTTGAAATAAGCGAAATCCAAAATTCTTCTTTCTATGTAGCTGGAACGCAAAACAACCTGTCTGGTGAGGTTCAGGCTCATTACACTTTGCTATTTGTGGGTGGAAAGAACATGGAAAGAACAATCCAAACTTTTTGTCTGCTTTCTATTGACATGGAACCAAAACACCTATGCTTGTTTAAGGCTGTTAAGAAACATTTCACTCTGAGATTTTTGGGTGAATGTGCATTCTAACCCCAAAAACACCAATTTGCAACAAAACCAATCAGAGCTTTATCGTCTTTCTTTTTAAGTGGATGGAACCCAAAACACCTTTTTGCTTTGGTTGGAGGTGATTCTGGTGCACACCCATAAAACACCATGCGAATTGAAATAAGCCCTATCAAAGCTTATTCGGCTTCTTTCTACGCATATGGAAGCGAAAAGACGGTTTTGTGTTATTTGGGACTCATTACACATACTTTGCGATTTCTGGGTTAATGAGCATTAACACCACGGAACACGATTTGAAATAAGCGAAATCCAAACTTCTTCTTTCTATGTAAAACAACCGGTCTGGTGAGGTTCAGGCTCATTACACTTTGCTATTTGTGGGTGAAAAGAACATGGAAAGAACAATCCAAACTTTTTGTCTGCTTTCTATTGACATGGAACCAAAACACCTATGCTTGTTTAAGGCTGTTAAGAAACATTTCACTCGTGAGATTTTTGGGTGAATGTGCATTCTAACCCCAAAAACACCAATTTGCAACAAAACCAATCAGAGCTTTATCGTCTTTCTTTTTAAGTGGATGGAACCCAAAACACCTTTTTGCTTTGGTTGGAAGTGATTCTGGTGCACACCCATAAAACACCATGCGAATTGAAATAAGCCCTATCAAACCTTATTCGGCTTCTTTCTACGCATATGGAAGCGAAAAGACGGTTTTGTGTTATTTGGGACTCATTACACATACTTTGCGATTTCTGGGTTAATGAGCATTAACACCACGGAACACGATTCGAAATAAGCGAAATCCAAATTTCTTCTTTCTATGTAGCTGGAACGCAAAACAACCTGTCTGGTGAGGTTCAGGCTCATTACGCTTTGCTATTTGTGGGTGGAAAGAACATGGAAAGAACAATCCAAACTTTTTCGTCTGCTTTCTATTGACATGGAACCAAAACACCTATGCTTGTTTACGGCTGTTAAGAAACATTTCACTCGTGAGATTTTTGGGTGAATGTGCATTCTAACCCCAAAAACACCAATTTGCAACAAAACCAATCAGAGCTTTATCGTCTTTCTTTTTAAGTGGATGGAACCCAAAACACCTTTTTGCTTTGGTTGGAGGTGATTCTGGTGCACACCCATAAAACACCATGCGAATTGAAATAAGCCCTATCAAAGCTTATTCGGCTTCTTTCTACGGATATGGAAGCGAAAAGACGGTTTTGTGTTATTTGGGACTCATTACACATACTTTGCGATTTCTGGGTTAATGAGCATTAACACCACGGAACACGATTTGAAATAAGCGAAATCCAAAATTCTTCTTTCTATGTAGCTGGAACGCAAAACAACCTGTCTGGTGAGGTTCAGGCTCATTACACTTTGCTATTTGTGGGTGGAAAGAACATGGAAAGAACAATCCAAACTTTTTCGTCTGCTTTCTATTGACATGGAACCAAAACACCTATGCTTGTTTAAGGCTGTTAAGAAACATTTCACTCTGAGATTTTTGCGTGAATGTGCATTCTAACCCCAAAAACACCAATTTGCAACAAAACCAATCGGAGCTTTATCGTCTTTCTTTTTAAGTGGATGGAACCCAAAACACCTTTTTGCTTTGGTTGGAGGTGATTCTGGTGCACACCCATAAAACACCATGCGAATTGAAATAAGCCCTATCAAAGCTTATTCGGCTTCTTTCTACGCATATGGAAGCGAAAAGACGGTTTTGTGTTATTTGGGACTCATTACACATACTTTGCGATTTCTGGGTTAATGAGCATTAACACCACGGAACACGATTTGAAATAAGCGAAATCCAAAATTCTTCTTTCTATGTAAAACAACCTGTCTGGTGAGGTTCAGGCTCATTACACTTTGCTATTTGTGGGTGGAAAGAACATGGAAAGAACAATCCAAACTTTTTGTCTGCTTTCTATTGACATGGAACCAAAACACCTATGCTTGTTTAAGGCTGTTAAGAAACATTTCACTCTGAGATTTTTGGGTGAATGTGCATTTTAACCCCAAAAACACCAATTTGCAACAAAACCAATCAGAGCTTTATCGTCTTTCTTTTTAAGTGGATGGAACCCAAAACACCTTTTTGCTTTGGTTGGAGGTGATTCTGGTGCACACCCTAAAACACCATGCGAATTGAAATAAGCCCTATCAAAGCTTATTCGGCTTCTTTCTACGGATATGGAAGCGAAAAGACGGTTTTGTGTTATTTGGGACTCATTACACATACTTTGCGATTTCTGGGTTAATGAGCATTAACACCACGGAACACGATTTGAAATAAGCGAAATCCAAAATTCTTCTTTCTATGTAGCTGGAACGCAAAACAACCTGTCTGGTGAGGTTCAGGCTCATTACACTTTGCTATTTGTGGGTGGAAAGAACATGGAAAGAACAATCCAAACTTTTTGTCTGCTTTCTATTGACATGGAACCAAAAACACCTATGCTTGTTTAAGGCTGTTAAGAAACATTTCACTCTGAGATTTTTGGGTGAATGTGCATTCTAACCCTAAAAAAACCCATTTTGCAACAAAACCAATCAGAGCTTTATCGTCTTTCTTTTTAAGTGGATGGAACCCAAAACACCTTTTTGCTTTGGTTGGAGGTGATTCTGGTGCACACCCATAAAACACCATGCGAATTGAAATAAGCCCTATCAAAGCTTATTCGGCTTCTTTCTACGCATATGGAAGCGAAAAGACGGTTTTGTGTTATTTGGGACTCATTACACATACTTTGCGATTTCTGGGTTAATGAGCATTAACACCACGGAACACGATTTGAAATAAGCGAAATCCAAACTTCTTCTTTCTATGTAAAACAACCTGTCTGGTGAGGTTCAAGCTCATTACACTTTGCTATTTGTGGGTGAAAAGAACATGGAAAGAACAATCCAAACTTTTTGTCTGCTTTCTATTGACATGGAACCAAAACACCTATGCTTGTTTAAGGCTGTTAAGAAACATTTCACTCGTGAGATTTTTGGGTGAATGTGCATTCTAACCCCAAAAACACCAATTTGCAACAAAACCAATCAGAGCTTTATCGTCATTCTTTTTAAGTGGATGGAACCCAAAACACCTTTTTGCTTTGGTTGGAAGTGATTCTGGTGCACACCCATAAAACACCATGCGAATTGAAATAAGCCCTATCAAAGCTTATTCGGCTTCTTTCTACGCATATGGAAGCGAAAAGACGGTTTTGTGTTATTTGGGACATTACACATACTTTGCGATTTCTGGGTTAATGAGCATTAACACCACGGAACACGATTCGAAATAAGCGAAATCCAAATTTCTTCTTTCTATGTAGCTGGAACGCAAAACAACCTGTCTGGTGAGGTTCAGGCTCATTACGCTTTGCTATTTGTGGGTGGAAAGAACATGGAAAGAACAATCCAAACTTTTTCGTCTGCTTTCTATTGACATGGAACCAAAACACCTATGCTTGTTTAAGGCTGTTAAGAAACATTTCACTCGTGAGATTTTTGGGTGAATGTGCATTCTAACCCCAAAAACACCAATTTGCAACAAAACCAATCAGAGCTTTATCGTCTTTCTTTTTAAGTGGATGGAACCCAAAACACCTTTTTGCTTTGGTTGGAGGTGATTCTGGTGCACACCCATAAAACACCATGCGAATTGAAATAAGCCCTATCAAAGCTTATTCGGCTTCTTTCTACGCATATGGAAGCGAAAAGACGGTTTTGTGTTATTTGGGACATTACACATACTTTGCGATTTCTGGGTTAATGAGCATTAATACCACGGAACACGATTTGAAATAAGCGAAATCCAAACTTCTTCTTTCTATGTAAAACAACCTGTCTGGTGAGGTTCAGGCTCATTACACTTTGCTATTTGTGGGTGGAAAGAACATGGAAAGAACAATCCAAACTTTTTGTCTGCTTTCTATTGACATGGAACCAAAACACCTATGCTTGTTTAAGGCTGTTAAGAAACATTTCACTCTGAGATTTTTGGGTGAATGTGCATTCTAACCCCAAAAACACCAATTTGCAACAAAACCAATCAGAGCTTTATCGTCTTTCTTTTTAAGTGGATGGAACCCAAAACACCTTTTTGCTTTGGTTGGAGGTGATTCTGGTGCACACCCATAAAACACCATGCGAATTGAAATAAGCCCTATCAAAGCTTATTCGGCTTCTTTCTACGCATATGGAAGCGAAAAGACGGTTTTGTGTTATTTGGGACTCATTACACATACTTTGCGATTTCTGGGTTAATGAGCATTAACACCACGGAACACGATTTGAAATAAGCGAAATCCAAAATTCTTCTTTCTATGTAAAACAACCTGTCTGGTGAGGTTCAGGCTCATTACACTTTGCTATTTGTGGGTGAAAAGAACATGGAAAGAACAATCCAAACTTTTTGTCTGCTTTCTATTGACATGGAACCAAAACACCTATGCTTGTTTAAGGCTGTTAAGAAACATTTCACTCGTGAGATTTTTGGGTGAATGTGCATTCTAACCCCAAAAACACCAATTTGCAACAAAACCAATCAGAGCTTTATCGTCTTTCTTTTTAAGTGGATGGAACCCAAAACACCTTTTTGCTTTGGTTGGAAGTGATTCTGGTGCACACCCATAAAACACCATGCGAATTGAAATAAGCCCTATCAAAGCTTATTCGGCTTCTTTCTACGCATATGGAAGCGAAAAGACGGTTTTGTGTTATTTGGGACTCATTACACATACTTTGCGATTTCTGGGTTAATGAGCATTAACACCACGGAACACGATTCGAAATAAGCGAAATCCAAATTTCTTCTTTCTATGTAGCTGGAACGCAAAACAACCTGTCTGGTGAGGTTCAGGCTCATTACGCTTTGCTATTTGTGGGTGGAAAGAACATGGAAAGAACAATCCAAACTTTTTCGTCTGCTTTCTATTGACATGGAACCAAAACACCTATGCTTGTTTACGGCTGTTAAGAAACATTTCACTCGTGAGATTTTTGGGTGAATGTGCATTCTAACCCCAAAAACACCAATTTGCAACAAAACCAATCAGAGCTTTATCGTCTTTCTTTTTAAGTGGATGGAACCCAAAACACCTTTTTGCTTTGGTTGGAGGTGATTCTGGTGCACACCCATAAAACACCATGCGAATTGAAATAAGCCCTATCAAAGCTTATTCGGCTTCTTTCTACGCATATGGAAGCGAAAAGACGGTTTTGTGTTATTTGGGACATTACACATACTTTGCGATTTCTGGGTTAATGAGCATTAATACCACGGAACACGATTTGAAATAAGCGAAATCCAAAATTCTTCTTTCTATGTAGCTGGGACGCAAAACAACCTGTTTGGGGAGGTTCAGGCTCATTACACTTTGCTATTTGTGGGTGGAAAGAACATGGAAAGAACAATCCAAACTTTTTCGTCTGCTTTCTATTGACATGGAACCAAAACACCTATGCTTGTTTAACGCTGTTAAGAAACATTTCACTCTGAGATTTTTGGGTGAATGTGCATTCTAACCCCAAAAACACCAATTTGCAACAAAACCAATCAGAGCTTTATCGTCTTTCTTTTTAAGTGGATGGAACCCAAAACACCTTTTTGCTTTGGTTGGAGGTGATTCTGGTGCACACCCTAAAACACCATGCGAATTGAAATAAGCCCTATCAAAGCTTATTCGGCTTCTTTCTACGGATATGGAAGCGAAAAGACGGTTTTGTGTTATTTGGGACTCATTACACATACTTTGCGATTTCTGGGTTAATGAGCATTAACACCACGGAACACGATTTGAAATAAGCGAAATCCAAAATTCTTCTTTCTATGTAGCTGGAACGCAAAACAACCTGTCTGGTGAGGTTCAGGCTCATTACACTTTGCTATTTGTGGGTGGAAAGAACATGGAAAGAACAATCCAAACTTTTTGTCTGCTTTCTATTGACATGGAACCAAAACACCTATGCTTGTTTAAGGCTGTTAAGAAACATTTCACTCTGAGATTTTTGGGTGAATGTGCATTCTAACCCCAAAAACACCAATTTGCAACAAAACCAATCAGAGCTTTATCGTCTTTCTTTTTAAGTGGATGGAACCCAAAACACCTTTTTGCTTTGGTTGGAGGTGATTCTGGTGCACACCCATAAAACACCATGCGAATTGAAATAAGCCCTATCAAAGCTTATTCGGCTTCTTTCTACGCATATGGAAGCGAAAAGACGGTTTTGTGTTATTTGGGACTCATTACACATACTTTGCGATTTCTGGGTTAATGAGCATTAACACCACGGAACACGATTTGAAATAAGCGAAATCCAAACTTCTTCTTTCTATGTAAAACAACCGGTCTGGTGAGGTTCAGGCTCATTACACTTTGCTATTTGTGGGTGAAAAGAACATGGAAAGAACAATCCAAACTTTTTTTCTGCTTTCTATTGACATGGAACCAAAACACCTATGCTTGTTTAAGGCTGTTAAGAAACATTTCACTCGTGAGATTTTTGGGTGAATGTGCATTCTAACCCCAAAAACACCAATTTGCAACAAAACCAATCAGAGCTTTATCGTCTTTCTTTTTAAGTGGATGGAACCCAAAACACCTTTTTGCTTTGGTTGGAAGTGATTCTGGTGCACACCCATAAAACACCATGCGAATTGAAATAAGCCCTATCAAACCTTATTCGGCTTCTTTCTACGCATATGGAAGCGAAAAGACGGTTTTGTGTTATTTGGGACTCATTACACATACTTTGCGATTTCTGGGTTAATGAGCATTAACACCACGGAACACGATTCGAAATAAGCGAAATCCAAATTTCTTCTTTCTATGTAGCTGGAACGCAAAACAACCTGTCTGGTGAGGTTCAGGCTCATTACGCTTTGCTATTTGTGGGTGGAAAGAACATGGAAAGAACAATCCAAACTTTTTCGTCTGCTTTCTATTGACATGGAACCAAAACACCTATGCTTGTTTACGGCTGTTAAGAAACATTTCACTCGTGAGATTTTTGGGTGAATGTGCATTCTAACCCCAAAAACACCAATTTGCAACAAAACCAATCAGAGCTTTATCGTCTTTCTTTTTAAGTGGATGGAACCCAAAACACCTTTTTGCTTTGGTTGGAGGTGATTCTGGTGCACACCCATAAAACACCATGCGAATTGAAATAAGCCCTATCAAAGCTTATTCGGCTTCTTTCTACGCATATGGAAGCGAAAAGACGGTTTTGTGTTATTTGGGACATTACACATACTTTGCGATTTCTGGGTTAATGAGCATTAATACCACGGAACACGATTTGAAATAAGCGAAATCCAAACTTCTTCTTTCTATGTAAAACAACCTGTCTGGTGAGGTTCAGGCTCATTACACTTTGCTATTTGTGGGTGGAAAGAACATGGAAAGAACAATCCAAACTTTTTGTCTGCTTTCTATTGACATGGAACCAAAACACCTATGCTTGTTTAAGGCTGTTAAGAAACATTTCACTCTGAGATTTTTGGGTGAATGTGCATTCTAACCCCAAAAACACCAATTTGCAACAAAACCAATCAGAGCTTTATCGTCTTTCTTTTTAAGTGGATGGAACCCAAAACACCTTTTTGCTTTGGTTGGAGGTGATTCTGGTGCACACCCATAAAACACCATGCGAATTGAAATAAGCCCTATCAAAGCTTATTCGGCTTCTTTCTACGCATATGGAAGCGAAAAGACGGTTTTGTGTTATTTGGGACTCATTACACATACTTTGCGATTTCTGGGTTAATGAGCATTAACACCACGGAACACGATTTGAAATAAGCGAAATCCAAAATTCTTCTTTCTATGTAAAACAACCTGTCTGGTGAGGTTCAGGCTCATTACACTTTGCTATTTGTGGGTGAAAAGAACATGGAAAGAACAATCCAAACTTTTTGTCTGCTTTCTATTGACATGGAACCAAAACACCTATGCTTGTTTAAGGCTGTTAAGAAACATTTCACTCGTGAGATTTTTGGGTGAATGTGCATTCTAACCCCAAAAACACCAATTTGCAACAAAACCAATCAGAGCTTTATCGTCTTTCTTTTTAAGTGGATGGAACCCAAAACACCTTTTTGCTTTGGTTGGAAGTGATTCTGGTGCACACCCATAAAACACCATGCGAATTGAAATAAGCCCTATCAAAGCTTATTCGGCTTCTTTCTACGCATATGGAAGCGAAAAGACGGTTTTGTGTTATTTGGGACTCATTACACATACTTTGCGATTTCTGGGTTAATGAGCATTAACACCACGGAACACGATTCGAAATAAGCGAAATCCAAATTTCTTCTTTCTATGTAGCTGGAACGCAAAACAACCTGTCTGGTGAGGTTCAGGCTCATTACGCTTTGCTATTTGTGGGTGGAAAGAACATGGAAAGAACAATCCAAACTTTTTCGTCTGCTTTCTATTGACATGGAACCAAAACACCTATGCTTGTTTACGGCTGTTAAGAAACATTTCACTCGTGAGATTTTTGGGTGAATGTGCATTCTAACCCCAAAAACACCAATTTGCAACAAAACCAATCAGAGCTTTATCGTCTTTCTTTTTAAGTGGATGGAACCCAAAACACCTTTTTGCTTTGGTTGGAGGTGATTCTGGTGCACACCCATAAAACACCATGCGAATTGAAATAAGCCCTATCAAAGCTTATTCGGCTTCTTTCTACGCATATGGAAGCGAAAAGACGGTTTTGTGTTATTTGGGACATTACACATACTTTGCGATTTCTGGGTTAATGAGCATTAATACCACGGAACACGATTTGAAATAAGCGAAATCCAAAATTCTTCTTTCTATGTAGCTGGGACGCAAAACAACCTGTTTGGGGAGGTTCAGGCTCATTACACTTTGCTATTTGTGGGTGGAAAGAACATGGAAAGAAAAATCCAAACTTTTTCGTCTGCTTTCTATTGACATGGAACCAAAACACCTATGCTTGTTTAACGCTGTTAAGAAACATTTCACTCTGAGATTTTTGGGTGAATGTGCATTCTAACCCCAAAAACACCAATTTGCAACAAAACCAATCAGAGCTTTATCGTCTTTCTTTTTAAGTGGATGGAACCCAAAACACCTTTTTGCTTTGGTTGGAGGTGATTCTGGTGCACACCCTAAAACACCATGCGAATTGAAATAAGCCCTATCAAAGCTTATTCGGCTTCTTTCTACGGATATGGAAGCGAAAAGACGGTTTTGTGTTATTTGGGACTCATTACACATACTTTGCGATTTCTGGGTTAATGAGCATTAACACCACGGAACACGATTTGAAATAAGCGAAATCCAAAATTCTTCTTTCTATGTAGCTGGAACGCAAAACAACCTGTCTGGTGAGGTTCAGGCTCATTACACTTTGCTATTTGTGGGTGGAAAGAACATGGAAAGAACAATCCAAACTTTTTGTCTGCTTTCTATTGACATGGAACCAAAACACCTATGCTTGTTTAAGGCTGTTAAGAAACATTTCACTCTGAGATTTTTGGGTGAATGTGCATTCTAACCCCAAAAACACCAATTTGCAACAAAACCAATCAGAGCTTTATCGTCTTTCTTTTTAAGTGGATGGAACCCAAAACACCTTTTTGCTTTGGTTGGAGGTGATTCTGGTGCACACCCATAAAACACCATGCGAATTGAAATAAGCCCTATCAAAGCTTATTCGGCTTCTTTCTACGCATATGGAAGCGAAAAGACGGTTTTGTGTTATTTGGGACTCATTACACATACTTTGCGATTTCTGGGTTAATGAGCATTAACACCACGGAACACGATTTGAAATAAGCGAAATCCAAACTTCTTCTTTCTATGTAAAACAACCGGTCTGGTGAGGTTCAGGCTCATTACACTTTGCTATTTGTGGGTGAAAAGAACATGGAAAGAACAATCCAAACTTTTTGTCTGCTTTCTATTGACATGGAACCAAAACACCTATGCTTGTTTAAGGCTGTTAAGAAACATTTCACTCGTGAGATTTTTGGGTGAATGTGCATTCTAACCCCAAAAACACCAATTTGCAACAAAACCAATCAGAGCTTTATCGTCTTTCTTTTTAAGTGGATGGAACCCAAAACACCTTTTTGCTTTGGTTGGAAGTGATTCTGGTGCACACCCATAAAACACCATGCGAATTGAAATAAGCCCTATCAAACCTTATTCGGCTTCTTTCTACGCATATGGAAGCGAAAAGACGGTTTTGTGTTATTTGGGACTCATTACACATACTTTGCGATTTCTGGGTTAATGAGCATTAACACCACGGAACACGATTCGAAATAAGCGAAATCCAAATTTCTTCTTTCTATGTAGCTGGAACGCAAAACAACCTGTCTGGTGAGGTTCAGGCTCATTACGCTTTGCTATTTGTGGGTGGAAAGAACATGGAAAGAACAATCCAAACTTTTTCGTCTGCTTTCTATTGACATGGAACCAAAACACCTATGCTTGTTTACGGCTGTTAAGAAACATTTCACTCGTGAGATTTTTGGGTGAATGTGCATTCTAACCCCAAAAACACCAATTTGCAACAAAACCAATCGGAGCTTTATCGTCTTTCTTTTTAAGTGGATGGAACCCAAAACACCTTTTTGCTTTGGTTGGAGGTGATTCTGGTGCACACCCATAAAACACCATGCGAATTGAAATAAGCCCTATCAAAGCTTATTCGGCTTCTTTCTACGCATATGGAAGCGAAAAGACGGTTTTGTGTTATTTGGGACTCATTACACATACTTTGCGATTTCTGGGTTAATGAGCATTAATACCACGGAACACGATTTGAAATAAGCGAAATCCAAAATTCTTCTTTCTATGTAGCTGGGACGCAAAACAACCTGTTTGGGGAGGTTCAGGCTCATTACACTTTGCTATTTGTGGGTGGAAAGAACATGGAAAGAACAATCCAAACTTTTTCGTCTGCTTTCTATTGACATGGAACCAAAACACCTATGCTTGTTTAACGCTGTTAAGAAACATTTCACTCTGAGATTTTTGGGTGAATGTGCATTCTAACCCCAAAAACACCAATTTGCAACAAAACCAATCAGAGCTTTATCGTCTTTCTTTTTAAGTGGATGGAACCCAAAACACCTTTTTGCTTTGGTTGGAGGTGATTCTGGTGCACACCCTAAAACACCATGCGAATTGAAATAAGCCCTATCAAAGCTTATTCGGCTTCTTTCTACGGATATGGAAGCGAAAAGACGGTTTTGTGTTATTTGGGACTCATTACACATACTTTGCGATTTCTGGGTTAATGAGCATTAACACCACGGAACACGATTTGAAATAAGCGAAATCCAAAATTCTTCTTTCTATGTAGCTGGAACGCAAAACAACCTGTCTGGTGAGGTTCAGGCTCATTACACTTTGCTATTTGTGGGTGGAAAGAACATGGAAAGAACAATCCAAACTTTTTGTCTGCTTTCTATTGACATGGAACCAAAACACCTATGCTTGTTTAAGGCTGTTAAGAAACATTTCACTCTGAGATTTTTGGGTGAATGTGCATTCTAACCCCAAAAACACCAATTTGCAACAAAACCAATCAGAGCTTTATCGTCTTTCTTTTTAAGTGGATGGAACCCAAAACACCTTTTTGCTTTGGTTGGAGGTGATTCTGGTGCACACCCATAAAACACCATGCGAATTGAAATAAGCCCTATCAAAGCTTATTCGGCTTCTTTCTACGCATATGGAAGCGAAAAGACGGTTTTGTGTTATTTGGGACTCATTACACATACTTTGCGATTTCTGGGTTAATGAGCATTAACACCACGGAACACGATTTGAAATAAGCGAAATCCAAACTTCTTCTTTCTATGTAAAACAACCGGTCTGGTGAGGTTCAGGCTCATTACACTTTGCTATTTGTGGGTGAAAAGAACATGGAAAGAACAATCCAAACTTTTTGTCTGCTTTCTATTGACATGGAACCAAAACACCTATGCTTGTTTAAGGCTGTTAAGAAACATTTCACTCGTGAGATTTTTGGGTGAATGTGCATTCTAACCCCAAAAACACCAATTTGCAACAAAACCAATCAGAGCTTTATCGTCTTTCTTTTTAAGTGGATGGAACCCAAAACACCTTTTTGCTTTGGTTGGAAGTGATTCTGGTGCACACCCATAAAACACCATGCGAATTGAAATAAGCCCTATCAAAGCTTATTCGGCTTCTTTCTACGCATATGGAAGCGAAAAGACGGTTTTGTGTTATTTGGGACTCATTACACATACTTTGCGATTTCTGGGTTAATGAGCATTAACACCACGGAACACGATTCGAAATAAGCGAAATCCAAATTTCTTCTTTCTATGTAGCTGGAACGCAAAACAACCTGTCTGGTGAGGTTCAGGCTCATTACGCTTTGCTATTTGTGGGTGGAAAGAACATGGAAAGAACAATCCAAACTTTTTCGTCTGCTTTCTATTGACATGGAACCAAAACACCTATGCTTGTTTACGGCTGTTAAGAAACATTTCACTCGTGAGATTTTTGGGTGAATGTGCATTCTAACCCCAAAAACACCAATTTGCAACAAAACCAATCAGAGCTTTATCGTCTTTCTTTTTAAGTGGATGGAACCCAAAACACCTTTTTGCTTTGGTTGGAGGTGATTCTGGTGCACACCCATAAAACACCATGCGAATTGAAATAAGCCCTATCAAAGCTTATTCGGCTTCTTTCTACGGATATGGAAGCGAAAAGACGGTTTTGTGTTATTTGGGACTCATTACACATACTTTGCGATTTCTGGGTTAATGAGCATTAACACCACGGAACACGATTTGAAATAAGCGAAATCCAAAATTCTTCTTTCTATGTAGCTGGAACGCAAAACAACCTGTCTGGTGAGGTTCAGGCTCATTACACTTTGCTATTTGTGGGTGGAAAGAACATGGAAAGAACAATCCAAACTTTTTCGTCTGCTTTCTATTGACATGGAACCAAAACACCTATGCTTGTTTAAGGCTGTTAAGAAACATTTCACTCTGAGATTTTTGGGTGAATGTGCATTCTAACCCCAAAAACACCAATTTGCAACAAAACCAATCGGAGCTTTATCGTCTTTCTTTTTAAGTGGATGGAACCCAAAACACCTTTTTGCTTTGGTTGGAGGTGATTCTGGTGCACACCCATAAAACACCATGCGAATTGAAATAAGCCCTATCAAAGCTTATTCGGCTTCTTTCTACGCATATGGAAGCGAAAAGACGGTTTTGTGTTATTTGGGACTCATTACACATACTTTGCGATTTCTGGGTTAATGAGCATTAACACCACGGAACACGATTCGAAATAAGCGAAATCCAAAATTCTTCTTTCTATGTAAAACAACCTGTCTGGTGAGGTTCAGGCTCATTACACTTTGCTATTTGTGGGTGGAAAGAACATGGAAAGAACAATCCAAACTTTTTGTCTGCTTTCTATTGACATGGAACCAAAACACCTATGCTTGTTTAAGGCTGTTAAGAAACATTTCACTCTGAGATTTTTGGGTGAATGTGCATTTTAACCCCAAAAACACCAATTTGCAACAAAACCAATCAGAGCTTTATCGTCTTTCTTTTTAAGTGGATGGAACCCAAAACACCTTTTTGCTTTGGTTGGAGGTGATTCTGGTGCACACCCTAAAACACCATGCGAATTGAAATAAGCCCTATCAAAGCTTATTCGGCTTCTTTCTACGGATATGGAAGCGAAAAGACGGTTTTGTGTTATTTGGGACTCATTACACATACTTTGCGATTTCTGGGTTAATGAGCATTAACACCACGGAATACGATTTGAAATAAGCGAAATCCAAAATTCTTCTTTCTATGTAGCTGGAACGCAAAACAACCTGTCTGGTGAGGTTCAGGCTCATTACACTTTGCTATTTGTGGGTGGAAAGAACATGGAAAGAACAATCCAAACTTTTTGTCTGCTTTCTATTGACATGGAACCAAAAACACCTATGCTTGTTTAAGGCTGTTAAGAAACATTTCACTCTGAGATTTTTGGGTGAATGTGCATTCTAACCCCAAAAACACCAATTTGCAACAAAACCAATCAGAGCTTTATCGTCTTTCTTTTTAAGTGGATGGAACCCAAAACACCTTTTTGCTTTGGTTGGAGGTGATTCTGGTGCACACCCATAAAACACCATGCGAATTGAAATAAGCCCTATCAAAGCTTATTCGGCTTCTTTCTACGCATATGGAAGCGAAAAGACGGTTTTGTGTTATTTGGGACTCATTACACATACTTTGCGATTTCTGGGTTAATGAGCATTAACACCACGGAACACGATTTGAAATAAGCGAAATCCAAACTTCTTCTTTCTATGTAAAACAACCTGTCTGGTGAGGTTCAAGCTCATTACACTTTGCTATTTGTGGGTGAAAAGAACATGGAAAGAACAATCCAAACTTTTTGTCTGCTTTCTATTGACATGGAACCAAAACACCTATTGTCAGGACTGCCGCTAGGTCCCAGCTCACAGAGGACCAACGCCCAGTGGATATTATATACAAAAGTCTTTATTGAAGTTTAGTTTCCATTTCCAAGCTCTGGGCGCGCAGGCCCACGTCTTAACGCTAGACCGGCTAAGTCCCCTCTGACTCACTGCTCCACCCACACCAGTTTAAGATTCTAGCCTGGCTCCACCTCTTGCGCTGCTCTTTCCTGCGTTGGGTCCTTCTGCCCTCTGGGGTTCCCTCCTTCCTGGACTCCTCTGACGCGGAGCCTCCTGAGTCTTGCCCCTCCCTCCGGCGGGCTTTAGGACCTGGCTCCCTTCCCGGGCTCCCCGCTGTGCCGCGCTCCTGTACATTTGAACTTGGCGCGCGCGCCCAGCCGGTGACTTTCCTTCTGACCGTTTCCCCGCTTCCTGATGTGGGTGTTGCCAAACCTGACTCCTCTCCTCCCTCTGGTGGTGAGGACACTGGTCCTGACTCCTGGGACTCCCCCTCCCCACTGCGCTCTGGTGGAGACGCTGGCCCTGATCTCCAGCTGCTGTTCAGAGACTCCCCGCTGGCCCCTCCCTCTTGAGGTTTCTCCCTTGGAATCTCCCTTGCTCTGGCCACCGGCGCTCCCTTCTGTGAGTCCTCCGATTCGCTAGAGAGGCTTGTGGAATAACTCTGGCCACTGTCACTGCCTGCGCCCCCCTCGTACTCCTCCTCCTCACTCTCCATTTGCTCCCCCTCCTGTGTCTCTCCTTCTGAACCCCTGACATCCATCCCCCCCTCGAAGCCCCCCCTTCCCCCCTCCCCCTCTTCCGGTGCGGGTTCCGGGTGCTCCATTGTTGTAGGGGTGAGTCCAGGATACAGCTCGTCCCCTGAGGCTTGCAACCATCGAGATAAGTCCGGGAAGTCCCCCATGGGCTCGTCGACGACGACCTCCTCCGCTTCCATCTCCTGCGCGGTGTGCTCGAAATCTGCGCTCGACCCCAAATCACCCAAGAGCCCTCCTCCCCCTGTTGTTTGATGGGGGTCCACCTCCCAGGGCCCCTTCGGCATGTCTCTGCGCCAGCCCACCTCGGGTTGGTCCTCCCACCAATAAGATCCCCCCGTGCCAAAACCTGAAAGTGATCCCTCCGGAGAGCTGCCTCCCGGAGCCGAGTCCTCAGCTGACGAGAAACCCCGGAAAGTGCTGGCCGAGAGTGTGGGTGTGAACAAACAATCCTCGAAAAAGCCCGCCGGCATAGGCTTGTGCGGGAAAAGTGTGTGGAATTCTTCCTTGAGCAACTGCTCTTCCACTGCGTAATCCGGCACCCACCTGTTGGCGCTGGCCGGGGTGTCCTCCGTGGCGAGAAGATATTCAATCCCGTCCTCCCCCCACCTTGAGTCTAAAATCTCAGTGGCTTCATTAAGTGGCTCCCCTTTCGGCGACCCCCCTTTTTTGGGCGCTTCTCTGAGCGGGTCTGGCGCCTTCCCCGGTGCTTGAAACCTGTGGGGCTCTCTGTAGGGCGTGAGCACTGATCTATGAAAGACCGGGTGCATTCTGGAACCCTCCGGGAGTGTCAACCGGAAGGCCACTGGGTTGATCTGCGCCTCTACTTGGTAAGGCCCTAGCTGCTTGTGCCCTAGTTTCTTCTTGGCTAACGATCTGGCTGGAACTGCTTGTGCTGCCAACCAGACCCAGTCTCCCACCTGGATGTCCTCCCCAACCCTCCTGTGTCGATCTGCCTGCACTTTGTAAGCCTGTTTTGCCAACTCTAACTGCCTCCTGAGCTGCTCGTGGATCTCCTGCAACTCCGCTGCCACTTCCTCTGCTCCCTGTGGCTCCCCCTCCCGCACTGTGTCCAGACCCGGGAAGGTTCTGGGATGCCTCCCGTAGTTGGCAAAAAATGGGGTCACCCCCGTGGACCCGTGCTTCGTGTTGTTGTAGGCAAACTCGGCCAACGGTAGATAGTCCACCCAGGTCGATGGCTGCTGGTTCGCGTAGCATCTCAGGTACTGCTGCATGATGGCGTTGACCCTTTCCGCCTGCCCGTTAGTTTGCGGGTGTCTCGCCGACGCCAGGCTGACCTTGACGTTCAGGAATCCCATCAGCTTTTGCCAGAAGTTGGAGATGAACTGGCGCCCCCGGTCGGACAAAATAGACCGTGGTAGGCCGTGCACCTTGAACACGTGGTCTATGAACATCTTAGCGGTCTGCTCGGCCGTGGCCACCTTCGCGCACGGAATGAAGTGGGCCATCTTGGTGAACAGGTCCACTACCACGAGCACTGCCGTCTTGCCCCTTGAGCTGGGTAGATCTGTGACAAAGTCCAGGGCTACCCTCTCCCACGGTACGAACGGTGTCTGTAGCGGTTCCAACAGGCCCGCCGGCGGCTGGTGCACAGGCTTAGCCCTTTGGCAGGTGTCGCACCTATTGACATAGTCCGCGACATCCCCCCGCATCTTAGGCCACCAAAAGTCTCTGGCTACTAAGTCCACCGTCTTCTCCTTGCCGAAGTGCCCCGCGCTGGGCGCGTCGTGCAGCTGTTGCAGGACCTTCGCGCGGAGGCTGTCTCCTGGTACGTAGAGAACTCCCTTGCGTAGGAGCAGGCCGTCTCGCACTTGGAATTCGTCGCCCCTCGCCTTGCCACTGCACACCTCCTCCATCTTGGCTCGGGCGAACGAGTCTGTTCGCAGCGCGCGGCGCACCGCGTCCAGGTCCACCGTGGCTGACGCGCATGCCCACGCCTGTGGTGTGAAAATGTGCTTGGCCGCCGCCGGTGCCTCTGCCTCCAGATACTGCGGTTTTCTGGACAGCGCGTCCGCCAAGACGTTGCTGTTTCCTGGGATGTACTCAATTCTGAAGTCGAAATCTGCAAAGAACTCCGCCCAGCGGATGTGTCGCTGGTTCAGGAACCTCGCCGTGCGCCAGTACTCCAAGTTCTTATGGTCTGTGCGGACCTGCACCGTGTGCTTGGCTCCGACGAGGAAGTGCCGCCACGCCTTGAAGGCTGCATGTATGGCCAGCAACTCCCTGTCCCAAATGGTGTAGTTCTGCTCCGCTTTGCTGAGTTTTCTGGAGTAGAAAGCGCACGGCCTCCAGTCCCCCTGGTGGTCTTGCTGCAACAGAACGGCTCCCACGGCCCTGTCTGAGGCGTCCGTCTCCACTCTCATGGGCCTGCTGGGATTTACGTGCAGTAGGTTCTCTTCGGAAGCGAAGAGCTGCTTGAGCTTCTGAAAGGACTGCTCTGCCTGCTCCGTCCAGATGAACCTCTTCTTCTTGGAACTGAGGGTGTCGGTGATGGCCGCTGTCTGCATGGCGAAACCCTTGATGAACTTGCGATAAAAGTTGGCAAAACCGACAAACCTCTGTACTTCCTTCCTATTGCGTGGGCTCTTCCAATCCAGTACTGCACGTACCTTGGCACCGTCCATAGCCAGTCCCTTGTCGGACAGTTTGTAGCCCAAGAAATCCACCTCCGTCTTGTCGAACTGGCACTTCTCCAGCTTGGCGTACAGCCTGTGCTCCCGCAGCCTCTGCAGAACCTCCCTAACATCTCTCTCGTGAGCCTCCGGCGATTCCGAGAAGATTAGGATGTCATCCAGGAAGCAGACGCACTTCTTGTAGAGGAGACCCGCCAAGACATGATGCATGAAGGCTTGAAAGCAGTGGGAACCATTTTTTAATCCAAAAGGCATAACTCTGTATTCATAAGTGCCCAGCGGCGTAAACATGGTTGTTTTCCACTCGTCGCCTTCCCGTACGCGAATGAGATTGTACGCTCCGCGCAGATCCAACTTGGTAAAAATGCGACCCTTCCTCACCGTCGCCAGCAGGTCATCGATCTTGGGCATAGGGAATGCTGAGGGCTTGGTCTTGAGGTTCAAGAAGCGGAAATCAACGACCAGCCTCTTTTGGGGCGTGTCCCGCTTCTTTACAAAGAACACGGGACTGCCTCCTGCCGCCTTGGACTCCCGGATGAATCCCCGCTTCAGGTTGTGATCTATGAACTCCCTGAGCTCTTGCAATTCATCCTCAGACATGGAGTACAGTTTCCCCGTCGGGAGCGTCGCCCCGGGCAGGAGGTCGATCTTGCAGTCGTAGGGTCTGTGGGGTGGCAGCTTATCCGCCTCTTTCTCGCAGAAGACCTCCAAAAACTCCTTGTATTTGTTAGGCACCGCTTGCAACATGCCCAAGTTCAGCTGTGGTCCATCCTCGTGCCCCTCATCTTCCAAGTCCGCCAGGATGCAGTGTTCTGCGCAGTAAGAGGAGCCGAAGGTCAGTTGCCGCTGGTACCAAGCTAATGCCGGGCTGTGCCTATCCAGCCAACTCATTCCCAACACTATGGGCGTGTCTGACAGGCGGGTGACGTTGAAGCTGATGACCTCACGGTGGTTTCCAATGCTGTCAGGACTGCCGCTAGGTCCCAGCTCACAGAGGACCAACGCCCAGTGGATATTATATACAAAAGTCTTTATTGAAGTTTAGTTTCCATTTCCAAGCTCTGGGCGCGCAGGCCCACGTCTTAACGCTAGACCGGCTAAGTCCCCTCTGACTCACTGCTCCACCCACACCAGTTTAAGATTCTAGCCTGGCTCCACCTCTTGCGCTGCTCTTTCCTGCGTTGGGTCCTTCTGCCCTCTGGGGTTCCCTCCTTCCTGGACTCCTCTGACGCGGAGCCTCCTGAGTCTTGCCCCTCCCTCCGGCGGGCTTTAGGACCTGGCTCCCTTCCCGGGCTCCCCGCTGTGCCGCGCTCCTGTACATTTGAACTTGGCGCGCGCGCCCAGCCGGTGACTTTCCTTCTGACCGTTTCCCCGCTTCCTGATGTGGGTGTTGCCAAACCTGACTCCTCTCCTCCCTCTGGTGGTGAGGACACTGGTCCCGACTCCTGGGACTCCCCCTCCCCACTGCGCTCTGGTGGAGACGCTGGCCCTGATCTCCAGCTGCTGTTCAGAGACTCCCCGCTGGCCCCTCCCTCTTGAGGTTTCTCCCTTGGAATCTCCCTTGCTCTGGCCACCGGCGCTCCCTTCTGTGAGTCCTCCGATTCGCTAGAGAGGCTTGTGGAATAACTCTGGCCACTGTCACTGCCTGCGCCCCCCTCGTACTCCTCCTCCTCACTCTCCATTTGCTCCCCCTCCTGTGTCTCTCCTTCTGAACCCCTGACATCCATCCCCCCCTCGAAGCCCCCCCTTCCCCCCTCCCCCTCTTCCGGTGCGGGTTCCGGGTGCTCCATTGTTGTAGGGGTGAGTCCAGGATACAGCTCGTCCCCTGAGGCTTGCAACCATCGAGATAAGTCCGGGAAGTCCCCCATGGGCTCGTCGACGACGACCTCCTCCGCTTCCATCTCCTGCGCGGTGTGCTCGAAATCTGCGCTCGACCCCAAATCACCCAAGAGCCCTCCTCCCCCTGTTGTTTGATGGGGGTCCACCTCCCAGGGCCCCTTCGGCATGTCTCTGCGCCAGCCCACCTCGGGTTGGTCCTCCCACCAATAAGATCCCCCCGTGCCAAAACCTGAAAGTGATCCCTCCGGAGAGCTGCCTCCCGGAGCCGAGTCCTCAGCTGACGAGAAACCCCGGAAAGTGCTGGCCGAGAGTGTGGGTGTGAACAAACAATCCTCGAAAAAGCCCGCCGGCATAGGCTTGTGCGGGAAAAGTGTGTGGAATTCTTCCTTGAGCAACTGCTCTTCCACTGCGTAATCCGGCACCCACCTGTTGGCGCTGGCCGGGGTGTCCTCCGTGGCGAGAAGATATTCAATCCCGTCCTCCCCCCACCTTGAGTCTAAAATCTCAGTGGCTTCATTAAGTGGCTCCCCTTTCGGCGACCCCCCTCTTTTGGGCGCTTCTCTGAGCGGGTCTGGCGCCTTCCCCGGTGCTTGAAACCTGTGGGGCTCTCTGTAGGGCGTGAGCACTGATCTATGAAAGACCGGGTGCATTCTGGAACCCTCCGGGAGTGTCAACCGGAAGGCCACTGGGTTGATCTGCGCCTCTACTTGGTAAGGCCCTAGCTGCTTGTGCCCTAGTTTCTTCTTGGCTAACGATCTGGCTGGAACTGCTTGTGCTGCCAACCAGACCCAGTCTCCCACCTGGATGTCCTCCCCAACCCTCCTGTGTCGATCTGCCTGCACTTTGTAAGCCTGTTTTGCCAACTCTAACTGCCTCCTGAGCTGCTCGTGGATCTCCTGCAACTCCGCTGCCACTTCCTCTGCTCCCTGTGGCTCCCCCTCCCGCACTGTGTCCAGACCCGGGAAGGTTCTGGGATGCCTCCCGTAGTTGGCAAAAAATGGGGTCACCCCCGTGGACCCGTGCTTCGTGTTGTTGTAGGCAAACTCGGCCAACGGTAGATAGTCCACCCAGGTCGATGGCTGCTGGTTCGCGTAGCATCTCAGGTACTGCTGCATGATGGCGTTGACCCTTTCCGCCTGCCCGTTAGTTTGCGGGTGTCTCGCCGACGCCAGGCTGACCTTGACGTTCAGGAATCCCATCAGCTTTTGCCAGAAGTTGGAGATGAACTGGCGCCCCCGGTCGGACAAAATAGACCGTGGTAGGCCGTGCACCTTGAACACGTGGTCTATGAACATCTTAGCGGTCTGCTCGGCCGTGGCCACCTTCGCGCACGGAATGAAGTGGGCCATCTTGGTGAACAGGTCCACTACCACGAGCACTGCCGTCTTGCCCCTTGAGCTGGGTAGATCTGTGACAAAGTCCAGGGCTACCCTCTCCCACGGTACGAACGGTGTCTGTAGCGGTTCCAACAGGCCCGCCGGCGGCTGGTGCACAGGCTTAGCCCTTTGGCAGGTGTCGCACCTATTGACATAGTCCGCGACATCCCCCCGCATCTTAGGCCACCAAAAGTCTCTGGCTACTAAGTCCACCGTCTTCTCCTTGCCGAAGTGCCCCGCGCTGGGCGCGTCGTGCAGCTGTTGCAGGACCTTCGCGCGGAGGCTGTCTCCTGGTACGTAGAGGACTCCCTTGCGTAGGAGCAGGCCGTCTCGCACTTGGAATTCGTCGCCCCTCGCCTTGCCACTGCACACCTCCTCCATCTTGGCTCGGGCGAACGAGTCTGTTCGCAGCGCGCGGCGCACCGCGTCCAGGTCCACCGTGGCTGACGCGCATGCCCACGCCTGTGGTGTGAAAATGTGCTTGGCCGCCGCCGGTGCCTCTGCCTCCAGATACTGCGGTTTTCTGGACAGCGCGTCCGCCAAGACGTTGCTGTTTCCTGGGATGTACTCAATTCTGAAATCGAAATCTGCAAAGAACTCCGCCCAGCGGATGTGTCGCTGGTTCAGGAACCTCGCCGTGCGCCAGTACTCCAAGTTCTTATGGTCTGTGCGGACCTGCACCGTGTGCTTGGCTCCGACGAGGAAGTGCCGCCACGCCTTGAAGGCTGCATGTATGGCCAGCAACTCCCTGTCCCAAATGGTGTAGTTCTGCTCCGCTTTGCTGAGTTTTCTGGAGTAGAAAGCGCACGGCCTCCAGTCCCCCTGGTGGTCTTGCTGCAACAGAACGGCTCCCACGGCCCTGTCTGAGGCGTCCGTCTCCACTCTCATGGGCCTGCTGGGATTTACGTGCAGTAGGTTCTCTTCGGAAGCGAAGAGCTGCTTGAGCTTCTGAAAGGACTGCTCTGCCTGCTCCGTCCAGATGAACCTCTTCTTCTTGGAACTGAGGGTGTCGGTGATGGCCGCTGTCTGCATGGCGAAACCCTTGATGAACTTGCGATAAAAGTTGGCAAAACCGACAAACCTCTGTACTTCCTTCCTATTGCGTGGGCTCTTCCAATCCAGTACTGCACGTACCTTGGCACCGTCCATAGCCAGTCCCTTGTCGGACAGTTTGTAGCCCAAGAAATCCACCTCCGTCTTGTCGAACTGGCACTTCTCCAGCTTGGCGTACAGCCTGTGCTCCCGCAGCCTCTGCAGAACTTCCCTAACATCTCTCTCGTGAGCCTCCGGCGATTCCGAGAAGATTAGGATGTCATCCAGGAAGCAGACGCACTTCTTGTAGAGGAGACCCGCCAAGACATGATGCATGAAGGCTTGAAAGCAGTGGGAACCATTTTTTAATCCAAAAGGCATAACTCTGTATTCATAAGTGCCCAGCGGCGTAAACATGGTTGTTTTCCACTCGTCGCCTTCCCGTACGCGAATGAGATTGTACGCTCCGCGCAGATCCAACTTGGTAAAGATGCGACCCTTCCTCACCGTCGCCAGCAGGTCATCGATCTTGGGCATAGGGAATGCTGAGGGCTTGGTCTTGAGGTTCAAGAAGCGGAAATCAACGACCAGCCTCTTTTGGGGCGTGTCCCGCTTCTTTACAAAGAACACGGGACTGCCTCCTGCCGCCTTGGACTCCCGGATGAATCCCCGCTTCAGGTTGTGATCTATGAACTCCCTGAGCTCTTGCAATTCATCCTCAGACATGGAGTACAGTTTCCCCGTCGGGAGCGTCGCCCCGGGCAGGAGGTCGATCTTGCAGTCGTAGGGTCTGTGGGGTGGCAGCTTATCCGCCTCTTTCTCGCAGAAGACCTCCAAAAACTCCTTGTATTTGTTAGGCACCGCTTGCAACATGCCCAAGTTCAGCTGTGGTCCATCCTCGTGCCCCTCATCTTCCAAGTCCGCCAGGATGCAGTGTTCTGCGCAGTAAGAGGAGCCGAAGGTCAGTTGCCGCTGGTACCAAGCTAATGCCGGGCTGTGCCTATCCAGCCAACTCATTCCCAACACTATGGGCGTGTCTGACAGGCGGGTGACGTTGAAGCTGATGACCTCACGGTGGTTTCCAATGCGCATCACCATTGGCGGCGTCTGCTGTAGCACTTGCCCTCCCAGTAGCTCCCTGCCGTCCACTGTGACGACTTTCAGAGGTACCGCCGCTGGCAGAAGGGCTATGCCATGTTGCTGGAGGAACTGCATGTCTATAAAATCTGCATTGCTCCCCGAGTCTACGGTGATGGGAATTTCCACCAGTAGCCCATTGGGGAGCTGAAGGGATGCGGTGAGCTGCACTACTGGTTTGGGTGGGAGGGGGTCGGTGGGCTGTAAGATCCCTGGGGATTGCTTCACTGACTTGTCTGGCTGGTCCCCAGAGATGCCATCTCCAGCCAGACAGTGGAGTTTTCCTGCTGCGACTCCCTCTGCTGAATTGCGTCTGTTACTGTCGCTGCGGCTGCAGTATGCTTGTGAAACCGCTGGGGACACTCTTTTGCCATATGCTGAGCACTGTCGCAGATGTAGCACTTCCTGGTTCCTCTAGGAGGCTTCATCTTGACTGCTCCCGGAGTTAGGGCTCCGACTGTGGAGTGAGCCTTAGCACCACCTATCTCCATCGGCTCCTCTCCCCCTCCCAGCGGAGGCATGGATCGAGCGCGCGCCGCCTCCTTGGGGAAGGGAGGCAGTCCTTTCGCTGGCGTGCGTCCCAAATGCCCTTCCTCCCTGCCCCAAGGGCGTCCTTCCAACCGAACCCCAATGGAGAGTGCCCGTTCCACCACTTCCTTGGTGGTTTGGGGTCTTCCCCCCCTTGCGATCTCATCTTTCACAGCTCCGCTCAACCCCTCCCAGAACAGGTCTCTGACGGCAGGCGATTCTTTCTCCCAGGCTAGTACATTCACCAATCCGAAAAAACGTGCATGATATTGCCTCACAGTGGCTTTACCTTGTCTTAGTCCGTGAATCTCCCTCCTAGCGATATCCACATCAATCTCAGATAAAAAACACGCATCCATCACTTTAATGAAGGCAGCCGCATTTTGGAGGGCTGGATCCTTGTCTCTCCATAGATTGCGCAGCCACGATTTTGCCTCCCCCCGCAAATGCGAAATAATAAATCCCACTTTCTCTCCCTCATTTTTAAAGTCTTTGTCAAGCAGCTGCAATGTATAAATCACATCTGCTCTGAAGTTAGGATACTCCTGCAGGTCCCCATTGAAGTGAGATACCAGGCTCCCTCCTCTGTTTCCCAGCCCAATCCCTTCTGGTCTGGTGGCTGGTAGCTTCTGTGTACTTAGCACTTCTAACCTGGTTCGCAGATCCTGGCAGGCAGCAGCTGCTTCCTGTTCTTTCTTTCTGGAAGCCGCAATTTCTGCAGTCAACTGCGTCACTGCGTTTTGCAAACTCGCTATCCTCTCTTCGGTAGTCATTTCCCTGTTTTTCGTGAGCTCGCGAAGCACCAATCTTCACCCCTCGCTGCTTTCCCGCACTCCACGAGGTTGCAAAATTGGTGAAAATGGAGAGGGGACTTACTGTCAGGACTGCCGCTAGGTCCCAGCTCACAGAGGACCAACGCCCAGTGGATATTATATACAAAAGTCTTTATTGAAGTTTAGTTTCCATTTCCAAGCTCTGGGCGCGCAGGCCCACGTCTTAACGCTAGACCGGCTAAGTCCCCTCTGACTCACTGCTCCACCCACACCAGTTTAAGATTCTAGCCTGGCTCCACCTCTTGCGCTGCTCTTTCCTGCGTTGGGTCCTTCTGCCCTCTGGGGTTCCCTCCTTCCTGGACTCCTCTGACGCGGAGCCTCCTGAGTCTTGCCCCTCCCTCCGGCGGGCTTTAGGACCTGGCTCCCTTCCCGGGCTCCCCGCTGTGCCGCGCTCCTGTACATTTGAACTTGGCGCGCGCGCCCAGCCGGTGACTTTCCTTCTGACCGTTTCCCCGCTTCCTGATGTGGGTGTTGCCAAACCTGACTCCTCTCCTCCCTCTGGTGGTGAGGACACTGGTCCCGACTCCTGGGACTCCCCCTCCCCACTGCGCTCTGGTGGAGACGCTGGCCCTGATCTCCAGCTGCTGTTCAGAGACTCCCCGCTGGCCCCTCCCTCTTGAGGTTTCTCCCTTGGAATCTCCCTTGCTCTGGCCACCGGCGCTCCCTTCTGTGAGTCCTCCGATTCGCTAGAGAGGCTTGTGGAATAACTCTGGCCACTGTCACTGCCTGCGCCCCCCTCGTACTCCTCCTCCTCACTCTCCATTTGCTCCCCCTCCTGTGTCTCTCCTTCTGAACCCCTGACAAATGCGCATCACCATTGGCGGCGTCTGCTGTAGCACTTGCCCTCCCAGTAGCTCCCTGCCGTCCACTGTGACGACTTTCAGAGGTACCGCCGCTGGCAGAAGGGCTATGCCATGTTGCTGGAGGAACTGCATGTCTATAAAATCTGCATTGCTCCCCGAGTCTACGGTGATGGGAATTTCCACCAGTAGCCCATTGGGGAGCTGAAGGGATGCGGTGAGCTGCACTACTGGTTTGGGTGGGAGGGGGTCGGTGGGCTGTAAGATCCCTGGGGATTGCTTCACTGACTTGTCTGGCTGGTCCCCAGAGATGCCATCTCCAGCCAGACAGTGGAGTTTTCCTGCTGCGACTCCCTCTGCTGAATTGCGTCTGTTACTGTCGCTGCGGCTGCAGTATGCTTGTGAAACCGCTGGGGACACTCTTTTGCCATATGCTGAGCACTGTCGCAGATGTAGCACTTCCTGGTTCCTCTAGGAGGCTTCATCTTGACTGCTCCCGGAGTTAGGGCTCCGACTGTGGAGTGAGCCTTAGCACCACCTATCTCCATCGGCTCCTCTCCCCCTCCCAGCGGAGGCATGGATCGAGCGCGCGCCGCCTCCTTGGGGAAGGGAGGCAGTCCTTTCGCTGGCGTGCGTCCCAAATGCCCTTCCTCCCTGCCCCAAGGGCGTCCTTCCAACCGAACCCCAATGGAGAGTGCCCGTTCCACCACTTCCTTGGTGGTTTGGGGTCTTCCCCCCCTTGCGATCTCATCTTTCACAGCTCCGCTCAACCCCTCCCAGAACAGGTCTCTGACGGCAGGCGATTCTTTCTCCCAGGCTAGTACATTCACCAATCCGAAAAAACGTGCATGATATTGCCTCACAGTGGCTTTACCTTGTCTTAGTCCGTGAATCTCCCTCCTAGCGATATCCACATCAATCTCAGATAAAAAACACGCATCCATCACTTTAATGAAGGCAGCCGCATTTTGGAGGGCTGGATCCTTGTCTCTCCATAGATTGCGCAGCCACGATTTTGCCTCCCCCCGCAAATGCGAAATAATAAATCCCACTTTCTCTCCCTCATTTTTAAAGTCTTTGTCAAGCAGCTGCAATGTATAAATCACATCTGCTCTGAAGTTAGGATACTCCTGCAGGTCCCCATTGAAGTGAGATACCAGGCTCCCTCCTCTGTTTCCCAGCCCAATCCCTTCTGGTCTGGTGGCTGGTAGCCTCTGTGTAGTTAGCACTTCTAACCTGGTTCGCAGATCCTGGCAGGCAGCAGCTGCTTCCTGTTCTTTCTTTCTGGAAGCCGCAATTTCTGCAGTCAACTGCGTCACTGCGTTTTGCAAACTCGCTATCCTCTCTTCGGTAGTCATTTCCCTGTTTTTCGTGAGCTCGCGAAGCACCAATCTTCACCCCTCGCTGCTTTCCCGCACTCCACGAGGTTGCAAAATTGGTGAAAATCGAGAGGGGACTTACTGTCAGGACTGCCGCTAGGTCCCAGCTCACAGAGGACCAACGCCCAGTGGATATTATATACAAAAGTCTTTATTGAAGTTTAGTTTCCATTTCCAAGCTCTGGGCGCGCAGGCCCACGTCTTAACGCTAGACCGGCTAAGTCCCCTCTGACTCACTGCTCCACCCACACCAGTTTAAGATTCTAGCCTGGCTCCACCTCTTGCGCTGCTCTTTCCTGCGTTGGGTCCTTCTGCCCTCTGGGGTTCCCTCCTTCCTGGACTCCTCTGACGCGGAGCCTCCTGAGTCTTGCCCCTCCCTCCGGCGGGCTTTAGGACCTGGCTCCCTTCCCGGGCTCCCCGCTGTGCCGCGCTCCTGTACATTTGAACTTGGCGCGCGCGCCCAGCCGGTGACTTTCCTTCTGACCGTTTCCCCGCTTCCTGATGTGGGTGTTGCCAAACCTGACTCCTCTCCTCCCTCTGGTGGTGAGGACACTGGTCCTGACTCCTGGGACTCCCCCTCCCCACTGCGCTCTGGTGGAGACGCTGGCCCTGATCTCCAGCTGCTGTTCAGAGACTCCCCACTGGCCCCTCCCTCTTGAGGTTTCTCCCTTGGAATCTCCCTTGCTCTGGCCACCGGCGCTCCCTTCTGTGAGTCCTCCGATTCGCTAGAGAGGCTTGTGGAATAACTCTGGCCACTGTCACTGCCTGCGCCCCCCTCGTACTCCTCCTCCTCACTCTCCATTTGCTCCCCCTCCTGTGTCTCTCCTTCTGAACCCCTGACACCTATGCTTGTTTAAGGCTGTTAAGAAACATTTCACTCGTGAGATTTTTGGGTGAATGTGCATTCTAACCCCAAAAACACCAATTTGCAACAAAACCAATCAGAGCTTTATCGTCATTCTTTTTAAGTGGATGGAACCCAAAACACCTTTTTGCTTTGGTTGGAAGTGATTCTGGTGCACACCCATAAAACACCATGCGAATTGAAATAAGCCCTATCAAAGCTTATTCGGCTTCTTTCTACGCATATGGAAGCGAAAAGACGGTTTTGTGTTATTTGGGACTCATTACACATACTTTGCGATTTCTGGGTTAATGAGCATTAACACCACGGAACACGATTCGAAATAAGCGAAATCCAAATTTCTTCTTTCTATGTAGCTGGAACGCAAAACAACCTGTCTGGTGAGGTTCAGGCTCATTACGCTTTGCTATTTGTGGGTGGAAAGAACATGGAAAGAACAATCCAAACTTTTTCGTCTGCTTTCTATTGACATGGAACCAAAACACCTATGCTTGTTTAAGGCTGTTAAGAAACATTTCACTCGTGAGATTTTTGGGTGAATGTGCATTCTAACCCCAAAAACACCAATTTGCAACAAAACCAATCAGAGCTTTATCGTCTTTCTTTTTAAGTGGATGGAACCCAAAACACCTTTTTGCTTTGGTTGGAGGTGATTCTGGTGCACACCCATAAAACACCATGCGAATTGAAATAAGCCCTATCAAAGCTTATTCGGCTTCTTTCTACGCATATGGAAGCGAAAAGACGGTTTTGTGTTATTTGGGACATTACACATACTTTGCGATTTCTGGGTTAATGAGCATTAATACCACGGAAAACGATTTGAAATAAGCGAAATCCAAACTTCTTCTTTCTATGTAAAACAACCTGTCTGGTGAGGTTCAGGCTCATTACACTTTGCTATTTGTGGGTGGAAAGAACATGGAAAGAACAATCCAAACTTTTTGTCTGCTTTCTATTGACATGGAACCAAAACACCTATGCTTGTTTAAGGCTGTTAAGAAACATTTCACTCTGAGATTTTTGGGTGAATGTGCATTCTAACCCCAAAAACACCAATTTGCAACAAAACCAATCAGAGCTTTATCGTCTTTCTTTTTAAGTGGATGGAACCCAAAACACCTTTTTGCTTTGGTTGGAGGTGATTCTGGTGCACACCCATAAAACACCATGCGAATTGAAATAAGCCCTTTCAAAGCTTATTCGGCTTCTTTCTACGCATATGGAAGCGAAAAGACGGTTTTGTGTTATTTGGGACATTACACATACTTTGCGATTTCTGGGTTAATGAGCATTAATACCACGGAACACGATTTGAAATAAGCGAAATCCAAAATTCTTCTTTCTATGTAGCTGGGACGCAAAACAACCTGTTTGGGGAGGTTCAGGCTCATTACACTTTGCTATTTGTGGGTGGAAAGAACATGGAAAGAACAATCCAAACTTTTTCGTCTGCTTTCTATTGACATGGAACCAAAACACCTATGCTTGTTTAACGCTGTTAAGAAACATTTCACTCTGAGATTTTTGGGTGAATGTGCATTCTAACCCCAAAAACACCAATTTGCAACAAAACCAATCAGAGGTTGGAGGTGATTCTGGTGCACACCCTAAAACACCATGCGAATTGAAATAAGCCCTATCAAAGCTTATTCGGCTTCTTTCTACGGATATGGAAGCGAAAAGACGGTTTTGTGTTATTTGGGACTCATTACACATACTTTGCGATTTCTGGGTTAATGAGCATTAACACCACGGAACACGATTTGAAATAAGCGAAATCCAAAATTCTTCTTTCTATGTAGCTGGAACGCAAAACAACCTGTCTGGTGAGGTTCAGGCTCATTACACTTTGCTATTTGTGGGTGGAAAGAACATGGAAAGAACAATCCAAACTTTCTCGTCTGCTTTCTATTGACATGGAACCAAAACACCTATGCTTGTTTAAGGCTGTTAAGAAACATTTCACTCTGAGATATTTGCGTGAATGTGCATTCTAACCCCAAAAACACCAATTTGCAACAAAACCAATCAGAGCTTTATCGTCTTTCTTTTTAAGTGGATGGAACCCAAAACACCTTTTTGCTTTGGTTGGAGGTGATTCTGGTGCACACCCATAAAACACCATGCGAATTGAAATAAGCCCTATCAAAGCTTATTCGGCTTCTTTCTACGCATATGGAAGCGAAAAGACGGTTTTGTGTTATTTGGGACTCATTACACATACTTTGCGATTTATGGGTTAATGAGCATTAACACCACGGAATACGATTTGAAATAAGCGAAATCCAAAATTCTTCTTTCTATGTAAAACAACCTGTCTGGTGAGGTTCAGGCTCATTACACTTTGCTATTTGTGGGTGAAAAGAACATGGAAAGAACAATCCAAACTTTTTGTCTGCTTTCTATTGACATGGAACCAAAACACCTATGCTTGTTTAAGGCTGTTAAGAAACATTTCACTCTGAGATTTTTAGGTGAATGTGCATTCTAACCCCAAAAACACCAATTTGCAACAAAACCAATCAGAGCTTTATCGTCTTTCTTTTTAAGTGGATGGAACCCAAAACACCTTTTTGCTTTGGTTGGAGGTGATTCTGGTGCACACCCATAAAACACCATGCGAATTGAAATAAGCCCTATCAAAGCTTATTCGGCTTCTTTCTACGCATATGGAAGCGAAAAGACGGTTTTGTGTTATTTGGGACTCATTACACATACTTTGCGATTTCTGGGTTAATGAGCATTAACACCACGGAACACGATTTGAAATAAGCGAAATCCAAAATTCTTCTTTCTATGTAGCTGGGACGCAAAACAACCTGTTTGGGGAGGTTCAGGCTCATTACACTTTGCTATTTGTGGGTGGAAAGAACATGGAAAGAACAATCCAAACTTTATCGTCTGCTTTCTATTGACATGGAACCAAAACACCTATGCTTGTTTAAGGCTGTTAAGAAACATTTCACTCTGAGATTTTTGGGTGAATGTGCATTCTAACCCCAAAAACACAAATTTGCAACAAAACCAATCAGAGCTTTATCGTCTTTCTTTTTAAGTGGATGGAACCCAAAACACCTTTTTGCTTTGGTTGGAGGTGATTCTGGTGCACACCCATAAAACACCATGCGAATTGAAATAAGCCCTATCAAAGCTTATTCGGCTTCTTTCTACGGATATGGAAGCGAAAAGACGGTTTTGTGTTATTTGGGACTCATTACACATACTTTGCGATTTCTGGGTTAATGAGCATTAACACCACAGAACACGATTTGAAATAAGCGAAATCCAAAATTCTTCTTTCTATGTAGCTGGAACGCAAAACAACCTGTCTGGTGAGGTTCAGGCTCATTACACTTTGCTATTTGTGGGTGGAAAGAACATGGAAAGAACAATCCAAACTTTTTCGTCTGCTTTCTATTGACATGGAACCAAAACACCTATGCTTGTTTAAGGCTGTTAAGAAACATTTCACTCTGAGATTTTTGCGTGAATGTGCATTCTAACCCCAAAAACACCAATTTGCAACAAAACCAATCGGAGCTTTATCGTCTTTCTTTTTAAGTGGATGGAACCCAAAACACCTTTTTGCTTTGGTTGGAGGTGATTCTGGTGCACACCCATAAAACACCATGCGAATTGAAATAAGCCCTATCAAAGCTTATTCGGCTTCTTTCTACGCATATGGAAGCGAAAAGACGGTTTTGTGTTATTTGGGACTCATTACACATACTTTGCGATTTCTGGGTTAATGAGCATTAACACCACGGAACACGATTTGAAATAAGCGAAATCCAAAATTCTTCTTTCTATGTAAAACAACCTGTCTGGTGAGGTTCAGGCTCATTACACTTTGCTATTTGTGGGTGGAAAGAACATGGAAAGAACAATCCAAACTTTTTCGTCTGCTTTCTATTGACATGGAACCAAAACACCTATGCTTGTTTAAGGCTGTTAAGAAACATTTCACTCTGAGATTTTTGCGTGAATGTGCATTCTAACCCCAAAAACACCAATTTGCAACAAAACCAATCGGAGCTTTATCGTCTTTCTTTTTAAGTGGATGGAACCCAAAACACCTTTTTGCTTTGGTTGGAGGTGATTCTGGTGCACACCCATAAAACACCATGCGAATTGAAATAAGCCCTATCAAAGCTTATTCGGCTTCTTTCTACGCATATGGAAGCGAAAAGACGGTTTTGTGTTATTTGGGACTCATTACACATACTTTGCGATTTCTGGGTTAATGAGCATTAATACCACGGAACACGATTTGAAATAAGCGAAATCCAAAATTCTTCTTTCTATGTAGCTGGGACGCAAAACAACCTGTTTGGGGAGGTTCAGGCTCATTACACTTTGCTATTTGTGGGTGGAAAGAACATGGAAAGAACAATCCAAACTTTTTCGTCTGCTTTCTATTGACATGGAACCAAAACACCTATGCTTGTTTAACGCTGTTAAGAAACATTTCACTCTGAGATTTTTGGGTGAATGTGCATTCTAACCCCAAAAACACCAATTTGCAACAAAACCAATCAGAGCTTTATCGTCTTTCTTTTTAAGTGGATGGAACCCAAAACACCTTTTTGCTTTGGTTGGAGGTGATTCTGGTGCACACCCTAAAACACCATGCGAATTGAAATAAGCCCTATCAAAGCTTATTCGGCTTCTTTCTACGGATATGGAAGCGAAAAGACGGTTTTGTGTTATTTGGGACTCATTACACATACTTTGCGATTTCTGGGTTAATGAGCATTAACACCACGGAACACGATTTGAAATAAGCGAAATCCAAAATTCTTCTTTCTATGTAGCTGGAACGCAAAACAACCTGTCTGGTGAGGTTCAGGCTCATTACACTTTGCTATTTGTGGGTGGAAAGAACATGGAAAGAACAATCCAAACTTTTTGTCTGCTTTCTATTGACATGGAACCAAAACACCTATGCTTGTTTAAGGCTGTTAAGAAACATTTCACTCTGAGATTTTTGGGTGAATGTGCATTCTAACCCCAAAAACACCAATTTGCAACAAAACCAATCAGAGCTTTATCGTCTTTCTTTTTAAGTGGATGGAACCCAAAACACCTTTTTGCTTTGGTTGGAGGTGATTCTGGTGCACACCCATAAAACACCATGCGAATTGAAATAAGCCCTATCAAAGCTTATTCGGCTTCTTTCTAAGCATATGGAAGCGAAAAGACGGTTTTGTGTTATTTGGGACTCATTACACATACTTTGCGATTTCTGGGTTAATGAGCATTAACACCACGGAACACGATTTGAAATAAGCGAAATCCAAAATTCTTCTTTCTATGTAGCTGGAACGCAAAACAACCTGTCTGGTGAGGTTCAGGCTCATTACACTTTGCTATTTGTGGGTGGAAAGAACATGGAAAGAACAATCCAAACTTTTTCGTCTGCTTTCTATTGACATGGAACCAAAACACCTATGCTTGTTTAACGCTGTTAAGAAACATTTCACTCTGAGATTTTTGGGTGAATGTGCATTCTAACCCCAAAAACACCAATTTGCAACAAAACCAATCAGAGGTTGGAGGTGATTCTGGTGCACACCCTAAAACACCATGCGAATTGAAATAAGCCCTATCAAAGCTTATTCGGCTTCTTTCTACGGATATGGAAGCGAAAAGACGGTTTTGTGTTATTTGGGACTCATTACACATACTTTGCGATTTCTGGGTTAATGAGCATTAACACCACGGAACACGATTTGAAATAAGCGAAATCCAAAATTCTTCTTTCTATGTAGCTGGAACGCAAAACAACCTGTCTGGTGAGGTTCAGGCTCATTACACTTTGCTATTTGTGGGTGGAAAGAACATGGAAAGAACAATCCAAACTTTCTCGTCTGCTTTCTATTGACATGGAACCAAAACACCTATGCTTGTTTAAGGCTGTTAAGAAACATTTCACTCTGAGATATTTGCGTGAATGTGCATTCTAACCCCAAAAACACCAATTTGCAACAAAACCAATCAGAGCTTTATCGTCTTTCTTTTTAAGTGGATGGAACCCAAAACACCTTTTTGCTTTGGTTGGAGGTGATTCTGGTGCACACCCATAAAACACCATGCGAATTGAAATAAGCCCTATCAAAGCTTATTCGGCTTCTTTCTACGCATATGGAAGCGAAAAGACGGTTTTGTGTTATTTGGGACTCATTACACATACTTTGCGATTTATGGGTTAATGAGCATTAACACCACGGAATACGATTTGAAATAAGCGAAATCCAAAATTCTTCTTTCTATGTAAAACAACCTGTCTGGTGAGGTTCAGGCTCATTACACTTTGCTATTTGTGGGTGAAAAGAACATGGAAAGAACAATCCAAACTTTTTGTCTGCTTTCTATTGACATGGAACCAAAACACCTATGCTTGTTTAAGGCTGTTAAGAAACATTTCACTCTGAGATTTTTAGGTGAATGTGCATTCTAACCCCAAAAACACCAATTTGCAACAAAACCAATCAGAGCTTTATCGTCTTTCTTTTTAAGTGGATGGAACCCAAAACACCTTTTTGCTTTGGTTGGAGGTGATTCTGGTGCACACCCATAAAACACCATGCGAATTGAAATAAGCCCTATCAAAGCTTATTCGGCTTCTTTCTACGCATATGGAAGCGAAAAGACGGTTTTGTGTTATTTGGGACTCATTACACATACTTTGCGATTTCTGGGTTAATGAGCATTAACACCACGGAACACGATTTGAAATAAGCGAAATCCAAAATTCTTCTTTCTATGTAGCTGGGACGCAAAACAACCTGTTTGGGGAGGTTCAGGCTCATTACACTTTGCTATTTGTGGGTGGAAAGAACATGGAAAGAACAATCCAAACTTTATCGTCTGCTTTCTATTGACATGGAACCAAAACACCTATGCTTGTTTAAGGCTGTTAAGAAACATTTCACTCTGAGATTTTTGGGTGAATGTGCATTCTAACCCCAAAAACACAAATTTGCAACAAAACCAATCAGAGCTTTATCGTCTTTCTTTTTAAGTGGATGGAACCCAAAACACCTTTTTGCTTTGGTTGGAGGTGATTCTGGTGCACACCCATAAAACACCATGCGAATTGAAATAAGCCCTATCAAAGCTTATTCGGCTTCTTTCTACGGATATGGAAGCGAAAAGACGGTTTTGTGTTATTTGGGACTCATTACACATACTTTGCGATTTCTGGGTTAATGAGCATTAACACCACAGAACACGATTTGAAATAAGCGAAATCCAAAATTCTTCTTTCTATGTAGCTGGAACGCAAAACAACCTGTCTGGTGAGGTTCAGGCTCATTACACTTTGCTATTTGTGGGTGGAAAGAACATGGAAAGAACAATCCAAACTTTTTCGTCTGCTTTCTATTGACATGGAACCAAAACACCTATGCTTGTTTAAGGCTGTTAAGAAACATTTCACTCTGAGATTTTTGCGTGAATGTGCATTCTAACCCCAAAAACACCAATTTGCAACAAAACCAATCGGAGCTTTATCGTCTTTCTTTTTAAGTGGATGGAACCCAAAACACCTTTTTGCTTTGGTTGGAGGTGATTCTGGTGCACACCCATAAAACACCATGCGAATTGAAATAAGCCCTATCAAAGCTTATTCGGCTTCTTTCTACGCATATGGAAGCGAAAAGACGGTTTTGTGTTATTTGGGACTCATTACACATACTTTGCGATTTCTGGGTTAATGAGCATTAACACCACGGAACACGATTTGAAATAAGCGAAATCCAAAATTCTTCTTTCTATGTAAAACAACCTGTCTGGTGAGGTTCAGGCTCATTACACTTTGCTATTTGTGGGTGGAAAGAACATGGAAAGAACAATCCAAACTTTTTCGTCTGCTTTCTATTGACATGGAACCAAAACACCTATGCTTGTTTAAGGCTGTTAAGAAACATTTCACTCTGAGATTTTTGCGTGAATGTGCATTCTAACCCCAAAAACACCAATTTGCAACAAAACCAATCGGAGCTTTATCGTCTTTCTTTTTAAGTGGATGGAACCCAAAACACCTTTTTGCTTTGGTTGGAGGTGATTCTGGTGCACACCCATAAAACACCATGCGAATTGAAATAAGCCCTATCAAAGCTTATTCGGCTTCTTTCTACGCATATGGAAGCGAAAAGACGGTTTTGTGTTATTTGGGACTCATTACACATACTTTGCGATTTCTGGGTTAATGAGCATTAATACCACGGAACACGATTTGAAATAAGCGAAATCCAAAATTCTTCTTTCTATGTAGCTGGGACGCAAAACAACCTGTTTGGGGAGGTTCAGGCTCATTACACTTTGCTATTTGTGGGTGGAAAGAACATGGAAAGAACAATCCAAACTTTTTCGTCTGCTTTCTATTGACATGGAACCAAAACACCTATGCTTGTTTAACGCTGTTAAGAAACATTTCACTCTGAGATTTTTGGGTGAATGTGCATTCTAACCCCAAAAACACCAATTTGCAACAAAACCAATCAGAGCTTTATCGTCTTTCTTTTTAAGTGGATGGAACCCAAAACACCTTTTTGCTTTGGTTGGAGGTGATTCTGGTGCACACCCTAAAACACCATGCGAATTGAAATAAGCCCTATCAAAGCTTATTCGGCTTCTTTCTACGGATATGGAAGCGAAAAGACGGTTTTGTGTTATTTGGGACTCATTACACATACTTTGCGATTTCTGGGTTAATGAGCATTAACACCACGGAACACGATTTGAAATAAGCGAAATCCAAAATTCTTCTTTCTATGTAGCTGGAACGCAAAACAACCTGTCTGGTGAGGTTCAGGCTCATTACACTTTGCTATTTGTGGGTGGAAAGAACATGGAAAGAACAATCCAAACTTTTTGTCTGCTTTCTATTGACATGGAACCAAAACACCTATGCTTGTTTAAGGCTGTTAAGAAACATTTCACTCTGAGATTTTTGGGTGAATGTGCATTCTAACCCCAAAAACACCAATTTGCAACAAAACCAATCAGAGCTTTATCGTCTTTCTTTTTAAGTGGATGGAACCCAAAACACCTTTTTGCTTTGGTTGGAGGTGATTCTGGTGCACACCCATAAAACACCATGCGAATTGAAATAAGCCCTATCAAAGCTTATTCGGCTTCTTTCTAAGCATATGGAAGCGAAAAGACGGTTTTGTGTTATTTGGGACTCATTACACATACTTTGCGATTTCTGGGTTAATGAGCATTAACACCACGGAACACGATTTGAAATAAGCGAAATCCAAAATTCTTCTTTCTATGTAGCTGGAACGCAAAACAACCTGTCTGGTGAGGTTCAGGCTCATTACACTTTGCTATTTGTGGGTGGAAAGAACATGGAAAGAACAATCCATACTTTTTCGTCTGCTTTCTATTGACATGGAACCAAAACACCTATGCTTGTTTAAGGCTGTTAAGAAACATTTCACTCTGAGATTTTTGCGTGAATGTGCATTCTAACCCCAAAAACACCAATTTGCAACAAAACCAATCAGAGGTTGGAGGTGATTCTGGTGCACACCCTAAAACACCATGCGAATTGAAATAAGCCCTATCAAAGCTTATTCGGCTTCTTTCTACGGATATGGAAGCGAAAAGACGGTTTTGTGTTATTTGGGACTCATTACACATACTTTGCGATTTCTGGGTTAATGAGCATTAACACCACGGAACACGATTTGAAATAAGCGAAATCCAAAATTCTTCTTTCTATGTAGCTGGAACGCAAAACAACCTGTCTGGTGAGGTTCAGGCTCATTACACTTTGCTATTTGTGGGTGGAAAGAACATGGAAAGAACAATCCAAACTTTTTGTCTGCTTTCTATTGACATGGAACCAAAACACCTATGCTTGTTTAAGGCTGTTAAGAAACATTTCACTCTGAGATTTTTGGGTGAATGTGCATTCTAACCCCAAAAACACCAATTTGCAACAAAACCAATCAGAGCTTTATCGTCTTTCTTTTTAAGTGGATGGAACCCAAAACACCTTTTTGCTTTGGTTGGAGGTGATTCTGGTGCACACCCTAAAACACCATGCGAATTGAAATAAGCCCTATCAAAGCTTATTCGGCTTCTTTCTACGGATATGGAAGCGAAAAGACGGTTTTGTGTTATTTGGGACTCATTACACATACTTTGCGATTTCTGGGTTAATGAGCATTAACACCACGGAACACGATTCGAAATAAGCGAAATCCAAAATTCTTCTTTCTATGTAGCTGGAACGCAAAACAACCTGTCTGGTGAGGTTCAGGCTCATTACACTTTGCTATTTGTGGGTGGAAAGAACATGGAAAGAACAATCCAAACTTTTTGTCTGCTTTCTATTGACATGGAACCAAAAACACCTATGCTTGTTTAAGGCTGTTAAGAAACATTTCACTCTGAGATTTTTGGGTGAATGTGCATTCTAACCCCAAAAACACCAATTTGCAACAAAACCAATCAGAGCTTTATCGTCTTTCTTTTTAAGTGGATGGAACCCAAAACACCTTTTTGCTTTGGTTGGAGGTGATTCTGGTGCACACCCATAAAACACCATGCGAATTGAAATAAGCCCTATCAAAGCTTATTCGGCTTCTTTCTACGCATATGGAAGCGAAAAGACGGTTTTGTGTTATTTGGGACATTACACATACTTTGCGATTTCTGGGTTAATGAGCATTAATACCACGGAACACGATTTGAAATAAGCGAAATCCAAACTTCTTCTTTCTATGTAAAACAACCTGTCTGGTGAGGTTCAGGCTCATTACACTTTGCTATTTGTGGGTGGAAAGAACATGGAAAGAACAATCCAAACTTTTTGTCTGCTTTCTATTGACATGGAACCAAAACACCTATGCTTGTTTAAGGCTGTTAAGAAACATTTCACTCTGAGATTTTTGGGTGAATGTGCATTCTAACCCCAAAAACACAAATTTGCAACAAAACCAATCAGAGCTTTATCGTCTTTCTTTTTAAGTGGATGGAACCCAAAACACCTTTTTGCTTTGGTTGGAGGTGATTCTGGTGCACACCCATAAAACACCATGCGAATTGAAATAAGCCCTTTCAAAGCTTATTCGGCTTCTTTCTACGCATATGGAAGCGAAAAGACGGTTTTGTGTTATTTGGGACTCATTACACATACTTTGCGATTTCTGGGTTAATGAGCATTAACACCACGGAACACGATTTGAAATAAGCGAAATCCAAAATTCTTCTTTCTATGTAGCTGGAACGCAAAACAACCTGTCTGGTGAGGTTCAGGCTCATTACACTTTGCTATTTGTGGGTGGAAAGAACATGGAAAGAACAATCCAAACTTTTTCGTCTGCTTTCTATTGACATGGAACCAAAACACCTATGCTTGTTTAAGGCTGTTAAGAAACATTTCACTCTGAGATTTTTGCGTGAATGTGCATTCTAACCCCAAAAACACCAATTTGCAACAAAACCAATCGGAGCTTTATCGTCTTTCTTTTTAAGTGGATGGAACCCAAAACACCTTTTTGCTTTGGTTGGAGGTGATTCTGGTGCACACCCATAAAACACCATGCGAATTGAAATAAGCCCTATCAAAGCTTATTCGGCTTCTTTCTACGCATATGGAAGCGAAAAGACGGTTTTGTGTTATTTGGGACTCATTACACATACTTTGCGATTTCTGGGTTAATGAGCATTAACACCACGGAACACGATTTGAAATAAGCGAAATCCAAAATTCTTCTTTCTATGTAAAACAACCTGTCTGGTGAGGTTCAGGCTCATTACACTTTGCTATTTGTGGGTGGAAAGAACATGGAAAGAACAATCCAAACTTTTTGTCTGCTTTCTATTGACATGGAACCAAAACACCTATGCTTGTTTAAGGCTGTTAAGAAACATTTCACTCTGAGATTTTTGGGTGAATGTGCATTTTAACCCCAAAAACACCAATTTGCAACAAAACCAATCAGAGCTTTATCGTCTTTCTTTTTAAGTGGATGGAACCCAAAACACCTTTTTGCTTTGGTTGGAGGTGATTCTGGTGCACACCCTAAAACACCATGCGAATTGAAATAAGCCCTATCAAAGCTTATTCGGCTTCTTTCTACGCATATGGAAGCGAAAAGACGGTTTTGTGTTATTTGGGACTCATTACACATACTTTGCGATTTCTGGGTTAATGAGCATTAACACCACAGAACACGATTTGAAATAAGCGAAATCCAAAATTGTTCTTTCTATGTAGCTGGAACGCAAAACAACCTGTCTGGTGAGGTTCAGGCTCATTACACTTTGCTATTTGTGGGTGGAAAGAACATGGAAAGAACAATCCAAACTTTTTCGTCTGCTTTCTATTGACATGGAACCAAAACACCTATGCTTGTTTAAGGCTGTTAAGAAACATTTCACTCTGAGATTTTTGCGTGAATGTGCATTCTAACCCCAAAAACACCAATTTGCAACAAAACCAATCGGAGCTTTATCGTCTTTCTTTTTAAGTGGATGGAACCCAAAACACCTTTTTGCTTTGGTTGGAGGTGATTCTGGTGCACACCCATAAAACACCATGCGAATTGAAATAAGCCCTATCAAAGCTTATTCGGCTTCTTTCTACGCATATGGAAGCGAAAAGACGGTTTTGTGTTATTTGGGACTCATTACACATACTTTGCGATTTCTGGGTTAATGAGCATTAACACCACGGAACACGATTTGAAATAAGCGAAATCCAAAATTCTTCTTTCTATGTAAAACAACCTGTCTGGTGAGGTTCAGGCTCATTACACTTTGCTATTTGTGGGTGGAAAGAACATGGAAAGAACAATCCAAACTTTTTCGTCTGCTTTCTATTGACATGGAACCAAAACACCTATGCTTGTTTAAGGCTGTTAAGAAACATTTCACTCTGAGATTTTTGCGTGAATGTGCATTCTAACCCCAAAAACACCAATTTGCAACAAAACCAATCGGAGCTTTATCGTCTTTCTTTTTAAGTGGATGGAACCCAAAACACCTTTTTGCTTTGGTTGGAGGTGATTCTGGTGCACACCCATAAAACACCATGCGAATTGAAATAAGCCCTATCAAAGCTTATTCGGCTTCTTTCTACGCATATGGAAGCGAAAAGACGGTTTTGTGTTATTTGGGACTCATTACACATACTTTGCGATTTCTGGGTTAATGAGCATTAATACCACGGAACACGATTTGAAATAAGCGAAATCCAAAATTCTTCTTTCTATGTAGCTGGGACGCAAAACAACCTGTTTGGGGAGGTTCAGGCTCATTACACTTTGCTATTTGTGGGTGGAAAGAACATGGAAAGAACAATCCAAACTTTTTCGTCTGCTTTCTATTGACATGGAACCAAAACACCTATGCTTGTTTAACGCTGTTAAGAAACATTTCACTCTGAGATTTTTGGGTGAATGTGCATTCTAACCCCAAAAACACCAATTTGCAACAAAACCAATCAGAGCTTTATCGTCTTTCTTTTTAAGTGGATGGAACCCAAAACACCTTTTTGCTTTGGTTGGAGGTGATTCTGGTGCACACCCTAAAACACCATGCGAATTGAAATAAGCCCTATCAAAGCTTATTCGGCTTCTTTCTACGGATATGGAAGCGAAAAGACGGTTTTGTGTTATTTGGGACTCATTACACATACTTTGCGATTTCTGGGTTAATGAGCATTAACACCACGGAACACGATTTGAAATAAGCGAAATCCAAAATTCTTCTTTCTATGTAGCTGGAACGCAAAACAACCTGTCTGGTGAGGTTCAGGCTCATTACACTTTGCTATTTGTGGGTGGAAAGAACATGGAAAGAACAATCCAAACTTTTTGTCTGCTTTCTATTGACATGGAACCAAAACACCTATGCTTGTTTAAGGCTGTTAAGAAACATTTCACTCTGAGATTTTTGGGTGAATGTGCATTCTAACCCCAAAAACACCAATTTGCAACAAAACCAATCAGAGCTTTATCGTCTTTCTTTTTAAGTGGATGGAACCCAAAACACCTTTTTGCTTTGGTTGGAGGTGATTCTGGTGCACACCCATAAAACACCATGCGAATTGAAATAAGCCCTATCAAAGCTTATTCGGCTTCTTTCTAAGCATATGGAAGCGAAAAGACGGTTTTGTGTTATTTGGGACTCATTACACATACTTTGCGATTTCTGGGTTAATGAGCATTAACACCACGGAACACGATTTGAAATAAGCGAAATCCAAAATTCTTCTTTCTATGTAGCTGGAACGCAAAACAACCTGTCTGGTGAGGTTCAGGCTCATTACACTTTGCTATTTGTGGGTGGAAAGAACATGGAAAGAACAATCCATACTTTTTCGTCTGCTTTCTATTGACATGGAACCAAAACACCTATGCTTGTTTAAGGCTGTTAAGAAACATTTCACTCTGAGATTTTTGCGTGAATGTGCATTCTAACCCCAAAAACACCAATTTGCAACAAAACCAATCAGAGGTTGGAGGTGATTCTGGTGCACACCCTAAAACACCATGCGAATTGAAATAAGCCCTATCAAAGCTTATTCGGCTTCTTTCTACGGATATGGAAGCGAAAAGACGGTTTTGTGTTATTTGGGACTCATTACACATACTTTGCGATTTCTGGGTTAATGAGCATTAACACCACGGAACACGATTTGAAATAAGCGAAATCCAAAATTCTTCTTTCTATGTAGCTGGAACGCAAAACAACCTGTCTGGTGAGGTTCAGGCTCATTACACTTTGCTATTTGTGGGTGGAAAGAACATGGAAAGAACAATCCAAACTTTTTGTCTGCTTTCTATTGACATGGAACCAAAACACCTATGCTTGTTTAAGGCTGTTAAGAAACATTTCACTCTGAGATTTTTGGGTGAATGTGCATTCTAACCCCAAAAACACCAATTTGCAACAAAACCAATCAGAGCTTTATCGTCTTTCTTTTTAAGTGGATGGAACCCAAAACACCTTTTTGCTTTGGTTGGAGGTGATTCTGGTGCACACCCTAAAACACCATGCGAATTGAAATAAGCCCTATCAAAGCTTATTCGGCTTCTTTCTACGGATATGGAAGCGAAAAGACGGTTTTGTGTTATTTGGGACTCATTACACATACTTTGCGATTTCTGGGTTAATGAGCATTAACACCACGGAACACGATTCGAAATAAGCGAAATCCAAAATTCTTCTTTCTATGTAGCTGGAACGCAAAACAACCTGTCTGGTGAGGTTCAGGCTCATTACACTTTGCTATTTGTGGGTGGAAAGAACATGGAAAGAACAATCCAAACTTTTTGTCTGCTTTCTATTGACATGGAACCAAAAACACCTATGCTTGTTTAAGGCTGTTAAGAAACATTTCACTCTGAGATTTTTGGGTGAATGTGCATTCTAACCCCAAAAACACCAATTTGCAACAAAACCAATCAGAGCTTTATCGTCTTTCTTTTTAAGTGGATGGAACCCAAAACACCTTTTTGCTTTGGTTGGAGGTGATTCTGGTGCACACCCATAAAACACCATGCGAATTGAAATAAGCCCTATCAAAGCTTATTCGGCTTCTTTCTACGCATATGGAAGCGAAAAGACGGTTTTGTGTTATTTGGGACATTACACATACTTTGCGATTTCTGGGTTAATGAGCATTAATACCACGGAACACGATTTGAAATAAGCGAAATCCAAACTTCTTCTTTCTATGTAAAACAACCTGTCTGGTGAGGTTCAGGCTCATTACACTTTGCTATTTGTGGGTGGAAAGAACATGGAAAGAACAATCCAAACTTTTTGTCTGCTTTCTATTGACATGGAACCAAAACACCTATGCTTGTTTAAGGCTGTTAAGAAACATTTCACTCTGAGATTTTTGGGTGAATGTGCATTCTAACCCCAAAAACACCAATTTGCAACAAAACCAATCAGAGCTTTATCGTCTTTCTTTTTAAGTGGATGGAACCCAAAACACCTTTTTGCTTTGGTTGGAGGTGATTCTGGTGCACACCCATAAAACACCATGCGAATTGAAATAAGCCCTTTCAAAGCTTATTCGGCTTCTTTCTACGCATATGGAAGCGAAAAGACGGTTTTGTGTTATTTGGGACTCATTACACATACTTTGCGATTTCTGGGTTAATGAGCATTAACACCACGGAACACGATTTGAAATAAGCGAAATCCAAAATTCTTCTTTCTATGTAGCTGGAACGCAAAACAACCTGTCTGGTGAGGTTCAGGCTCATTACACTTTGCTATTTGTGGGTGGAAAGAACATGGAAAGAACAATCCAAACTTTTTCGTCTGCTTTCTATTGACATGGAACCAAAACACCTATGCTTGTTTAAGGCTGTTAAGAAACATTTCACTCTGAGATTTTTGCGTGAATGTGCATTCTAACCCCAAAAACACCAATTTGCAACAAAACCAATCGGAGCTTTATCGTCTTTCTTTTTAAGTGGATGGAACCCAAAACACCTTTTTGCTTTGGTTGGAGGTGATTCTGGTGCACACCCATAAAACACCATGCGAATTGAAATAAGCCCTATCAAAGCTTATTCGGCTTCTTTCTACGCATATGGAAGCGAAAAGACGGTTTTGTGTTATTTGGGACTCATTACACATACTTTGCGATTTCTGGGTTAATGAGCATTAACACCACGGAACACGATTTGAAATAAGCGAAATCCAAAATTCTTCTTTCTATGTAAAACAACCTGTCTGGTGAGGTTCAGGCTCATTACACTTTGCTATTTGTGGGTGGAAAGAACATGGAAAGAACAATCCAAACTTTTTGTCTGCTTTCTATTGACATGGAACCAAAACACCTATGCTTGTTTAAGGCTGTTAAGAAACATTTCACTCTGAGATTTTTGGGTGAATGTGCATTTTAACCCCAAAAACACCAATTTGCAACAAAACCAATCAGAGCTTTATCGTCTTTCTTTTTAAGTGGATGGAACCCAAAACACCTTTTTGCTTTGGTTGGAGGTGATTCTGGTGCACACCCTAAAACACCATGCGAATTGAAATAAGCCCTATCAAAGCTTATTCGGCTTCTTTCTACGCATATGGAAGCGAAAAGACGGTTTTGTGTTATTTGGGACTCATTACACATACTTTGCGATTTCTGGGTTAATGAGCATTAACACCACGGAACACGATTTGAAATAAGCGAAATCCAAAATTCTTCTTTCTATGTAGCTGGAACGCAAAACAACCTGTCTGGTGAGGTTCAGGCTCATTACACTTTGCTATTTGTGGGTGGAAAGAACATGGAAAGAACAATCCAAACTTTTTGTCTGCTTTCTATTGACATGGAACCAAAAACACCTATGCTTGTTTAAGGCTGTTAAGAAACATTTCACTCTGAGATTTTTGGGTGAATGTGCATTCTAACCCCAAAAACACCAATTTGCAACAAAACCAATCAGAGCTTTATCGTCTTTCTTTTTAAGTGGATGGAACCCAAAACACCTTTTTGCTTTGGTTGGAGGTGATTCTGGTGCACACCCATAAAACACCATGCGAATTGAAATAAGCCCTATCAAAGCTTATTCGGCTTCTTTCTACGCATATGGAAGCGAAAAGACGGTTTTGTGTTATTTGGGACTCATTACACATACTTTGCGATTTCTGGGTTAATGAGCATTAACACCACGGAACACGATTTGAAATAAGCGAAATCCAAACTTCTTCTTTCTATGTAAAACAACCTGTCTGGTGAGGTTCAAGCTCATTACACTTTGCTATTTGTGGGTGAAAAGAACATGGAAAGAACAATCCAAACTTTTTGTCTGCTTTCTATTGACATGGAACCAAAACACCTATGCTTGTTTAAGGCTGTTAAGAAACATTTCACTCGTGAGATTTTTGGGTGAATGTGCATTCTAACCCCAAAAACACCAATTTGCAACAAAACCAATCAGAGCTTTATCGTCTTTCTTTTTAAGTGGATGGAACCCAAAACACCTTTTTGCTTTGGTTGGAAGTGATTCTGGTGCACACCCATAAAACACCATGCGAATTGAAATAAGCCCTATCAAAGCTTATTCGGCTTCTTTCTACGCATATGGAAGCGAAAAGACGGTTTTGTGTTATTTGGGACTCATTACACATACTTTGCGATTTCTGGGTTAATGAGCATTAACACCACGGAACACGATTCGAAATAAGCGAAATCCAAATTTCTTCTTTCTATGTAGCTGGAACGCAAAACAACCTGTCTGGTGAGGTTCAGGCTCATTACGCTTTGCTATTTGTGGGTGGAAAGAACATGGAAAGAACAATCCAAACTTTTTCGTCTGCTTTCTATTGACATGGAACCAAAACACCTATGCTTGTTTAAGGCTGTTAAGAAACATTTCACTCGTGAGATTTTTGGGTGAATGTGCATTCTAACCCCAAAAACACCAATTTGCAACAAAACCAATCAGAGCTTTATCGTCTTTCTTTTTAAGTGGATGGAACCCAAAACACCTTTTTGCTTTGGTTGGAGGTGATTCTGGTGCACACCCATAAAACACCATGCGAATTGAAATAAGCCCTATCAAAGCTTATTCGGCTTCTTTCTACGCATATGGAAGCGAAAAGACGGTTTTGTGTTATTTGGGACATTACACATACTTTGCGATTTCTGGGTTAATGAGCATTAATACCACGGAAAACGATTTGAAATAAGCGAAATCCAAACTTCTTCTTTCTATGTAAAACAACCTGTCTGGTGAGGTTCAGGCTCATTACACTTTGCTATTTGTTGGTGGAAAGAACATGGAAAGAACAATCCAAACTTTTTGTCTGCTTTCTATTGACATGGAACCAAAACACCTATGCTTGTTTAAGGCTGTTAAGAAACATTTCACTCTGAGATTTTTGGGTGAATGTGCATTCTAACCCCAAAAACACCAATTTGCAACAAAACCAATCAGAGCTTTATCGTCTTTCTTTTTAAGTGGAGGGAACCCAAAACACCTTTTTGCTTTGGTTGGAGGTGATTCTGGTGCACACCCATAAAACACCATGCGAATTGAAATAAGCCCTTTCAAAGCTTATTCGGCTTCTTTCTACGCATATGGAAGCGAAAAGACGGTTTTGTGTTATTTGGGACATTACACATACTTTGCGATTTCTGGGTTAATGAGCATTAATACCACGGAACACGATTTGAAATAAGCGAAATCCAAAATTCTTCTTTCTATGTAGCTGGGACGCAAAACAACCTGTTTGGGGAGGTTCAGGCTCATTACACTTTGCTATTTGTGGGTGGAAAGAACATGGAAAGAACAATCCAAACTTTTTCGTCTGCTTTCTATTGACATGGAACCAAAACACCTATGCTTGTTTAACGCTGTTAAGAAACATTTCACTCTGAGATTTTTGGGTGAATGTGCATTCTAACCCCAAAAACACCAATTTGCAACAAAACCAATCAGAGGTTGGAGGTGATTCTGGTGCACACCCTAAAACACCATGCGAATTGAAATAAGCCCTATCAAAGCTTATTCGGCTTCTTTCTACGGATATGGAAGCGAAAAGACGGTTTTGTGTTATTTGGGACTCATTACACATACTTTGCGATTTCTGGGTTAATGAGCATTAACACCACGGAACACGATTTGAAATAAGCGAAATCCAAAATTCTTCTTTCTATGTAGCTGGAACGCAAAACAACCTGTCTGGTGAGGTTCAGGCTCATTACACTTTGCTATTTGTGGGTGGAAAGAACATGGAAAGAACAATCCAAACTTTCTCGTCTGCTTTCTATTGACATGGAACCAAAACACCTATGCTTGTTTAAGGCTGTTAAGAAACATTTCACTCTGAGATATTTGCGTGAATGTGCATTCTAACCCCAAAAACACCAATTTGCAACAAAACCAATCAGAGCTTTATCGTCTTTCTTTTTAAGTGGATGGAACCCAAAACACCTTTTTGCTTTGGTTGGAGGTGATTCTGGTGCACACCCATAAAACACCATGCGAATTGAAATAAGCCCTATCAAAGCTTATTCGGCTTCTTTCTACGCATATGGAAGCGAAAAGACGGTTTTGTGTTATTTGGGACTCATTACACATACTTTGCGATTTATGGGTTAATGAGCATTAACACCACGGAATACGATTTGAAATAAGCGAAATCCAAAATTCTTCTTTCTATGTAAAACAACCTGTCTGGTGAGGTTCAGGCTCATTACACTTTGCTATTTGTGGGTGAAAAGAACATGGAAAGAACAATCCAAACTTTTTGTCTGCTTTCTATTGACATGGAACCAAAACACCTATGCTTGTTTAAGGCTGTTAAGAAACATTTCACTCTGAGATTTTTGCGTGAATGTGCATTCTAACCCCAAAAACACCAATTTGCAACAAAACCAATCGGAGCTTTATCGTCTTTCTTTTTAAGTGGATGGAACCCAAAACACCTTTTTGCTTTGGTTGGAGGTGATTCTGGTGCACACCCATAAAACACCATGCGAATTGAAATAAGCCCTATCAAAGCTTATTCGGCTTCTTTCTACGCATATGGAAGCGAAAAGACGGTTTTGTGTTATTTGGGACTCATTACACATACTTTGCGATTTCTGGGTTAATGAGCATTAACACCACGGAACACGATTTGAAATAAGCGAAATCCAAAATTCTTCTTTCTATGTAAAACAACCTGTCTGGTGAGGTTCAGGCTCATTACACTTTGCTATTTGTGGGTGGAAAGAACATGGAAAGAACAATCCAAACTTTTTCGTCTGCTTTCTATTGACATGGAACCAAAACACCTATGCTTGTTTAAGGCTGTTAAGAAACATTTCACTCTGAGATTTTTGCGTGAATGTGCATTCTAACCCCAAAAACACCAATTTGCAACAAAACCAATCAGAGCTTTATCGTCTTTCTTTTTAAGTGGATGGAACCCAAAACACCTTTTTGCTTTGGTTGGAGGTGATTCTGGTGCACACCCATAAAACACCATGCGAATTGAAATAAGCCCTATCAAAGCTTATTCGGCTTCTTTCTAAGCATATGGAAGCGAAAAGACGGTTTTGTGTTATTTGGGACTCATTACACATACTTTGCGATTTCTGGGTTAATGAGCATTAACACCACGGAACACGATTTGAAATAAGCGAAATCCAAAATTCTTCTTTCTATGTAGCTGGAACGCAAAACAACCTGTCTGGTGAGGTTCAGGCTCATTACACTTTGCTATTTGTGGGTGGAAAGAACATGGAAAGAACAATCCATACTTTTTCGTCTGCTTTCTATTGACATGGAACCAAAACACCTATGCTTGTTTAAGGCTGTTAAGAAACATTTCACTCTGAGATCTGTGGGTGAATGTGCATTCTAACCCCAAAAACACCAATTTGCAACAAAACCAATCAGAGGTTGGAGGTGATTCTGGTGCACACCCTAAAACACCATGCGAATTGAAATAAGCCCTATCAAAGCTTATTCGGCTTCTTTCTACGGATATGGAAGCGAAAAGACGGTTTTGTGTTATTTGGGACTCATTACACATACTTTGCGATTTCTGGGTTAATGAGCATTAACACCACGGAACACGATTTGAAATAAGCGAAATCCAAAATTCTTCTTTCTATGTAGCTGGAACGCAAAACAACCTGTCTGGTGAGGTTCAGGCTCATTACACTTTGCTATTTGTGGGTGGAAAGAACATGGAAAGAACAATCCAAACTTTTTGTCTGCTTTCTATTGACATGGAACCAAAACACCTATGCTTGTTTAAGGCTGTTAAGAAACATTTCACTCTGAGATTTTTGGGTGAATGTGCATTCTAACCCCAAAAACACCAATTTGCAACAAAACCAATCAGAGCTTTATCGTCTTTCTTTTTAAGTGGATGGAACCCAAAACACCTTTTTGCTTTGGTTGGAGGTGATTCTGGTGCACACCCTAAAACACCATGCGAATTGAAATAAGCCCTATCAAAGCTTATTCGGCTTCTTTCTACGGATATGGAAGCGAAAAGACGGTTTTGTGTTATTTGGGACTCATTACACATACTTTGCGATTTCTGGGTTAATGAGCATTAACACCACGGAACACGATTCGAAATAAGCGAAATCCAAAATTCTTCTTTCTATGTAGCTGGAACGCAAAACAACCTGTCTGGTGAGGTTCAGGCTCATTACACTTTGCTATTTGTGGGTGGAAAGAACATGGAAAGAACAATCCAAACTTTTTGTCTGCTTTCTATTGACATGGAACCAAAAACACCTATGCTTGTTTAAGGCTGTTAAGAAACATTTCACTCTGAGATTTTTGGGTGAATGTGCATTCTAACCCCAAAAACACCAATTTGCAACAAAACCAATCAGAGCTTTATCGTCTTTCTTTTTAAGTGGATGGAACCCAAAACACCTTTTTGCTTTGGTTGGAGGTGATTCTGGTGCACACCCATAAAACACCATGCGAATTGAAATAAGCCCTATCAAAGCTTATTCGGCTTCTTTCTACGCATATGGAAGCGAAAAGACGGTTTTGTGTTATTTGGGACTCATTACACATACTTTGCGATTTCTGGGTTAATGAGCATTAACACCACGGAACACGATTTGAAATAAGCGAAATCCAAACTTCTTCTTTCTATGTAAAACAACCTGTCTGGTGAGGTTCAGGCTCATTACACTTTGCTATTTGTGGGTGGAAAGAACATGGAAAGAACAATCCAAACTTTTTGTCTGCTTTCTATTGACATGGAACCAAAACACCTATGCTTGTTTAAGGCTGTTAAGAAACATTTCACTCTGAGATTTTTGGGTGAATGTGCATTCTAACCCCAAAAACACCAATTTGCAACAAAACCAATCAGAGCTTTATCGTCTTTCTTTTTAAGTGGATGGAACCCAAAACACCTTTTTGCTTTGGTTGGAGGTGATTCTGGTGCACACCCATAAAACACCATGCGAATTGAAATAAGCCCTATCAAAGCTTATTCGGCTTCTTTCTACGCATATGGAAGCGAAAAGACGGTTTTGTGTTATTTGGGACATTACACATACTTTGCGATTTCTGGGTTAATGAGCATTAATACCACGGAACACGATTTGAAATAAGCGAAATCCAAAATTCTTCTTTCTATGTAGCTGGGACGCAAAACAACCTGTTTGGGGAGGTTCAGGCTCATTACACTTTGCTATTTGTGGGTGGAAAGAACATGGAAAGAACAATCCAAACTTTTTCGTCTGCTTTCTATTGACATGGAACCAAAACACCTATGCTTGTTTAACGCTGTTAAGAAACATTTCACTCTGAGATTTTTGGGTGAATGTGCATTCTAACCCCAAAAACACCAATTTGCAACAAAACCAATCAGAGGTTGGAGGTGATTCTGGTGCACACCCTAAAACACCATGCGAATTGAAATAAGCCCTATCAAAGCTTATTCGGCTTCTTTCTACGGATATGGAAGCGAAAAGACGGTTTTGTGTTATTTGGGACTCATTACACATACTTTGCGATTTCTGGGTTAATGAGCATTAACACCACGGAACACGATTTGAAATAAGCGAAATCCAAAATTCTTCTTTCTATGTAGCTGGAACGCAAAACAACCTGTCTGGTGAGGTTCAGGCTCATTACACTTTGCTATTTGTGGGTGGAAAGAACATGGAAAGAACAATCCAAACTTTCTCGTCTGCTTTCTATTGACATGGAACCAAAACACCTATGCTTGTTTAAGGCTGTTAAGAAACATTTCACTCTGAGATTTTTGGGTGAATGTGCATTCTAACCCCAAAAACACCAATTTGCAACAAAACCAATCAGAGCTTTATCGTCTTTCTTTTTAAGTGGATGGAACCCAAAACACCTTTTTGCTTTGGTTGGAGGTGATTCTGGTGCACACCCATAAAACACCATGCGAATTGAAATAAGCCCTATCAAAGCTTATTCGGCTTCTTTCTACGCATATGGAAGCGAAAAGACGGTTTTGTGTTATTTGGGACTCATTACACATACTTTGCGATTTCTGGGTTAATGAGCATTAACACCACGGAATACGATTTGAAATAAGCGAAATCCAAAATTCTTCTTTCTATGTAAAACAACCTGTCTGGTGAGGTTCAGGCTCATTACACTTTGCTATTTGTGGGTGAAAAGAACATGGAAAGAACAATCCAAACTTTTTGTCTGCTTTCTATTGACATGGAACCAAAACACCTATGCTTGTTTAAGGCTGTTAAGAAACATTTCACTCTGAGATTTTTGGGTGAATGTGCATTCTAACCCCAAAAACACCAATTTGCAACAAAACCAATCAGAGCTTTATCGTCTTTCTTTTTAAGTGGATGGAACCCAAAACACCTTTTTGCTTTGGTTGGAGGTGATTCTGGTGCACACCCATAAAACACCATGCGAATTGAAATAAGCCCTATCAAAGCTTATTCGGCTTCTTTCTACGCATATGGAAGCGAAAAGACGGTTTTGTGTTATTTGGGACTCATTACACATACTTTGCGATTTCTGGGTTAATGAGCATTAACACCACGGAATACGATTTGAAATAAGCGAAATCCAAAATTCTTCTTTCTATGCTTGTTTAAGGCTGTTAAGAAACATTTCACTCTGAGATTTTTGGGTGAATGTGCATTCTAACCCCAAAAACACCAATTTGCAACAAAACCAATCAGAGGTTGGAGGTGATTCTGGTGCACACCCTAAAACACCATGCGAATTGAAATAAGCCCTATCAAAGCTTATTCGGCTTCTTTCTACGCATATGGAAGCGAAAAGACGGTTTTGTGTTATTTGGGACTCATTACACATACTTTGCGATTTCTGGGTTAATGAGCATTAACACCACGGAACACGATTTGAAATAAGCGAAATCCAAACTTCTTCTTTCTATGTAAAACAACCTGTCTGGTGAGGTTCAGGCTCATTACACTTTGCTATTTGTGGGTGGAAAGAACATGGAAAGAACAATCCAAACTTTTTGTCTGCTTTCTATTGACATGGAACCAAAACACCTATGCTTGTTTAAGGCTGTTAAGAAACATTTCACTCTGAGATTTTTGGGTGAATGTGCATTCTAACCCCAAAAACACCAATTTGCAACAAAACCAATCAGAGCTTTATCGTCTTTCTTTTTAAGTGGATGGAACCCAAAACACCTTTTTGCTTTGGTTGGAGGTGATTCTGGTGCACACCCATAAAACACCATGCGAATTGAAATAAGCCCTATCAAAGCTTATTCGGCTTCTTTCTACGCATATGGAAGCGAAAAGACGGTTTTGTGTTATTTGGGACATTACACATACTTTGCGATTTCTGGGTTAATGAGCATTAATACCACGGAACACGATTTGAAATAAGCGAAATCCAAAATTCTTCTTTCTATGTAGCTGGGACGCAAAACAACCTGTTTGGGGAGGTTCAGGCTCATTACACTTTGCTATTTGTGGGTGGAAAGAACATGGAAAGAACAATCCAAACTTTTTCGTCTGCTTTCTATTGACATGGAACCAAAACACCTATGCTTGTTTAACGCTGTTAAGAAACATTTCACTCTGAGATTTTTGGGTGAATGTGCATTCTAACCCCAAAAACACCAATTTGCAACAAAACCAATCAGAGGTTGGAGGTGATTCTGGTGCACACCCTAAAACACCATGCGAATTGAAATAAGCCCTATCAAAGCTTATTCGGCTTCTTTCTACGGATATGGAAGCGAAAAGACGGTTTTGTGTTATTTGGGACTCATTACACATACTTTGCGATTTCTGGGTTAATGAGCATTAACACCACGGAACACGATTTGAAATAAGCGAAATCCAAAATTCTTCTTTCTATGTAGCTGGAACGCAAAACAACCTGTCTGGTGAGGTTCAGGCTCATTACACTTTGCTATTTGTGGGTGGAAAGAACATGGAAAGAACAATCCAAACTTTTTCGTCTGCTTTCTATTGACATGGAACCAAAACACCTATGCTTGTTTAAGGCTGTTAAGAAACATTTCACTGTGAGATTTTTGCGTGAATGTGCATTCTAACCCCAAAAACACCAATTTGCAACAAAACCAATCGGAGCTTTATCGTCTTTCTTTTTAAGTGGATGGAACCCAAAACACCTTTTTGCTTTGGTTGGAGGTGATTCTGGTGCACACCCATAAAACACCATGCGAATTGAAATAAGCCCTATCAAAGCTTATTCGGCTTCTTTCTACGCATATGGAAGCGAAAAGACGGTTTTGTGTTATTTGGGACTCATTACACATACTTTGCGATTTCTGGGTTAATGAGCATTAACACCACGGAACACGATTTGAAATAAGCGAAATCCAAAATTCTTCTTTCTATGTAGCTGGGACGCAAAACAACCTGTCTGGGGAGGTTCAGGCTCATTACACTTTGCTATTTGTGGGTGGAAAGAACATGGAAAGAACAATCCAAACTTTTTCGTCTGCTTTCTATTGACATGGAACCAAAACACCTATGCTTGTTTAAGGCTGTTAAGAAACATTTCACTCTGAGATTTTTGGGTGAATGTGCATTCTAACCCCAAAAACACCAATTTGCAACAAAACCAATCAGAGCTTTATCGTCTTTCTTTTTAAGTGGATGGAACCCAAAACACCTTTTTGCTTTGGTTGGAGGTGATTCTGGTGCACACCCATAAAACACCATGCGAATTGAAATAAGCCCTATCAAAGCTTATTCGGCTTCTTTCTACGGATATGGAAGCGAAAAGACGGTTTTGTGTTATTTGGGACTCATTACACATACTTTGCGATTTCTGGGTTAATGAGCATTAACACCACGGAACACGATTTGAAATAAGCGAAATCCAAAATTCTTCTTTCTATGTAGCTGGAACGCAAAACAACCTGTCTGGTGAGGTTCAGGCTCATTACACTTTGCTATTTGTGGGTGGAAAGAACATGGAAAGAACAATCCAAACTTTTTCGTCTGCTTTCTATTGACATGGAACCAAAACACCTATGCTTGTTTAAGGCTGTTAAGAAACATTTCACTCTGAGATTTTTGCGTGAATGTGCATTCTAACCCCAAAAACACCAATTTGCAACAAAACCAATCGGAGCTTTATCGTCTTTCTTTTTAAGTGGATGGAACCCAAAAAACCTTTTTGCTTTGGTTGGAGGTGATTCTGGTGCACACCCATAAAACACCATGCGAATTGAAATAAGCCCTATCAAAGCTTATTCGGCTTCTTTCTACGGATATGGAAGCGAAAAGACGGTTTTGTGTTATTTGGGACTCATTACACATACTTTGCGATTTCTGGGTTAATGAGCATTAACACCACGGAACACGATTTGAAATAAGCGAAATCCAAAATTCTTCTTTCTATGTAGCTGGGACGCAAAACAACCTGTTTGGGGAGGTTCAGGCTCATTACACTTTGCTATTTGTGGGTGGAAAGAACATGGAAAGAACAATCCAAACTTTTTCGTCTGCTTTCTATTGACATGGAACCAAAACACCTATGCTTGTTTAAGGCTGTTAAGAAACATTTCACTCTGAGATTTTTGGGTGAATGTGCATTCTAACCCCAAAAACACCAATTTGCAACAAAACCAATCAGAGCTTTATCGTCTTTCTTTTTAAGTGGATGGAACCCAAAACACCTTTTTGCTTTGGTTGGAGGTGATTCTGGTGCACACCCATAAAACACCATGCGAATTGAAATAAGCCCTATCAAAGCTTATTCGGCTTCTTTCTACGGATATGGAAGCGAAAAGACGGTTTTGTGTTATTTGGGACTCATTACACATACTTTGCGATTTCTGGGTTAATGAGCATTAATACCACGGAACACGATTTGAAATAAGCGAAATCCAAAATTCTTCTTTCTATGTAGCTGGAACGCAAAACAACCTGTCTGGTGAGGTTCAGGCTCATTACACTTTGCTATTTGTGGGTGGAAAGAACATGGAAAGAACAATCCAAACTTTTTCGTCTGCTTTCTATTGACATGGAACCAAAACACCTATGCTTGTTTAAGGCTGTTAAGAAACATTTCACTCTGAGATTTTTGCGTGAATGTGCATTCTAACCCCAAAAACACCAATTTGCAACAAAACCAATCGGAGCTTTATCGTCTTTCTTTTTAAGTGGATGGAACCCAAAACACCTTTTTGCTTTGGTTGGAGGTGATTCTGGTGCACACCCATAAAACACCATGCGAATTGAAATAAGCCCTATCAAAGCTTATTCGGCTTCTTTCTACGCATATGGAAGCGAAAAGACGGTTTTGTGTTATTTGGGACTCATTACACATACTTTGCGATTTCTGGGTTAATGAGCATTAACACCACGGAACACGATTTGAAATAAGCGAAATCCAAAATTCTTCTTTCTATGTAAAACAACCTGTCTGGTGAGGTTCAGGCTCATTACACTTTGCTATTTGTGGGTGGAAAGAACATGGAAAGAACAATCCAAACTTTTTGTCTGCTTTCTATTGACATGGAACCAAAACACCTATGCTTGTTTAAGGCTGTTAAGAAACATTTCACTCTGAGATTTTTGGGTGAATGTGCATTCTAACCCCAAAAACACCAATTTGCAACAAAACCAATCAGAGCTTTATCGTCTTTCTTTTTAAGTGGATGGAACCCAAAACACCTTTTTGCTTTGGTTGGAGGTGATTCTGGTGCACACCCATAAAACACCATGCGAATTGAAATAAGCCCTATCAAAGCTTATTCGGCTTCTTTCTACGCATATGGAAGCGAAAAGACGGTTTTGTGTTATTTGGGACATTACACATACTTTGCGATTTCTGGGTTAATGAGCATTAATACCACGGAACACGATTTGAAATAAGCGAAATCCAAAATTCTTCTTTCTATGTAGCTGGGACGCAAAACAACCTGTTTGGGGAGGTTCAGGCTCATTACACTTTGCTATTTGTGGGTGGAAAGAACATGGAAAGAACAATCCAAACTTTTTCGTCTGCTTTCTATTGACATGGAACCAAAACACCTATGCTTGTTTAACGCTGTTAAGAAACATTTCACTCTGAGATTTTTGGGTGAATGTGCATTCTAACCCCAAAAACACCAATTTGCAACAAAACCAATCACAGCTTTATCGTCTTTCTTTTTAAGTGGATGGAACCCAAAACACCTTTTTGCTTTGGTTGGAGGTGATTCTGGTGCACACCCTAAAACACCATGCGAATTGAAATAAGCCCTATCAAAGCTTATTCGGCTTCTTTCTACGGATATGGAAGCGAAAAGACGGTTTTGTGTTATTTGGGACTCATTACACATACTTTGCGATTTCTGGGTTAATGAGCATTAACACCACGGAACACGATTTGAAATAAGCGAAATCCAAAATTCTTCTTTCTATGTAGCTGGAACGCAAAACAACCTGTCTGGTGAGGTTCAGGCTCATTACACTTTGCTATTTGTGGGTGGAAAGAACATGGAAAGAACAATCCAAACTTTTTGTCTGCTTTCTATTGACATGGAACCAAAACACCTATGCTTGTTTAAGGCTGTTAAGAAACATTTCACTCTGAGATTTTTGGGTGAATGTGCATTCTAACCCCAAAAACACCAATTTGCAACAAAACCAATCAGAGCTTTATCATCTTTCTTTTTAAGTGGATGGAACCCAAAACACCTTTTTGCTTTGGTTGGAGGTGATTCTGGTGCACACCCATAAAACACCATGCGAATTGAAATAAGCCCTATCAAAGCTTATTCGGCTTCTTTCTACGCATATGGAAGCGAAAAGACGGTTTTGTGTTATTTGGGACTCATTACACATACTTTGCGATTTCTGGGTTAATGAGCATTAACACCACGGAACACGATTTGAAATAAGCGAAATCCAAACTTCTTCTTTCTATGTAAAACTGTTAGGGTGTGAAACCTAAGACGCTGGCAAGTTAGCAATGTCATGTGACTTTAAGTAGTCAAGCTCGTTAAGTTGTTAAGTTGCTCAGTATATAAAGAGTGTTTGTTTTCTCTGCCTGCGGGGCGTGAAGCAAAAATGTCTGAAAGCTCCGGAGGTGTTTCTGTTATCTGTCTGCAATAAATCTGTCTTTGGAAAGACAGGCTTCCCTGTGTCGTTATTTCTTTGCTGCTGAGACTCTGAAGCTTGTACTGCAACAAGAATCTCTGCACTGGACTTAATTAATACTCTGCAAAGAGAACTGTTGCTGGTTGCGCAGCGGAAGCATTTACTGGACCAGTACACAGACTCTCTTAGGTTATGGCTCCTTCTACGTTTCTACAGCTGTATTGTGTGCAGAGAAAGTGAAAGCAGCTTTCGGATGAGAGAAGACCGGCTTGGTCGTAAATCCAGCTCTTAAAGGAACTGAGAGGCTGCAGAAAGTTGACAGAGCTGCGTAAGTGAAGATTTACAGCTTCATTAGCTGCAAAAGGCAAGCTTGACCTCCCGTTCTGTTTTTGTTTTGCTAATAAAAACAGAGGACGGTGGTAGGTTGCTAGTGAAGAGACGGAGGGAAAAAAGTTTAAAAGGCTTCAGAGGAGGCTGGAGGCGTCTGAAAAGTGAGTAAAACAAATCCCAAAGGGAAAGAGAAGCAAGGGCACACAGAGGGAGTAGCAGCAGACCCCAAGAATGGCAGTGGAAAATTTCCAGGTTCCCTTTACAAAGTTGAACTCTGCTAATTACGTGCAGTGGTCTAAGAGGGCTCAAGTCTGGTTGGAAGCCAAAGAAGTGTGGGCTGACTATGTCCAGAGGCGAAAGCCATTTGTGGCTGTTGCAGCAGATGCCACAGCAGAGCAAGAGGCTGCTGCACATGCTCAGAACAGGGAACATGATAAAATGGACACTAAAGCTAGATGCATGTTGATGGTATCGATAGACGATTCCCAATTACCTCATGTGGAAATTTTAAGTTCTGCATTTGAAATTTGGGAAGCTCTTAGGCGAATTCACCATAGAGCCACCATAGAGCGTGGGGGAACTAGCAGGCAGAGCTGTAAGGAAGCCTCACAAGTGTCTGCTATGGCCAGCAAGTCATGTTTTCGATGTGGCAGCAGGTTTCATTTGATAGCAAAGTGTCCTGAAAAGCAACAGGAATTTCAACAGTCCAAGGTCAGTTTCCGGAGCTACAGGGGAAGACGAAGTGAGAGCTACAAGAATCAACGATCCAGAGGGGGAGCAGGTGCTGATAAGGGACTATCTGCAATGGCAGCACAACAGAGTCCTAAAAGGAGCCAACAAACCTTGAAGTGGATAATTGACAGTGGAGCCAGTCACAGTTTAGTTCCAGCGACATCTAGTGGCAGCTTGAAGAACTGCAAGACACTACCAGTTGCAAAAACTGTGACTATAGCAGACAATAGTAAACGAGAGATGAACCTTAAAGGCACAATTTATGTTAATTGTTTGCAAACTAACCTTCCTGTTTTTGTTCTTCCAGGAATGAAGAATGGACTTTTGAGTGTGTCATGCCTGGTAAAAAGTGGTTTTAAGGTTGAGTTTGAAAATGATGTATGCACCATTTCGAAACAGGGGAAGGAGCTAGTTAAAATTCCCTGTGAGGATGGGCTTTTTGTTTTGGATGAAGAGCAGTTAGCAGCAGGTAGATGTTCAACAGGTGAAGCGCAAGCTAAGTGTGTAAATAAGGCTCCTCATACAGGTTGTGCACATCTACTACACAGAAGGTTAGCTCATATATGCTTTAAGTATGTAAGCAAGATGCCAGATTTAGCTGAGGAGTGTAACATTAAACCCTGTCCAAATTTTCTGGATTGTTGTGCTTGTAAACATGCTAAGGTTAAGACATGTAACTATCCTAGATCTGACAGAGTAAGCAAGAAACCCTTTGAACTTGTGCACACAGACGTGTGTGGCCCTATGCCAGTCAAATCGCTTGGAGGTGCGAGATTTATGCAAATTTTGGTGGATGATTTTTCAAGGGCTAGTTGGGTTTTCTTTCTGAAAGAAAAATCGCAAGCAGCTTCCATCCTGATGGATTGGATTGAAGAAGTCGAATGTAAATTTGACACCAGGGTACGTAAAATACAATCAGATCGTGGTGGGGAATATGTGAACCACACGCTGGAGACGTGGTTAAAAAGGAAAGGCATAGTTCATAGACTTACCAATCCCTATTCACCACAGGAGAATGCAGTTGCTGAAAGAAAATTTCGAACATTACAGGAAGCCATTGCTGCTTTGCTGTTTGATTCTGGACTTCCACAGCAGTTTTGGGCTGAGGCTGCACTGTATGCGAATTATACTTTTAACAGAGTGTACAATAGCACAGTAGGCAACACTCCTTACTTCATGCTATTTGGGAAAAAACCAAAAATTGATCATCTAAGAGTTTTTGGATGTCGTGCTTATGTGCTGGTGCCTAGGGCACAACGTAGGAAAGGCGATCCTAGATCTAAAGAAATGCTTTTCTGTGGTTATCAAGCAAACACAAAAGGTTGGAGATTTGTGAATGTAGAAGGCAATCAAACGAAAATCACAATCAGCAGAAGTGCGGAATTTTGTGAACAGGATGGTTGGAATAAAATTCATGGAAATCCTGACATACTATTTGACGTGGTGAACAGTAACAATGAAACTCAGGCCCCAGGGCAGGTATTAGTTCCAGAACAGGCTGAGGAATTTGAGTCTGAGGACAAGGGTGAGAAATCGTTTAGTTCACCCAAGTCTGTAAAGTCAGAATCTTCTAGCTCTTCTAGTTCACCTGTACAGCAAGAGAGACGTGTAAAGTCAGAATCTTCTAGCTCTAAAAGTTCACCTGTACAGCAAGAGAGTGTAAAGTCAGAACCAGAAAGTTCTTCAACTACTAGGGACAAACAGGTGACGACTAGTGATTCTGGGTCAGAGGGGGAAACTGAAGGAACATCACAGGAACCGTTAAGGCGTTCCAAGCGTGCCAACAAAGGTATACCTCCTGAAAGGTACCAAGCTATTAGTGTTTGGGCTGGGTTGGCAAATTGCGAACCTGAAAGTTTTGAGGAGGTTGAGCAATTACCCCAGGAGGAGGCCAGTAGGTGGCGTGAGGCCATGCAAAAAGAGTTGAATTCTATGAAAGAACTGGGTGTGTTTTCCATCACCAAACTGCCAGAAGGTACCAAGGCAGTAAGTTGTAGGTGGGTGTACAGGATAAAGACAACAGCGATGGGGAAACCAGAGTACAAAGCAAGGCTTGTAGCTCGAGGTTTTACGCAAAGAGAGGGGTTACATTATTCTGAAGTCTATGCGCCCACTTCAAGGAGTGAAACCCTACGGGCACTATTAGCAGTTGCTGCTCAGAAAGGGTTCAAAGTGAATCAATTTGATGTCTCTACAGCTTATCTTCATTCAGACTTGGCTGAAGAGCTCTATATGGAGCTACCGCCAGGGTTGAAAGTTGGTAAATCAAATCAGGTATGGAAACTACATAAATCTATTTATGGACTCAAGCAATCTGCTCATAATTGGAATGAGTGTTTGAATGACGTTTTGGTAGGCATTGGTTTTAGCAGGAGCAAGGCTGACAATTGCTTATATTTCAGAGGTTCAGGAGATGCTCAAGAATCTTTGCTTGTTTATGTAGATGACCTGATTTATACTTCAAAGACACAAGAACAAGTAAAAAAACTAGCCAAAGAGTTAAATAAACACTTCAAAGTTAAGAATCTTGGTGATGTAAAGGTCTATCTTGGTGTTCAGATAGATAGGACCAAAAATGGCAGTTTTCTACTGAATCAAAAAGGCAAGATATTGCAAATGTTGAAAAAGTTTGGCATGACAGAGTGTGCAGGTGTTAGAACACCAATGGAAATGGGTTTTGTAAAAGACAATGAGTTCAAGGATAGTGCTGAATTCAAGCGTGCTGAAATCTTTCAGTCAGCACTGGGAAGCTTACTTCATCTTTCGCAATGGAGTAGACCAGTTATTGCTTACGCTGTTAACTTACTCAGCAGAGAAGCTTCAAAACCTAGTGTAAATGCATGGAAAGGAATTCAAAGAGTGTTAAGATATTTACAATACACCAAAGATTTTTGCCTTGAATTATCTTCTGAAGGACAAGCACAGATTACTTGTTGGGCAGATAGTGATTGGGGAAATTTAAAGGATAGAAAATCAGTGTCTGGCTGTGTAATAAAATTTGGTAACTCTCTGATTGGGTGGAGATCCAAGAAACAGAACCTGATTGCTTTGTCGTCAACAGAAGCTGAGTTCTGTGCCTTATCTGAGTTATGTAGAGATCTAGAATTTTACAAATGCTTGGCACAAGAGATGTATGAAAAGGCCATCACTCCAATCACTGTATGGGGTGATAATCAACCGTGTCTTAAGTTAGCACAAAATGGGCAGTTTAAAGGTCGTACAAAACATTTGGATATCCGCTTTCAAAATGTTTGTCAAACGGTAAAAGCAGGAATTGTTAAATTAAATTACTGTCCCAGTCATGAAAATCAAGCTGATGGTTTTACAAAACCGCTTGGGTTTCAGCGGCATGAAAACTTTTGTGAAGAAATGGGTCTGAAGTAATTTTGTTTTTGTATTGCCAGCGAGAGGGGGTGTTAGGGTGTGAAACCTAAGACGCTGGCAAGTTAGCAATGTCATGTGACTTTAAGTAGTCAAGCTCGTTAAGTTGTTAAGTTGCTCAGTATATAAAGAGTGTTTGTTTTCTCTGCCTGCGGGGCGTGAAGCAAAAATGTCTGAAAGCTCCGGAGGTGTTTCTGTTATCTGTCTGCAATAAACCTGTCTTTGGAAAGACAGGCTTCCCTGTGTCGTTATTTCTTTGCTGCTGAGACTCTGAAGCTTGTACTGCAACAAGAATCTCTGCACTGGACTTAATTAATACTCTGCAAAGAGAACTGTTGCTGGTTGCGCAGCGGAAGCATTTACTGGACCAGTACACAGACTCTCTTAAAAACAACCGGTCTGGTGAGGTTCAGGCTCATTACACTTTGCTATTTGTGGGTGAAAAGAACATGGAAAGAACAATCCAAACTTTTTGTCTGCTTTCTATTGACATGGAACCAAAACACCTATGCTTGTTTAAGGCTGTTAAGAAACATTTCACTCGTGAGATTTTTGGGTGAATGTGCATTCTAACCCCAAAAACACCAATTTGCAACAAAACCAATCAGAGCTTTATCGTCTTTCTTTTTAAGTGGATGGAACCCAAAACACCTTTTTGCTTTGGTTGGAAGTGATTCTGGTGCACACCCATAAAAAACCATGCGAATTGAAATAAGCCCTATCAAAGCTTATTCGGCTTCTTTCTACGCATATGGAAGCGAAAAGACGGTTTTGTGTTATTTGGGACTCATTACACATACTTTGCGATTTCTGGGTTAATGAGCATTAACACCACGGAACACGATTCGAAATAAGCGAAATCCAAATTTCTTCTTTCTATGTAGCTGGAACGCAAAACAACCTGTCTGGTGAGGTTCAGGCTCATTACGCTTTGCTATTTGTGGGTGGAAAGAACATGGAAAGAACAATCCAAACTTTTTCGTCTGCTTTCTATTGACATGGAACCAAAACACCTATGCTTGTTTACGGCTGTTAAGAAACATTTCACTCGTGAGATTTTTGGGTGAATGTGCATTCTAACCCCAAAAACACCAATTTGCAACAAAACCAATCAGAGCTTTATCGTCTTTCTTTTTAAGTGGATGGAACCCAAAACACCTTTTTGCTTTGGTTGGAGGTGATTCTGGTGCACACCCATAAAACACCATGCGAATTGAAATAAGCCCTATCAAAGCTTATTCGGCTTCTTTCTACGGATATGGAAGCGAAAAGACGGTTTTGTGTGATTTGGGACTCATTACACATACTTTGCGATTTCTGGGTTAATGAGCATTAACACCACGGAACACGATTTGAAATAAGCGAAATCCAAAATTCTTCTTTCTATGTAGCTGGAACGCAAAACAACCTGTCTGGTGAGGTTCAGGCTCATTACACTTTGCTATTTGTGGGTGGAAAGAACATGGAAAGAACAATCCATACTTTTTCGTCTGCTTTCTATTGACATGGAACCAAAACACCTATGCTTGTTTAAGGCTGTTAAGAAACATTTCACTCTGAGATTTTTGCGTGAATGTGCATTCTAACCCCAAAAACACCAATTTGCAACAAAACCAATCGGAGCTTTATCGTCTTTCTTTTTAAGTGGATGGAACCCAAAACACCTTTTTGCTTTGGTTGGAGGTGATTCTGGTGCACACCCATAAAACACCATGCGAATTGAAATAAGTCCTATCAAAGCTTATTCGGCTTCTTTCTACGCATATGGAAGCGAAAAGACGGTTTTGTGTTATTTGGGACTCATTACACATACTTTGCGATTTCTGGGTTAATGAGCATTAACACCACGGAACACGATTTGAAATAAGCGAAATCCAAAATTCTTCTTTCTATGTAAAACAACCTGTCTGGTGAGGTTCAGGCTCATTACACTTTGCTATTTGTGGGTGGAAAGAACATGGAAAGAACAATCCAAACTTTTTGTCTGCTTTCTATTGACATGGAACCAAAACACCTATGCTTGTTTAAGGCTGTTAAGAAACATTTCACTCTGAGATTTTTGGGTGAATGTGCATTCTAACCCCAAAAACACCAATTTGCAACAAAACCAATCAGAGCTTTATCGTCTTTCTTTTTAAGTGGATGGAACCCAAAACACCTTTTTGCTTTGGTTGGAGGTGATTCTGGTGCACACCCATAAAACACCATGCGAATTGAAATAAGCCCTATCAAAGCTTATTCGGCTTCTTTCTACGCATATGGAAGCGAAAAGACGGTTTTGTGTTATTTGGGACATTACACATACTTTGCGATTTCTGGGTTAATGAGCATTAATACCACGGAACACGATTTGAAATAAGCGAAATCCAAAATTCTTCTTTCTATGTAGCTGGGACGCAAAACAACCTGTTTGGGGAGGTTCAGGCTCATTACACTTTGCTATTTGTGGGTGGAAAGAACATGGAAAGAACAATCCAAACTTTTTCGTCTGCTTTCTATTGACATGGAACCAAAACACCTATGCTTGTTTAAGGCTGTTAAGAAACATTTCACTCTGAGATTTTTGGGTGAATGTGCATTCTAACCCCAAAAACACCAATTTGCAACAAAACCAATCAGAGCTTTATCGTCTTTCTTTTTAAGTGGATGGAACCCAAAACACCTTTTTGCTTTGGTTGGAGGTGATTCTGGTGCACACCCATAAAACACCATGCGAATTGAAATAAGCCCTATCAAAGCTTATTCGGCTTCTTTCTACGCATATGGAAGCGAAAAGACGGTTTTGTGTTATTTGGGACTCATTACACATACTTTGCGATTTCTGGGTTAATGAGCATTAACACCACGGAACACGATTCGAAATACGCGAAATCCAAATTTCTTCTTTCTATGTAGCTGGAACGCAAAACAACCTGTCTGGTGAGGTTCAGGCTCATTACGCTTTGCTATTTGTGGGTGGAAAGAACATGGAAAGAACAATCCAAACTTTTTGTCTGCTTTCTATTGACATGGAACCAAAACACCTATGCTTGTTTAAGGCTGTTAAGAAACATTTCACTCTGAGATTTTTGGGTGAATGTGCATTCTAACCCCAAAAACACCAATTTGCAACAAAACCAATCAGAGCTTTATCGTCTTTCTTTTTAAGTGGATGGAACCCAAAACACCTTTTTGCTTTGGTTGGAGGTGATTCTGGTGCACACCCATAAAACACCATGCGAATTGAAATAAGCCCTATCAAAGCTTATTCGGCTTCTTTCTACGGATATGGAAGCGAAAAGACGGTTTTGTGTTATTTGGGACTCATTACACATACTTTGCGATTTCTGGGTTAATGAGCATTAACACCACGGAACACGATTTGAAATAAGCGAAATCCAAAATTCTTCTTTCTATGTAGCTGGAACGCAAAACAACCTGTCTGGTGAGGTTCAGGCTCATTACACTTTGCTATTTGTGGGTGGAAAGAACATGGAAAGAACAATCCATACTTTTTCGTCTGCTTTCTATTGACATGGAACCAAAACACCTATGCTTGTTTAAGGCTGTTAAGAAACATTTCACTCTGAGATATTTGCGTGAATGTGCATTCTAACCCCAAAAACACCAATTTGCAACAAAACCAATCGGAGCTTTATCGTCTTTCTTTTTAAGTGGATGGAACCCAAAACACCTTTTTGCTTTGGTTGGAGGTGATTCTGGTGCACACCCATAAAACACCATGCGAATTGAAATAAGTCCTATCAAAGCTTATTCGGCTTCTTTCTACGCATATGGAAGCGAAAAGACGGTTTTGTGTTATTTGGGACTCATTACACATACTTTGCGATTTCTGGGTTAATGAGCATTAACACCACGGAACACGATTTGAAATAAGCGAAATCCAAAATTCTTCTTTCTATGTAAAACAACCTGTCTGGTGAGGTTCAGGCTCATTACACTTTGCTATTTGTGGGTGGAAAGAACATGGAAAGAACAATCCAAACTTTTTGTCTGCTTTCTATTGACATGGAACCAAAACACCTATGCTTGTTTAAGGCTGTTAAGAAACATTTCACTCTGAGATTTTTGGGTGAATGTGCATTCTAACCCCAAAAACACCAATTTGCAACAAAACCAATCAGAGCTTTATCGTCTTTCTTTTTAAGTGGATGGAACCCAAAACACCTTTTTGCTTTGGTTGGAGGTGATTCTGGTGCACACCCATAAAACACCATGCGAATTGAAATAAGCCCTATCAAAGCTTATTCGGCTTCTTTCTACGCATATGGAAGCGAAAAGACGGTTTTGTGTTATTTGGGACATTACACATACTTTGCGATTTCTGGGTTAATGAGCATTAATACCACGGAACACGATTTGAAATAAGCGAAATCCAAAATTCTTCTTTCTATGTAGCTGGGACGCAAAACAACCTGTTTGGGGAGGTTCAGGCTCATTACACTTTGCGATTTGTGGGTGGAAAGAACATGGAAAGAACAATCCAAACTTTTTCGTCTGCTTTCTATTGACATGGAACCAAAACACCTATGCTTGTTTAACGCTGTTAAGAAACATTTCACTCGTGAGATTTTTGGGTGAATGTGCATTCTAACCCCAAAAACACCAATTTGCAACAAAACCAATCAGAGCTTTATCGTCTTTCTTTTTAAGTGGATGGAACCCAAAACACCTTTTTGCTTTGGTTGGAGGTGATTCTGGTGCACACCCATAAAACACCATGCGAATTGAAATAAGTCCTATCAAAGCTTATTCGGCTTCTTTCTACGCATATGGAAGCGAAAAGACGGTTTTGTGTTATTTGGGACTCATTACACATACTTTGCGATTTCTGGGTTAATGAGCATTAACACCACGGAACACGATTTGAAATAAGCGAAATCCAAAATTCTTCTTTCTATGTAAAACAACCTGTCTGGTGAGGTTCAGGCTCATTACACTTTGCTATTTGTGGGTGGAAAGAACATGGAAAGAACAATCCAAACTTTTTGTCTGCTTTCTATTGACATGGAACCAAAACACCTATGCTTGTTTAAGGCTGTTAAGAAACATTTCACTCTGAGATTTTTGGGTGAATGTGCATTCTAACCCCAAAAACACCAATTTGCAACAAAACCAATCAGAGCTTTATCGTCTTTCTTTTTAAGTGGATGGAACCCAAAACACCTTTTTGCTTTGGTTGGAGGTGATTCTGGTGCACACCCATAAAACACCATGCGAATTGAAATAAGCCCTATCAAAGCTTATTCGGCTTCTTTCTACGCATATGGAAGCGAAAAGACGGTTTTGTGTTATTTGGGACATTACACATACTTTGCGATTTCTGGGTTAATGAGCATTAATACCACGGAACACGATTTGAAATAAGCGAAATCCAAAATTCTTCTTTCTATGTAGCTGGGACGCAAAACAACCTGTTTGGGGAGGTTCAGGCTCATTACACTTTGCTATTTGTGGGTGGAAAGAACATGGAAAGAACAATCCAAACTTTTTCGTCTGCTTTCTATTGACATGGAACCAAAACACCTATGCTTGTTTAAGGCTGTTAAGAAACATTTCACTCTGAGATTTTTGGGTGAATGTGCATTCTAACCCCAAAAACACCAATTTGCAACAAAACCAATCAGAGCTTTATCGTCTTTCTTTTTAAGTGGATGGAACCCAAAACACCTTTTTGCTTTGGTTGGAGGTGATTCTGGTGCACACCCTAAAACACCATGCGAATTGAAATAAGCCCTATCAAAGCTTATTCGGCTTCTTTCTACGGATATGGAAGCGAAAAGACGGTTTTGTGTTATTTGGGACTCATTACACATACTTTGCGATTTCTGGGTTAATGAGCATTAACACCACGGAACACGATTTGAAATAAGCGAAATCCAAAATTCTTCTTTCTATGTAGCTGGAACGCAAAACAACCTGTCTGGTGAGGTTCAGGCTCATTACACTTTGCTATTTGTGGGTGGAAAGAACATGGAAAGAACAATCCAAACTTTTTGTCTGCTTTCTATTGACATGGAACCAAAACACCTATGCTTGTTTAAGGCTGTTAAGAAACATTTCACTCTGAGATTTTTGGGTGAATGTGCATTCTAACCCCAAAAACACCAATTTGCAACAAAACCAATCAGAGCTTTATCGTCTTTCTTTTTAAGTGGATGGAACCCAAAACACCTTTTTGCTTTGGTTGGAGGTGATTCTGGTGCACACCCATAAAACACCATGCGAATTGAAATAAGCCCTATCAAAGCTTATTCGGCTTCTTTCTACGCATATGGAAGCGAAAAGACGGTTTTGTGTTATTTGGGACTCATTACACATACTTTGCGATTTCTGGGTTAATGAGCATTAACACCACGGAACACGATTTGAAATAAGCGAAATCCAAACTTCTTCTTTCTATGTAAAACAACCGGTCTGGTGAGGTTCAGGCTCATTACACTTTGCTATTTGTGGGTGAAAAGAACATGGAAAGAACAATCCAAACTTTTTGTCTGCTTTCTATTGACATGGAACCAAAACACCTATGCTTGTTTAAGGCTGTTAAGAAACATTTCACTCGTGAGATTTTTGGGTGAATGTGCATTCTAACCCCAAAAACACCAATTTGCAACAAAACCAATCAGAGCTTTATCGTCTTTCTTTTTAAGTGGATGGAACCCAAAACACCTTTTTGCTTTGGTTGGAAGTGATTCTGGTGCACACCCATAAAACACCATGCGAATTGAAATAAGCCCTATCAAAGCTTATTCGGCTTCTTTCTACGCATATGGAAGCGAAAAGACGGTTTTGTGTTATTTGGGACTCATTACACATACTTTGCGATTTTTGGGTTAATGAGCATTAACACCACGGAACACGATTCGAAATAAGCGAAATCCAAATTTCTTCTTTCTATGTAGCTGGAACGCAAAACAACCTGTCTGGTGAGGTTCAGGCTCATTACGCTTTGCTATTTGTGGGTGGAAAGAACATGGAAAGAACAATCCAAACTTTTTCGTCTGCTTTCTATTGACATGGAACCAAAACACCTATGCTTGTTTAAGGCTGTTAAGAAACATTTCACTCGTGAGATTTTTGGGTGAATGTGCATTCTAACCCCAAAAACACCAATTTGCAACAAAACCAATCAGAGCTTTATCGTCTTTCTTTTTAAGTGGATGGAACCTGTCAGGACTGCCGCTAGGTCCCAGCTCACAGAGGACCAACGCCCAGTGGATATTATATACAAAAGTCTTTATTGAAGTTTAGTTTCCATTTCCAAGCTCTGGGCGCGCAGGCCCACGTCTTAACGCTAGACCGGCTAAGTCCCCTCTGACTCACTGCTCCACCCACACCAGTTTAAGATTCTAGCCTGGCTCCACCTCTTGCGCTGCTCTTTCCTGCGTTGGGTCCTTCTGCCCTCTGGGGTTCCCTCCTTCCTGGACTCCTCTGACGCGGAGCCTCCTGAGTCTTGCCCCTCCCTCCGGCGGGCTTTAGGACCTGGCTCCCTTCCCGGGCTCCCCGCTGTGCCGCGCTCCTGTACATTTGAACTTGGCGCGCGCGCCCAGCCGGTGACTTTCCTTCTGACCGTTTCCCCGCTTCCTGATGTGGGTGTTGCCAAACCTGACTCCTCTCCTCCCTCTGGTGGTGAGGACACTGGTCCCGACTCCTGGGACTCCCCCTCCCCACTGCGCTCTGGTGGAGACGCTGGCCCTGATCTCCAGCTGCTGTTCAGAGACTCCCCGCTGGCCCCTCCCTCTTGAGGTTTCTCCCTTGGAATCTCCCTTGCTCTGGCCACCGGCGCTCCCTTCTGTGAGTCCTCCGATTCGCTAGAGAGGCTTGTGGAATAACTCTGGCCACTGTCACTGCCTGCGCCCCCCTCGTACTCCTCCTCCTCACTCTCCATTTGCTCCCCCTCCTGTGTCTCTCCTTCTGAACCCCTGACAGAACCCAAAACACCTTTTTGCTTTGGTTGGAGGTGATTCTGGTGCACACCCATAAAACACCATGCGAATTGAAATAAGCCCTATCAAAGCTTATTCGGCTTCTTTCTACGCATATGGAAGCGAAAAGACGGTTTTGTGTTATTTGGGACATTACACATACTTTGCGATTTCTGGGTTAATGAGCATTAATACCACGGAACACGATTTGAAATAAGCGAAATCCAAAATTCTTCTTTCTATGTAAAACAACCTGTCTGGTGAGGTTCAGGCTCATTACACTTTGCTATTTGTGGGTGGAAAGAACATGGAAAGAACAATCGAAACTTTCTCGTCTGCTTTCTATTGACATGGAACCAAAAAACCTATGCTTGTTTAAGGCTGTTAAGAAACATTTCACTCTGAGATATTTTCGTGAATGTGCATTCTAACCCCAAAAACACCAATTTGCAACAAAACCAATCAGAGCTTTATCGTCTTTCTTTTTAAGTGGATGGAACCCAAAACACCTTTTTGCTTTGGTTGGAGGTGATTCTGGTGCACACCCATAAAACACCATGCGAATTGAAATAAGCCCTATCAAAGCTTATTCGGCTTCTTTCTACGCATATGGAAGCGAAAAGACGGTTTTGTGTTATTTGGGACTCATTACACATACTCTGCGATTTCTGGGTTAATGAGCATTAACACCACGGAACACGATTCGAAATAAGCGAAATCCAAATTTCTTCTTTCTATGTAGCTGGAACGCAAAACAACCTGTCTGGTGAGGTTCAGGCTCATTACGCTTTGCTATTTGTGGGTGGAAAGAACATGGAAAGAACAATCCAAACTTTTTGTCTGCTTTCTATTGACATGGAACCAAAACACCTATGCTTGTTTAAGGCTGTTAAGAAACATTTCACTCTGAGATTTTTGGGTGAATGTGCATTCTAACCCCAAAAACACCAATTTGCAACAAAACCAATCAGAGCTTTATCGTCTTTCTTTTTAAGTGGATGGAACCCAAAACACCTTTTTGCTTTGGTTGGAGGTGATTCTGGTGCACACCCATAAAACACCATGCGAATTGAAATAAGCCCTATCAAAGCTTATTCGGCTTCTTTCTACGCATATGGAAGCGAAAAGACGGTTTTGTGTTATTTGGGACTCATTACACATACTTTGCGATTTCTGGGTTAATGAGCATTAACACCACGGAACACGATTCGAAATACGCGAAATCCAAATTTCTTCTTTCTATGTAGCTGGAACGCAAAACAACCTGTCTGGTGAGGTTCAGGCTCATTACGCTTTGCTATTTGTGGGTGGAAAGAACATGGAAAGAACAATCCAAACTTTTTGTCTGCTTTCTATTGACATGGAACCAAAACACCTATGCTTGTTTAAGGCTGTTAAGAAACATTTCACTCTGAGATTTTTGGGTGAATGTGCATTCTAACCCCAAAAACACCAATTTGCAACAAAACCAATCAGAGCTTTATCGTCTTTCTTTTTAAGTGGATGGAACCCAAAACACCTTTTTGCTTTGGTTGGAGGTGATTCTGGTGCACACCCATAAAACACCATGCGAATTGAAATAAGCCCTATCAAAGCTTATTCGGCTTCTTTCTACGGATATGGAAGCGAAAAGACGGTTTTGTGTTATTTGGGACTCATTACACATACTTTGCGATTTCTGGGTTAATGAGCATTAACACCACGGAACACGATTTGAAATAAGCGAAATCCAAAATTCTTCTTTCTATGTAGCTGGAACGCAAAACAACCTGTCTGGTGAGGTTCAGGCTCATTACACTTTGCTATTTGTGGGTGGAAAGAACATGGAAAGAACAATCCATACTTTTTCGTCTGCTTTCTATTGACATGGAACGAAAACACCTATGCTTGTTTAAGGCTGTTAAGAAACATTTCACTCTGAGATATTTGCGTGAATGTGCATTCTAACCCCAAAAACACCAATTTGCAACAAAACCAATCGGAGCTTTATCGTCTTTCTTTTTAAGTGGATGGAACCCAAAACACCTTTTTGCTTTGGTTGGAGGTGATTCTGGTGCACACCCATAAAACACCATGCGAATTGAAATAAGTCCTATCAAAGCTTATTCGGCTTCTTTCTACGCATATGGAAGCGAAAAGACGGTTTTGTATTATTTGGGACTCATTACACATACTTTGCGATTTCTGGGTTAATGAGCATTAACACCACGGAACACGATTTGAAATAAGCGAAATCCAAAATTCTTCTTTCTATGTAAAACAACCTGTCTGGTGAGGTTCAGGCTCATTACACTTTGCTATTTGTGGGTGGAAAGAACATGGAAAGAACAATCCAAACTTTTTGTCTGCTTTCTATTGACATGGAACCAAAACACCTATGCTTGTTTAAGGCTGTTAAGAAACATTTCACTCTGAGATTTTTGGGTGAATGTGCATTCTAACCCCAAAAACACCAATTTGCAACAAAACCAATCAGAGCTTTATCGTCTTTCTTTTTAAGTGGATGGAACCCAAAACACCTTTTTGCTTTGGTTGGAGGTGATTCTGGTGCACACCCATAAAACACCATGCGAATTGAAATAAGCCCTATCAAAGCTTATTCGGCTTCTTTCTACGCATATGGAAGCGAAAAGACGGTTTTGTGTTATTTGGGACATTACACATACTTTGCGATTTCTGGGTTAATGAGCATTAATACCACGGAACACGATTTGAAATAAGCGAAATCCAAAATTCTTCTTTCTATGTAGCTGGGACGCAAAACAACCTGTTTGGGGAGGTTCAGGCTCATTACACTTTGCGATTTGTGGGTGGAAAGAACATGGAAAGAACAATCCAAACTTTTTCGTCTGCTTTCTATTGACATGGAACCAAAACACCTATGCTTGTTTATCGCTGTTAAGAAACATTTCACTCGTGAGATTTTTGGGTGAATGTGCATTCTAACCCCAAAAACACCAATTTGCAACAAAACCAATCAGAGCTTTATCGTCTTTCTTTTTAAGTGGATGGAACCCAAAACACCTTTTTGCTTTGGTTGGAGGTGATTCTGGTGCACACCCATAAAACACCATGCGAATTGAAATAAGTCCTATCAAAGCTTATTCGGCTTCTTTCTACGCATATGGAAGCGAAAAGACGGTTTTGTGTTATTTGGGACTCATTACACATACTTTGCGATTTCTGGGTTAATGAGCATTAACACCACGGAACACGATTTGAAATAAGCGAAATCCAAAATTCTTCTTTCTATGTAGCTGGAACGCAAAACAACCTGTCTGGTGAGGTTCAGGCTCATTACACTTTGCTATTTGTGGGTGGAAAGAACATGGAAAGAACAATCCAAACTTTTTGTCTGCTTTCTATTGACATGGAACCAAAACACCTATGCTTGTTTAAGGCTGTTAAGAAACATTTCACTCTGAGATTTTTGGGTGAATGTGCATTCTAACCCCAAAAACACCAATTTGCAACAAAACCAATCAGAGCTTTATCGTCTTTCTTTTTAAGTGGATGGAACCCAAAACACCTTTTTGCTTTGGTTGGAGGTGATTCTGGTGCACACCCATAAAACACCATGCGAATTGAAATAAGCCCTATCAAAGCTTATTCGGCTTCTTTCTACGCATATGGAAGCGAAAAGACGGTTTTGTGTTATTTGGGACTCATTACACATACTTTGCGATTTCTGGGTTAATGAGCATTAACACCACGGAACACGATTTGAAATAAGCGAAATCCAAACTTCTTCTTTCTATGTAAAACAACCGGTCTGGTGAGGTTCAGGCTCATTACACTTTGCTATTTGTGGGTGAAAAGAACATGGAAAGAACAATCCAAACTTTTTGTCTGCTTTCTATTGACATGGAACCAAAACACCTATGCTTGTTTAAGGCTGTTAAGAAACATTTCACTCGTGAGATTTTTGGGTGAATGTGCATTCTAACCCCAAAAACACCAATTTGCAACAAAACCAATCAGAGCTTTATCGTCTTTCTTTTTAAGTGGATGGAACCCAAAACACCTTTTTGCTTTGGTTGGAAGTGATTCTGGTGCACACCCATAAAACACCATGCGAATTGAAATAAGCCCTATCAAAGCTTATTCGGCTTCTTTCTACGCATATGGAAGCGAAAAGACGGTTTTGTGTTATTTGGGACTCATTACACATACTTTGCGATTTTTGGGTTAATGAGCATTAACACCACGGAACACGATTCGAAATAAGCGAAATCCAAATTTCTTCTTTCTATGTAGCTGGAACGCAAAACAACCTGTCTGGTGAGGTTCAGGCTCATTACGCTTTGCTATTTGTGGGTGGAAAGAACATGGAAAGAACAATCCAAACTTTTTCGTCTGCTTTCTATTGACATGGAACCAAAACACCTATGCTTGTTTAAGGCTGTTAAGAAACATTTCACTCGTGAGATTTTTGGGTGAATGTGCATTCTAACCCCAAAAACACCAATTTGCAACAAAACCAATCAGAGCTTTATCGTCTTTCTTTTTAAGTGGATGGAACCCAAAACACCTTTTTGCTTTGGTTGGAGGTGATTCTGGTGCACACCCATAAAACACCATGCGAATTGAAATAAGCCCTATCAAAGCTTATTCGGCTTCTTTCTACGCATATGGAAGCGAAAAGACGGTTTTGTGTTATTTGGGACATTACACATACTTTGCGATTTCTGGGTTAATGAGCATTAATACCACGGAACACGATTTGAAATAAGCGAAATCCAAAATTCTTCTTTCTATGTAAAACAACCTGTCTGGTGAGGTTCAGGCTCATTACACTTTGCTATTTGTGGGTGGAAAGAACATGGAAAGAACAATCGAAACTTTCTCGTCTGCTTTCTATTGACATGGAACCAAAACACCTATGCTTGTTTAAGGCTGTTAAGAAACATTTCACTCTGAGATATTTTCGTGAATGTGCATTCTAACCCCAAAAACACCAATTTGCAACAAAACCAATCAGAGCTTTATCGTCTTTCTTTTTAAGTGGATGGAACCCAAAACACCTTTTTGCTTTGGTTGGAGGTGATTCTGGTGCACACCCATAAAACACCATGCGAATTGAAATAAGCCCTATCAAAGCTTATTCGGCTTCTTTCTACGCATATGGAAGCGAAAAGACGGTTTTGTGTTATTTGGGACTCATTACACATACTCTGCGATTTCTGGGTTAATGAGCATTAACACCACGGAACACGATTCGAAATAAGCGAAATCCAAATTTCTTCTTTCTATGTAGCTGGAACGCAAAACAACCTGTCTGGTGAGGTTCAGGCTCATTACGCTTTGCTATTTGTGGGTGGAAAGAACATGGAAAGAACAATCCAAACTTTTTGTCTGCTTTCTATTGACATGGAACCAAAACACCTATGCTTGTTTAAGGCTGTTAAGAAACATTTCACTCTGAGATTTTTGGGTGAATGTGCATTCTAACCCCAAAAACACCAATTTGCAACAAAACCAATCAGAGCTTTATCGTCTTTCTTTTTAAGTGGATGGAACCCAAAACACCTTTTTGCTTTGGTTGGAGGTGATTCTGGTGCACACCCATAAAACACCATGCGAATTGAAATAAGCCCTATCAAAGCTTATTCGGCTTCTTTCTACGCATATGGAAGCGAAAAGACGGTTTTGTGTTATTTGGGACTCATTACACATACTTTGCGATTTCTGGGTTAATGAGCATTAACACCACGGAACACGATTTGAAATAAGCGAAATCCAAAATTCTTCTTTCTATGTAGCTGGAACGCAAAACAACCTGTCTGGTGAGGTTCAGGCTCATTACAAGTTGCTATTTGTGGGTGGAAAGAACATGGAAAGAACAATCCATACTTTTTCGTCTGCTTTCTATTGACATGGAACCAAAACACCTATGCTTGTTTAAGGCTGTTAAGAAACATTTCACTCGTGAGATTTTTGGGTGAATGTGCATTCTAACCCCAAAAACACCAATTTGCAACAAAACCAATCAGAGCTTTATCGTCTTTCTTTTTAAGTGGATGGAACCCAAAACACCTTTTTGCTTTGGTTGGAGGTGATTCTGGTGCACACCCATAAAACACCATGCGAATTGAAATAAGCCCTATCAAAGCTTATTCGGCTTCTTTCTACGCATATGGAAGCGAAAAGACGGTTTTGTGTTATTTGGGACATTACACATACTTTGCGATTTCTGGGTTAATGAGCATTAATACCACGGAACACGATTTGAAATAAGCGAAATCCAAAATTCTTCTTTCTATGTAAAACAACCTGTCTGGTGAGGTTCAGGCTCATTACACTTTGCTATTTGTGGGTGGAAAGAACATGGAAAGAACAATCCAAACTTTTTGTCTGCTTTCTATTGACATGGAACCAAAACACCTATGCTTGTTTAAGGCTGTTAAGAAACATTTCACTCTGAGATTTTTGGGTGAATGTGCATTCTAACCCCAAAAACACCAATTTGCAACAAAACCAATCAGAGCTTTATCGTCTTTCTTTTTAAGTGGATGGAACCCAAAACACCTTTTTGCTTTGGTTGGAGGTGATTCTGGTGCACACCCATAAAACACCATGCGAATTGAAATAAGCCCTATCAAAGCTTATTCGGCTTCTTTCTACGCATATGGAAGCGAAAAGACGGTTTTGTGTTATTTGGGACTCATTACACATACTTTGCGATTTCTGGGTTAATGAGCATTAACACCACGGAACACGATTCGAAATAAGCGAAATCCAAATTTCTTCTTTCTATGTAGCTGGAAGGCAAAACAACCTGTCTGGTGAGGTTCAGGCTCATTACGCTTTGCTATTTGTGGGTGGAAAGAACATGGAAAGAACAATCCAAACTTTTTGTCTGCTTTCTATTGACATGGAACCAAAACACCTATGCTTGTTTAAGGCTGTTAAGAAACATTTCACTCTGAGATTTTTGGGTGAATGTGCATTCTAACCCCAAAAACACCAATTTGCAACAAAACCAATCAGAGCTTTATCGTCTTTCTTTTTAAGTGGATGGAACCCAAAACACCTTTTTGCTTTGGTTGGAGGTGATTCTGGTGCACACCCATAAAACACCATGCGAATTGAAATAAGCCCTATCAAAGCTTATTCGGCTTCTTTCTACGCATATGGAAGCGAAAAGACGGTTTTGTGTTATTTGGGACTCATTACACATACTTTGCGATTTCTGGGTTAATGAGCATTAACACCACGGAACACGATTTGAAATAAGCGAAATCCAAAATTCTTCTTTCTATGTAGCTGGAACGCAAAACAACCTGTCTGGTGAGGTTCAGGCTCATTACACTTTGCTATTTGTGGGTGGAAAGAACATGGAAAGAACAATCCATACTTTTTCGTCTGCTTTCTATTGACATGGAACCAAAACACCTATGCTTGTTTAAGGCTGTTAAGAAACATTTCACTCTGAGATTTTTGCGTGAATGTGCATTCTAACCCCCAAAACACCAATTTGCAACAAAACCAATCGGAGCTTTATCGTCTTTCTTTTTAAGTGGATGGAACCCAAAACACCTTTTTGCTTTGGTTGGAGGTGATTCTGGTGCACACCCATAAAACACCATGCGAATTCAAATAAGTCCTATCAAAGCTTATTCGGCTTCTTTCTACGCATATGGAAGCGAAAAGACGGTTTTGTGTTATTTGGGACTCATTACACATACTTTGTGATTTCTGGGTTAATGAGCATTAACACCACGGAACACGATTTGAAATAAGCGAAATCCAAAATTCTTCTTTCTATGTAAAACAACCTGTCTGGTGAGGTTCAGGCTCATTACACTTTGCTATTTGTGGGTGGAAAGAACATGGAAAGAACAATCCAAACTTTTTGTCTGCTTTCTATTGACATGGAACCAAAACACCTATGCTTGTTTAAGGCTGTTAAGAAACATTTCACTCTGAGATTTTTGGGTGAATGTGCATTCTAACCCCAAAAACACCAATTTGCAACAAAACCAATCAGAGCTTTATCGTCTTTCTTTTTAAGTGGATGGAACCCAAAACACCTTTTTGCTTTGGTTGGAGGTGATTCTGGTGCACACCCATAAAACACCATGCGAATTGAAATAAGCCCTATCAAAGCTTATTCGGCTTCTTTCTACGCATATGGAAGCGAAAAGACGGTTTTGTGTTATTTGGGACATTACACATACTTTGCGATTTCTGGGTTAATGAGCATTAATACCACGGAACACGATTTGAAATAAGCGAAATCCAAAATTCTTCTTTCTATGTAGCTGGGACGCAAAACAACCTGTTTGGGGAGGTTCAGGCTCATTACACTTTGCTATTTGTGGGTGGAAAGAACATGGAAAGAACAATCCAAACTTTTTCGTCTGCTTTCTATTGACATGGAACCAAAACACCTATGGTTGTTTAAGGCTGTTAAGAAACATTTCACTCTGAGATTTTTGGGTGAATGTGCATTCTAACCCCAAAAACACCAATTTGCAACAAAACCAATCAGAGCTTTATCGTCTTTCTTTTTAAGTGGATGGAACCCAAAACACCTTTTTGCTTTGGTTGGAGGTGATTCTGGTGCACACCCTAAAACACCATGCGAATTGAAATAAGCCCTATCAAAGCTTATTCGGCTTCTTTCTACGGATATGGAAGCGAAAAGACGGTTTTGTGTTATTTGGGACTCATTACACATACTTTGCGATTTCTGGGTTAATGAGCATTAACACCACGGAACACGATTTGAAATAAGCGAAATCCAAAATTCTTCTTTCTATGTAGCTGGAACGCAAAACAACCTGTCTGGTGAGGTGCAGGCTCATTACACTTTGCTATTTGTGGGTGGAAAGAACATGGAAAGAACAATCCAAACTTTTTGTCTGCTTTCTATTGACATGGAACCAAAACACCTATGCTTGTTTAAGGCTGTTAAGAAACATTTCACTCTGAGATTTTTGGGTGAATGTGCATTCTAACCCCAAAAACACCAATTTGCAACAAAACCAATCAGAGCTTTATCGTCTTTCTTTTTAAGTGGATGGAACCCAAAACACCTTTTTGCTTTGGTTGGAGGTGATTCTGGTGCACACCCATAAAACACCATGCGAATTGAAATAAGCCCTATCAAAGCTTATTCGGCTTCTTTCTACGCATATGGAAGCGAAAAGACGGTTTTGTGTTATTTGGGACTCATTACACATACTTTGCGATTTCTGGGTTAATGAGCATTAATACCACGGAACACGATTCGAAATAAGCGAAATCCAAATTTCTTCTTTCTATGTAGCTGGAACGCAAAACAACCTGTCTGGTGAGGTTCAGGCTCATTACGCTTTGCTATTTGTGGGTGGAAAGAACATGGAAAGAACAATCCAAACTTTTTGTCTGCTTTCTATTGACATGGAACCAAAACACCTATGCTTGTTTAAGGCTGTTAAGAAACATTTCACTCTGAGATTTTTGGGTGAATGTGCATTCTAACCCCAAAAACACCAATTTGCAACAAAACCAATCAGAGCTTTATCGTCTTTCTTTTTAAGTGGATGGAACCCAAAACACCTTTTTGCTTTGGTTGGAGGTGATTCTGGTGCACACCCATAAAACACCATGCGAATTGAAATAAGCCCTATCAAAGCTTATTCGGCTTCTTTCTACGCATATGGAAGCGAAAAGACGGTTTTGTGTGATTTGGGACTCATTACACATACTCTGCGATTTCTGGGTTAATGAGCATTAACACCACGGAACACGATTCGAAATAAGCGAAATCCAAATTTCTTCTTTCTATGTAGCTGGAACGCAAAACAACCTGTCTGGTGAGGTTCAGGCTCATTACGCTTTGCTATTTGTGGGTGGAAAGAACATGGAAAGAACAATCCAAACTTTTTGTCTGCTTTCTATTGACATGGAACCAAAACACCTATGCTTGTTTAAGGCTGTTAAGAAACATTTCACTCTGAGATTTTTGGGTGAATGTGCATTCTAACCCCAAAAACACCAATTTGCAACAAAACCAATCAGAGCTTTATCGTCTTTCTTTTTAAGTGGATGGAACCCAAAACACCTTTTTGCTTTGGTTGGAGGTGATTCTGGTGCACACCCATAAAACACCATGCGAATTGAAATAAGCCCTATCAAAGCTTATTCGGCTTCTTTCTACGCATATGGAAGCGAAAAGACGGTTTTCTGTTATTTGGGACTCATTACACATACTTTGCGATTTCTGGGTTAATGAGCATTAACACCACGGAACACGATTTGAAATAAGCGAAATCCAAAATTCTTCTTTCTATGTAGCTGGAACGCAAAACAACCTGTCTGGTGAGGTTCAGGCTCATTACAAGTTGCTATTTGTGGGTGGAAAGAACATGGAAAGAACAATCCATACTTTTTCGTCTGCTTTCTATTGACATGGAACCAAAACACCTATGCTTGTTTAAGGCTGTTAAGAAACATTTCACTCGTGAGATTTTTGGGTGAATGTGCATTCTAACCCCAAAAACACCAATTTGCAACAAAACCAATCAGAGCTTTATCGTCTTTCTTTTTAAGTGGATGGAACCCAAAACACCTTTTTGCTTTGGTTGGAGGTGATTCTGGTGCACACCCATAAAACACCATGCGAATTGAAATAAGCCCTATCAAAGCTTATTCGGCTTCTTTCTACGCATATGGAAGCGAAAAGACGGTTTTGTGTTATTTGGGACATTACACATACTTTGCGATTTCTGGGTTAATGAGCATTAATACCACGGAACACGATTTGAAATAAGCGAAATCCAAAATTCTTCTTTCTATGTAAAACAACCTGTCTGGTGAGGTTCAGGCTCATTACACTTTGCTATTTGTGGGTGGAAAGAACATGGAAAGAACAATCCAAACTTTTTGTCTGCTTTCTATTGACATGGAACCAAAACACCTATGCTTGTTTAAGGCTGTTAAGAAACATTTCACTCTGAGATTTTTGGGTGAATGTGCATTCTAACCCCAAAAACACCAATTTGCAACAAAACCAATCAGAGCTTTATCGTCTTTCTTTTTAAGTGGATGGAACCCAAAACACCTTTTTGCTTTGGTTGGAGGTGATTCTGGTGCACACCCATAAAACACCATGCGAATTGAAATAAGCCCTATCAAAGCTTATTCGGCTTCTTTCTACGCATATGGAAGCGAAAAGACGGTTTTGTGTTATTTGGGACTCATTACACATACTTTGCGATTTCTGGGTTAATGAGCATTAACACCACGGAACACGATTCGAAATAAGCGAAATCCAAATTTCTTCTTTCTATGTAGCTGGAAGGCAAAACAACCTGTCTGGTGAGGTTCAGGCTCATTACGCTTTGCTATTTGTGGGTGGAAAGAACATGGAAAGAACAATCCAAACTTTTTGTCTGCTTTCTATTGACATGGAACCAAAACACCTATGCTTGTTTAAGGCTGTTAAGAAACATTTCACTCTGAGATTTTTGGGTGAATGTGCATTCTAACCCCAAAAACACCAATTTGCAACAAAACCAATCAGAGCTTTATCGTCTTTCTTTTTAAGTGGATGGAACCCAAAACACCTTTTTGCTTTGGTTGGAGGTGATTCTGGTGCACACCCATAAAACACCATGCGAATTGAAATAAGCCCTATCAAAGCTTATTCGGCTTCTTTCTACGCATATGGAAGCGAAAAGACGGTTTTGTGTTATTTGGGACTCATTACACATACTTTGCGATTTCTGGGTTAATGAGCATTAACACCACGGAACACGATTTGAAATAAGCGAAATCCAAAATTCTTCTTTCTATGTAGCTGGAACGCAAAACAACCTGTCTGGTGAGGTTCAGGCTCATTACACTTTGCTATTTGTGGGTGGAAAGAACATGGAAAGAACAATCCAAACTTTTTCGTCTGCTTTCTATTGACATGGAACCAAAACACCTATGCTTGTTTAAGGCTGTTAAGAAACATTTCACTCTGAGATTTTTGCGTGAATGTGCATTCTAACCCCCAAAACACCAATTTGCAACAAAACCAATCGGAGCTTTATCGTCTTTCTTTTTAAGTGGATGGAACCCAAAACACCTTTTTGCTTTGGTTGGAGGTGATTCTGGTGCACACCCATAAAACACCATGCGAATTGAAATAAGCCCTATCAAAGCTTATTCGGCTTCTTTCTACGCATATGGAAGCGAAAAGACGGTTTTGTGTTATTTGGGACTCATTACACATACTTTGCGATTTCTGGGTTAATGAGCATTAACACCACGGAACACGATTTGAAATAAGCGAAATCCAAAATTCTTCTTTCTGTGTAAAACAACCTGTCTGGTGAGGTTCAGGCTCATTACACTTTGCTATTTGTGGGTGGAAAGAACATGGAAAGAACAATCCAAACTTTTTGTCTGCTTTCTATTGACATGGAACCAAAACACCTATGCTTGTTTAAGGCTGTTAAGAAACATTTCACTCTGAGATTTTTGGGTGAATGTGCATTCTAACCCCAAAAACACCAATTTGCAACAAAACCAATCAGAGCTTTATCGTCTTTCTTTTTAAGTGGATGGAACCCAAAACACCTTTTTGCTTTGGTTGGAGGTGATTCTGGTGCACACCCATAAAACACCATGCGAATTGAAATAAGCCCTATCAAAGCTTATTCGGCTTCTTTCTACGCATATGGAAGCGAAAAGACGGTTTTGTGTTATTTGGGACATTACACATACTTTGCGATTTCTGGGTTAATGAGCATTAATACCACGGAACACGATTTGAAATAAGCGAAATCCAAAATTCTTCTTTCTATGTAGCTGGGACGCAAAACAACCTGTTTGGGGAGGTTCAGGCTCATTACACTTTGCTATTTGTGGGTGGAAAGAACATGGAAAGAACAATCCAAACTTTTTCGTCTGCTTTCTATTGACATGGAACCAAAACACCTATGCTTGTTTAACGCTGTTAAGAAACATTTCACTCTGAGATTTTTGGGTGAATGTGCATTCTAACCCCAAAAACACCAATTTGCAACAAAACCAATCAGAGCTTTATCGTCTTTCTTTTTAAGTGGATGGAACCCAAAACACCTTTTTGCTTTGGTTGGAGGTGATTCTGGTGCACACCCTAAAACACCATGCGAATTGAAATAAGCCCTATCAAAGCTTATTCGGCTTCTTTCTACGGATATGGAAGCGAAAAGACGGTTTTGTGTTATTTGGGACTCATTACACATACTTTGCGATTTCTGGGTTAATGAGCATTAACACCACGGAACACGATTTGAAATAAGCGAAATCCAAAATTCTTCTTTCTATGTAGCTGGAACGCAAAACAACCTGTCTGGTGAGGTTCAGGCTCATTACACTTTGCTATTTGTGGGTGGAAAGAACATGGAAAGAACAATCCAAACTTTTTGTCTGCTTTCTATTGACATGGAACCAAAACACCTATGCTTGTTTAAGGCTGTTAAGAAACATTTCACTCTGAGATTTTTGGGTGAATGTGCATTCTAACCCCAAAAACACCAATTTGCAACAAAACCAATCAGAGCTTTATCGTCTTTCTTTTTAAGTGGATGGAACCCAAAACACCTTTTTGCTTTGGTTGGAGGTGATTCTGGTGCACACCCATAAAACACCATGCGAATTGAAATAAGCCCTATCAAAGCTTATTCGGCTTCTTTCTACGCATATGGAAGCGAAAAGACGGTTTTGTGTTATTTGGGACTCATTACACATACTTTGCGATTTCTGGGTTAATGAGCATTAACACCACGGAACACGATTTGAAATAAGCGAAATCCAAAATTCTTCTTTCTATGTAGCTGGAACGCAAAACAACCTGTCTGGTGAGGTTCAGGCTCATTACACTTTGCTATTTGTGGGTGGAAAGAACATGGAAAGAACAATCCATACTTTTTCGTCTGCTTTCTATTGACATGGAACCAAAACACCTATGCTTGTTTAAGGCTGTTAAGAAACATTTCACTCTGAGATTTTTGCGTGAATGTGCATTCTAACCCCAAAAACACCAATTTGCAACAAAACCAATCGGAGCTTTATCGTCTTTCTTTTTAAGTGGATGGAACCCAAAACACCTTTTTGCTTTGGTTGGAGGTGATTCTGGTGCACACCCATAAAACACCATGCGAATTGAAATAAGTCCTATCAAAGCTTATTCGGCTTCTTTCTACGCATATGGAAGCGAAAAGACGGTTTTGTGTTATTTGGGACTCATTACACATACTTTGCGATTTCTGGGTTAATGAGCATTAACACCACGGAACACGATTTGAAATAAGCGAAATCCAAAATTCTTCTTTCTATGTAAAACAACCTGTCTGGTGAGGTTCAGGCTCATTACACTTTGCTATTTGTGGGTGGAAAGAACATGGAAAGAACAATCCAAACTTTTTGTCTGCTTTCTATTGACATGGAACCAAAACACCTATGCTTGTTTAAGGCTGTTAAGAAACATTTCACTCTGAGATTTTTGGGTGAATGTGCATTCTAACCCCAAAAACACCAATTTGCAACAAAACCAATCAGAGCTTTATCGTCTTTCTTTTTAAGTGGATGGAACCCAAAACACCTTTTTGCTTTGGTTGGAGGTGATTCTGGTGCACACCCTAAAACACCATGCGAATTGAAATAAGCCCTATCAAAGCTTATTCGGCTTCTTTCTACGGATATGGAAGCGAAAAGACGGTTTTGTGTTATTTGGGACTCATTAACATACTTTGCGATTTCTGGGTTAATGAGCATTAACACCACGGAACACGATTTGAAATAAGCGAAATCCAAAATTCTTCTTTCTATGTAGCTGGAACGCAAAACAACCTGTCTGGTGAGGTGCAGGCTCATTACACTTTGCTATTTGTGGGTGGAAAGAACATGGAAAGAACAATCCAAACTTTTTGTCTGCTTTCTATTGACATGGAACCAAAACACCTATGCTTGTTTAAGGCTGTTAAGAAACATTTCACTCTGAGATTTTTGGGTGAATGTGCATTCTAACCCCAAAAACACCAATTTGCAACAAAACCAATCAGAGCTTTATCGTCTTTCTTTTTAAGTGGATGGAACCCAAAACACCTTTTTGCTTTGGTTGGAGGTGATTCTGGTGCACACCCATAAAACACCATGCGAATTGAAATAAGCCCTATCAAAGCTTATTCGGCTTCTTTCTACGCATATGGAAGCGAAAAGACGGTTTTGTGTTATTTGGGACTCATTACACATACTTTGCGATTTCTGGGTTAATGAGCATTAATACCACGGAACACGATTCGAAATAAGCGAAATCCAAATTTCTTCTTTCTATGTAGCTGGAACGCAAAACAACCTGTCTGGTGAGGTTCAGGCTCATTACGCTTTGCTATTTGTGGGTGGAAAGAACATGGAAAGAACAATCCAAACTTTTTGTCTGCTTTCTATTGACATGGAACCAAAACACCTATGCTTGTTTAAGGCTGTTAAGAAACATTTCACTCTGAGATTTTTGGGTGAATGTGCATTCTAACCCCAAAAACACCAATTTGCAACAAAACCAATCAGAGCTTTATCGTCTTTCTTTTTAAGTGGATGGAACCCAAAACACCTTTTTGCTTTGGTTGGAGGTGATTCTGGTGCACACCCATAAAACACCATGCGAATTGAAATAAGCCCTATCAAAGCTTATTCGGCTTCTTTCTACGCATATGGAAGCGAAAAGACGGTTTTGTGTGATTTGGGACTCATTACACATACTTTGCGATTTCTGGGTTAATGAGCATTAACACCACGGAACACGATTTGAAATAAGCGAAATCCAAAATTCTTCTTTCTATGTAAAACAACCTGTCTGGTGAGGTTCAGGCTCATTACACTTTGCTATTTGTGGGTGGAAAGAACATGGAAAGAACAATCCAAACTTTTTGTCTGCTTTCTATTGACATGGAACCAAAACACCTATGCTTGTTTAAGGCTGTTAAGAAACATTTCACTCTGAGATTTTTGGGTGAATGTGCATTCTAACCCCAAAAACACCAATTTGCAACAAAACCAATCAGAGCTTTATCGTCTTTCTTTTTAAGTGGATGGAACCCAAAACACCTTTTTGCTTTGGTTGGAGGTGATTCTGGTGCACACCCATAAAACACCATGCGAATTGAAATAAGCCCTATCAAAGCTTATTCGGCTTCTTTCTACGCATATGGAAGCGAAAAGACGGTTTTGTGTTATTTGGGACATTACACATACTTTGCGATTTCTGGGTTAATGAGCATTAATACCACGGAACACGATTTGAAATAAGCGAAATCCAAAATTCTTCTTTCTATGTAGCTGGGACGCAAAACAACCTGTTTGGGGAGGTTCAGGCTCATTACACTTTGCTATTTGTGGGTGGAAAGAACATGGAAAGAACAATCCAAACTTTTTCGTCTGCTTTCTATTGACATGGAACCAAAACACCTATGCTTGTTTAACGCTGTTAAGAAACATTTCACTCTGAGATTTTTGGGTGAATGTGCATTCTAACCCCAAAAACACCAATTTGCAACAAAACCAATCAGAGGTTGGAGGTGATTCTGGTGCACACCCTAAAACACCATGCGAATTGAAATAAGCCCTATCAAAGCTTATTCGGCTTCTTTCTACGGATATGGAAGCGAAAAGACGGTTTTGTGTTATTTGGGACTCATTACACATACTTTGCGATTTCTGGGTTAATGAGCATTAACACCACGGAACACGATTTGAAATAAGCGAAATCCAAAATTCTTCTTTCTATGTAGCTGGAACGCAAAACAACCTGTCTGGTGAGGTTCAGGCTCATTACACTTTGCTATTTGTGGGTGGAAAGAACATGGAAAGAACAATCCAAACTTTTTCGTCTGCTTTCTATTGACATGGAACCAAAACACCTATGCTTGTTTAAGGCTGTTAAGAAACATTTCACTCTGAGATTTTTGGGTGAATGTGCATTCTAACCCCAAAAACACCAATTTGCAACAAAACCAATCAGAGCTTTATCGTCTTTCTTTTTAAGTGGATGGAACCCAAAACACCTTTTTGCTTTGGTTGGAGGTGATTCTGGTGCACACCCATAAAACACCATGCGAATTGAAATAAGCCCTATCAAAGCTTATTCGTCTTCTTTCTACGCATATGGAAGCGAAAAGACGGTTTTGTGTTATTTGGGACTCATTACACATACTTTGCGATTTCTGGGTTAATGAGCATTAACCACCACGGATTTGAAATAAGCGAAATCCAAAATTCTTCTTTCTATGTAGCTGGAACGCAAAACAACCTGTCTGGTGAGGTTCAGGCTCATTACACTTTGCTATTTGTGGGTGGAAAGAACATGGAAAGAACAATCCAAACTTTTTGTCTGCTTTCTATTGACATGGAACCAAAACACCTATGCTTGTTTAAGGCTGTTAAGAAACATTTCACTCTGAGATTTTTGGGTGAATGTGCATTCTAACCCCAAAAACACCAATTTGCAACAAAACCAATCAGAGCTTTATCGTCTTTCTTTTTAAGTGGATGGAACCCAAAACACCTTTTTGCTTTGGTTGGAGGTGATTCTGGTGCACACCCATAAAACACCATGCGAATTGAAATAAGCCCTATCAAAGCTTATTCGGCTTCTTTCTACGCATATGGAAGCGAAAAGACGGTTTTGTGTTATTTGGGACTCATTACACATACTTTGCGATTTCTGGGTTAATGAGCATTAACACCACGGAACACGATTTGAAATAAGCGAAATCCAAAATTCTTCTTTCTGTGTAAAACAACCTGTCTGGTGAGGTTCAGGCTCATTACACTTTGCTATTTGTGGGTGGAAAGAACATGGAAAGAACAATCCAAACTTTTTGTCTGCTTTCTATTGACATGGAACCAAAACACCTATGCTTGTTTAAGGCTGTTAAGAAACATTTCACTCTGAGATTTTTGGGTGAATGTGCATTCTAACCCCAAAAACACCAATTTGCAACAAAACCAATCAGAGGTTGGAGGTGATTCTGGTGCACACCCTAAAACACCATGCGAATTGAAATAAGCCCTATCAAAGCTTATTCGGCTTCTTTCTACGGATATGGAAGCGAAAAGACGGTTTTGTGTTATTTGGGACTCATTACACATACTTTGCGATTTCTGGGTTAATGAGCATTAACACCACGGAACACGATTTGAAATAAGCGAAATCCAAAATTCTTCTTTCTATGTAGCTGGAACGCAAAACAACCTGTCTGGTGAGGTTCAGGCTCATTACACTTTGCTATTTGTGGGTGGAAAGAACATGGAAAGAACAATCCAAACTTTTTCGTCTGCTTTCTATTGACATGGAACCAAAACACCTATGCTTGTTTAAGGCTGTTAAGAAACATTTCACTCTGAGATTTTTGGGTGAATGTGCATTCTAACCCCAAAAACACCAATTTGCAACAAAACCAATCAGAGCTTTATCGTCTTTCTTTTTAAGTGGATGGAACCCAAAACACCTTTTTGCTTTGGTTGGAGGTGATTCTGGTGCACACCCATAAAACACCATGCGAATTGAAATAAGCCCTATCAAAGCTTATTCGGCTTCTTTCTACGCATATGGAAGCGAAAAGACGGTTTTGTGTTATTTGGCACTCATTACACATACTTTGCGATTTCTGGGTTAATGAGCATTAACCACCACGGATTTGAAATAAGCGAAATCCAAAATTCTTCTTTCTATGTAGCTGGAACGCAAAACAACCTGTCTGGTGAGGTTCAGGCTCATTACACTTTGCTATTTGTGGGTGGAAAGAACATGGAAAGAACAATCCAAACTTTTTGTCTGCTTTCTATTGACATGGAACCAAAACACCTATGCTTGTTTAAGGCTGTTAAGAAACATTTCACTCTGAGATTTTTGGGTGAATGTGCATTCTAACCCCAAAAACACCAATTTGCAACAAAACCAATCAGAGCTTTATCGTCTTTCTTTTTAAGTGGATGGAACCCAAAACACCTTTTTGCTTTGGTTGGAGGTGATTCTGGTGCACACCCATAAAACACCATGCGAATTGAAATAAGCCCTATCAAAGCTTATTCGGCTTCTTTCTACGCATATGGAAGCGAAAAGACGGTTTTGTGTTATTTGGGACTCATTACACATACTTTGCGATTTCTGGGTTAATGAGCATTAACACCACGGAACACGATTTGAAATAAGCGAAATCCAAAATTCTTCTTTCTGTGTAAAACAACCTGTCTGGTGAGGTTCAGGCTCATTACACTTTGCTATTTGTGGGTGGAAAGAACATGGAAAGAACAATCCAAACTTTTTGTCTGCTTTCTATTGACATGGAACCAAAACACCTATGCTTGTTTAAGGCTGTTAAGAAACATTTCACTCTGAGATTTTTGGGTGAATGTGCATTCTAACCCCAAAAACACCAATTTGCAACAAAACCAATCAGAGCTTTATCGTCTTTCTTTTTAAGTGGATGGAACCCAAAACACCTTTTTGCTTTGGTTGGAGGTGATTCTGGTGCACACCCATAAAACACCATGCGAATTGAAATAAGCCCTATCAAAGCTTATTCGGCTTCTTTCTACGCATATGGAAGCGAAAAGACGGTTTTGTGTTATTTGGGACATTACACATACTTTGCGATTTCTGGGTTAATGAGCATTAATACCACGGAACACGATTTGAAATAAGCGAAATCCAAAATTCTTCTTTCTATGTAGCTGGGACGCAAAACAACCTGTTTGGGGAGGTTCAGGCTCATTACACTTTGCTATTTGTGGGTGGAAAGAACATGGAAAGAACAATCCAAACTTTTTCGTCTGCTTTCTATTGACATGGAACCAAAACACCTATGCTTGTTTAACGCTGTTAAGAAACATTTCACTCTGAGATTTTTGGGTGAATGTGCATTCTAACCCCAAAAACACCAATTTGCAACAAAACCAATCAGAGCTTTATCGTCTTTCTTTTTAAGTGGATGGAACCCAAAACACCTTTTTGCTTTGGTTGGAGGTGATTCTGGTGCACACCCTAAAACACCATGCGAATTGAAATAAGCCCTATCAAAGCTTATTCGGCTTCTTTCTACGGATATGGAAGCGAAAAGACGGTTTTGTGTTATTTGGGACTCATTACACATACTTTGCGATTTCTGGGTTAATGAGCATTAACACCACGGAACACGATTTGAAATAAGCGAAATCCAAAATTCTTCTTTCTATGTAGCTGGAACGCAAAACAACCTGTCTGGTGAGGTTCAGGCTCATTACACTTTGCTATTTGTGGGTGGAAAGAACATGGAAAGAACAATCCAAATTTTTTGTCTGCTTTCTATTGACATGGAACCAAAACACCTATGCTTGTTTAAGGCTGTTAAGAAACATTTCACTCTGAGATTTTTGGGTGAATGTGCATTCTAACCCCAAAAACACCAATTTGCAACAAAACCAATCAGAGCTTTATCGTCTTTCTTTTTAAGTGGATGGAACCCAAAACACCTTTTTGCTTTGGTTGGAGGTGATTCTGGTGCACACCCATAAAACACCATGCGAATTGAAATAAGCCCTATCAAAGCTTATTCGGCTTCTTTCTACGCATATGGAAGCGAAAAGACGGTTTTGTGTTATTTGGGACTCATTACACATACTTTGCGATTTCTGGGTTAATGAGCATTAACACCACGGAACACGATTTGAAATAAGCGAAATCCAAAATTCTTCTTTCTATGTAGCTGGAACGCAAAACAACCTGTCTGGTGAGGTTCAGGCTCATTACACTTTGCTATTTGTGGGTGGAAAGAACATGGAAAGAACAATCCATACTTTTTCGTCTGCTTTCTATTGACATGGAACCAAAACACCTATGCTTGTTTAAGGCTGTTAAGAAACATTTCACTCTGAGATTTTTGCGTGAATGTGCATTCTAACCCCAAAAACACCAATTTGCAACAAAACCAATCGGAGCTTTATCGTCTTTCTTTTTAAGTGGATGGAACCCAAAACACCTTTTTGCTTTGGTTGGAGGTGATTCTGGTGCACACCCATAAAACACCATGCGAATTGAAATAAGTCCTATCAAAGCTTATTCGGCTTCTTTCTACGCATATGGAAGCGAAAAGACGGTTTTGTGTTATTTGGGACTCATTACACATACTTTGCGATTTCTGGGTTAATGAGCATTAACACCACGGAACACGATTTGAAATAAGCGAAATCCAAAATTCTTCTTTCTATGTAAAACAACCTGTCTGGTGAGGTTCAGGCTCATTACACTTTGCTATTTGTGGGTGGAAAGAACATGGAAAGAACAATCCAAACTTTTTGTCTGCTTTCTATTGACATGGAACCAAAACACCTATGCTTGTTTAAGGCTGTTAAGAAACATTTCACTCTGAGATTTTTGGGTGAATGTGCATTCTAACCCCAAAAACACCAATTTGCAACAAAACCAATCAGAGCTTTATCGTCTTTCTTTTTAAGTGGATGGAACCCAAAACACCTTTTTGCTTTGGTTGGAGGTGATTCTGGTGCACACCCTAAAACACCATGCGAATTGAAATAAGCCCTATCAAAGCTTATTCGGCTTCTTTCTACGGATATGGAAGCGAAAAGACGGTTTTGTGTTATTTGGGACTCATTAACATACTTTGCGATTTCTGGGTTAATGAGCATTAACACCACGGAACACGATTTGAAATAAGCGAAATCCAAAATTCTTCTTTCTATGTAGCTGGAACGCAAAACAACCTGTCTGGTGAGGTGCAGGCTCATTACACTTTGCTATTTGTGGGTGGAAAGAACATGGAAAGAACAATCCAAACTTTTTGTCTGCTTTCTATTGACATGGAACCAAAACACCTATGCTTGTTTAAGGCTGTTAAGAAACATTTCACTCTGAGATTTTTGGGTGAATGTGCATTCTAACCCCAAAAACACCAATTTGCAACAAAACCAATCAGAGCTTTATCGTCTTTCTTTTTAAGTGGATGGAACCCAAAACACCTTTTTGCTTTGGTTGGAGGTGATTCTGGTGCACACCCATAAAACACCATGCGAATTGAAATAAGCCCTATCAAAGCTTATTCGGTTTCTTTCTACGCATATGGAAGCGAAAAGACGGTTTTGTGTTATTTGGGACTCATTACACATACTTTGCGATTTCTGGGTTAATGAGCATTAACACCACGGAACACGATTTGAAATAAGCGAAATCCAAACTTCTTCTTTCTATGTAAAACAACCTGTCTGGTGAGGTTCAGGCTCATTACACTTTGCTATTTGTGGGTGAAAAGAACAAGGAAAGAACAATCCAAACTTTTTGTCTGCTTTCTATTGACATGGAACCAAAACACCTATGCTTGTTTAAGGCTGTTAAGAAACATTTCACTCGTGAGATTTTTGGGTGAATGTGCATTCTAACCCCAAAAACACCAATTTGCAACAAAACCAATCAGAGCTTTATCGTCTTTCTTTTTAAGTGGATGGAACCCAAAACACCTTTTTGCTTTGGTTGGAAGTGATTCTGGTGCAAACCCATAAAACACCATGCGAATTGAAATAAGCCCTATCAAAGCTTATTCGGCTTCTTTCTACGCATATGGAAGCGAAAAGACGGTTTTGTGTTATTTGGGACTCATTACACATACTTTGCGATTTCTGGGTTAATGAGCATTAACACCACGGAACACGATTCGAAATAAGCGAAATCCAAATTTCTTCTTTCTATGTAGCTGGAACGCAAAACAACCTGTCTGGTGAGGTTCAGGCTCATTACGCTTCGCTATTTGTGGGTGGAAAGAACATGGAAAGAACAATCCAAACTTTTTCGTCTGCTTTCTATTGACATGGAACCAAAACACCTATGCTTGTTTAAGGCTGTTAAGAAACATTTCACTCGTGAGATTTTTGGGTGAATGTGCATTCTAACCCCAAAAACACCAATTTGCAACAAAACCAATCAGAGCTTTATCGTCTTTCTTTTTAAGTGGATGGAACCCAAAACACCTTTTTGCTTTGGTTGGAGGTGATTCTGGTGCACACCCATAAAACACCATGCGAATTGAAATAAGCCCTATCAAAGCTTATTCGGCTTCTTTCTACGCATATGGAAGCGAAAAGACGGTTTTGTGTTATTTGGGACTCATTACACATACTTTGCGATTTCTGGGTTAATGAGCATTAACACCACGGAACACGATTTGAAATAAGCGAAATCCAAAATTCTTCTTTCTGTGTAAAACAACCTGTCTGGTGAGGTTCAGGCTCATTACACTTTGCTATTTGTGGGTGGAAAGAACATGGAAAGAACAATCCAAACTTTTTGTCTGCTTTCTATTGACATGGAACCAAAACACCTATGCTTGTTTAAGGCTGTTAAGAAACATTTCACTCTGAGATTTTTGGGTGAATGTGCATTCTAACCCCAAAAACACCAATTTGCAACAAAACCAATCAGAGCTTTATCGTCTTTCTTTTTAAGTGGATGGAACCCAAAACACCTTTTTGCTTTGGTTGGAGGTGATTCTGGTGCCCACCCATAAAACACCATGCGAATTGAAATAAGCCCTATCAAAGCTTATTCGGCTTCTTTCTACGCATATGGAAGCGAAAAGACGGTTTTGTGTTATTTGGGACATTACACATACTTTGCGATTTCTGGGTTAATGAGCATTAATACCACGGAACACGATTTGAAATAAGCGAAATCCAAAATTCTTCTTTCTATGTAGCTGGGACGCAAAACAACCTGTTTGGGGAGGTTCAGGCTCATTACACTTTGCTATTTGTGGGTGGAAAGAACATGGAAAGAACAATCCAAACTTTTTCGTCTGCTTTCTATTGACATGGAACCAAAACACCTATGCTTGTTTAACGCTGTTAAGAAACATTTCACTCTGAGATTTTTGGGTGAATGTGCATTCTAACCCCAAAAACACCAATTTGCAACAAAACCAATCAGAGGTTGGAGGTGATTCTGGTGCACACCCTAAAACACCATGCGAATTGAAATAAGCCCTATCAAAGCTTATTCGGCTTCTTTCTACGGATATGGAAGCGAAAAGACGGTTTTGTGTTATTTGGGACTCATTACACATACTTTGCGATTTCTGGGTTAATGAGCATTAACACCACGGAACACGATTTGAAATAAGCGAAATCCAAAATTCTTCTTTCTATGTAGCTGGAACGCAAAACAACCTGTCTGGTGAGGTTCAGGCTCATTACACTTTGCTATTTGTGGGTGGAAAGAACATGGAAAGAACAATCCAAACTTTTTCGTCTGCTTTCTATTGACATGGAACCAAAACACCTATGCTTGTTTAAGGCTGTTAAGAAACATTTCACTCTGAGATTTTTGGGTGAATGTGCATTCTAACCCCAAAAACACCAATTTGCAACAAAACCAATCAGAGCTTTATCGTCTTTCTTTTTAAGTGGATGGAACCCAAAACACCTTTTTGCTTTGGTTGGAGGTGATTCTGGTGCACACCCATAAAACACCATGCGAATTGAAATAAGCCCTATCAAAGCTTATTCGTCTTCTTTCTACGCATATGGAAGCGAAAAGACGGTTTTGTGTTATTTGGGACTCATTACACATACTTTGCGATTTCTGGGTTAATGAGCATTAACCACCACGGATTTGAAATAAGCGAAATCCAAAATTCTTCTTTCTATGTAGCTGGAACGCAAAACAACCTGTCTGGTGAGGTTCAGGCTCATTACACTTTGCTATTTGTGGGTGGAAAGAACATGGAAAGAACAATCCAAACTTTTTGTCTGCTTTCTATTGACATGGAACCAAAACACCTATGCTTGTTTAAGGCTGTTAAGAAACATTTCACTCTGAGATTTTTGGGTGAATGTGCATTCTAACCCCAAAAACACCAATTTGCAACAAAACCAATCAGAGCTTTATCGTCTTTCTTTTTAAGTGGATGGAACCCAAAACACCTTTTTGCTTTGGTTGGAGGTGATTCTGGTGCACACCCATAAAACACCATGCGAATTGAAATAAGCCCTATCAAAGCTTATTCGGCTTCTTTCTACGCATATGGAAGCGAAAAGACGGTTTTGTGTTATTTGGGACTCATTACACATACTTTGCGATTTCTGGGTTAATGAGCATTAACACCACGGAACACGATTTGAAATAAGCGAAATCCAAAATTCTTCTTTCTGTGTAAAACAACCTGTCTGGTGAGGTTCAGGCTCATTACACTTTGCTATTTGTGGGTGGAAAGAACATGGAAAGAACAATCCAAACTTTTTGTCTGCTTTCTATTGACATGGAACCAAAACACCTATGCTTGTTTAAGGCTGTTAAGAAACATTTCACTCTGAGATTTTTGGGTGAATGTGCATTCTAACCCCAAAAACACCAATTTGCAACAAAACCAATCAGAGCTTTATCGTCTTTCTTTTTAAGTGGATGGAACCCAAAACACCTTTTTGCTTTGGTTGGAGGTGATTCTGGTGCACACCCATAAAACACCATGCGAATTGAAATAAGCCCTATCAAAGCTTATTCGGCTTCTTTCTACGCATATGGAAGCGAAAAGACGGTTTTGTGTTATTTGGGACTCATTACACATACTTTGCGATTTCTGGGTTAATGAGCATTAACCACCACGGATTTGAAATAAGCGAAATCCAAAATTCTTCTTTCTATGTAGCTGGAACGCAAAACAACCTGTCTGGTGAGGTTCAGGCTCATTACACTTTGCTATTTGTGGGTGGAAAGAACATGGAAAGAACAATCCAAACTTTTTGTCTGCTTTCTATTGACATGGAACCAAAACACCTATGCTTGTTTAAGGCTGTTAAGAAACATTTCACTCTGAGATTTTTGGGTGAATGTGCATTCTAACCCCAAAAACACCAATTTGCAACAAAACCAATCAGAGCTTTATCGTCTTTCTTTTTAAGTGGATGGAACCCAAAACACCTTTTTGCTTTGGTTGGAGGTGATTCTGGTGCACACCCATAAAACACCATGCGAATTGAAATAAGCCCTATCAAAGCTTATTCGGCTTCTTTCTACGCATATGGAAGCGAAAAGACGGTTTTGTGTTATTTGGGACTCATTACACATACTTTGCGATTTCTGGGTTAATGAGCATTAACACCACGGAACACGATTTGAAATAAGCGAAATCCAAAATTCTTCTTTCTGTGTAAAACAACCTGTCTGGTGAGGTTCAGGCTCATTACACTTTGCTATTTGTGGGTGGAAAGAACATGGAAAGAACAATCCAAACTTTTTGTCTGCTTTCTATTGACATGGAACCAAAACACCTATGCTTGTTTAAGGCTGTTAAGAAACATTTCACTCTGAGATTTTTGGGTGAATGTGCATTCTAACCCCAAAAACACCAATTTGCAACAAAACCAATCAGAGCTTTATCGTCTTTCTTTTTAAGTGGATGGAACCCAAAACACCTTTTTGCTTTGGTTGGAGGTGATTCTGGTGCACACCCATAAAACACCATGCGAATTGAAATAAGCCCTATCAAAGCTTATTCGGCTTCTTTCTACGCATATGGAAGCGAAAAGACGGTTTTGTGTTATTTGGGACATTACACATACTTTGCGATTTCTGGGTTAATGAGCATTAATACCACGGAACACGATTTGAAATAAGCGAAATCCAAAATTCTTCTTTCTATGTAGCTGGGACGCAAAACAACCTGTTTGGGGAGGTTCAGGCTCATTACACTTTGCTATTTGTGGGTGGAAAGAACATGGAAAGAACAATCCAAACTTTTTCGTCTGCTTTCTATTGACATGGAACCAAAACACCTATGCTTGTTTAACGCTGTTAAGAAACATTTCACTCTGAGATTTTTGGGTGAATGTGCATTCTAACCCCAAAAACACCAATTTGCAACAAAACCAATCAGAGCTTTATCGTCTTTCTTTTTAAGTGGATGGAACCCAAAACACCTTTTTGCTTTGGTTGGAGGTGATTCTGGTGCACACCCTAAAACACCATGCGAATTGAAATAAGCCCTATCAAAGCTTATTCGGCTTCTTTCTACGGATATGGAAGCGAAAAGACGGTTTTGTGTTATTTGGGACTCATTACACATACTTTGCGATTTCTGGGTTAATGAGCATTAACACCACGGAACACGATTTGAAATAAGCGAAATCCAAAATTCTTCTTTCTATGTAGCTGGAACGCAAAACAACCTGTCTGGTGAGGTTCAGGCTCATTACACTTTGCTATTTGTGGGTGGAAAGAACATGGAAAGAACAATCCAAACTTTTTGTCTGCTTTCTATTGACATGGAACCAAAACACCTATGCTTGTTTAAGGCTGTTAAGAAACATTTCACTCTGAGATTTTTGGGTGAATGTGCATTCTAACCCCAAAAACACCAATTTGCAACAAAACCAATCAGAGCTTTATCGTCTTTCTTTTTAAGTGGATGGAACCCAAAACACCTTTTTGCTTTGGTTGGAGGTGATTCTGGTGCACACCCATAAAACACCATGCGAATTGAAATAAGCCCTATCAAAGCTTATTCGGCTTCTTTCTACGCATATGGAAGCGAAAAGACGGTTTTGTGTTATTTGGGACTCATTACACATACTTTGCGATTTCTGGGTTAATGAGCATTAACACCACGGAACACGATTTGAAATAAGCGAAATCCAAAATTCTTCTTTCTATGTAGCTGGAACGCAAAACAACCTGTCTGGTGAGGTTCAGGCTCATTACACTTTGCTATTTGTGGGTGGAAAGAACATGGAAAGAACAATCCATACTTTTTCGTCTGCTTTCTATTGACATGGAACCAAAACACCTATGCTTGTTTAAGGCTGTTAAGAAACATTTCACTCTGAGATTTTTGCGTGAATGTGCATTCTAACCCCAAAAACACCAATTTGCAACAAAACCAATCGGAGCTTTATCGTCTTTCTTTTTAAGTGGATGGAACCCAAAACACCTTTTTGCTTTGGTTGGAGGTGATTCTGGTGCACACCCATAAAACACCATGCGAATTGAAATAAGTCCTATCAAAGCTTATTCGGCTTCTTTCTACGCATATGGAAGCGAAAAGACGGTTTTGTGTTATTTGGGACTCATTACACATACTTTGCGATTTCTGGGTTAATGAGCATTAACACCACGGAACACGATTTGAAATAAGCGAAATCCAAAATTCTTCTTTCTATGTAAAACAACCTGTCTGGTGAGGTTCAGGCTCATTACACTTTGCTATTTGTGGGTGGAAAGAACATGGAAAGAACAATCCAAACTTTTTGTCTGCTTTCTATTGACATGGAACCAAAACACCTATGCTTGTTTAAGGCTGTTAAGAAACATTTCACTCTGAGATTTTTGGGTGAATGTGCATTCTAACCCCAAAAACACCAATTTGCAACAAAACCAATCAGAGCTTTATCGTCTTTCTTTTTAAGTGGATGGAACCCAAAACACCTTTTTGCTTTGGTTGGAGGTGATTCTGGTGCACACCCTAAAACACCATGCGAATTGAAATAAGCCCTATCAAAGCTTATTCGGCTTCTTTCTACGGATATGGAAGCGAAAAGACGGTTTTGTGTTATTTGGGACTCATTAACATACTTTGCGATTTCTGGGTTAATGAGCATTAACACCACGGAACACGATTTGAAATAAGCGAAATCCAAAATTCTTCTTTCTATGTAGCTGGAACGCAAAACAACCTGTCTGGTGAGGTGCAGGCTCATTACACTTTGCTATTTGTGGGTGGAAAGAACATGGAAAGAACAATCCAAACTTTTTGTCTGCTTTCTATTGACATGGAACCAAAACACCTATACTTGTTTAAGGCTGTTAAGAAACATTTCACTCTGAGATTTTTGGGTGAATGTGCATTCTAACCCCAAAAACACCAATTTGCAACAAAACCAATCAGAGCTTTATCGTCTTTCTTTTTAAGTGGATGGAACCCAAAACACCTTTTTGCTTTGGTTGGAGGTGATTCTGGTGCACACCCATAAAACACCATGCGAATTGAAATAAGCCCTATCAAAGCTTATTCGGCTTCTTTCTACGCATATGGAAGCGAAAAGACGGTTTTGTGTTATTTGGGACTCATTACACATACTTTGCGATTTCTGGGTTAATGAGCATTAACACCACGGAACACGATTTGAAATAAGCGAAATCCAAACTTCTTCTTTCTATGTAAAACAACCTGTCTGGTGAGGTTCAGGCTCATTACACTTTGCTATTTGTGGGTGAAAAGAACATGGAAAGAACAATCCAAACTTTTTGTCTGCTTTCTATTGACATGGAACCAAAACACCTATGCTTGTTTAAGGCTGTTAAGAAACATTTCACTCGTGAGATTTTTGGGTGAATGTGCATTCTAACCCCAAAAACACCAATTTGCAACAAAACCAATCAGAGCTTTATCGTCTTTCTTTTTAAGTGGATGGAACCCAAAACACCTTTTTGCTTTGGTTGGAAGTGATTCTGGTGCAAACCCATAAAACACCATGCGAATTGAAATAAGCCCTATCAAAGCTTATTCGGCTTCTTTCTACGCATATGGAAGCGAAAAGACGGTTTTGTGTTATTTGGGACTCATTACACATACTTTGCGATTTCTGGGTTAATGAGCATTAACACCACGGAACACGATTCGAAATAAGCGAAATCCAAATTTCTTCTTTCTATGTAGCTGGAACGCAAAACAACCTGTCTGGTGAGGTTCAGGCTCATTACGCTTTGCTATTTGTGGGTGGAAAGAACATGGAAAGAACAATCCAAACTTTTTCGTCTGCTTTCTATTGACATGGAACCAAAACACCTATGCTTGTTTAAGGCTGTTAAGAAACATTTCACTCGTGAGATTTTTGGGTGAATGTGCATTCTAACCCCAAAAACACCAATTTGCAACAAAACCAATCAGAGCTTTATCGTCTTTCTTTTTAAGTGGATGGAACCCAAAACACCTTTTTGCTTTGGTTGGAGGTGATTCTGGTGCACACCCATAAAACACCATGCGAATTGAAATAAGCCCTATCAAAGCTTATTCGGCTTCTTTCTACGCATATGGAAGCGAAAAGACGGTTTTGTGTTATTTGGGACATTACACATACTTTGCGATTTCTGGGTTAATGAGCATTAATACCACGGAACACGATTTGAAATAAGCGAAATCCAAAATTCTTCTTTCTATGTAAAACAACCTGTCTGGTGAGGTTCAGGCTCATTACACTTTGCTATTTGTGGGTGGAAAGAACATGGAAAGAACAATCCAAACTTTTTGTCTGCTTTCTATTGACATGGAACCAAAACACCTATGCTTGTTTAAGGCTGTTAAGAAACATTTCACTCTGAGATTTTTGGGTGAATGTGCATTCTAACCCCAAAAACACCAATTTGCAACAAAACCAATCAGAGCTTTATCGTCTTTCTTTTTAAGTGGATGGAACCCAAAACACCTTTTTGCTTTGGTTGGAGGTGATTCTGGTGCACACCCATAAAACACCATGCGAATTGAAATAAGCCCTATCAAAGCTTATTCGGCTTCTTTCTACGCATATGGAAGCGAAAAGACGGTTTTGTGTTATTTGGGACATTACACATACTTTGCGATTTCTGGGTTAATGAGCATTAATACCACGGAACACGATTTGAAATAAGCGAAATCCAAAATTCTTCTTTCTATGTAGCTGGGACGCAAAACAACCTGTTTGGGGAGGTTCAGGCTCATTACACTTTGCTATTTGTGGGTGGAAAGAACATGGAAAGAACAATCCAAACTTTTTCGTCTGCTTTCTATTGACATGGAACCAAAACACCTATGCTTGTTTAACGCTGTTAAGAAACATTTCACTCTGAGATTTTTGGGTGAATGTGCATTCTAACCCCAAAAACACCAATTTGCAACAAAACCAATCAGAGGTTGGAGGTGATTCTGGTGCACACCCTAAAACACCATGCGAATTGAAATAAGCCCTATCAAAGCTTATTCGGCTTCTTTCTACGGATATGGAAGCGAAAAGACGGTTTTGTGTTATTTGGGACTCATTAACATACTTTGCGATTTCTGGGTTAATGAGCATTAACACCACGGAACACGATTTGAAATAAGCGAAATCCAAAATTCTTCTTTCTATGTAGCTGGAACGCAAAACAACCTGTCTGGTGAGGTGCAGGCTCATTACACTTTGCTATTGGTGGGTGGAAAGAACATGGAAAGAACAATCCAAACTTTTTGTCTGCTTTCTATTGACATGGAACCAAAACACCTATGCTTGTTTAAGGCTGTTAAGAAACATTTCACTCTGAGATTTTTGGGTGAATGTGCATTCTAACCCCAAAAACACCAATTTGCAACAAAACCAATCAGAGCTTTATCGTCTTTCTTTTTAAGTGGATGGAACCCAAAACACCTTTTTGCTTTGGTTGGAGGTGATTCTGGTGCACACCCATAAAACACCATGCGAATTGAAATAAGCCCTATCAAAGCTTATTCGGCTTCTTTCTACGCATATGGAAGCGAAAAGACGGTTTTGTGTTATTTGGGACTCATTACACATACTTTGCGATTTCTGGGTTAATGAGCATTAACACCACGGAACACGATTTGAAATAAGCGAAATCCAAACTTCTTCTTTCTATGTAAAACAACCTGTCTGGTGAGGTTCAGGCTCATTACACTTTGCTATTTGTGGGTGAAAAGAACATGGAAAGAACAATCCAAACTTTTTGTCTGCTTTCTATTGACATGGAACCAAAACACCTATGCTTGTTTAAGGCTGTTAAGAAACATTTCACTCGTGAGATTTTTGGGTGAATGTGCATTCTAACCCCAAAAACACCAATTTGCAACAAAACCAATCAGAGCTTTATCGTCTTTCTTTTTAAGTGGATGGAACCCAAAACACCTTTTTGCTTTGGTTGGAAGTGATTCTGGTGCAAACCCATAAAACACCATGCGAATTGAAATAAGCCCTATCAAAGCTTATTCGGCTTCTTTCTACGCATATGGAAGCGAAAAGACGGTTTTGTGTTATTTGGGACTCATTACACATACTTTGCGATTTCTGGGTTAATGAGCATTAACACCACGGAACACGATTCGAAATAAGCGAAATCCAAATTTCTTCTTTCTATGTAGCTGGAACGCAAAACAACCTGTCTGGTGAGGTTCAGGCTCATTACGCTTTGCTATTTGTGGGTGGAAAGAACATGGAAAGAACAATCCAAACTTTTTCGTCTGCTTTCTATTGACATGGAACCAAAACACCTATGCTTGTTTAAGGCTGTTAAGAAACATTTCACTCGTGAGATTTTTGGGTGAATGTGCATTCTAACCCCAAAAACACCAATTTGCAACAAAACCAATCAGAGCTTTATCGTCTTTCTTTTTAAGTGGATGGAACCCAAAACACCTTTTTGCTTTGGTTGGAGGTGATTCTGGTGCACACCCATAAAACACCATGCGAATTGAAATAAGCCCTATCAAAGCTTATTCGGCTTCTTTCTACGCATATGGAAGCGAAAAGACGGTTTTGTGTTATTTGGGACATTACACATACTTTGCGATTTCTGGGTTAATGAGCATTAATAGCACGGAACACGATTTGAAATAAGCGAAATCCAAAATTCTTCTTTCTATGTAAAACAACCTGTCTGGTGAGGTTCAGGCTCATTACACTTTGCTATTTGTGGGTGGAAAGAACATGGAAAGAACAATCCAAACTTTTTGTCTGCTTTCTATTGACATGGAACCAAAACACCTATGCTTGTTTAAGGCTGTTAAGAAACATTTCACTCTGAGATTTTTGGGTGAATGTGCATTCTAACCCCAAAAACACCAATTTGCAACAAAACCAATCAGAGCTTTATCGTCTTTCTTTTTAAGTGGATGGAACCCAAAACACCTTTTTGCTTTGGTTGGAGGTGATTCTGGTGCACACCCATAAAACACCATGCGAATTGAAATAAGCCCTATCAAAGCTTATTCGGCTTCTTTCTACGCATATGGAAGCGAAAAGACGGTTTTGTGTTATTTGGGACATTACACATACTTTGCGATTTCTGGGTTAATGAGCATTAATACCACGGAACACGATTTGAAATAAGCGAAATCCAAAATTCTTCTTTCTATGTAGCTGGGACGCAAAACAACCTGTTTGGGGAGGTTCAGGCTCATTACACTTTGCTATTTGTGGGTGGAAAGAACATGGAAAGAACAATCCAAACTTTTTCGTCTGCTTTCTATTGACATGGAACCAAAACACCTATGCTTGTTTAACGCTGTTAAGAAACATTTCACTCTGAGATTTTTGGGTGAATGTGCATTCTAACCCCAAAAACACCAATTTGCAACAAAACCAATCAGAGGTTGGAGGTGATTCTGGTGCACACCCTAAAACACCATGCGAATTGAAATAAGCCCTATCAAAGCTTATTCGGCTTCTTTCTACGGATATGGAAGCGAAAAGACGGTTTTGTGTTATTTGGGACTCATTACACATACTTTGCGATTTCTGGGTTAATGAGCATTAACACCACAGAACACGATTTGAAATGAGCGAAATCCAAAATTCTTCTTTCTATGTAGCTGGAACGCAAAACAACCTGTCTGGTGAGGTTCAGGCTCATTACACTTTGCTATTTGTGGGTGGAAAGAACATGGAAAGAACAATCCAAACTTTTTCGTCTGCTTTCTATTGACATGGAACCAAAACACCTATGCTTGTTTAAGGCTGTTAAGAAACATTTCACTCTGAGATTTTTGGGTGAATGTGCATTCTAACCCCAAAAACACCAATTTGCAACAAAACCAATCAGAGCTTTATCGTCTTTCTTTTTAAGTGGATGGAACCCAAAACACCTTTTTGCTTTGGTTGGAGGTGATTCTGGTGCACACCCATAAAACACCATGCGAATTGAAATAAGCCCTATCAAAGCTTATTCGGCTTCTTTCTAAGCATATGGAAGCGAAAAGACGGTTTTGTGTTATTTGGGACTCATTACACATACTTTGCGATTTCTGGGTTAATGAGCATTAACCACCACGGATTTGAAATAAGCGAAATCCAAAATTCTTCTTTCTATGTAGCTGGAACGCAAAACAACCTGTCTGGTGAGGTTCAGGCTCATTACACTTTGCTATTTGTGGGTGGAAAGAACATGGAAAGAACAATCCAAACTTTTTGTCTGCTTTCTATTGACATGGAACCAAAACACCTATGCTTGTTTAAGGCTGTTAAGAAACATTTCACTCTGAGATTTTTGGGTGAATGTGCATTCTAACCCCAAAAACACCAATTTGCAACAAAACCAATCAGAGCTTTATCGTCTTTCTTTTTAAGTGGATGGAACCCAAAACACCTTTTTGCTTTGGTTGGAGGTGATTCTGGTGCACACCCATAAAACACCATGCGAATTGAAATAAGCCCTATCAAAGCTTATTCGGCTTCTTTCTACGCATATGGAAGCGAAAAGACGGTTTTGTGTTATTTGGGACTCATTACACATACTTTGCGATTTCTGGGTTAATGAGCATTAACACCACGGAACACGATTTGAAATAAGCGAAATCCAAAATTCTTCTTTCTGTGTAAAACAACCTGTCTGGTGAGGTTCAGGCTCATTACACTTTGCTATTTGTGGGTGGAAAGAACATGGAAAGAACAATCCAAACTTTTTGTCTGCTTTCTATTGACATGGAACCAAAACACCTATGCTTGTTTAAGGCTGTTAAGAAACATTTCACTCTGAGATTTTTGGGTGAATGTGCATTCTAACCCCAAAAACACCAATTTGCAACAAAACCAATCAGAGCTTTATCGTCTTTCTTTTTAAGTGGATGGAACCCAAAACACCTTTTTGCTTTGGTTGGAGGTGATTCTGGTGCACACCCATAAAACACCATGCGAATTGAAATAAGCCCTATCAAAGCTTATTCGGCTTCTTTCTAAGCATATGGAAGCGAAAAGACGGTTTTGTGTTATTTGGGACTCATTACACATACTTTGCGATTTCTGGGTTAATGAGCATTAACACCATGGAACACGATTTGAAATAAGCGAAATCCAAAATTCTTCTTTCTATGTAGCTGGAACGCAAAACAACCTGTCTGGTGAGGTTCAGGCTCATTACACTTTGCTATTTGTGGGTGGAAAGAACATGGAAAGAACAATCCATACTTTTTCGTCTGCTTTCTATTGACATGGAACCAAAACACCTATGCTTGTTTAAGGCTGTTAAGAAACATTTCACTCTGAGATTTTTGCGTGAATGTGCATTCTAACCCCAAAAACACCAATTTGCAACAAAACCAATCGGAGCTTTATCGTCTTTCTTTTTAAGTGGATGGAACCCAAAACACCTTTTTGCTTTGGTTGGAGGTGATTCTGGTGCACACCCATAAAACACCATGCGAATTGAAATAAGTCCTATCAAAGCTTATTCGGCTTCTTTCTACGCATATGGAAGCGAAAAGACGGTTTTGTGTTATTTGGGACTCATTACACATACTTTGCGATTTCTGGGTTAATGAGCATTAACACCACGGAACACGATTTGAAATAAGCGAAATCCAAAATTCTTCTTTCTATGTAAAACAACCTGTCTGGTGAGGTTCAGGCTCATTACACTTTGCTATTTGTGGGTGGAAAGAACATGGAAAGAACAATCCAAACTTTTTGTCTGCTTTCTATTGACATGGAACCAAAACACCTATGCTTGTTTAAGGCTGTTAAGAAACATTTCACTCTGAGATTTTTGGGTGAATGTGCATTCTAACCCCCAAAACACCAATTTGCAACAAAACCAATCAGAGCTTTATCGTCTTTCTTTTTAAGTGGATGGAACCCAAAACACCTTTTTGCTTTGGTTGGAGGTGATTCTGGTGCACACCCATAAAACACCATGCGAATTGAAATAAGCCCTATCAAAGCTTATTCGGCTTCTTTCTACGCATATGGAAGCGAAAAGACGGTTTTGTGTTATTTGGGACATTACACATACTTTGCGATTTCTGGGTTAATGAGCATTAATACCACGGAACACGATTTGAAATAAGCGAAATCCAAAATTCTTCTTTCTATGTAGCTGGGACGCAAAACAACCTGTTTGGGGAGGTTCAGGCTCATTACACTTTGCTATTTGTGGGTGGAAAGAACATGGAAAGAACAATCCAAACTTTTTCGTCTGCTTTCTATTGACATGGAACCAAAACACCTATGCTTGTTTAACGCTGTTAAGAAACATTTCACTCTGAGATTTTTGGGTGAATGTGCATTCTAACCCCAAAAACACCAATTTGCAACAAAACCAATCAGAGCTTTATCGTCTTTCTTTTTAAGTGGATGGAACCCAAAACACCTTTTTGCTTTGGTTGGAGGTGATTCTGGTGCACACCCTAAAACACCATGCGAATTGAAATAAGCCCTATCAAAGCTTATTCGGCTTCTTTCTACGGATATGGAAGCGAAAAGACGGTTTTGTGTTATTTGGGACTCATTAACATACTTTGCGATTTCTGGGTTAATGAGCATTAACACCACGGAACACGATTTGAAATAAGCGAAATCCAAAATTCTTCTTTCTATGTAGCTGGAACGCAAAACAACCTGTCTGGTGAGGTGCAGGCTCATTACACTTTGCTATTTGTGGGTGGAAAGAACATGGAAAGAACAATCCAAACTTTTTGTCTGCTTTCTATTGACATGGAACCAAAACACCTATGCTTGTTTAAGGCTGTTAAGAAACATTTCACTCTGAGATTTTTGGGTGAATGTGCATTCTAACCCCAAAAACACCAATTTGCAACAAAACCAATCAGAGCTTTATCGTCTTTCTTTTTAAGTGGATGGAACCCAAAACACCTTTTTGCTTTGGTTGGAGGTGATTCTGGTGCACACCCATAAAACACCATGCGAATTGAAATAAGCCCTATCAAAGCTTATTCGGCTTCTTTCTACGCATATGGAAGCGAAAAGACGGTTTTGTGTTATTTGGGACATTACACATACTTTGCGATTTCTGGGTTAATGAGCATTAATAGCACGGAACACGATTTGAAATAAGCGAAATCCAAAATTCTTCTTTCTATGTAAAACAACCTGTCTGGTGAGGTTCAAGCTCATTACACTTTGCTATTTGTGGGTGGAAAGAACATGGAAAGAACAATCCAAACTTTTTGTCTGCTTTCTATTGACATGGAACCAAAACACCTATGCTTGTTTAAGGCTGTTAAGAAACATTTCACTCTGAGATTTTTGGGTGAATGTGCATTCTAACCCCAAAAACACCAATTTGCAACAAAACCAATCAGAGCTTTATCGTCTTTCTTTTTAAGTGGATGGAACCCAAAACACCTTTTTGCTTTGGTTGGAGGTGATTCTGGTGCACACCCATAAAACACCATGCGAATTGAAATAAGCCCTATCAAAGCTTATTCGGCTTCTTTCTACGCATATGGAAGCGAAAAGACGGTTTTGTGTTATTTGGGACATTACACATACTTTGCGATTTCTGGGTTAATGAGCATTAATACCACGGAACACGATTTGAAATAAGCGAAATCCAAAATTCTTCTTTCTATGTAGCTGGGACGCAAAACAACCTGTTTGGGGAGGTTCAGGCTCATTACACTTTGCTATTTGTGGGTGGAAAGAACATGGAAAGAACAATCCAAACTTTTTCGTCTGCTTTCTATTGACATGGAACCAAAACACCTATGCTTGTTTAACGCTGTTAAGAAACATTTCACTCTGAGATTTTTGGGTGAATGTGCATTCTAACCCCAAAAACACCAATTTGCAACAAAACCAATCAGAGGTTGGAGGTGATTCTGGTGCACACCCTAAAACACCATGCGAATTGAAATAAGCCCTATCAAAGCTTATTCGGCTTCTTTCTACGCATATGGAAGCGAAAAGACGGTTTTGTGTTATTTGGGACTCATTACACATACTTTGCGATTTCTGGGTTAATGAGCATTAACACCACGGAACACGATTTGAAATAAGCGAAATCCAAAATTCTTCTTTCTATGTAGCTGGAACGCAAAACAACCTGTCTGGTGAGGTTCAGGCTCATTACACTTTGCTATTTGTGGGTGGAAAGAACATGGAAAGAACAATCCAAACTTTTTCGTCTGCTTTCTATTGACATGGAACCAAAACACCTATGCTTGTTTAAGGCTGTTAAGAAACATTTCACTCGTGAGATTTTTGGGTGAATGTGCATTCTAACCCCAAAAACACCAATTTGCAACAAAACCAATCAGAGCTTTATCGTCTTTCTTTTTAAGTGGATGGAACCCAAAACACCTTTTTGCTTTGGTTGGAGGTGATTCTGGTGCACACCCATAAAACACCATGCGAATTGAAATAAGCCCTATCAAAGCTTATTCGGCTTCTTTCTACGCATATGGAAGCGAAAAGACGGTTTTGTGTTATTTGGGACATTACACATACTTTGCGATTTCTGGGTTAATGAGCATTAATACCACGGAACACGATTTGAAATAAGCGAAATCCAAAATTCTTCTTTCTATGTAAAACAACCTGTCTGGTGAGGTTCAGGCTCATTACACTTTGCTATTTGTGGGTGGAAAGAACATGGAAAGAACAATCCAAACTTTTTGTCTGCTTTCTATTGACATGGAACCAAAACACCTATGCTTGTTTAAGGCTGTTAAGAAACATTTCACTCTGAGATTTTTGGGTGAATGTGCATTCTAACCCCAAAAACACCAATTTGCAACAAAACCAATCAGAGCTTTATCGTCTTTCTTTTTAAGTGGATGGAACCCAAAACACCTTTTTGCTTTGGTTGGAGGTGATTCTGGTGCACACCCATAAAACACCATGCGAATTGAAATAAGCCCTATCAAAGCTTATTCGGCTTCTTTCTAAGCATATGGAAGCGAAAAGACGGTTTTGTGTTATTTGGGACTCATTACACATACTTTGCGATTTCTGGGTTAATGAGCATTAACACCACGGAACACGTTTTGAAATAAGCGAAATCCAAAATTCTTCTTTCTATGTAGCTGGGACGCAAAACAACCTGTTTGGGGAGGTTCAGGCTCATTACACTTTGCTATTTGTGGGTGGAAAGAACATGGAAAGAACAATCCAAACTTTTTCGTCTGCTTTCTATTGACATGGAAACAAAACACCTATGCTTGTTTAAGGCTGTTAAGAAACATTTCACTCTGAGATTTTTGCGTGAATGTGCATTCTAACCCCAAAAACACCAATTTGCAACAAAACCAATCGGAGCTTTATCGTCTTTCTTTTTAAGTGGATGGAACCCAAAACACCTTTTTGCTTTGGTTGGAGGTGATTCTGGTGCACACCCATAAAACACCATGCGAATTGAAATAAGCCCTATCAAAGCTTATTCGGCTTCTTTCTACGCATATGGAAGCGAAAAGACGGTTTTGTGTTATTTGGGACTCATTACACATACTTTGCGATTTCTGGGTTAATGAGCATTAACACCACGGAACACGATTTGAAATAAGCGAAATCCAAAATTCTTCTTTCTATGTAGCTGGAACGCAAAACAACCTGTCTGGTGAGGTTCAGGCTCATTACGCTTTGCTATTTGTGGGTGGAAAGAACATGGAAAGAACAATCCAAACTTTTTCGTCTGCTTTCTATTGACATGGAACCAAAACACCTATGCTTGTTTAAGGCTGTTAAGAAACATTTCACTCTTGATTTTTGGGTGAATGTGCATTCTAACCCCAAAAACACCAATTTGCAACAAAACCAATCAGAGCTTTATCGTCTTTCTTTTTAAGTGGATGGAACCCAAAACACCTTTTTGCTTTGGTTGGAGGTGATTCTGGTGCACACCCATAAAACACCATGCGAATTGAAATAAGCCCTATCAAAGCTTATTCGGCTTCTTTCTACGCATATGGAAGCGAAAAGACGGTTTTGTGTTATTTGGGACATTACACATACTTTGCGATTTCTGAGTTAATGAGCATTAACACCACGGAACACGATTTGAAATAAGGGAAATCCAAAATTCTTCTTTCTATGTAAAACAACCTGTTTGGGGAGGTTCAGGCTCATTACACTTTTCTATTTGTGGGTGAAAAGAACATGGAAAGAACAATCCAAACTTTTTGTCTGCTTTCTATTGACATGGAACCAAAACACCTATGCTTGTTTAAGGCTGTTAAGAAACATTTCACTCTGAGATTTTTGGGTGAATGTGCATTCTAACCCCAAAAACACCAATTTGCAACAAAACCAATCAGAGCTTTATCGTCTTTCTTTTTAAGTGGATGGAACCCAAAACACCTTTTTGCTTTGGTTGGAGGTGATTCTGGTGCACACCCATAAAACACCATGCGAATTGAAATAAGCCCTATCAAAGCTTATTCGGCTTCTTTCTACGCATATGGAAGCGAAAAGACGGTTTTGTGATTTTTGGGACTCATTACACATACTTTGCGATTTCTGGGTTAATGAGCATTAACACCACGGAACACGATTCGAAATAAGCGAAATCCAAAATTCTTCTTTCTATGTAAAACAACCTGTTTGGGGAGGTTCAGGCTCATTACACTTTTCTATTTGTGGGTGAAAAGAACATGGAAAGAACAATCCAAACTTTTTCGTCTGCTTTCTATTGACATGGAACCAAAACACCTATGCTTGTTTAAGGCTGTTAAGAAACATTTCACTCTGAGATTTTTGGGTGAATGTGCATTCTAACCCCAAAAACACCAATTTGCAACAAAACCAATCAGAGCTTTATCGTCTTTCTTTTTAAGTGGATGGAACCCAAAACACCTTTTTGCTTTGGTTGGAGGTGATTCTGGTGCACACCCATAAAACACCATGCGAATTGAAATAAGCCCTATCAAAGCTTATTCGGCTTCTTTCTACGCATATGGAAGCGAAAAGACGGTTTTGTGTTATTTGGGACATTACCCATACTTTGCGATTTCTATTAACACCACGGAACACGATTTGAAATAAGCGAAATCCAAAATTCTTCTTTCTATGTAGCTGGAACGCAAAACAACCTGTCTGGTGAGGTTCAGGCTCATTACACTTTGCTATTTGTGGGTGGAAAGAACATGGAAAGAACAATCCAAACTTTTTCGTCTGCTTTCTATTGACATGGAACCAAAACACCTATGCTTGTTTAAGGCTGTTAAGAAACATTTCACTCTTGATTTTTGGGTGAATGTGCATTCTAACCCCAAAAACACCAATTTGCAACAAAACCAATCAGAGCTTTATCGTCTTTCTTTTTAAGTGGATGGAACCCAAAACACCTTTTTGCTTTGGTTGGAGGTGATTCTGGTGCACACCCATAAAACACCATGCGAATTGAAATAAGCCCTATCAAAGCTTATTTGGCTTCTTTCTACGCATATGGAAGCGAAAAGACGGTTTTGTGTTATTTGGGACATTACACATACTTTGCGATTTCTGGGTTAATGAGCATTAACACCACGGAACACGATTTGAAATAAGCGAAATCCAAAATTCTTCTTTCTATGTAAAACAACCTGTTTGGGGAGGTTCAGGCTCATTACACTTTGCTATTTGTGGGTGGAAAAAACATGGAAAGAACAATCCAAACTTTTTCGTCTGCTTTCTATTGACATGGAACCAAAACACCTATGGTTGTTTACGGCTGTTAAGAAACATTTCACTCGTGAGATTTTTGGGTGAATGTCCATTCTAAGCCCAAAAACACCAATTTGAAACAAAACCAATCAGAGCTTTATCGTCTTTCTTTTTAAGTGGATGGAACCCAAAACACCTTTTTGCTTTGGTTGGAAGTGATTCTGGTGCACACCCATAAAACACCATGCGAATTGAAATAAGCCCTATCAAAGCTTATTCGGCTTCTTTCTACGCATATGGAACCGAAAAGACGGTTTTGTGTTATTTGGGACATTACACATACTTTGCGATTTCTGAGTTAATGAGCATTAACACCACGGAACACGATTTGAAATAAGGGAAATCCAAAATTCTTCTTTCTATGTAAAACAACCTGTTTGGGGAGGTTCAGGCTCATTACACTTTTCTATTTGTGGGTGAAAAGAACATGGAAAGAACAATCCAAACTTTTTGTCTGCTTTCTATTGACATGGAACCAAAACACCTATGCTTGTTTAAGGCTGTTAAGAAACATTTCACTCTGAGATTTTTGGGTGAATGTGCATTCTAACCCCAAAAACACCAATTTGCAACAAAACCAATCAGAGCTTTATCGTCTTTATTTTTAAGTGGATGGAACCCAAAACACCTTTTTGCTTTGGTTGGAGGTGATTCTGGTGCACACCCATAAAACACCATGCGAATTGAAATAAGCCCTATCAAAGCTTATTCGGCTTCTTTCTACGCATATGGAAGCGAAAAGACGGTTTTGTGTTATTTGGGACTCATTACACATACTTTGCGATTTCTGGGTTAATGAGCATTAACACCACGGAACACGATTCGAAATAAGCGAAATCCAAAATTCTTCTTTCTATGTAGCTGGAACGCAAAGCAACCTGTCTGGTGAGGTTCAGGCTCATTACACTTTGCTATTTGTGGGTGGAAAGAACATGGAAAGAACAATCCAAACTTTTTCGTCTGCTTTCTATTGACATGGAACCAAAACACCTATGCTTGTTTAAGGCTGTTAAGAAACATTTCACTCGTGAGATTTTTGGGTGAATGTGCATTCTAACCCCAAAAACACCAATTTGCAACAAAACCAATCAGAGCTTTATCGTCTTTATTTTTAAGTGGATGGAACCCAAAACATCTTTGAGCTTTATCGTCTTTCTTTTTACGTGGATGGAACCCAAAACACCTTTTTGCTTTGGTTGGAGGTGATTCTGGTGCACACCCATAAAACACCATGCGAATTGAAATAAGCCCTATCAAAGCTTATTCGGCTTCTTTCTACGCATATGGAAGCGAAAAGACGGTTTTGTGTTATTTGGGACATTACACATACTTTGCGATTTCTGGGATAATGAGCATTAATACCACGGAACACGATTTGAAATAAGCGAAATCCAAAATTCTTCTTTCTATGTAAAACAACCTGTTTGGGGAGGTTCAGGCTCATTACACTTTTCTATTTGTGGGTGAAAAGAACATGGAAAGAACAATCCAAACTTTTTCGTCTGCTTTCTATTGACATGGAACCAAAACACCTATGCTTGTTTAAGGCTGTTAAGAAAAATTTCACTCTGAGATTTTTGGGTGAATGTGCATTCTAACCCCAAAAACACCAATTTGCAACAAAACCAATCAGAGCTTTATCGTCTTTCTTCTTAAGTGGATGGAACCCAAAACACCTTTTTGCTTTGGTTGGAGGTGATTCTGGTGCACACCCATAAAACACCATGAGAATTGAAATAAGCCCTATCAAAGCTTATTCGGCTTCTTTCTACGCATATGGAAGCGAAAAGACTGTTTTGTGTTATTTGGGACTCATTACACATACTTTGCGATTTCTGGGTTAATGAGCATTAACACCACGGAACACGATTCGAAATAAGCGAAATCCAAAATTCTTCTTTCTATGTAGCTGGAACGCAAAACAACCTGTCTGGTGAGGTTCAGGCTCATTACACTTTGCTATTTGTGGGTGGAAAGAACATGGAAAGAACAATCCAAACTTTTTCGTCTGCTTTCTATTGACATGGAACCAAAACACCTATGCTTGTTTACGGCTGTTAAGAAACATTTCACTCGTGAGATTTTTGGGTGAATGTGCATTCTAACCCCAAAAAGACCAATTTGCAACAAAACCAATCAGAGCTTTATCGTCTTTCTTTTTAAGTGGATGGAACCCAAAACACCTTTTTGCTTTGGTTGGAGGTGATTCTGGTGCACACCCATAAAACACCATGAGAATTGAAATAAGCCCTATCAAAGCTTATTCGGCTTCTTTCTACGCATATGGAAGCGAAAAGACGGTTTTGTGTTATTTGGGACTCATTACACATACTTTGCGATTTCTGGGTTAATGAGCATTAACACCACGGAACACGATTCGAAATAAGCGAAATCCAAAATTCTTCTTTCTATGTAGCTGGAACGCAAAACAACCTGTCTGGTGAGGTTCAGGCTCATTACACTTTGCTATTTGTGGGTGGAAAGAACATGGAAAGAACAATCCAAACTTTTTCGTCTGCTTTCTATTGACATGGAACCAAAACACCTATGCTTGTTTACGGCTGTTAAGAAACATTTCACTCGTGAGATTTTTGGGTGAATGTGCATTCTAACCCCAAAAAGACCAATTTGCAACAAAACCAATCAGAGCTTTATCGTCTTTCTTTTTAAGTGGATGGAACCCAAAACACCTTTTTGCTTTGGTTGGAGGTGATTCTGGTGCACACCCATAAAACACCATGCGAATTGAAATAAGCCCTATCAAAGCTTATTCGGCTTCTTTCTACGCATATGGAAGCGAAAAGACGGTTTTGTGTTATTTGGGACTCATTACACATACTTTGCGATTTCTGGGTTAATGAGCATTAACACCACGGAACACGATTCGAAATAAGCGAAATCCAAAATTCTTCTTTCTATGTAGCTGGAACGCAAAACAACCTGTCTGGTGAGGTTCAGGCTCATTACACTTTGCTATTTGTGGGTGGAAAGAACATGGAAAGAACAATCCAAACTTTTTCGTCTGCTTTCTATTGACATGGAACCAAAACACCTATGCTTGTTTAAGGCTGTTAAGAAACATTTCACTCTGAGATTTTTGCGTGAATGTGCATTCTAACCCCAAAAACACCAATTTGCAACAAAACCAATCAGAGCTTTATCGTCTTTCTTTTTAAGTGGATGGAACCCAAAACACCTTTTTGCTTTGGTTGGAGGTGATTCTGGTGCACACCCTAAAACACCATGCGAATTGAAATAAGCCCTATCAAAGCTTATTCGGCTTCTTTCTACGCATATGGAAGCGAAAAGACGGTTTTGTGTTATTTGGGACTCATTACACATACTTTGCGATTTCTGGGTTAATGAGCATTAACACCACGGAACACGATTTGAAATAAGCGAAATCCAAAATTCTTCTTTCTATGTAGCTGGAACGCAAAACAACCTGTCTGGTGAGGTTCAGGCTCATTACACTTTGCTATTTGTGGGTGGAAAGAACATGGAAAGAACAATCCAAACTTTTTCGTCTGCTTTCTATTGACATGGAACCAAAACACCTATGCTTGTTTAAGGCTGTTAAGAAACATTTCACTCTGAGATTTTTGGGTGAATGCGCATTCTAACCCCAAAAACACCAATTTGCAACAAAACCAATCAGAGCTTTATCGTCTTTCTTTTTAAGTGGATGGAACCCAAAACACCTTTTTGCTTTGGTTGGAGGTGATTCTGGTGCACACCCATAAAACACCATGCGAATTGAAATAAGCCCTATCAAAGCTTATTCGGCTTCTTTCTACGCATATGGAAGCGAAAAGACGGTTTTGTGTTATTTGGGACTCATTACACATACTTTGCGATTTCTGGGTTAATGAGCATTAACACCACGGAACACGATTTGAAATAAGCGAAATCCAAAATTCTTCTTTCTATGTAAAACAACCTGTCTGGTGAGGTTCAGGCTCATTACACTTTGCTATTTGTGGGTGGAAAGAACATGGAAAGAACAATCCAAACTTTTTGTCTGCTTTCTATTGACATGGAACCAAAACACCTATGCTTGTTTAAGGCTGTTAAGAAACATTTCACTCTGAGATTTTTGGGTGAATGTGCATTCTAACCCCAAAAACACCAATTTGCAACAAAACCAATCAGAGCTTTATCGTCTTTCTTTTTAAGTGGATGGAACCCAAAACACCTTTTTGCTTTGGTTGGAGGTGATTCTGGTGCACACCCATAAAACACCATGCGAATTGAAATAAGCCCTATCAAAGCTTATTCGGCTTCTTTCTACGCATATGGAAGCGAAAAGACGGTTTTGTGTTATTTGGGACTCATTACACATACTTTGCGATTTCTGGGTTAATGAGCATTAACACCACGGAACACGATTTGAAATAAGCGAAATCCAAAATTCTTCTTTCTATGTAAAACAACCTGTCTGGTGAGGTTCAGGCTCATTACACTTTGCTATTTGTGGGTGGAAAGAACATGGAAAGAACAATCCAAACTTTTTGTCTGCTTTCTATTGACATGGAACCAAAACACCTATGCTTGTTTAAGGCTGTTAAGAAACATTTCACTCGTGAGATTTTTGGGTGAATGTGTATTCTAACCCCAAAAACACCAATTTGCAACAAAACCAATCAGAGCTTTATCGTCTTTCTTTTTAAGTGGATGGAACCCCAAACACCTTTTTGCTTTGGTTGGAAGTGATTCTGGTGCACACCCATAAAACACCATGCGAATTGAAATAAGCCCTATCAAAGCTTATTCGGCTTCTTTCTACGCATATGGAAGCGAAAAGACGGTTTTGTGTTATTTGGGACTCATTACACATACTTTGCGATTTCTGGGTTAATGAGCATTAACACCACGGAACACGATTCGAAATAAGCGAAATCCAAAATTCTTCTTTCTATGTAGCTGGAACGCAAAGCAACCTGTCTGGTGAGGTTCAGGCTCATTACACTTTGCTATTTGTGGGTGGAAAGAACATGGAAAGAACAATCCAAACTTTTTCGTCTGCTTTCTATTGACATGGAACCAAAACACCTATGCTTGTTTAAGGCTGTTAAGAAACATTTCACTCTTGATTTTTGGGTGAATGTGCATTCTAACCCCAAAAACACCAATTTGCAACAAAACCAATCAGAGCTTTATCGTCTTTCTTTTTAAGTGGATGGAACCCAAAACACCTTTTTGCTTTGGTTGGAGGTGATTCTGGTGCACACCCATAAAACACCATGCGAATTGAAATAAGCCCTATCAAAGCTTATTCGGCTTCTTTCTACGCATATGGAAGCGAAAAGACGGTTTTGTGTTATTTGGGACATTACACATACTTTGCGATTTCTGAGTTAATGAGCATTAACACCACGGAACACGATTTGAAATAAGGGAAATCCAAAATTCTTCTTTCTATGTAAAACAACCTGTTTGGGGAGGTTCAGGCTCATTACACTTTTCTATTTGTGGGTGAAAAGAACATGGAAAGAACAATCCAAACTTTTTGTCTGCTTTCTATTGACATGGAACCAAAACACCTATGCTTGTTTAAGGCTGTTAAGAAACATTTCACTCTGAGATTTTTGGGTGAATGTGCATTCTAACCCCAAAAACACCAATTTGCAACAAAACCAATCAGAGCTTTATCGTCTTTCTTTTTAAGTGGATGGAACCCAAAACACCTTTTTGCTTTGGTTGGAGGTGATTCTGGTGCACACCCATAAAACACCATGCGAATTGAAATAAGCCCTATCAAAGCTTATTCGGCTTCTTTCTACGCATATGGAAGCGAAAAGACGGTTTTGTGATTTTTGGGACTCATTACACATACTTTGCGATTTCTGGGTTAATGAGCATTAACACCACGGAACACGATTCGAAATAAGCGAAATCCAAAATTCTTCTTTCTATGTAAAACAACCTGTTTGGGGAGGTTCAGGCTCATTACACTTTTCTATTTGTGGGTGAAAAGAACATGGAAAGAACAATCCAAACTTTTTCGTCTGCTTTCTATTGACATGGAACCAAAACACCTATGCTTGTTTAAGGCTGTTAAGAAACATTTCACTCTGAGATTTTTGGGTGAATGTGCATTCTAACCCCAAAAACACCAATTTGCAACAAAACCAATCAGAGCTTTATCGTCTTTCTTTTTAAGTGGATGGAACCCAAAACACCTTTTTGCTTTGGTTGGAGGTGATTCTGGTGCACACCCATAAAACACCATGCGAATTGAAATAAGCCCTATCAAAGCTTATTCGGCTTCTTTCTACGCATATGGAAGCGAAAAGACGGTTTTGTGTTATTTGGGACATTACCCATACTTTGCGATTTCTATTAACACCACGGAACACGATTTGAAATAAGCGAAATCCAAAATTCTTCTTTCTATGTAGCTGGAACGCAAAACAACCTGTCTGGTGAGGTTCAGGCTCATTACACTTTGCTATTTGTGGGTGGAAAGAACATGGAAAGAACAATCCAAACTTTTTCGTCTGCTTTCTATTGACATGGAACCAAAACACCTATGCTTGTTTAAGGCTGTTAAGAAACATTTCACTCTTGATTTTTGGGTGAATGTGCATTCTAACCCCAAAAACACCAATTTGCAACAAAACCAATCAGAGCTTTATCGTCTTTCTTTTTAAGTGGATGGAACCCAAAACACCTTTTTGCTTTGGTTGGAGGTGATTCTGGTGCACACCCATAAAACACCATGCGAATTGAAATAAGCCCTATCAAAGCTTATTTGGCTTCTTTCTACGCATATGGAAGCGAAAAGACGGTTTTGTGTTATTTGGGACATTACACATACTTTGCGATTTCTGGGTTAATGAGCATTAACACCACGGAACACGATTTGAAATAAGCGAAATCCAAAATTCTTCTTTCTATGTAAAACAACCTGTTTGGGGAGGTTCAGGCTCATTACACTTTGCTATTTGTGGGTGGAAAAAACATGGAAAGAACAATCCAAACTTTTTCGTCTGCTTTCTATTGACATGGAACCAAAACACCTATGGTTGTTTACGGCTGTTAAGAAACATTTCACTCGTGAGATTTTTGGGTGAATGTCCATTCTAAGCCCAAAAACACCAATTTGAAACAAAACCAATCAGAGCTTTATCGTCTTTCTTTTTAAGTGGATGGAACCCAAAACACCTTTTTGCTTTGGTTGGAAGTGATTCTGGTGCACACCCATAAAACACCATGCGAATTGAAATAAGCCCTATCAAAGCTTATTCGGCTTCTTTCTACGCATATGGAACCGAAAAGACGGTTTTGTGTTATTTGGGACATTACACATACTTTGCGATTTCTGAGTTAATGAGCATTAACACCACGGAACACGATTTGAAATAAGGGAAATCCAAAATTCTTCTTTCTATGTAAAACAACCTGTTTGGGGAGGTTCAGGCTCATTACACTTTTCTATTTGTGGGTGAAAAGAACATGGAAAGAACAATCCAAACTTTTTGTCTGCTTTCTATTGACATGGAACCAAAACACCTATGCTTGTTTAAGGCTGTTAAGAAACATTTCACTCTGAGATTTTTGGGTGAATGTGCATTCTAACCCCAAAAACACCAATTTGCAACAAAACCAATCAGAGCTTTATCGTCTTTATTTTTAAGTGGATGGAACCCAAAACACCTTTTTGCTTTGGTTGGAGGTGATTCTGGTGCACACCCATAAAACACCATGCGAATTGAAATAAGCCCTATCAAAGCTTATTCGGCTTCTTTCTACGCATATGGAAGCGAAAAGACGGTTTTGTGTTATTTGGGACTCATTACACATACTTTGCGATTTCTGGGTTAATGAGCATTAACACCACGGAACACGATTCGAAATAAGTGAAATCCAAAATTCTTCTTTCTATGTAAAACAACCTGTTTGGGGAGGTTCAGGCTCATTACACTTTTCTATTTGTGGGTGAAAAGAACATGGAAAGAACAATCCAAACTTTTTCGTCTGCTTTCTATTGACATGGAACCAAAACACCTATGCTTGTTTAAGGCTGTTAAGAAACATTTCACTCTGAGATTTTTGGGTGAATGTGCATTCTAACCCCAAAAACACCAATTTGCAACAAAACCAATCAGAGCTTTATCGTCTTTCTTTTTAAGTGGATGGAACCCAAAACACCTTTTTGCTTTGGTTGGAGGTGATTCTGGTGCACACCCATAAAACACCATGCGAATTGAAATAAGCCCTATCAAAGCTTATTCGGCTTCTTTCTACGCATATGGAAGCGAAAAGACGGTTTTGTGTTATTTGGGACATTACCCATACTTTGCGATTTCTATTAACACCACGGAACACGATTTGAAATAAGCGAAATCCAAAATTCTTCTTTCTATGTAGCTGGAACGCAAAACAACCTGTCTGGTGAGGTTCAGGCTCATTACACTTTGCTATTTGTGGGTGGAAAGAACATGGAAAGAACAATCCAAACTTTTTCGTCTGCTTTCTATTGACATGGAACCAAAACACCTATGCTTGTTTAAGGCTGTTAAGAAACATTTCACTCTTGATTTTTGGGTGAATGTGCATTCTAACCCCAAAAACACCAATTTGCAACAAAACCAATCAGAGCTTTATCGTCTTTCTTTTTAAGTGGATGGAACCCAAAACACCTTTTTGCTTTGGTTGGAGGTGATTCTGGTGCACACCCATAAAACACCATGCGAATTGAAATAAGCCCTATCAAAGCTTATTCGGCTTCTTTCTACGCATATGGAAGCGAAAAGACGGTTTTGTGTTATTTGGGACATTACACATACTTTGCGATTTCTGGGTTAATGAGCATTAACACCACGGAACACGATTTGAAATAAGCGAAATCCAAAATTCTTCTTTCTATGTAAAACAACCTGTTTGGGGAGGTTCAGGCTCATTACACTTTGCTATTTGTGGGTGGAAAGAACATGGAAAGAACAATCCAAACTTTTTCGTCTGCTTTCTATTGACATGGAACCAAAACACCTATGGTTGTTTACGGCTGTTAAGAAACATTTCACTCGTGAGATTTTTGGGTGAATGTCCATTCTAACCCCAAAAACACCAATTTGAAACAAAACCAATCAGAGCTTTATCGTCTTTCTTTTTAAGTGGATGGAACCCAAAACACCTTTTTGCTTTGGTTGGAAGTGATTCTGGTGCACACCCATAAAACACCATGCGAATTGAAATAAGCCCTATCAAAGCTTATTCGGCTTCTTTCTACGCATATGGAAGCGAAAAGACGGTTTTGTGTTATTTGGGACTCATTACACATACTTTGCGATTTCTGGGTTAATGAGCATTAACACCACGGAACACGATTTGAAATAAGCGAAATCCAAAATTCTTCTTTCTATGTAAAACAACCTGTCTGGTGAGGTTCAGGCTCATTACACTTTGCTATTTGTGGGTGGAAAGAACATGGAGAGAACAATCCAAACTTTTTGTCTGCTTTCTATTGACATGGAACCAAAACACCTATGCTTGTTTAAGGCTGTTAAGAAACATTTCACTCGTGAGATTTTTGGGTGAATGTGCATTCTAACCCCAAAAACACCAATTTGCAACAAAACCAATCAGAGCTTTATCGTCTTTCTTTTTAAGTGGATGGAACCCAAAACACCTTTTTGCTTTGGTTGGAAGTGATTCTGGTGCACACCCATAAAACACCATGCGAATTGAAATAAGCCCTATCAAAGCTTATTCGGCTTCTTTCTACGCATATGGAAGCGAAAAGACGGTTTTGTGTTATTTGGGACTCATTACACATACTTTGCGATTTCTGGGTTAATGAGCATTAACACCACGGAACACGATTCGAAATAAGCGAAATCCAAAATTCTTCTTTCTATGTAGCTGGAACGCAAAGCAACCTGTCTGGTGAGGTTCAGGCTCATTACACTTTGCTATTTGTGGGTGGAAAGAACATGGAAAGAACAATCCAAACTTTTTCGTCTGCTTTCTATTGACATGGAACCAAAACACCTATGCTTGTTTAAGGCTGTTAAGAAACATTTCACTCGTGAGATTTTTGGGTGAATGTGCATTCTAACCCCAAAAACACCAATTTGCAACAAAACCAATCAGAGCTTTATCGTCTTTATTTTTAAGTGGATGGAACCCAAAACATCTTTGAGCTTTATCGTCTTTCTTTTTACGTGGATGGAACCCAAAACACCTTTTTGCTTTGGTTGGAGGTGATTCTGGTGCACACCCATAAAACACCATGCGAATTGAAATAAGCCCTATCAAAGCTTATTCGGCTTCTTTCTACGCATATGGAAGCGAAAAGACGGTTTTGTGTTATTTGGGACATTACACATACTTTGCGATTTCTGGGATAATGAGCATTAATACCACGGAACACGATTTGAAATAAGCGAAATCCAAAATTCTTCTTTCTATGTAAAACAACCTGTTTGGGGAGGTTCAGGCTCATTACACTTTTCTATTTGTGGGTGAAAAGAACATGGAAAGAACAATCCAAACTTTTTCGTCTGCTTTCTATTGACATGGAACCAAAACACCTATGCTTGTTTAAGGCTGTTAAGAAAAATTTCACTCTGAGATTTTTGGGTGAATGTGCATTCTAACCCCAAAAACACCAATTTGCAACAAAACCAATCAGAGCTTTATCGTCTTTCTTCTTAAGTGGATGGAACCCAAAACACCTTTTTGCTTTGGTTGGAGGTGATTCTGGTGCACACCCATAAAACACCATGAGAATTGAAATAAGCCCTATCAAAGCTTATTCGGCTTCTTTCTACGCATATGGAAGCGAAAAGACTGTTTTGTGTTATTTGGGACTCATTACACATACTTTGCGATTTCTGGGTTAATGAGCATTAACACCACGGAACACGATTCGAAATAAGCGAAATCCAAAATTCTTCTTTCTATGTAGCTGGAACGCAAAACAACCTGTCTGGTGAGGTTCAGGCTCATTACACTTTGCTATTTGTGGGTGGAAAGAACATGGAAAGAACAATCCAAACTTTTTCGTCTGCTTTCTATTGACATGGAACCAAAACACCTATGCTTGTTTACGGCTGTTAAGAAACATTTCACTCGTGAGATTTTTGGGTGAATGTGCATTCTAACCCCAAAAAGACCAATTTGCAACAAAACCAATCAGAGCTTTATCGTCTTTCTTTTTAAGTGGATGGAACCCAAAACACCTTTTTGCTTTGGTTGGAGGTGATTCTGGTGCACACCCATAAAACACCATGAGAATTGAAATAAGCCCTATCAAAGCTTATTCGGCTTCTTTCTACGCATATGGAAGCGAAAAGACGGTTTTGTGTTATTTGGGACTCATTACACATACTTTGCGATTTCTGGGTTAATGAGCATTAACACCACGGAACACGATTCGAAATAAGCGAAATCCAAAATTCTTCTTTCTATGTAGCTGGAACGCAAAACAACCTGTCTGGTGAGGTTCAGGCTCATTACACTTTGCTATTTGTGGGTGGAAAGAACATGGAAAGAACAATCCAAACTTTTTCGTCTGCTTTCTATTGACATGGAACCAAAACACCTATGCTTGTTTACGGCTGTTAAGAAACATTTCACTCGTGAGATTTTTGGGTGAATGTGCATTCTAACCCCAAAAAGACCAATTTGCAACAAAACCAATCAGAGCTTTATCGTCTTTCTTTTTAAGTGGATGGAACCCAAAACACCTTTTTGCTTTGGTTGGAGGTGATTCTGGTGCACACCCATAAAACACCATGCGAATTGAAATAAGCCCTATCAAAGCTTATTCGGCTTCTTTCTACGCATATGGAAGCGAAAAGACGGTTTTGTGTTATTTGGGACTCATTACACATACTTTGCGATTTCTGGGTTAATGAGCATTAACACCACGGAACACGATTCGAAATAAGCGAAATCCAAAATTCTTCTTTCTATGTAGCTGGAACGCAAAACAACCTGTCTGGTGAGGTTCAGGCTCATTACACTTTGCTATTTGTGGGTGGAAAGAACATGGAAAGAACAATCCAAACTTTTTCGTCTGCTTTCTATTGACATGGAACCAAAACACCTATGCTTGTTTAAGGCTGTTAAGAAACATTTCACTCTGAGATTTTTGGGTGAATGTGCATTCTAACCCCAAAAACACCAATTTGCAACAAAACCAATCAGAGCTTTATCGTCTTTCTTTTTAAGTGGATGGAACCCAAAACACCTTTTTGCTTTGGTTGGAGGTGATTCTGGTGCACACCCTAAAACACCATGCGAATTGAAATAAGCCCTATCAAAGCTTATTCGGCTTCTTTCTACGCATATGGAAGCGAAAAGACGGTTTTGTGTTATTTGGGACTCATTACACATACTTTGCGATTTCTGGGTTAATGAGCATTAACACCACGGAACACGATTTGAAATAAGCGAAATCCAAAATTCTTCTTTCTATGTAGCTGGAACGCAAAACAACCTGTCTGGTGAGGTTCAGGCTCATTACACTTTGCTATTTGTGGGTGGAAAGAACATGGAAAGAACAATCCAAACTTTTTCGTCTGCTTTCTATTGACATGGAACCAAAACACCTATGCTTGTTTAAGGCTGTTAAGAAACATTTCACTCTGAGATTTTTGGGTGAATGCGCATTCTAACCCCAAAAACACCAATTTGCAACAAAACCAATCAGAGCTTTATCGTCTTTCTTTTTAAGTGGATGGAACCCAAAACACCTTTTTGCTTTGGTTGGAGGTGATTCTGGTGCACACCCATAAAACACCATGCGAATTGAAATAAGCCCTATCAAAGCTTATTCGGCTTCTTTCTACGCATATGGAAGCGAAAAGACGGTTTTGTGTTATTTGGGACTCATTACACATACTTTGCGATTTCTGGGTTAATGAGCATTAACACCACGGAACACGATTTGAAATAAGCGAAATCCAAAATTCTTCTTTCTATGTAAAACAACCTGTCTGGTGAGGTTCAGGCTCATTACACTTTGCTATTTGTGGGTGGAAAGAACATGGAAAGAACAATCCAAACTTTTTGTCTGCTTTCTATTGACATGGAACCAAAACACCTATGCTTGTTTAAGGCTGTTAAGAAACATTTCACTCTGAGATTTTTGGGTGAATGTGCATTCTAACCCCAAAAACACCAATTTGCAACAAAACCAATCAGAGCTTTATCGTCTTTCTTTTTAAGTGGATGGAACCCAAAACACCTTTTTGCTTTGGTTGGAGGTGATTCTGGTGCACACCCATAAAACACCATGCGAATTGAAATAAGCCCTATCAAAGCTTATTCGGCTTCTTTCTACGCATATGGAAGCGAAAAGACGGTTTTGTGTTATTTGGGACTCATTACACATACTTTGCGATTTCTGGGTTAATGAGCATTAACACCACGGAACACGATTTGAAATAAGCGAAATCCAAAATTCTTCTTTCTATGTAAAACAACCTGTCTGGTGAGGTTCAGGCTCATTACACTTTGCTATTTGTGGGTGGAAAGAACATGGAAAGAACAATCCAAACTTTTTGTCTGCTTTCTATTGACATGGAACCAAAACACCTATGCTTGTTTAAGGCTGTTAAGAAACATTTCACTCGTGAGATTTTTGGGTGAATGTGTATTCTAACCCCAAAAACACCAATTTGCAACAAAACCAATCAGAGCTTTATCGTCTTTCTTTTTAAGTGGATGGAACCCCAAACACCTTTTTGCTTTGGTTGGAAGTGATTCTGGTGCACACCCATAAAACACCATGCGAATTGAAATAAGCCCTATCAAAGCTTATTCGGCTTCTTTCTACGCATATGGAAGCGAAAAGACGGTTTTGTGTTATTTGGGACTCATTACACATACTTTGCGATTTCTGGGTTAATGAGCATTAACACCACGGAACACGATTCGAAATAAGCGAAATCCAAAATTCTTCTTTCTATGTAGCTGGAACGCAAAGCAACCTGTCTGGTGAGGTTCAGGCTCATTACACTTTGCTATTTGTGGGTGGAAAGAACATGGAAAGAACAATCCAAACTTTTTCGTCTGCTTTCTATTGACATGGAACCAAAACACCTATGCTTGTTTACGGCTGTTAAGAAACATTTCACTCGTGAGATTTTTGGGTGAATGTGCATTCTAACCCCAAAAACACCAATTTGCAACAAAACCAATCAGAGCTTTATCGTCTTTCTTTTTAAGTGGATGGAACCCAAAACACCTTTTTGCTTTGGTTGGAGGTGATTCTGGTGCACACCCATAAAACACCATGCGAATTGAAATAAGCCCTATCAAAGCTTATTCGGCTTCTTTCTACGCATATGGAAGCGAAAAGACGGTTTTGTGTTATTTGGGACATTACACATACTTTGCGATTTCTGGGTTAATGAGCATTAACACCACGGAACACGATTTGAAATAAGCGAAATCCAAAATTCTTCTTTCTATGTAAAACAACCTGTTTGGGGAGGTTCAGGCTCATTACACTTTTCTATTTGTGGGTGAAAAGAACATGGAAAGAACAATCCAAACTTTTTCGTCTGCTTTCTATTGACATGGAACCAAAACACCTATGCTTGTTTAAGGCTGTTAAGAAAAATTTCACTCTGAGATTTTTGGGTGAATGTGCATTCTAACCCCAAAAACACCAATTTGCAACAAAACCAATCAGAGCTTTATCGTCTTTCTTTTTAAGTGGATGGAACCCAAAACACCTTTTTGCTTTGGTTGGAGGTGATTCTGGTGCACACCCATAAAACACCATGCGAATTGAAATAAGCCCTATCAAAGCTTATTCGGCTTCTTTCTACGCATATGGAAGCGAAAAGACGGTTTTTTGTTATTTGGGACATTACCCATACTTTGCGATTTCTATTAACACCACGGAACACGATTTGAAATAAGCGAAATCCAAAATTCTTCTTTCTATGTAGCTGGAACGCAAAACAACCTGTCTGGTGAGGTTCAGGCTCATTACACTTTGCTATTTGTGGGTGGAAAGAACATGGAAAGAACAATCCAAACTTTTTTCGTCTGCTTTCTATTGACATGGAACCAAAACACCTATGGTTGTTTACGGCTGTTAAGAAACATTTCACTCGTGAGATTTTTGGGTGAATGTGCATTCTAACCCCAAAAACACCAATTTGCAACAAAACCAATCAGAGCTTTATCGTGTTTCTTTTTAAGTGGATGGAACCCAAAACACCTTTTAGCTTTGGTTGGAGGTGATTCTGGTGCACACGCATAAAACACCATGCGAATTGAAATAAGCCCTATCAAAGCTTATTTGTCTTCTTTCTACGCATATGGAAGCGAAAAGACGGTTTTGTGTTATTTGGGACTCATTACACATACTTTGCGATTTCTGGGTTAATGAGCATTAACACCACGGAACACGATTTGAAATAAGCGAAATCCAAAATTCTTCTTTCTATGTAGCTGGAACGCAAAGCAACCTGTCTGGTGAGGTTCAGGCTCATTACACTTTGCTATTTGTGGGTGGAAAGAACATGGAAAGAACAATCCAAACTTTTTCGTCTACTTTCTATTGACATGGAACCAAAACACCTATGCTTGTTTACGGCTGTTAAGAAACATTTCACTGAGATTTTTGGGTGAATGTGCATTCCCAAAAACACCAATTTGCAACAAAACCAATCAGAGCTTTATCGTCTTTCTTTTTAAGTGGATGGAACCCAAAACACCTTTTTCTTTGGTTGGAGGTGATTCTGGTGCACACGCATAAAACACCATGAGAATTGAAATAAGCCCTAGCAATGCTTATTCGGCTTCTTTCTACGCATATGGAAGCGAAAAGACGGTTTTGTGTTATTTGGGACATTACACATACTTTGCGATTTCTGGGTTAATGAGCATTAACACCACGGAACACGATTTGAAATAAGCGAAATCCAAAATTCTTCTTTCTATGTAAAACAACCTGTTTGGGGAGGTTCAGGCTCATTACACTTTGCTATTTGTGGGTGAAAAGAACATGGAAAGAACAATCCAAACTTTTTCGTCTGCTTTCTATTGACATGGAACCAAAACACCTATGCTTGTTTAAGGCTGTTAAGAAACATTTCACTCTGAGATTTTTGGGTGAATGTGCATTCTAACCCCAAAAACACCAATTTGCAACAAAACCAATCAGAGCTTTATCGTCTTTCTTTTTAAGTGGATGGAACCCAAAACACCTTTTGCTTTGGTTGGAGGTGATTCTGGTGCACACCCATAAAACACCATGCGAATTGAAATAAGCCCTATCAAAGCTTATTCGGCTTCTTTCTACGCATATGGAAGCGAAAAGACGGTTTTGTGTTATTTGGGACTCATTACACATACTTTGCGATTTCTGGGTTAATGAGCATTAACACCACGGAACACGATTCGAAATAAGCGAAATCCAAAATTCTTCTTTCTATGTAGCTGGAACGCAAAACAACCTGTCTGGTGAGGTTCAGGCTCATTACACTTTGCTATTTGTGGGTGGAAAGAACATGGAAAGAACAATCCAAACTTTATCGTCTGCTTTCTATTGACATGGAACCAAAACACCTATGGTTGTTTACGGCTGTTAAGAAACATTTCACTCTGAGATTTGTGGGTGAATGTGCATTCTAACCCCAAAAACACCAATTTGCAACAAAACCAATCAGAGCTTTATCGTCTTTCTTTTTAAGTGGATGGAACCCAAAACACCTTTTTGCTTTGGTTGGAGGTGATTCTGGTGCACACCCATAAAACACCATGCGAATTGAAATAAGCCCTATCAAAGCTCATTCGGCTTCTTTCTACGCATATGGAAGCGAAAAGACGGTTTTGTGTTATTTGGGACATTACACATACTTTGCGATTTCTGGGTTAATGAGCATTAATACCACGGAACACGATTTGAAATAAGCGAAATCCAAAATTTTTCTTTCTATGTAGCTGGAACGCAAAACAATCTGTTTGGGGAGGTTGAGGCTCATTACACTTTGCTATTTGTGGGTGGAAAGAACATGGAAAGAACAATCCAAACTTTTTCGTCTGCTTTCTATTGACATGGAACCAAAACCCCTATGCTTGTTTACGGCTGTTAAGAAACATTTCACTCTGAGATTTGTGGGTGAATGTGCATTCTAACCCCAAAAACACCAATTTGCAACAAAACCAATCAGAGCTTTATCGTCTTTCTTTTTAAGTGGATGGAACCCAAAACACCTTTTTGCTTTGGTTGGAGGTGATTCTGGTGCACACCCATAAAACACCATGCGAATTGAAATAAGCCCTATCAAAGCTTATTTGGCTTCTTTCTACGCATATGGAAGCGAAAAGACGGTTTTGTGTTATTTGGGACTCATTACACATACTTTGCGATTTCTGGGTTAATGAGCATTAACACCACGGAACACGATTTGAAATAAGCGAAATCCAAAATTCTTCTTTCTATGTAGCTGGAACGCAAAACAACCTGTCTGGTGAGGTTCAGGCTCATTACACTTTGCTATTTGTGGGTGAAAAGAACATGGAAAGAACAATCCAAACTTTTTCGTCTGCTTTCTATTGACATGGAACCAAAACACCTATGCTTGTTTAAGGCTGTTAAGAAACATTTCACTCTGAGATTTTTGGGTGAATGTGCATTCTAACCCCAAAAACACCAATTTGCAACAAAACCAATCAGAGCTTTATCGTCTTTCTTTTTAAGTGGATGGAACCCAAAACATCTTTGAGCTTTATCGTCTTTCTTTTTACGTGGATGGAACCCAAAACACCTTTTTGCTTTGGTTGGAGGTGATTCTGGTGCACACCCATAAAACACCATGCGAATTGAAATAAGCCCTATCAAAGCTTATTCGGCTTCTTTCTACGCATATGGAAGCGAAAAGACGGTTTTGTGTTATTTGGGACATTACACATACTTTGCGATTTCTGGGTTAATGAGCATTAACACCACGGAACACGATTTGAAATAAGCGAAATCCAAAATTCTTCTTTCTATGTAAAACAACCTGTTTGGGGAGGTTGAGGCTCATTACACTTTGCTATTTGTGGGTGGAAAGAACATGGAAAGAACAATCCAAACTTTTTCATCTGCTTTCTATTGACATGGAACCAAAACCCCTATGCTTGTTTACGGCTGTTAAGAAACATTTCACTCTGAGATTTGTGGGTGAATGTGCATTCTAACCCCAAAAACACCAATTTGCAACAAAACCAATCAGAGCTTTATCGTCTTTCTTTTTAAGTGGATGGAACCCGAAACACCTTTTTGCTTTGGTTGTAGGTGATTCTGGTGCACACCCATAAAACACCATGCGAATTGAAATAAGCCCTAGCAATGCTTATTCGGCTTCTTTCTACGCATATGGAAGCGAAAAGACGGTTTTGTGTTATTTGGGACTCATTACACATACTTTGCGATTTCTGGGTTAATGAGCATTAACACCACGGAACACGATTTGAAATAAGCGAAATCCAAAATTCTTCTTTCTATGTAGCTGGAACGCAAAGCAACCTGTCTGGTGAGGTTCAGGCTCATTACACTTTGCTATTTGTGGGTGGAAAGAACATGGAAAGAACAATCCAAACTTTTTCGTCTACTTTCTATTGACATGGAACCAAAACACCTATGCTTGTTTACGGCTGTTAAGAAACATTTCACTGAGATTTTTGGGTGAATGTGCATTCCCAAAAACACCAATTTGCAACAAAACCAATCAGAGCTTTATCGTCTTTCTTTTTAAGTGGATGGAACCCAAAAGACCTTTTTGCTTTGGTTGGAGGTGATTCTGGTGCACACCCATAAAACACCATGCGAATTGAAATAAGCCCTATCAAAGCTTATTCGGCTTCTTTCTACGCATATGGAAGCGAAAAGACGGTTTTGTGTTATTTGGGACATTACACATACTTTGCGATTTCTGGGTTAATGAGCATTAACACCACCGAACACGATTTGAAATAAGCGAAATACAAAATTCTTCTTTCTATGTAGCTGGAACGCAAAACAACCTGTCTGGTGAGGTTCAGGCTCATTACACTTTGCTATTTGTGGGTGGAAAGAACATGGAAAGAACAATCCAAACTTTTTCGTCTGCTTTCTATTGACATGGAACCAAAACACCTATGGTTGTTTAAGGCTGTTAAGAAACATTTCACACTGAGATTTTTGGGTGAATGTGCATTCTAACCCCAAAAACACCAATTTGCAACAAAACCAATCAGAGCTTTATCGTGTTTCTTTTTAAGTGGATGGAACCCAAAACACCTTTTAGCTTTGGTTGGAGGTGATTCTGGTGCACACGCATAAAACACCATGCGAATTGAAATAAGCCCTATCAAAGCTTATTTGTCTTCTTTCTACGCATATGGAAGCGAAAAGACGGTTTTGTGTTATTTGGGACTCATTACACATACTTTGCGATTTCTGGGTTAATGAGCATTAACACCACGGAACACGATTTGAAATAAGCGAAATCCAAAATTCTTCTTTCTATGTAGCTGGAACGCAAAACAACCTTTCTGGTGAGGTTCAGGCTCATTACACTTTGCTATTTGTGGGTGGAAAGAACATGGAAAGAACAATCCAAACTTTTTCGTCTGCTTTCTATTGACATGGAACCAAAACACTGGGCGTTGGTCCTCTGTGAGCTGGGACCTAGCGGCAGTCCTGACAACATGGAACCAAAACACCTATTGTCAGGACTGCCGCTAGGTCCCAGCTCACAGAGGACCAACGCCCAGTGGATGTTATATACAAAAGTCTTTATTAAAGTTTAGTTTCCATTTCCAAGCTCTGGGCGCGCAGACCCACGTCTTGACGCTAGACCGGCTAAGTCCCCTCTGACTCACTGCTCCACCCACACCAGTTTAAGATTCTAGCCCGGCTCCACCTCTTGCGCCCTTTCTTTCCTTCGCTGGGTCCTTCTGCCCTCTGGGGTTCCCTCCTTCCTGGACTCCTCTGACGCTGAGCCTTCTGAGTCTTGCCCCTCCCTCCGGCGGGCTTTAGGACCTGGCTCCCTTCCCGGGCTCCTGTACATTTGAACTTGGCGCGCGCGCCCAGCCGGTGACTTTCCTTCTGACCGTTTCCCCTCTTCCTGATGTGGGCGTTGCCAAACCTGACTCCTCTCCTCCCTCTGGTGGTGAGGACACTGGTCCCGACTCCTGGGACTCCCCCTCCCCACTGCGCTCTGGTGGAGACGCTGGTCCTGATCTCCAACTGCTGCTCAGGGACTCCCCGCTGGCCCCTTCCTCCTGGGGCTTCCCCCCTGGAGCCCCCTTCGCTCTGGCCACCGGCGCTCCCTTCTGTGAGTCCTCCGATTCGCTAGAGAGGCTTGTGGAATAACTCTGGCCACTGTCACTGCCTGCGCCCCCCTCGTACTCCTCCTCCTCCCTCTCCATTTGCTCCCCCTCCTGTGTCTCTCCTTCTGAACCCCTGACACCTATGCTTGTTTAAGGCTGTTAAGAAACATTTCACTCTGAGATCTGTGGGTGAATGTGCATTCTAACCCCAAAAACACCAATTTGCAACAAAACCAATCAGAGCTTTATCGTCTTTTTTTTAAGTGGATGGAACCCAAAACACCTTTTTGCTTTGGTTGATTCTGGTGCACACCCATAAAACACCATGCAAATTGAAATAAGCCCTATCAAAGCTTATTCGTCTTCTTTCTACGCATATGGAAGCGAAAAGACGGTTTTGTGTTATTTGGGACTCATTACACATATTTTGCGATTTCTGGGTTAATGAGCATTAACACCACGGAACACGATTTGAAATAAGCGAAATCCAAAATTCTTCTTTCTATGTAAAACAACCTGTTTGGTGAGGTTCAGGCTCATTACACTTTGCTATTTGTGGGTGGAAAGAACATGGAAAGAACAATCCAAACTTTTTCGTCTGCTTTCTATTGACATGGAACCAAAACACCTATGCTTGTTTATGGCTGTTAAGAAACATTTCACTCTGAGATTTGTGGGTGAATGTGCATTCTAACCCCAAAAACACCAATTTGCAACAAAACCAATCAGAGCTTTATCGTCTTTCTTTTTAAGTGGATGGAACCCAAAACACCTTTTTGCTTTGGTTGGAGGTGATTCTGGTGCACACCCATAAAACACCATGCGAATTGAAATAAGCCCTATCAAAGCTTATTTGTCTTCTTTCTACGCATATGGAAGCGAAAAGACGGTTTTGTGTTATTTGGGACTCATTACACATACTTTACGATTTCTGGGTTAATGAGCATTAATACCACGGAACACGATTTGAAATAAGCGAAATCCAAAATTCTTCTTTCTATGTAGCTGGAACGCAAAACAACCTGTTTGGGGAGGTTGAGGCTCATTACACTTTGCTATTTGTGGGTGGAAAGAACATGGAAAGAACAATCCAAACTTTTTCGTCTGCTTTCTATTGACATGGAACCAAAACACCTATGCTTGTTTAAGGCTGTTAAGAAACATTTCACTCTGAGATTTTTGGGTGAATGTGCATTCTAACCCCAAAAACACCAATTTGCAACAAAACCAATCAGAGCTTTATCGTCTTTCTTTTTAAGTGGATGGAACCCAAAACACCTTTTGCTTTGGTTGGAGGTGATTCTGGTGCACACCCATAAAACACCATGCGAATTGAAATAAGCCCTATCAAAGCTTATTCGGCTTCTTTCTACGCATATGGAAGCGAAAAGACGGTTTTGTGTTATTTGGGACTCATTACACATACTTTGCGATTTCTGGGTTAATGAGCATTAACACCACGGAACACGATTTGAAATAAGCGAAATCCAAAATTCTTCTTTCTATGTAGCTGGAACGCAAAACAACCTGTCTGGTGAGGTTCAGGCTCATTACACTTTGCTATTTGTGGGTGGAAAGAACATGGAAAGAACAATCCAAACTTTTTCGTCTGCTTTCTATTGACATGGAACCAAAACACCTATGCTTGTTTAAGGCTGTTAAGAAACATTTCACTCGTGAGATTTTTGGGTGAATGTGCATTCTAACCCCAAAAACACCAATTTGCAACAAAACCAATCAGAGCTTTATCGTCTTTCTTTTTAAGTGGATGGAACCCAAAAGACCTTTTTGCTTTGGTTGGAGGTGATTCTGGTGCACACCCATAAAACACCATGCGAATTGAAATAAGCCCTATCAAAGCTTATTCGGCTTCTTTCTACGCATATGGAAGCGAAAAGACGGTTTTGTGTTATTTGGGACATTACACATACTTTGCGATTTCTGGGTTAATGAGCATTAACACCACCGAACACGATTTGAAATAAGCGAAATACAAAATTCTTCTTTCTATGTAGCTGGAACGCAAAACAACCTGTCTGGTGAGGTTCAGGCTCATTACACTTTGCTATTTGTGGGTGGAAAGAACATGGAAAGAACAATCCAAACTTTTTCGTCTGCTTTCTATTGACATGGAACCAAAACACCTATGGTTGTTTAAGGCTGTTAAGAAACATTTCACACTGAGATTTTTGGGTGAATGTGCATTCTAACCCCAAAAACACCAATTTGCAACAAAACCAATCAGAGCTTTATCGTGTTTCTTTTTAAGTGGATGGAACCCAAAACACCTTTTAGCTTTGGTTGGAGGTGATTCTGGTGCACACGCATAAAACACCATGCGAATTGAAATAAGCCCTATCAAAGCTTATTTGTCTTCTTTCTACGCATATGGAAGCGAAAAGACGGTTTTGTGTTATTTGGGACTCATTACACATACTTTGCGATTTCTGGGTTAATGAGCATTAACACCACGGAACACGATTTGAAATAAGCGAAATCCAAAATTCTTCTTTCTATGTAGCTGGAACGCAAAACAACCTTTCTGGTGAGGTTCAGGCTCATTACACTTTGCTATTTGTGGGTGGAAAGAACATGGAAAGAACAATCCAAACTTTTTCGTCTGCTTTCTATTGACATGGAACCAAAACACTGGGCGTTGGTCCTCTGTGAGCTGGGACCTAGCGGCAGTCCTGACAACATGGAACCAAAACACCTATTGTCAGGACTGCCGCTAGGTCCCAGCTCACAGAGGACCAACGCCCAGTGGATGTTATATACAAAAGTCTTTATTAAAGTTTAGTTTCCATTTCCAAGCTCTGGGCGCGCAGACCCACGTCTTGACGCTAGACCGGCTAAGTCCCCTCTGACTCACTGCTCCACCCACACCAGTTTAAGATTCTAGCCCGGCTCCACCTCTTGCGCCCTTTCTTTCCTTCGCTGGGTCCTTCTGCCCTCTGGGGTTCCCTCCTTCCTGGACTCCTCTGACGCTGAGCCTTCTGAGTCTTGCCCCTCCCTCCGGCGGGCTTTAGGACCTGGCTCCCTTCCCGGGCTCCTGTACATTTGAACTTGGCGCGCGCGCCCAGCCGGTGACTTTCCTTCTGACCGTTTCCCCTCTTCCTGATGTGGGCGTTGCCAAACCTGACTCCTCTCCTCCCTCTGGTGGTGAGGACACTGGTCCCGACTCCTGGGACTCCCCCTCCCCACTGCGCTCTGGTGGAGACGCTGGTCCTGATCTCCAACTGCTGCTCAGGGACTCCCCGCTGGCCCCTTCCTCCTGGGGCTTCCCCCCTGGAGCCCCCTTCGCTCTGGCCACCGGCGCTCCCTTCTGTGAGTCCTCCGATTCGCTAGAGAGGCTTGTGGAATAACTCTGGCCACTGTCACTGCCTGCGCCCCCCTCGTACTCCTCCTCCTCCCTCTCCATTTGCTCCCCCTCCTGTGTCTCTCCTTCTGAACCCCTGACACCTATGCTTGTTTAAGGCTGTTAAGAAACATTTCACTCTGAGATCTGTGGGTGAATGTGCATTCTAACCCCAAAAACACCAATTTGCAACAAAACCAATCAGAGCTTTATCGTCTTTTTTTTAAGTGGATGGAACCCAAAACACCTTTTTGCTTTGGTTGATTCTGGTGCACACCCATAAAACACCATGCAAATTGAAATAAGCCCTATCAAAGCTTATTCGTCTTCTTTCTACGCATATGGAAGCGAAAAGACGGTTTTGTGTTATTTGGGACTCATTACACATATTTTGCGATTTCTGGGTTAATGAGCATTAACACCACGGAACACGATTTGAAATAAGCGAAATCCAAAATTCTTCTTTCTATGTAAAACAACCTGTTTGGTGAGGTTCAGGCTCATTACACTTTGCTATTTGTGGGTGGAAAGAACATGGAAAGAACAATCCAAACTTTTTCGTCTGCTTTCTATTGACATGGAACCAAAACACCTATGCTTGTTTATGGCTGTTAAGAAACATTTCACTCTGAGATTTGTGGGTGAATGTGCATTCTAACCCCAAAAACACCAATTTGCAACAAAACCAATCAGAGCTTTATCGTCTTTCTTTTTAAGTGGATGGAACCCAAAACACCTTTTTGCTTTGGTTGGAGGTGATTCTGGTGCACACCCATAAAACACCATGCGAATTGAAATAAGCCCTATCAAAGCTTATTTGTCTTCTTTCTACGCATATGGAAGCGAAAAGACGGTTTTGTGTTATTTGGGACTCATTACACATACTTTACGATTTCTGGGTTAATGAGCATTAATACCACGGAACACGATTTGAAATAAGCGAAATCCAAAATTCTTCTTTCTATGTAGCTGGAACGCAAAACAACCTGTTTGGGGAGGTTGAGGCTCATTACACTTTGCTATTTGTGGGTGGAAAGAACATGGAAAGAACAATCCAAACTTTTTCGTCTGCTTTCTATTGACATGGAACCAAAACACCTATGCTTGTTTAAGGCTGTTAAGAAACATTTCACTCTGAGATTTTTGGGTGAATGTGCATTCTAACCCCAAAAACACCAATTTGCAACAAAACCAATCAGAGCTTTATCGTCTTTCTTTTTAAGTGGATGGAACCCAAAACATCTTTGAGCTTTATCATCTTTCTTTTTAAGTGGATGGAACCCAAAACACCTTTTTGCTTTGGTTGGAGGTGATTCTGGTGCACACCCATAAAACACCATGCAAATTGAAATAAGCCCTATCAAAGCTTATTCGGCTTCTTTCTACGCATATGGAAGCGAAAAGACGGTTTTGTGTTATTTGGGACATTACACATACTTTGCGATTTCTGGGATAATGAGCATTAATACCACGGAACACGATTTGAAATAAGCGAAATCCAAAATTCTTCTTTCTATGTAGTTGGAACGCAAAACAACCTGTCTGGTGAGGTTCAGGCTCATTACACTTTGCTATTTGTGGGTGAAAAGAACATGGAAAGAACAATCCAAACTTTTTCGTCTGCTTTCTATTGACATGGAACCAAAACACCTATGCTTGTTTAAGGCTGTTAAGAAACATTTCACTCTGAGATTTTTGGGTGAATGTGCATTCTAACCCCAAAAACACCAATTTGCAACAAAACCAATCAGAGCTTTATCGTCTTTCTTTTTAAGTGGATGGAACCCAAAACATCTTTGAGCTTTATCGTCTTTCTTTTTACGTGGATGGAACCCAAAACACCTTTTTGCTTTGGTTGGAGGTGATTCTGGTGCACACCCATAAAACACCATGCGAATTGAAATAAGCCCTATCAAAGCTTATTCGGCTTCTTTCTACGCATATGGAAGCGAAAAGACGGTTTTGTGTTATTTGGGACATTACACATACTTTGCGATTTCTGGGTTAATGAGCATTAACACCACGGAACACGATTTGAAATAAGCGAAATCCAAAATTCTTCTTTCTATGTAAAACAACCTGTTTGGGGAGGTTCAGGCTCATTACACTTTGCTATTTGTGGGTGGAAAGAACATGGAAAGAACAATCCAAACTTTTTCGTCTGCTTTCTATTGACATGGAACCAAAACACCTATGCTTGTTTAAGGCTGTTAAGAAACATTTCACTCTGAGATTTTTGGGTGAATATGCATTCTAACCCCAAAAACACCAATTTGCAACAAAACCAATCAGAGCTTTATCGTCTTTCTTTTTAAGTGGATGGAACCCAAAACACCTTTTTGCTTTGGTTGGAGGTGATTCTGGTGCACACCCATAAAACACCATGCAGATTGAAATAAGCCCTATCAAAGCTTATTCGGCTTCTTTCTACGCATATGGAAGCGAAAAGACGGTTTTGTGTTATTTGGGACATTACACATACTTTGCGATTTCTGGGATAATGAGCATTAATACCACGGAACACGATTTGAAATAAGCGAAATCCAAAATTCTTCTTTCTATGTAGTTGGAACGCAAAACAACCTGTTTGGGGAGGTTGAGGCTCATTACACTTTGCTATTTGTGGGTGGAAAGAACATGGAAAGAACAATCCAAACTTTTTCATCTGCTTTCTATTGACATGGAACCAAAACCCCTATGCTTGTTTACGGCTGTTAAGAAACATTTCACTCTGAGATTTGTGGGTGAATGTGCATTCTAACCCCAAAAACACCAATTTGCAACAAAACCAATCAGAGCTTTATCGTCTTTCTTTTTAAGTGGATGGAACCCAAAACACCTTTTTGCTTTGGTTGGAGGTGATTCTGGTGCACACCCATAAAACACCATGCGAATTGAAATAAGCCCTAGCAATGCTTATTCGGCTTCTTTCTACGCATATGGAAGCGAAAAGACGGTTTTGTGTTATTTGGGACATTACACATACTTTGCGATTTCTGGGTTAATGAGCATTAACACCACGGAACACGATTTGAAATAAGCGAAATCCAAAATTCTTCTTTCTATGTAAAACAACCTGTTTGGGGAGGTTCAGGCTCATTACACTTTGCTATTTGTGGGTGAAAAGAACATGGAAAGAACAATCCAAACTTTTTCGTCTGCTTTCTATTGACATGGAACCAAAACACCTATGCTTGTTTAAGGCTGTTAAGAAACATTTCACTCTGAGATTTTTGGGTGAATGTGCATTCTAACCCCAAAAACACCAATTTGCAACAAAACCAATCAGAGCTTTATCGTCTTTCTTTTTAAGTGGATGGAACCCAAAACACCTTTTGCTTTGGTTGGAGGTGATTCTGGTGCACACCCATAAAACACCATGCGAATTGAAATAAGCCCTATCAAAGCTTATTCGGCTTCTTTCTACGCATATGGAAGCGAAAAGACGGTTTTGTGTTATTTGGGACTCATTACACATACTTTGCGATTTCTGGGTTAATGAGCATTAACACCACGGAACACGATTTGAAATAAGCGAAATCCAAAATTCTTCTTTCTATGTAGCTGGAACGCAAAACAACCTGTCTGGTGAGGTTCAGGCTCATTACACTTTGCTATTTGTGGGTGGAAAGAACATGGAAAGAACAATCCAAACTTTTTCGTCTGCTTTCTATTGACATGGAACCAAAACACTGGGCGTTGGTCCTCTGTGAGCTGGGACCTAGCGGCAGTCCTGACAACATGGAACCAAAACACCTATTGTCAGGACTGCCGCTAGGTCCCAGCTCACAGAGGACCAACGCCCAGTGGATGTTATATACAAAAGTCTTTATTAAAGTTTAGTTTCCATTTCCAAGCTCTGGGCGCGCAGACCCACGTCTTGACGCTAGACCGGCTAAGTCCCCTCTGACTCACTGCTCCACCCACACCAGTTTAAGATTCTAGCCCGGCTCCACCTCTTGCGCTGTTCTTTCCTTCGCTGGGTCCTTCTGCCCTCTGGGGTTCCCTCCTTCCTGGACTCCTCTGACGCTGAGCCTTCTGAGTCTTGCCCCTCCCTCCGGCGGGCTTTAGGACCTGGCTCCCTTCCCGGGCTCCTGTACATTTGAACTTGGCGCGCGCGCCCAGCCGGTGACTTTCCTTCTGACCGTTTCCCCTCTTCCTGATGTGGGCGTTGCCAAACCTGACTCCTCTCCTCCCTCTGGTGGTGAGGACACTGGTCCCGACTCCTGGGACTCCCCCTCCCCACTGCGCTCTGGTGGAGACGCTGGTCCTGATCTCCAACTGCTGCTCAGGGACTCCCCGCTGGCCCCTTCCTCCTGGGGCTTCCCCCCTGGAGCCCCCTTCGCTCTGGCCACCGGCGCTCCCTTCTGTGAGTCCTCCGATTCGCTAGAGAGGCTTGTGGAATAACTCTGGCCACTGTCACTGCCTGCGCCCCCCTCGTACTCCTCCTCCTCCCTCTCCATTTGCTCCCCCTCCTGTGTCTCTCCTTCTGAACCCCTGACACCTATGCTTGTTTAAGGCTGTTAAGAAACATTTCACTCTGAGATCTGTGGGTGAATGTGCATTCTAACCCCAAAAACACCAATTTGCAACAAAACCAATCAGAGCTTTATCGTCTTTTTTTTAAGTGGATGGAACCCAAAACACCTTTTTGCTTTGGTTGATTCTGGTGCACACCCATAAAACACCATGCAAATTGAAATAAGCCCTATCAAAGCTTATTCGTCTTCTTTCTACGCATATGGAAGCGAAAAGACGGTTTTGTGTTATTTGGGACTCATTACACATATTTTGCGATTTCTGGGTTAATGAGCATTAACACCACGGAACACGATTTGAAATAAGCGAAATCCAAAATTCTTCTTTCTATGTAGCTGGAACGCAAAACAACCTTTCTGGTGAGGTTCAGGCTCATTACACTTTGCTATTTGTGGGTGGAAAGAACATGGAAAGAACAATCCAAACTTTTTCGTCTGCTTTCTATTGACATGGAACCAAAACACTGGGCGTTGGTCCTCTGTGAGCTGGGACCTAGCGGCAGTCCTGACAACATGGAACCAAAACACCTATTGTCAGGACTGCCGCTAGGTCCCAGCTCACAGAGGACCAACGCCCAGTGGATGTTATATACAAAAGTCTTTATTAAAGTTTAGTTTCCATTTCCAAGCTCTGGGCGCGCAGACCCACGTCTTGACGCTAGACCGGCTAAGTCCCCTCTGACTCACTGCTCCACCCACACCAGTTTAAGATTCTAGCCCGGCTCCACCTCTTGCGCTGTTCTTTCCTTCGCTGGGTCCTTCTGCCCTCTGGGGTTCCCTCCTTCCTGGACTCCTCTGACGCTGAGCCTTCTGAGTCTTGCCCCTCCCTCCGGCGGGCTTTAGGACCTGGCTCCCTTCCCGGGCTCCTGTACATTTGAACTTGGCGCGCGCGCCCAGCCGGTGACTTTCCTTCTGACCGTTTCCCCTCTTCCTGATGTGGGCGTTGCCAAACCTGACTCCTCTCCTCCCTCTGGTGGTGAGGACACTGGTCCCGACTCCTGGGACTCCCCCTCCCCACTGCGCTCTGGTGGAGACGCTGGTCCTGATCTCCAACTGCTGCTCAGGGACTCCCCGCTGGCCCCTTCCTCCTGGGGCTTCCCCCCTGGAGCCCCCTTCGCTCTGGCCACCGGCGCTCCCTTCTGTGAGTCCTCCGATTCGCTAGAGAGGCTTGTGGAATAACTCTGGCCACTGTCACTGCCTGCGCCCCCCTCGTACTCCTCCTCCTCCCTCTCCATTTGCTCCCCCTCCTGTGTCTCTCCTTCTGAACCCCTGACACCTATGCTTGTTTAAGGCTGTTAAGAAACATTTCACTCTGAGATCTGTGGGTGAATGTGCATTCTAACCCCAAAAACACCAATTTGCAACAAAACCAATCAGAGCTTTATCGTCTTTTTTTTAAGTGGATGGAACCCAAAACACCTTTTTGCTTTGGTTGATTCTGGTGCACACCCATAAAACACCATGCAAATTGAAATAAGCCCTATCAAAGCTTATTCGTCTTCTTTCTACGCATATGGAAGCGAAAAGACGGTTTTGTGTTATTTGGGACTCATTACACATATTTTGCGATTTCTGGGTTAATGAGCATTAACACCACGGAACACGATTTGAAATAAGCGAAATCCAAAATTCTTCTTTCTATGTAAAACAACCTGTTTGGTGAGGTTCAGGCTCATTACACTTTGCTATTTGTGGGTGGAAAGAACATGGAAAGAACAATCCAAACTTTTTCGTCTGCTTTCTATTGACATGGAACCAAAACACCTATGCTTGTTTATGGCTGTTAAGAAACATTTCACTCTGAGATTTGTGGGTGAATGTGCATTCTAACCCCAAAAACACCAATTTGCAACAAAACCAATCAGAGCTTTATCGTCTTTCTTTTTAAGTGGATGGAACCCAAAACACCTTTTTGCTTTGGTTGGAGGTGATTCTGGTGCACACCCATAAAACACCATGCGAATTGAAATAAGCCCTATCAAAGCTTATTTGTCTTCTTTCTACGCATATGGAAGCGAAAAGACGGTTTTGTGTTATTTGGGACTCATTACACATACTTTACGATTTCTGGGTTAATGAGCATTAATACCACGGAACACGATTTGAAATAAGCGAAATCCAAAATTCTTCTTTCTATGTAGCTGGAACGCAAAACAACCTGTTTGGGGAGGTTGAGGCTCATTACACTTTGCTATTTGTGGGTGGAAAGAACATGGAAAGAACAATCCAAACTTTTTCGTCTGCTTTCTATTGACATGGAACCAAAACACCTATGCTTGTTTAAGGCTGTTAAGAAACATTTCACTCTGAGATTTTTGGGTGAATGTGCATTCTAACCCCAAAAACACCAATTTGCAACAAAACCAATCAGAGCTTTATCGTCTTTCTTTTTAAGTGGATGGAACCCAAAACATCTTTGAGCTTTATCATCTTTCTTTTTAAGTGGATGGAACCCAAAACACCTTTTTGCTTTGGTTGGAGGTGATTCTGGTGCACACCCATAAAACACCATGCAAATTGAAATAAGCCCTATCAAAGCTTATTCGGCTTCTTTCTACGCATATGGAAGCGAAAAGACGGTTTTGTGTTATTTGGGACATTACACATACTTTGCGATTTCTGGGATAATGAGCATTAATACCACGGAACACGATTTGAAATAAGCGAAATCCAAAATTCTTCTTTCTATGTAGTTGGAACGCAAAACAACCTGTTTGGGGAGGTTGAGGCTCATTACACTTTGCTATTTGTGGGTGGAAAGAACATGGAAAGAACAATCCAAACTTTTTCATCTGCTTTCTATTGACATGGAACCAAAACCCCTATGCTTGTTTACGGCTGTTAAGAAACATTTCACTCTGAGATTTGTGGGTGAATGTGCATTCTAACCCCAAAAACACCAATTTGCAACAAAACCAATCAGAGCTTTATCGTCTTTCTTTTTAAGTGGATGGAACCCAAAACACCTTTTTGCTTTGGTTGGAGGTGATTCTGGTGCACACCCATAAAACACCATGCGAATTGAAATAAGCCCTATCAAAGCTCATTCGGCTTCTTTCTACGCATATGGAAGCGAAAAGACGGTTTTGTGTTATTTGGGACATTACACATACTTTGCGATTTCTGGGTTAATGAGCATTAATACCACGGAACACGATTTGAAATAAGCGAAATCCAAAATTTTTCTTTCTATGTAGCTGGAACGCAAAACAATCTGTTTGGGGAGGTTGAGGCTCATTACACTTTGCTATTTGTGGGTGGAAAGAACATGGAAAGAACAATCCAAACTTTTTCATCTGCTTTCTATTGACATGGAACCAAAACCCCTATGCTTGTTTACGGCTGTTAAGAAACATTTCACTCTGAGATTTGTGGGTGAATGTGCATTCTAACCCCAAAAACACCAATTTGCAACAAAACCAATCAGAGCTTTATCGTCTTTCTTTTTAAGTGGATGGAACCCAAAACACCTTTTTGCTTTGGTTGGAGGTGATTCTGGTGCACACCCATAAAACACCATGCGAATTGAAATAAGCCCTATCAAAGCTTATTTGGCTTCTTTCTACACATATGGAAGCGAAAAGACGGTTTTGTGTTATTTGGGACTCATTACACATACTTTGCGATTTCTGGGTTAATGAGCATTAACACCACGGAACACGATTTGAAATAAGCGAAATCCAAAATTCTTCTTTCTATGTAGCTGGAACGCAAAACAACCTGTCTGGTGAGGTTCAGGCTCATTACACTTTGCTATTTGTGGGTGAAAAGAACATGGAAAGAACAATCCAAACTTTTTCGTCTGCTTTCTATTGACATGGAACCAAAACACCTATGCTTGTTTAAGGCTGTTAAGAAACATTTCACTCTGAGATTTTTGGGTGAATGTGCATTCTAACCCCAAAAACACCAATTTGCAACAAAACCAATCAGAGCTTTATCGTCTTTCTTTTTAAGTGGATGGAACCCAAAACATCTTTGAGCTTTATCGTCTTTCTTTTTAAGTGGATGGAACCCAAAACACCTTTTTGCTTTGGTTGGAGGTGATTCTGGTGCACACCCATAAAACACCATGCGAATTGAAATAAGCCCTATCAAAGCTTATTCGGCTTCTTTCTACGCATATGGAAGCGAAAAGACGGTTTTGTGTTATTTGGGACATTACACATACTTTGCGATTTCTGGGTTAATGAGCATTAACACCACGGAACACGATTTGAAATAAGCGAAATCCAAAATTCTTCTTTCTATGTAAAACAACCTGTTTGGGGAGGTTCAGGCTCATTACACTTTGCTATTTGTGGGTGGAAAGAACATGGAAAGAACAATCCAAACTTTTTCGTCTGCTTTCTATTGACATGGAACCAAAACACCTATGCTTGTTTAAGGCTGTTAAGAAACATTTCACTCTGAGATTTTTGGGTGAATGTGCATTCTAACCCCAAAAACACCAATTTGCAACAAAACCAATCAGAGCTTTATCGTCTTTCTTTTTAAGTGGATGGAACCCAAAACACCTTTTTGCTTTGGTTGGAGGTGATTCTGGTGCACACCCATAAAACACCATGCAGATTGAAATAAGCCCTATCAAAGCTTATTCGGCTTCTTTCTACGCATATGGAAGCGAAAAGACGGTTTTGTGTTATTTGGGACATTACACATACTTTGCGATTTCTGGGATAATGAGCATTAATACCACGGAACACGATTTGAAATAAGCGAAATCCAAAATTCTTCTTTCTATGTAGTTGGAACGCAAAACAACCTGTTTGGGGAGGTTGAGGCTCATTACACTTTGCTATTTGTGGGTGGAAAGAACATGGAAAGAACAATCCAAACTTTTTCATCTGCTTTCTATTGACATGGAACCAAAACCCCTATGCTTGTTTACGGCTGTTAAGAAACATTTCACTCTGAGATTTGTGGGTGAATGTGCATTCTAACCCCAAAAACACCAATTTGCAACAAAACCAATCAGAGCTTTATCGTCTTTCTTTTTAAGTGGATGGAACCCAAAACACCTTTTTGCTTTGGTTGTAGGTGATTCTGGTGCACACCCATAAAACACCATGCGAATTGAAATAAGCCCTATCAAAGCTTATTCGGCTTCTTTCTACGCATATGGAAGCGAAAAGACGGTTTTGTGTTATTTGGGACTCATTACACATACTTTGCGATTTCTGGGTTAATGAGCATTAACACCACGGAACACCATTTGAAATAAGCGAAATCCAAAATTCTTCTTTCTATGTAAAACAACCTGTTTGGGGAGGTTCAGGCTCATTACACTTTGCTATTTGTGGGTGGAAAGAACATGGAAAGAACAATCCAAACTTTTTCGTCTGCTTTCTATTGACATGGAACCAAAACACCTATGCTTGTTTAAGGCTGTTAAGAAACATTTCACTCTGAGATTTTTGGGTGAATGTGCATTCTAACCCCAAAAACACCAATTTGCAACAAAACCAATCAGAGCTTTATCGTCTTTCTTTTTAAGTGGATGGAACCCAAAACACCTTTTTGCTTTGGTTGGAGGTGATTCTGGTGCACACCCATAAAACACCATGCGAATTGAAATAAGCCCTATCAAAGCTTATTCGGCTTCTTTCTACGCATATGGAAGCGAAAAGACGGTTTTGTGTTATTTGGGACATTACACATACTTTGCGATTTCTGGGTTAATGAGCATTAATACCACGGAACACGATTTGAAATAAGCGAAATCCAAAATTCTTCTTTCTATGTAGCTGGAACGCAAAACAACCTGTTTGGGGAGGTTCAGGCTCATTACACTTTGCTATTTGTGGGTGGAAAGAACATGGAAAGAACAATCCAAACTTTTTCGTCTGCTTTCTATTGACATGGAACCAAAACCCCTATGCTTGTTTACGGCTGTTAAGAAACATTTCACTCTGAGATTTGTGGGTGAATGTGCATTCTAACCCCAAAAACACCAATTTGCAACAAAACCAATCAGAGCTTTATCGTCTTTCTTTTTAAGTGGATGGAACCCAAAACACCTTTTTGCTTTGGTTGGAGGTGATTCTGGTGCACACCCATAAAACACCATGCGAATTGAAATAAGCCCTATCAAAGCTTATTCGGCTTCTTTCTACGCATATGGAAGCGAAAAGACGGTTTTGTGTTATTTGGGACTCATTACACATACTTTGCGATTTCTGGGTTAATGAGCATTAACACCACGGAACACGATTTGAAATAAGCGAAATCCAAAATTCTTCTTTCTATGTAGCTGGAACGCAAAACAACCTTTCTGGTGAGGTTCAGGCTCATTACACTTTGCTATTTGTGGGTGGAAAGAACATGGAAAGAACAATCCAAACTTTTTCGTCTGCTTTCTATTGACATGGAACCAAAACACTGGGCGTTGGTCCTCTGTGAGCTGGGACCTAGCGGCAGTCCTGACAACATGGAACCAAAACACCTATTGACAGGACTGCCGCTAGGTCCCAGCTCACAGAGGACCAACGCCCAGTGGATGTTATATACAAAAGTCTTTATTAAAGTTTAGTTTCCATTTCCAAGCTCTGGGCGCGCAGACCCACGTCTTGACGCTAGACCGGCTAAGTCCCCTCTGACTCACTGCTCCACCCACACCAGTTTAAGATTCTAGCCCGGCTCCACCTCTTGCGCTGTTCTTTCCTTCGCTGGGTCCTTCTGCCCTCTGGGGTTCCCTCCTTCCTGGACTCCTCTGACGCTGAGCCTTCTGAGTCTTGCCCCTCCCTCCGGCGGGCTTTAGGACCTGGCTCCCTTCCCGGGCTCCTGTACATTTGAACTTGGCGCGCGCGCCCAGCCGGTGACTTTCCTTCTGACCGTTTCCCCTCTTCCTGATGTGGGCGTTGCCAAACCTGACTCCTCTCCTCCCTCTGGTGGTGAGGACACTGGTCCCGACTCCTGGGACTCCCCCTCCCCACTGCGCTCTGGTGGAGACGCTGGTCCTGATCTCCAACTGCTGCTCAGGGACTCCCCGCTGGCCCCTTCCTCCTGGGGCTTCCCCCCTGGAGCCCCCTTCGCTCTGGCCACCGGCGCTCCCTTCTGTGAGTCCTCCGATTCGCTAGAGAGGCTTGTGGAATAACTCTGGCCACTGTCACTGCCTGCGCCCCCCTCGTACTCCTCCTCCTCCCTCTCCATTTGCTCCCCCTCCTGTGTCTCTCCTTCTGAACCCCTGACACCTATGCTTGTTTAAGGCTGTTAAGAAACATTTCACTCTGAGATCTGTGGGTGAATGTGCATTCTAACCCCAAAAACACCAATTTGGAACAAAACCAATCAGAGCTTTATCGTCTTTATTTTAAGTGGATGGAACCCAAAACACCTTTTTGCTTTGGTTGATTCTGGTGCACACCCATAAAACACCATGCAAATTGAAATAAGCCCTATCAAAGCTTATTCGTCTTCTTTCTACGCATATGGAAGCGAAAAGACGGTTTTGTGTTATTTGGGACTCATTACACATATTTTGCGATTTCTGGGTTAATGAGCATTAACACCACGGAACACGATTTGAAATAAGCGAAATCCAAAATTCTTCTTTCTATGTAAAACAACCTGTTTGGTGAGGTTCAGGCTCATTACACTTTGCTATTTGTGGGTGGAAAGAACATGGAAAGAACAATCCAAACTTTTTCGTCTGCTTTCTATTGACATGGAACCAAAACACCTATGCTTGTTTATGGCTGTTAAGAAACATTTCACTCTGAGATTTGTGGGTGAATGTGCATTCTAACCCCAAAAACACCAATTTGCAACAAAACCAATCAGAGCTTTATCGTCTTTCTTTTTAAGTGGATGGAACCCAAAACACCTTTTTGCTTTGGTTGGAGGTGATTCTGGTGCACACCCATAAAACACCATGCGAATTGAAATAAGCCCTATCAAAGCTTATTTGTCTTCTTTCTACGCATATGGAAGCGAAAAGACGGTTTTGTGTTATTTGGGACTCATTACACATACTTTACGATTTCTGGGTTAATGAGCATTAATACCACGGAACACGATTTGAAATAAGCGAAATCCAAAATTCTTCTTTCTATGTAGCTGGAACGCAAAACAACCTGTTTGGGGAGGTTGAGGCTCATTACACTTTGCTATTTGTGGGTGGAAAGAACATGGAAAGAACAATCCAAACTTTTTCGTCTGCTTTCTATTGACATGGAACCAAAACACCTATGCTTGTTTAAGGCTGTTAAGAAACATTTCACTCTGAGATTTTTGGGTGAATGTGCATTCTAACCCCAAAAACACCAATTTGCAACAAAACCAATCAGAGCTTTATCGTCTTTCTTTTTAAGTGGATGGAACCCAAAACATCTTTGAGCTTTATCATCTTTCTTTTTAAGTGGATGGAACCCAAAACACCTTTTTGCTTTGGTTGGAGGTGATTCTGGTGCACACCCATAAAACACCATGCAAATTGAAATAAGCCCTATCAAAGCTTATTCGGCTTCTTTCTACGCATATGGAAGCGAAAAGACGGTTTTGTGTTATTTGGGACATTACACATACTTTGCGATTTCTGGGATAATGAGCATTAATACCACGGAACACGATTTGAAATAAGCGAAATCCAAAATTCTTCTTTCTATGTAGTTGGAACGCAAAACAACCTGTTTGGGGAGGTTGAGGCTCATTACACTTTGCTATTTGTGGGTGGAAAGAACATGGAAAGAACAATCCAAACTTTTTCATCTGCTTTCTATTGACATGGAACCAAAACCCCTATGCTTGTTTACGGCTGTTAAGAAACATTTCACTCTGAGATTTGTGGGTGAATGTGCATTCTAACCCCAAAAACACCAATTTGCAACAAAACCAATCAGAGCTTTATCGTCTTTCTTTTTAAGTGGATGGAACCCAAAACACCTTTTTGCTTTGGTTGGAGGTGATTCTGGTGCACACCCATAAAACACCATGCGAATTGAAATAAGCCCTATCAAAGCTCATTCGGCTTCTTTCTACGCATATGGAAGCGAAAAGACGGTTTTGTGTTATTTGGGACATTACACATACTTTGCGATTTCTGGGTTAATGAGCATTAATACCACGGAACACGATTTGAAATAAGCGAAATCCAAAATTTTTCTTTCTATGTAGCTGGAACGCAAAACAATCTGTTTGGGGAGGTTGAGGCTCATTACACTTTGCTATTTGTGGGTGGAAAGAACATGGAAAGAACAATCCAAACTTTTTCATCTGCTTTCTATTGACATGGAACCAAAACCCCTATGCTTGTTTACGGCTGTTAAGAAACATTTCACTCTGAGATTTGTGGGTGAATGTGCATTCTAACCCCAAAAACACCAATTTGCAACAAAACCAATCAGAGCTTTATCGTCTTTCTTTTTAAGTGGATGGAACCCAAAACACCTTTTTGCTTTGGTTGGAGGTGATTCTGGTGCACACCCATAAAACACCATGCGAATTGAAATAAGCCCTATCAAAGCTTATTTGGCTTCTTTCTACACATATGGAAGCGAAAAGACGGTTTTGTGTTATTTGGGACTCATTACACATACTTTGCGATTTCTGGGTTAATGAGCATTAACACCACGGAACACGATTTGAAATAAGCGAAATCCAAAATTCTTCTTTCTATGTAGCTGGAACGCAAAACAACCTGTCTGGTGAGGTTCAGGCTCATTACACTTTGCTATTTGTGGGTGAAAAGAACATGGAAAGAACAATCCAAACTTTTTCGTCTGCTTTCTATTGACATGGAACCAAAACACCTATGCTTGTTTAAGGCTGTTAAGAAACATTTCACTCTGAGATTTTTGGGTGAATGTGCATTCTAACCCCAAAAACACCAATTTGCAACAAAACCAATCAGAGCTTTATCGTCTTTCTTTTTAAGTGGATGGAACCCAAAACATCTTTGAGCTTTATCGTCTTTCTTTTTAAGTGGATGGAACCCAAAACACCTTTTTGCTTTGGTTGGAGGTGATTCTGGTGCACACCCATAAAACACCATGCGAATTGAAATAAGCCCTATCAAAGCTTATTCGGCTTCTTTCTACGCATATGGAAGCGAAAAGACGGTTTTGTGTTATTTGGGACATTACACATACTTTGCGATTTCTGGGTTAATGAGCATTAACACCACGGAACACGATTTGAAATAAGCGAAATCCAAAATTCTTCTTTCTATGTAAAACAACCTGTTTGGGGAGGTTCAGGCTCATTACACTTTGCTATTTGTGGGTGGAAAGAACATGGAAAGAACAATCCAAACTTTTTCGTCTGCTTTCTATTGACATGGAACCAAAACACCTATGCTTGTTTAAGGCTGTTAAGAAACATTTCACTCTGAGATTTTTGGGTGAATGTGCATTCTAACCCCAAAAACACCAATTTGCAACAAAACCAATCAGAGCTTTATCGTCTTTCTTTTTAAGTGGATGGAACCCAAAACACCTTTTTGCTTTGGTTGGAGGTGATTCTGGTGCACACCCATAAAACACCATGCAGATTGAAATAAGCCCTATCAAAGCTTATTCGGCTTCTTTCTACGCATATGGAAGCGAAAAGACGGTTTTGTGTTATTTGGGACATTACACATACTTTGCGATTTCTGGGATAATGAGCATTAATACCACGGAACACGATTTGAAATAAGCGAAATCCAAAATTCTTCTTTCTATGTAGTTGGAACGCAAAACAACCTGTTTGGGGAGGTTGAGGCTCATTACACTTTGCTATTTGTGGGTGGAAAGAACATGGAAAGAACAATCCAAACTTTTTCATCTGCTTTCTATTGACATGGAACCAAAACCCCTATGCTTGTTTACGGCTGTTAAGAAACATTTCACTCTGAGATTTGTGGGTGAATGTGCATTCTAACCCCAAAAACACCAATTTGCAACAAAACCAATCAGAGCTTTATCGTCTTTCTTTTTAAGTGGATGGAACCCAAAACACCTTTTTGCTTTGGTTGTAGGTGATTCTGGTGCACACCCATAAAACACCATGCGAATTGAAATAAGCCCTATCAAAGCTTATTCGGCTTCTTTCTACGCATATGGAAGCGAAAAGACGGTTTTGTGTTATTTGGGACTCATTACACATACTTTGCGATTTCTGGGTTAATGAGCATTAACACCACGGAACACCATTTGAAATAAGCGAAATCCAAAATTCTTCTTTCTATGTAAAACAACCTGTTTGGGGAGGTTCAGGCTCATTACACTTTGCTATTTGTGGGTGGAAAGAACATGGAAAGAACAATCCAAACTTTTTCGTCTGCTTTCTATTGACATGGAACCAAAACACCTATGCTTGTTTAAGGCTGTTAAGAAACATTTCACTCTGAGATTTTTGGGTGAATGTGCATTCTAACCCCAAAAACACCAATTTGCAACAAAACCAATCAGAGCTTTATCGTCTTTCTTTTTAAGTGGATGGAACCCAAAACACCTTTTTGCTTTGGTTGGAGGTGATTCTGGTGCACACCCATAAAACACCATGCGAATTGAAATAAGCCCTATCAAAGCTTATTCGGCTTCTTTCTACGCATATGGAAGCGAAAAGACGGTTTTGTGTTATTTGGGACATTACACATACTTTGCGATTTCTGGGTTAATGAGCATTAATACCACGGAACACGATTTGAAATAAGCGAAATCCAAAATTCTTCTTTCTATGTAGCTGGAACGCAAAACAACCTGTTTGGGGAGGTTCAGGCTCATTACACTTTGCTATTTGTGGGTGGAAAGAACATGGAAAGAACAATCCAAACTTTTTCGTCTGCTTTCTATTGACATGGAACCAAAACCCCTATGCTTGTTTACGGCTGTTAAGAAACATTTCACTCTGAGATTTGTGGGTGAATGTGCATTCTAACCCCAAAAACACCAATTTGCAACAAAACCAATCAGAGCTTTATCGTCTTTCTTTTTAAGTGGATGGAACCCAAAACACCTTTTTGCTTTGGTTGGAGGTGATTCTGGTGCACACCCATAAAACACCATGCGAATTGAAATAAGCCCTATCAAAGCTTATTCGGCTTCTTTCTACGCATATGGAAGCGAAAAGACGGTTTTGTGTTATTTGGGACTCATTACACATACTTTGCGATTTCTGGGTTAATGAGCATTAACACCACGGAACACGATTTGAAATAAGCGAAATCCAAAATTCTTCTTTCTATGTAGCTGGAACGCAAAACAACCTGTCTGGTGAGGTTCAGGCTCATTACACTTTGCTATTTGTGGGTGGAAAGAACATGGAAAGAACAATCCAAACTTTTTCATCTGCTTTCTATTGACATGGAACCAAAACCCCTATGCTTGTTTACGGCTGTTAAGAAACATTTCACTCTGAGATTTGTGGGTGAATGTGCATTCTAACCCCAAAAACACCAATTTGCAACAAAACCAATCAGAGCTTTATCGTCTTTCTTTTTAAGTGGATGGAACCCAAAACACCTTTTTGCTTTGGTTGGAGGTGATTCTGGTGCACACCCATAAAACACCATGCGAATTGAAATAAGCCCTATCAAAGCTTATTCGGCTTCTTTCTACGCATATGGAAGCGAAAAGACGGTTTTGTGTTATTTGGGACTCATTACACATACTTTGGGGACGCAGGTGGCGCTGTGGGTTAAAGCCTCAGCACCTAGGACTTGCCGATCGAAAGGTCGGCGGTTCGAATCCCTGCGGCGGGGTGCGCTCCCGCTGCTCGGTCCCAGCGCCTGCCAACCTAGCAGTTCGAAAGCACCCCCGGGTGCAAGTAGATAAATAGGGACCGCTTACCAGCGGGAAGGTAAACGGCGTTTCCGTGTGCGGCTCTGGCTCGCCAGAGCAGCGATGTCACGCTGGCCACATGACCCGGAAGTGTCTCCGGACAGCGCTGGCCCCTGGCCTCTTAAGTGAGATGGGCGCACAACCCCAGAGTCTGGCAAGACTGGCCCGTATGGGCAGGGGTACCTTTACCTTTACACATACTTTGCGATTTCTGGGTTAATGAGCATTAACACCACGGAACACGATTTGAAATAAGCGAAATCCAAAATTCTTCTTTCTATGTAGCTGAAACGCAAAACAACCTGTTTGGGGAGGTTCAGGCTCATTACACTTTGCTATTTGTGGGTGGAAAGAACATGGAAAGAACAATCCAAACTTTTTCGTCTGCTTTCTATTGACATGGAACCAAAACACCTATGCTTGTTTACGGCTGTTAAGAAACATTTCACTCTGAGATTTTTGGGTGAATGTGCATTCTAACCCCAAAAACACCTGTCAGGACTGCCTCTAGGTCCCAGCTCACAGAGGACCAACGCCCGGTTGATGTAATGTACAAAAGTCTTTATTGAATTTTAGTTTCCATTTCAAACCCCAGAGCGCGCAGCCCTACGTCTACTCTAGATCGGCGAAGTCCCCTCTGAGTCACTATCCCTTCCACACCAGTTCAAGATCCTAGCCCGGCTCCACCTCCTGCGCTGTTCCTTCCTCCTCTGGGTCCTTCTGCCCCCTGGGGTTTCCTCCTTCCTGGACTCTTCTGATGCTGACCCCCCTGAGTCTTGCCCTTCCTTCCGGCGGGCTTTAGGACCTGGCTCCCTATCCGGGCTCCCTGCTGTGCCGCTCGCCTGTACATTTGAACTTGGGGCGCGCGCCCAGCCGGTAACCTTCCTCCTGACCGTTTCCCCGCTCTCCGATGTGGGCATGGTCACACCTGACTCATCTCCTCTTGCTGGTGGTGAGAACACTGGTCCCGATTCCTGGGACTCCCCTTCCCTACTGCGCTCTGGTGGGGATGCTGGTCCTGATTTCCAACTGCTGCTCAGGGAGTCCCCGCTGGCCCCTTCCTCCTGGGGTTTTCCCCCTGGAGCCCCCCTTGCCATTGCCATCGGCGTTCCCTTCTGTGAATCTTCCGATTCGCTGGAGAGGCTCGTGGAATGACTCTGGCCACTGTCACTGCCTCCACCCCACTCGGATTCCTCCTCCTCACTCTCCATTTGCTCCCCCTCCTGTGTCTCTGCTCCTGAACCCCTGACAGACGCGCCCAGCGCTGGGTACTTCGGCAAGGAAAAGACGGTGGACTTGGTAGCCAGAGACTTTTGGTGGCCCAAGATGCGGGGGGACATCGCGGACTACGTCAATAGGTGCGACACCTGCCAAAGGGCCAAGCCAGTACACAGGCCACCGGCGGGCCTGTTGGAACCGGTACAGACACCGTTCGAACCGTGGGAGAGGGTGGCCCTGGACTTTGTCACAGATCTGACCAGTTCGAGACGCAAGACAGCAGTACTCGTGGTAGTAGACTTGTTCACCAAGATGGCCCACTTCATTCCTTGCACGAAGGTGGCCACGGCGGAGCAGACCGCTAAGCTGTTCATAGACCACGTGTTCAAGGTGCATGGCCTGCCACGGTCTATCTTATCCGACCAGGGGGCGCCAGTTCATCTCCAACTTCTGGCAGAAGCTAATGGGCATCCTGAACGTCAAGGTCAGCCTGGCGTCGGCGAGACACCCGCAGACTAACGGACAGGCGGAGAGGGTCAACGCCATTATGCAGCAGTACCTGAGATGCTACGCGAACCAGCAGCCCTCAACCTGGGTGGACTACCTACCGCTGGCCGAGTTTGCCTACAACAACACGAAGCACGTGTCCACAGGGGTGACACCGTTTTTCGCCAACAATGGGCAGCATCCCAGAACCTTCCCGGGTTTGGAGAAAGTGAGGGAGGGGGAGCCGCAGGGAGCAAAGGCCGTGGCAGCGGAGTTGCAGGAGGTCCACGAGCAGCTCAGGAGGCAGTTAGAGCTAGCAAAACAGGCTTACAAAGTGCAGGCAGACCGACACAGGAGAGCTGGGGAGGACATCCGGGTGGGAGACTGGGTCTGGTTAGCAGCCCAGGCAGTTCCGGCCAGATCGTTGGCCAAGAAGAATCTCGGACACAAGCAGCTAGGGCCTTACCAAGTAGAGGTGCAGATCAACCCAGTGGCCTTCCGGTTGACACTCCCGGAGGGTTCCAGAATGCACCCGGTCTTTCATAGATCAGTGCTCACGCCCTACAAGGCACCTCACCGGTTTCAGGCGCCAGGGACAGCACCGAGCCCGCTCAGGGAAGCGCCCACGAAGGGGGGGTCGCCGAGAGGGGGGCCACTTAATGAAGCCACAGAGATTTTAGACTCAAGGTGGGGGGAGGAAGGGATTGAATATCTCCTCGCCACAGAGGACACCCCGGCCAGCGCCAACAGGTGGGTGCCGGATTATGCATTGGAGGAGCAGTGGCTCAAGGAAGAATTCCATACACTTTTCCCGCACAAGCCCATGCCAGCGGACTTTTTCGACGACTGTCTGTTCACACCCACCCTCTCAGCCAGCACTTTCCAGGGTTTCTCCTCAGCTGAGGAATCGGCCCCGGGAGGCAGTTCCCCAGAGGGATCGCTCTCAGGGTTTGGCACGGGGGGATCTTATTGGTGGGAGGACCAACCCGAAGTGGGCTGGCGCAGAGACCTGCCGAAGGGACCCTGGGACGTGGTGTCACCTCAGGCGACAGGGGGAGAGGGGGTCTTGGGTGATTTGGGGGCGGCCTCGGATTTCGAACACACCACCCGGGAGATGGAAGCAGAGGGAATCGCAGTCGACGAGCCCATGGAGGACTTCCCAGACTTATCCCAATGGCTGCACGCCTCGGGGGATGAACTGTATCCTGAACTCACCCCCACAACACTGGAGCACCCAGAACCTGCACCTGAAGCGGGGGAGGGGGGAAGGGGGGGCTTCGAGGGGGGGATGGATGTCAGGGGTTCAGGAGCAGAGACACAGGAGGGGGAGCAAATGGAGAGTGAGGAGGAGGAATCCGAGTGGGGTGGAGGCAGTGACAGTGGCCAGAGTCATTCCACGAGCCTCTCCAGCGAATCGGAAGATTCACAGAAGGGAGCACCGATGGCCAGGGCAAGGGGGGCTCCAGGGGGAAAACCCCAGGAGGAAGGGGCCAGCGGGGACTCCCTGAGCAGCAGTTGGAAATCAGGACCACCTTCCCCACCAGAGCGCAGTAGGGAGGGCGAGTCCCAGGAATCGGGACCAGTGTTCTCACCACCAGCGAGAGGAGATGAGTCAGGTTTGACCATGCCCACATCGGAGAGCGGGGAAAAGGTCAGGAGGAAGGTTACCGGCTGGGCGCGCGCGACAAGTTCAAATGTACAGGCGAGCGGCACAGCAGGGAGCCCGGATAGGGAGCCAGGTCCTAAAGCCCGCCGGAAGGAAGGGCAAGACTCAGGGGGGTCAGCATCAGAAGAGTCCAGGAAGGAGGAAACTCCAGGGGGCAGAAGGACCCAGAGGAGGAAGGAACAGTGCAGGAGGTGGAGCCGGGCTAGGATCTTGAACTGGTGTGGAAGGGATAGTGACTCAGAGGGGACTTCGCCGATCTAGAGTCTAGACGTAGGGCTGCGCGCCCAGAGCTTGGAAATGGAAACTAAACTTCAATAAAGACTTTTGTACATTACATCAACCGGGCGTTGGTCCTCTGTGAGCTGGGACCTAGCGGCAGTCCTGACAGTAAGTCCCCTCTCCATTTTCACCAATTTTGCAACCTCGTGGAGTGCGGGAAAGCAGCGAGGGGTGAAGATTGGTGCTTCGCGAGCTCACGAAAAACAGGGAAATGACTACCGAAGAGAAGATAGCGAGTTTGCAAAACGCAGTGACGCAGTTGACTGCAGAAATTACATAGAAAGAAGAACTTTGGATTTCGCTTATTTCAAATCGTGTTCCGTGGTGTTAATGCTCATTAACCCAGAAATCGCAAAGTATGTGTAATGAGTCCCAAATAACACAAAACCGTCTTTTCGCTTCCATATGCATAGAAAGAAGACGAATAAGCTTTGATAGGGCTTATTTCAATTCGCATGGTGTTTTACGCATGTGCTTCAGAATCACCTCCAACCAAAGCAAAAAGGTGTTTTGGGTTCCATCCACTTAAAAAGAAAGACGATAAAGCTCTGATTGGTTTTGTTGCAAATTGGTGTTTTTGGGGTTAGAATGCACATTCACCCACAAATCTCAGAGTGAAATGTTTCTTAACAGCCGTAAACAAGCATAGGTGTTTTGGTTCCATGTCAATAGAAAGCAGACGAAAAAGTTTGGATTGTTCTTTCCATGTTCTTTAGACCCACAAAGTGTAATGAGCCTGAACCTCCCCAAACAGGTTGTTTTGCGTTCCAGCTACATAGAAAGAAGAATTTTGGATTTCGCTTATTTCAAATCGTGTTCCGTGGTGTTAATGCTCAACCCAGAAATCGCAAAGTATGTGTAATGAGTCCCAAATAACACAAAACCGTCTTTTCGCTTCCATATGCGTAGAAAGAAGACGAATAAGCTTTGATAGGGCTTATTTCAATTCGCATGGTGTTTTATGGGTGTGCACCAGAATCACCTCCAAGCAAAGCAAAAAAGGTGTTTTGGGTTCCATCCACTTAAAAAGAAAGACGATCTGAAGTTAGGATACTCCTATTTCGCATTTACGGGGGGAGGCGAAATCGTGGCTGCGCAATCTATGGAGAGACAAGGATCCAGCCCTCCAAAATGCGGCTGCCTTCATTAAAGTGATGGATGCGTGTTTTTTATCTGAGATTGATGTGGATATCGCTAGGAAGGAGATTCACGGACTAAGACAAGGTAGAGCCACTGTGAGGCAATATCATTCATGTTTTTTCGCATTGGTGAATGTGCTAGCCTGGGAGAAAGAATCGCCTGCCGTCAGAGACCTGTTCTGGGAGGGGTTGAGCGGAGCTGTGAAAGACGAGATCGCAAGGGGGGGAAGACCCCAAACCACCAAGGACGTGGTGGAACGGGCACTCTCCATTGGGGTTCGGTTGGAAGGACGCCCTGGGGGCAAGGAGGAAGGGCATTTGGGACGCACGCCAGCGAGAGGACTGCCTCCCTTCCCCATGGGGGCGGCGCGCGCTCGATCCATGCCTCCGCTGGGAGGGGGAGAGGAGCCGATGGAGATAGGTGGTGCTAAGGCTCACTCCACAGTCGGAGCCCTAACTCCGGGAGCAGTCAAGATGAAGCCTCCTAGAGGAACCAGGAAGTGCTACATCTGCGACAGTGCTCAGCATATGGCAAAAGAGTGTCCCCAGCGGTTTCACAAGCATACTGCAGCCGCAGCGACAGTAACAGACGCAATTCAGCAGAGGGAGTCGCAGCAGGAAAACTCCACTGTCTGGCTGGAGATGGCGTCTCTGGGGACCAGCCAGACAAGTCAGTGAAGCAATCCCCAGGGATCTTACAGCCCACCGACCCCCTCCCACCCAAACCAGTAGTGCAGCTCACCGCATCCCTTCAGCTCCCCAATGGGCTACTTGTGGAAATTCCCATCACCATCGACTCGGGGAGCAATGCAGACTTTATAGACATGCAGTTCATCCAGCAACATGGCATAGCCCTTCTGCCAGCGGCGGTACCTCTGAAAGTCATCACAGTGGACAGCAGGGAGCTACTGGGAGGGCAAGTGCTACAGCAGACGCCGCCAATGGTGATGCGCATTGGAAACCACCGTGAGGTCATCAGCTTCAACGTCACCCGCCTGTCAGACACGCCCATAGTGTTGGGAATGAGTTGGCTGGATAGGCACAGCCCGGCATTAGCTTGGTACCAGCGGCAACTGACCTTCGGCTCCTCTTACTGCGCAGAACACTGCATCCTGGCGGACTTGGAAGATGAGGGGCACGAGGATGGACCACAGCTGAACTTGGGCATGTTGCAAGCGGTGCCTAACAAATACAAGGAGTTTTTGGAGGTCTTCTGCGAGAAAGAGGCGGATAAGCTGCCTCCCCACAGACCCTACGACTGCAAGATCGACCTCCTGCCCGGGGCGACGCTCCCGACGGGGAAACTGTACTCCATGTCTGAGGATGAATTGCAAGAGCTCAGGGAGTTCATAGATCACAACCTGAAGCGGGGATTCATCCGGGAGTCCAAGGCGGCAGGAGGCAGTCCCGTGTTCTTTGTAAAGAAGAGGGATACGCCCCAGAAGAGGCTGGTCGTTGATTTCCGCGTCTTGAACCTCAAGACCAAGCCCTCAGCCTTCCCTATGCCCAAGATCGATGACCTGCTGGCGACGGTGAGGAAGGGTCGCATCTTTACCAAGTTGGATCTGCGCGGAGCGTACAATCTCATTCGCGTACGGGAAGGCGACGAGTGGAAAACAACCATGTTTACGCCGCTGGGCACTTATGAATACAGAGTTATGCCTTTTGGATTAAAAAATGGTTCCCACTGCTTTCAAGCCTTCATGCATCATGTCTTGGCGGGTCTCCTCTACAAGAAGTGCGTCTGCTTCCTGGACGACATCCTGATCTTCTCGGAATCGCCGGAGGCTCACGAGAGAGATGTTAGGGAAGTTCTGCAGAGGCTGCGGGAGCACAGGCTGTACGCCAAGCTGGAGAAGTGCCAGTTCAACAAGACGGAGGTGGATTTCTTGGGCTACAAACTGTCCGACAAGGGACTGGCTATGGACGGTGCCAAGGTACGTGCAGTACTGGACTGGAAGAGCCCACGCAATAGGAAGGAAGTACAGAGGTTTGTCGGTTTTGCCAACTTTTATCGCAAGTTCATCAAGGGTTTCGCCATGCAGACAGCGGCCATCACCGACACCCTCAGTTCCAAGAAGAAGAGGTTCATCTGGACGGAGCAGGCGGAGCAGTCCTTTCAGAAGCTCAAGCAGCTCTTCGCTTCCGAGGAGAACCTACTGCACGTAAATCCCAGCAGGCCCATGAGAGTGGAGACGGACGCCTCAGACAGGGCCGTGGGAGCCGTTCTGTTGCAGCAAGACCACCAGGGGGACTGGAGGCCGTGCGCTTTCTACTCCAGAAAACTCAGCAAAGCGGAGCAGAACTACACCATCTGGGACAGGGAGTTGCTGGCCATACATGCAGCCTTCAAGGCGTGGCGGCACTTCCTCGTCGGAGCCAAGCACACGGTGCAGGTCCGCACAGACCATAAGAACTTGGAGTACTGGTGCACGGCGAGGTTCCTGAACCAGCGACACATCCGCTGGGCGGAGTTCTTTGCAGATTTCGACTTCAGAATTGAGTACATCCCAGGAAATAGCAACGTCTTGGCGGACGCGCTGTCCAGAAAACCGCAGTATCTGGAGGCAGAGGCACCGGCGGCGGCCAAGCACATTTTCACACCACAGGCGTGGGCATGCGCGTCAGCCACGGTGGACCTGGACGCGGTGCGCCGCGCACTGCAAACGGACTCGTTCGCCCGAGCCAAGATGGAGGAGGTGTGCAGCGGCAAGGCGAGGGGCGGCGAATTCCAAGTGCGAGACGGCCTGCTCCTACGCAAGGGAGTCCTCTACGTACCAGGAGACAGCCTCCGCGCGAAGGTCCTGCAACAGCTGCACGACGCGCCCAGCGCGGGGCACTTCGGCAAGGAGAAGACGGTGGACTTAGTAGCCAGAGACTTTTGGTGGCCTAAGATGCGGGGGGATGTCAATAGGTGCGACACCTGCCAAAGGGCTAAGCCTGTGCACCAGCTGCCGGCGGGCCTGTTGGAACCGCTACAGACACCGTTCGTACCGTGGGAGAGGGTGGCCCTGGACTTTGTCACAGATCTACCCAGCTCGAGGGGCAAGACGGCAGTGCTCGTGGTAGTGGACCTGTTCACCAAGATGGCCCACTTCATTCCGTGCGCGAAGGTGGCCACGGCCGAGCAGACCGCTAAGATGTTTATAGACCACGTGTTCAAGGTGCACGGCCTACCACGGTCTATTTTGTCCGACCGGGGGCGCCAGTTCATCTCCAACTTCTGGCAAAAGCTGATGGGATTCCTGAACGTCAAGGTCAGCCTGGCGTCGGCGAGACACCCGCAAACTAACGGGCAGGCGGAAAGGGTCAACGCCATCATGCAGCAGTACCTGAGATGCTACGCGAACCAGCAGCCATCGACCTGGGTGGACTATCTACCGTTGGCCGAGTTTGCCTACAACAACACGAAGCACGGGTCCACGGGGGTGACACCATTTTTCGCCAACTACGGGAGGCATCCCAGAACCTTCCCGGGTTTGGACACAGTGCGGGAGGGGGAGCCACAGGGAGCAGAGGACGTGGCAGCGGAGTTGCAGGAGATCCACGAGCAGCTCAGGAGGCAGATAGAGTTGGCAAAACAGGCTTACAAAGTGCAGGCAGATCGACACAGGAGGGTTGGGGAGGACATCCAGGTGGGAGACTGGGTCTGGTTAGCAGCACAAGCAGTTCCAGCCAGATCGTTAGCCAAGAAGAAACTAGGGCACAAGCAGCTAGGGCCTTACCAAGTAGAGGCGCAGATCAACCCAGTGGCCTTCCGGTTGACACTCCCGGAGGGTTCCAGAATGCACCCGGTCTTTCATAGATCAGTGCTCACGCCCTACAGAGAGCCCCACAGGTTTCAAGCACCGGGGAAGGCGCCAGACCCGCTCAGAGAAGCGCCCAAAAAAGGGGGGTCGCCGAAAGGGGAGCCACTTAATGAAGCCACTGAGATTTTAGACTCAAGGTGGGGGGAGGACGGGATTGAATATCTTCTCGCCACAGAGGACACCCCGGCCAGCGCCAACAGGTGGGTGCCGGATTACGCAGTGGAAGAGCAGTTGCTCAAGGAAGAATTCCACACACTTTTCCCACACAAGCCTATGCCGGCGGGCTTTTTCGAGGATTGTTTGTTCACACCCACACTCTCGGCCAGCACTTTCCGGGGTTTCTCGTCAGCTGAGGACTCGGCTCCGGGAGGCAGCTCCCCGGAGGGATCGCTTTCAGGTTTTGGCACGGGGGGATCTTATTGGTGGGAGGACCAACCCGAAGTGGGCTGGCGCAGAGACATGCCGAAGGGACCCTGGGAGGTGGACCCCCATCAAGCAACAGGGGGAGGAGGGCTCTTGGGTGATTTGGGGTCGAGCTCAGATTTCGAGCACACCGCGCAGGAGATGGAAGCGGAGGAGGTCGTCGTCGACGAGCCCATGGGGGACTTCCCGGACTTATCTCGATGGTTGCAAGCCTCAGGGGACGAGCTGTATCCTGGACTCACCCCTACAACAATGGAGCACCCGGAACCCGCACCGGAAGAGGGGGAGGGGGGAAGGGGGGGCTTCGAGGGGGGGATGGATGTCAGGGGTTCAGAAGGAGAGACACAGGAGGGGGAGCAAATGGAGAGTGAGGAGGAGGAGTACGAGGGGGGCGCAGGCAGTGACAGTGGCCAGAGTTATTCCACAAGCCTCTCTAGCGAATCGGAGGACTCACAGAAGGGAGCGCCGGTGGCCAGAGCAAGGGAGATTCCAAGGGAGAAACCTCAAGAGGGAGGGGCCAGCGGGGAGTCCCTGAACAGCAGCTGGAGATCAGGGCCAGCGTCTCCACCAGAGCGCAGTGGGGAGGGGGAGTCCCAGGAGTCGGGACCAGTGTCCTCACCACCAGAGGGAGGAGAGGAGTCAGGTTTGGCAACACCCACATCAGGAAGCGGGGAAACGGTCAGAAGGAAAGTCACCGGCTGGGCGCGCGCGCCAAGTTCAAATGTACAGGAGCGCGGCACAGCGGGGAGCCCGGGAAGGGAGCCAGGTCCTAAAGCCCGCCGGAGGGAGGGGCAAGACTCAGGAGGCTCCGCGTCAGAGGAGTCCAGGAAGGAGGGAACCCCAGAGGGCAGAAGGACCCAACGCAGGAAAGAGCAGCGCAAGAGTTGGAGCCGGGCTAGAATCTTAAACTGGTGTGGGTGGAGCAGTGAGTCAGAGGGGACTTAGCCGGTCTAGCGTTAAGACGTGGGCCTGCGCGCCCAGAGCTTGGAAATGGAAACTAAACTTCTATAAAGACTTTTGTATATAATATCCACTGGGCGTTGGTCCTCTGTGAGCTGGGACCTAGCGGCAGTCCTGACAGTCCTCTTTCTACGCATATGGAAGCAAAAAGACGGTTTAATGTTATTTTGGCCTCATTACACACACTTTGCGATTTCTGGTTTTATGTGCATTAACACCTAAGAACACGACTTGAAATAAGCGAAATCCAAGATTCTTCATTCTATGTAGCTTGAACGCAAAACAACATGTTTGGGGAGGTTCAGGCTCATTACACTTCGCTTTGCTATTTGTGGGTGGAAAGAACATGGAAAGAACAATCCAAACTTTTTCGTCTGCTTTCTATTGAAATGGAACCAAATCACCTATGCATGTTTACGGCTGTTAAGAAACATTTCACTCTGAGATTTTTGGGTGAATGTGCATTCTAACCCCAAAAACACCAATTTGCAACAAAACCAATCAGAGCTGTCAGGGGTTCAGAAGGAGAGACACAGGAGGGGGAGCAAATGGAGAGTGAGAAGTAGGAGTACGAGGGGGGCGCAGGCAGTGACAGTGGCCAGAGTTATTCCACAAGCCTCTCTAGCGAATCGGAGGACTCACAGAAGGGAGCGCCGGTGGCCAGAGTGAGGGGGGGTTCAGGGGGGAAGCCCCAGGAGGAAGGGGCTAGCGGGGAGTCCCTGAGCAGCAGTTGGAAATCAGGACCAGCTTCTCCACCAGAGCGCAGTGGGGAGGGGGAGTCCCAGGAGTCGGGACCAGTGTCCTCACCACCAGAGGGAGGAGAGGAGTCAGGTTTGGCAACGCCCACATCAGGAAGCGGGGAAACGGTCAGAAGGAAAGTCACCGGCTGGGCGCGCGCGCCAAGTTCAAATGTACAGGAGCGCGGCACAGCGGGGAGCCCGGGAAGGGAGCCAGGTCCTAAAGCCCGCCGGAGGGAGGGGCAAGACTCAGGAGGTCAGCGTCAGAGGAGTCCAGGAAGGAGGAAACCCCAGAGGGCAGAAGGTCCCAGTGAAGGAAAGAACAGCGTAAGAGGTGGAGCCGGGCTAGAATCTTAAACTGGTGTGGGTGGAGCAGTGAGTCAGAGGGGACTTAGCTGGTCTAGCGTCAAGACGTGGGTCTGCGCGCCCAGAGCTTGGAAATGGAAACTAAACTTCAATAAAGACTTTTGTACATTATATCCACCGGGCATTGGTCCTCTGTGAGCTGGGATCTAGAGGCAGACCTGACAGTAAGTCCCCTCTCTCCGCACCAATTTTATCACCTCGTGACGTGCGGGAAAGCAGTGAGGGGTGAAGATTGGTACTTCGCGAGCTCACGAATACCTGAAAAATGACTACCGAAGAGAAGGTAGCAAGTTTGCAAAATGCCGTGACGCAGCTGAACGCAGAGATTTTGGCGTCCAGAAAGAAGGAACAGGAAGCAGTTGCTGCCTGCCAGGATCTGCGAACCAGGTTAGAAGTGCTGACTGCACAAGGGCTACCGGCCGCCAGACCAGAGGGGATTGGGCTGGGGAACAGAGGAGGGAGCCTTGTGTCGCATTTCGATGGGAACCCGCAGCAGTATCCTAACTTCAGAGCAGATGTAGTATATGCACTGCAACTGCTGGAGAAAGACTTTAGAAGAGAGGAAGAGAAAGTGGGATTTATAGTATCGCATTTGCGGGGAGAGGCCAAATTCTGGCTGCGCAATCTCTGGAGAGATAAGGATCCAGCCCTCCAAAATGCGGGTGCCTTCCTTAAAGTGATGGATGCGTGTTTTTTGTCTGAGATTGATGTGGATATCGCTAGGAAAGAGATTCACGGACTAAGGCAAGGCAGAGCCACTGTAAGGCAATATCATTCACGCTTTTTTGCATTGGTGAATGTAATGGGCTGGAAGAGAATTGTCTGCCGTCAGAGACCTGTTCTGGGAGGGGCTGAACGGAGCTGTGAAAGACGAAATTGCAAGGGGAGAGAGACCCCAAACCACCAAAGACGTTGTGGAGAGGGCACTCACGATTGGGGTTAGGCTGGAAGGACGCCCTTGGGACAAGGAGGAAGAGCATTGGGGACGCACGCCAGCGAGAGGACCGCCCCCCATTTCCCAAGGAAGCGGCGCGCGTTCGATCCATGCCTCCGCTGGGAGGAGGAGAGGAGCCGATGGAGATAGGTGGTGCTAAGGCTCAGTCCACAGCCGGAGCCCTAACGCCGGGAGCAGTCAAAATGAAGCCTCCTAGAGGGACCAGGAAGTGCTACATCTGCGACAGTGCTCAGCACATGGCGAAAGAGTGTCCCCAGCGGTTTCACAAGCACACTGCAGCCGCAGCGACAGTAACAGAAGCAGTTCAGCAGAGTGAATCACAGCAGGAAAACTCCACTGTCTGGCTGGAAATGGAGCCACTGGGGGCCAGCCAGACAATTCAGTGAAGCAATCCCCAGTAATGTTACAGCCCACAGACCCCCTCCCACCCAAACCAGTAGTGCAGCTCACCTCATCCCTTCAACTTCCCAATGGGCTCACTGTGGAAATCCCCATTACCATTGACTCTGGGAGCAATGCAGATTTTATAGGCATGGAGTTCATCCAGCAACATGGCATAGCCCTTCTGCCAGCGACGGTACCTCTGAACGTCGTCACGGTGGACGGCAGGGAGCTACTGGGAGGGCAAGTGCTACAGCAGACGCCGCCAATGGTGATGCGCATTGGAAACCACCGTGAGGTCATCAGCTTCAACGTCACCCGCCTGTCAGACACGCCCATAGTGTTGGGAATGAGTTGGCTGGATAGGCACAGCCCGGCATTAGCTTGGTACCAGCGGCAACTGACCTTCGGCTCCTCCTACTGCGCAGAACACTGCATCCTGGCTGACTTGGAAGATGAGGGGCACGAGGATGGACCACAGCTGAACTTGGGCATGTTGCAAGCGGTACCTAACAAGTACAAAGAGTTTTTGGAGGTCTTCTGCGAGAAAGAAGCGGACAAGCTGCCTCCCCACAGACCCTACGACTGCAAGATTGACCTCCTGCCGGGGGCGACGCTCCCGACGGGGAAGCTGTATTCCATGTCTGAGGATGAATTGCAGGAGCTCAGGGAGTTCATAGATCACAACTTGAAGCGGGGATTCATCCGAGAGTCCAAGGCGGTGGGGGGCAGCCCTGTATTCTTTGTAAAGAAGCGGGACACGCCCCAAAAGAGGCTTGTAGTTGATTACCGCGTCTTAAATGCGAAAACTAAGCCCTCAGCCTTCCCTATGCCCAAGATCGATGACCTGCTGGCGACGGTGAGGAAGGGTCGCATCTTTACCAAGTTGGATCTGCGCGGAGCGTACAATCTCATTCGCGTGAGGGAAGGTGACGAGTGGAAAACGGCCATGTTTACGCCGCTGGGCACCTATGAATATAGAGTTATGCCTTTTGGATTACAAAATGGCTCCCACTGTTTTCAAGCATTCATGCATCATGTCTTGGCGGGTCTTCTCTACAAGAAGTGCGTCTGCTTCCTGGACGACATCCTAATCTTCTCGGAGTCGCCGGAGGCTCACGAGAGAGATGTCAGGGAAGTCCTGCAGTGGCTGCAGGAGCACCGGCTTTATGCCAAGCTGGAGAAGTGCCAGTTCGACAGGACGGAGGTGGACTTCCTGGGCTACAAACTGTCCGACAAGGGACTCGCCATGGACAGTACCAAGGTACGGGCAGTACTGGACTGGAAGAGCCCACGCAATCGAAAGGAAGTCCAGAGATTTGTCGGCTTTGCCAACTTTTATCGCAAGTTCATCAAAGGTTTCGCCATGCAGACAGCGGCCATCACTGACACCCTCAGTTCCAAGAAGAAGAAGTTCATCTGGACGGAGCAGGCAGAGCAGTCCTTTCAGAGGCTCAAGCATCTCTTCACGTCCGAGGAACACCTAGTACACGTGAACCCCAGCAGGGTTCCAACGTTATAGCCGATGCGCTATCCAGGAAACCGCAATATCTCGATGAAGCGACACCAGTAGCAGCCAGGCACATTTTCGCACCGCAGGCGTGGTCGTGCGCTGCCATCACAGTAGATCTGGACGTGGTGCGACGCGCGTTGCAAGTGGATCAGTTCGCACAGTCCAAAATGGAGGAGTTGCGCAGAGGTGTGCAGAGTGGCGAAGATTTCCAACTACGCGACGGGCTGCTAACTCGCAAAGGTGCCCTCTACGTGCCAAGCGACGAGCTTCGCGCAAAGGTTCTGCAGCAGTTGCACGACGCCCCCAGTGCGGGCCACTTCGGCAAGGAGAAGACAATAGAACTGGTGGCAAGGGACTTTTGGTGGCCTCGGATGCGTGGAGAGGTAGCGGATTACGTCGCCAGGTGTGACACTTGTCAAAGGTCCAAGCCAGTACACCAGAAGCCAGCGGGGCTGTTGGAACCGTTGGAAACGCCACAGCAACCGTGAGAGAGGGTAGCCCTGGACTTCGTTACTGACCTGCCCAGCTCCAGAGGGAAGACGGCGGTACTGGTAGTTGTGGACCTGTTCACCAAGATGGCGCACTTCATTCCGTGCGCAAAGGTGGTGACGGCGGAACAGACTGCCAAACTCTTCATTGATCACGTGTTCAAGGTGCATGGGCTGCCGCAGTCCATCCTGTCCGACAGGGGGCGCCAGTTTGTTTCCAATTTTTGGCAGAAGCTTTTAGGTATCCTGAACGTCAAGATCAACCTTACGTCGGCGAGACACCCACAGACCAACGGCCAAGCTGAGAGGGTCAACGCGATCATGCAGCAGTACCTGAGATGTTACGCCAATCAGCGACCCGCAGCTTGGGTGGACTACCTGCCGATGGCAGAGTTTGCCTACAACAACACGAAGCACGCGTCCACGGGGGTGACGCCGTTCTTCGCGAACAACGGTCGTCATCCCAGAACCTTCCCGGGGTTCGGGGCACCGAGAGAGGGGGTGCCGCAAGAAGCCGACCAGTTTGCAGCGGAGCTGCAGGAGGTGCACGAAGAGTTGCGGAGACATTTGGAGCTGGCCAAGCAAGCATATAAGGTGCAGGCAGACAAAAACAGGAGAGCGGGGGAGGAGATCCAGGTGGGGGACTGGGTGTGGTTAGCGGCCCAAGCGATGCCAGCCAAGTCGTTGGCCAAGAAGAAGCTAGGGCACAGGCAGTTAGGGCCGTACCAGGTGGAGGCTAAGATCAACCCTGTAGCCTTTCGACTAGCCCTCCCCGAAGGTTCCAGAGTGCATCCGGTATTTCACAGGTCGGTGCTCACCCCCTACAAGGCACCGCACAGGTTTCAGGAGTCTGAAACAGTCCCGCAACTACACACTAAGTCACAGGAGAGGGAGAGGGCGCCTAGGGCCGAACCACTCAACGAGGTCACAGAAATCCTGGACTCGAGATGGGGGAAAGAGGGGGTAGAATACTTTCTAGCCACAGAGGGCACTCCAGCCAGTGCCAACGGTTGGGTGCCGGGCTACGCTTTAGACGAACCTCTTCTAAAAGACGAGTTCCATTCCCTTTTCCCGCATAGACCCATGCCAGCCGAGTACTTTGATGACTGGCTCTTTACGCCCACACTCTCAGACAGTACTTTCCGGGGTTTTTCTTCAGCCGAGGAGAGAACGCCAGAATCTAGCCCGCCCAGGGGATCGTGCTCAGGGGTGGACACAGAACCCTCTTATTGGTGGGACGAGCAACCAGAGGAGGACTGGCGCAGGAAATGGCTGACGGGACCTTGGACGGCAGCACCAGACGAGGTACCAATGGAAGAGGGAGAAGAGAACACTTTGGGTCAACAACCCGAATTCGAACACTCATACACCGAACTGCAAGCAGAGGAAATGGAGGTACACAACCTGTATCCTGCATCCACCTCCGAAGAGCTGCAGCTCCTACAACCTGCACCCGATGGGCGGGAGGGAGGAAGGGGGGGCTTCGAGGGGGGATGGATGTCAGGGTTTCAGGGACAGAGAGCGAGGGGGAGGGGTCCCAGGGTGACGAGGAAGAGGACGACGATGACCCGAGGTTGTCAGTGAGTCCGTCAAGTGAATCCGAGGATTCCCAAAAGGGAGCCCCCCTGGTCAGGCCAAGGGGCAGTAGAGAGGGAAGCAGTCAGAAGCAGGGGAACGAAGAGGGAATCCCCAGTGGGGGTTGGAGATCGGGACCGGCCTCTCCGTCGGAACGGAGTGAAGGGGGTGGAGTTACCAGTGTGTCAGTAAGAGCAGAACAGGGAGCAGAGAGGGGAAGGAGTTCGGAGCAGAACATCCTGCCGGAAGGGGAGGAGTGTAGTACCGAGAGTAGCGTAACGGTCGAAAGGAAGGTCAGAGGCAACGTACGCGCGCCAAGTTCAAATGTGGAGGCGCGCGGAAATGAGGAGAGCCCTGAGGAGGAGCCTGGTCACAAAGCACGAAGGAGGGGGGAGCAGGCGTCAGAAGACAGCCTCGGGGGAGTCCCGAAGGGAGGGAGCACAGGGGGGAAGGAAGACCCTGCGGAAAAGGAAGGAGAGGAAAAGGTGGAGCAGTACAAGCCTCTTAAGCTGGTGCAGGGGCGGGACTGACTCAGAGGGGACTTCAAACATCTAAGGGTAAAAGATGCTGAGCCACGGAGCTTGGATGTAACAACAACAATGTTCTTCAATAAAACCTTTTGTATATAACTTGGACTGGATTTTGGTCTCTTGTGAGCTGGGACCTCGGGTGGCTCTGACAGTTAGGGTTAGGGTTAGGGTTAGGGTTAGGGTTAGGGTTAGGGTTAGGGTTAGGGTTAGTGTCAGGGTTTCAGGGACAGAGAGCGAGGGGGAGGGGTCCCAGGGTGACGAGGAAGAGGACGACGATGACCCGAGGTTGTCAGTGAGTCCGTCAAGTGAATCCGAGGATTCCCAAAAGGGAGCCCCCCTGGTCAGGCCAAGGGGCAGTAGAGAGGGAAGCAGTCAGAAGCAGGGGAACGAAGAGGGAATCCCCAGTGGGGGTTGGAGATCGGGACCGGCCTCTCCGTCGGAACGGAGTGAAGGGGTGGAGTTACCAGTGTGTCAGTAAGAGCAGAACAGGGAGCAGAGAGGGGAAGGAGTTCGGAGCAGAACGTCCTGCCGGAAGGGGAGGAGTGTAGTACCGAGAGTAGCGTAACGGTCGAAAGGAAGGTCAGAGGCAACGTACGCGCGCCAAGTTCAAATGTGGAGGCGCGCGGAAATGAGGAGAGCCCTGAGGAGGAGCCTGGTCCCAAAGCACGAAGGAGGGGGGAGCAGGCGTCAGAAGACTCAGCCTCGGGGGAGTCCCGAAGGGAGGGAGCACAGGGGGGCAGGAAGACCCTGCGGAAAAGGAAGGAGAGGAAAAGGTGGAGCAGTACAAGCCTCTTAAGCTGGTGCAGGGGCGGGACTGACTCAGAGGGGACTTCAAACATCTAAGGGTAACAGATGCTGAGCCACGGAGCTTGGATGTAACAACAACAATGTTCTTCAATAAAACCTTTTGTATATAACTTGGACTGGATTTTGGTCTCTTGTGAGCTGGGACCTCGGGTGGCTCTGACAGTAAGTCCCCTCCCAAAGAACGCAAAAAATTTTTTTGCAAAGCTCACAAACGGTGACAGCCATGAGTGCGGAGGATCAGCTGACAGCACTGCGAACTACAGTTTCCGAACTCACCGCTGCAGTCCTTGCGTCTCAGAAGAAGCATGACGAAATGGAGAAGCGCTGCCAGGACCTGCAAACAAGGTGGGAGCGTGCAAACAGGGAAGGGTTCCCAGGGTCCAGATCAGAGGGCATTGGACTTGGAAGGCGGGGGGGCAGCCTAGTCACCCACTTCGATGGGAACCTGAAGCACTACCCCAGTTTCAGAGCAGACGTTTTGTATGCATTACACTTGCTTCGTCATGACTTTAAAGATGAGGAGGAGAAAGTGGGGTTTATTGTTTCTCACTTGCATGGGCCGGCCAGAGACTGGTTGCGCAATTTGTGGCGTGAAGATGGCCCTGCCCGCCGCGATTCTGATGAATTCATTAAAGCGATGGATGCCTGCTTCCAGTCAACCGTAGATTTGGATCTTGCACGCAGGAAGATATTTGGACTGCGGCAAGGCAAAGCCACTGTGCGTCAGTACCATTCCAGATTTTTTGCTTTACTGACTGCGTTACGCTGGGAGAAAGACTGCACACCGGTGAGGGATTTGTTCTGGGAGGGTCTCAGCGGTCCCATAAAGGACGAACTTGCCAGGGGAGACAGACCTCAGACCCTGGAGCAGGTGGTGCAGAGGGCTCTGGCGATTGGCATACGTCACGAGGGACGTCCTTGGCACAATGAGGAAGAACGTCAGGTGCGTCCACCAGCGAGGACGTCTTCTTTCATCCCCAGGGAGTTCAGTCAGTCACATCCCTCGCCGCTAGGGAGGCAGGGGGAGGAGCCGATGGAACTTGGTGGTGCTAAGGCTCAAGCAACAGCCAGAGCCCCAGTTTCCGGTGCAGTAAAGGCGAAGCCTCCTAGAGGGACCAGGAAGTGTTACATCTGCGACAGTGCACTGCACATGGCGAAAGAGTGCCCCCAGAGGCTCCAGAAACACACTGCAGCTTTAGCGACGGTAGCTGCAGAAGTGATCCAGGAAGAGGAACCTCAGGGAAACGACAATGCCTGGCTGCAAGCAGAATTGCTGGGGCTCAGCCAGGCGAATCTGTAGAACAGTCCCCAGCGTCTTTGCAACCCACAGACCCTTTACCACCCAAGCCAGCGGTGCAGCTCACTGCAACACTTCAGTTGCCAAATGGGACCACCCTAGAAGTGCCCCTCACGATCGATTCGGGGAGCAATGCCGATTTCGTGGGGATGCAATTCGTCAAGCAGCATCGCATAGCGCTTTTGCCCGCCACAACGCCTCTGAACGTAGTCACAGTGGATGGCAGGAAATTGCTAGGAGGGCAAGTTGTGCAACAGACACCTCCCATGGTGATGCGGATAGGAGATCACCGAGAAGTCATTAGCTTCAATGTCACCCAACTGTCTGACACGCCTATAGTATTAGGCATGAGTTGGCTGGAGAAACACAGTCCTGCTGTAGCGTGGTACCAACGCCAGATCACCTTTTGCTCATCGTACTGTGCTCAAAATTGCATCCAGTCCTGCCAGGAGGAGGGGGCTGAGCACCAGCTGCGACTTGGCATGGTGCAGGCAGTACCTAGCAAGTACGAAGGGTTCCTGGAGGTTTTCTGCGAGAAGGAAGCTGACCAGTTGCCGCCCCACAGACCTTATGATTGTGCCATCGACCTGGTGCCGGGGGCGCAGTTGCCGACTGCAAAACTGTATTCCATGTCTGAGGACGAGATGCAAGAGCTCAGGGAGTTCATAGAGCACAATTTGAAGCGTGGATTCATCCGGGAATCGAAAGCAGTGGGGGGCAGTCCTGTGTTCTTTGTAAAGAAGAGAGACACGCCCCAAAAAAGACTCATTGTGGATTACAGGTTCATCAACAGTATGACCAAGCCCAAGGCCTTCCCCATGCCCAAGATAGATGATCTCCTAGCAACCGTGAGGAAGGGGAAGATCTTCACCAAATTGGATCTGCGTGGAGCGTATAACCTCATACGCATCCGGGAGGGCGATGAGTGGAAAACGACCATGTTCACGCCTCTGGGCACGTATGAATACAGAGTTATGCCGTTTGGTCTCCAAAATGGATCTCACGTATTCCAAGCCTTTATGCATCACGTGCTAGCGGGACTCCTCTACAAGAAATGTGTGTGTTTCCTCGACGACATCCTGATCTTTTCGGAGACGGAAGAGGCCCACGAGAGGGACGTAAAGGAAGTCCTGCAAAGACTACGGGAGAACAGGCTCTACGCCAAGTTAGAGAAGTGCCAGTTTGATGTGACGGAGGTGGATTTCCTGGGCTACAAGCTGTCCGACAAGGGGCTGGCCATGGACAGCGTCAAGGTCCGCGCGGTGTTGGACTGGAAGAGCCCACGCAATCGGAAGGAAGTCCAGAGATTCGTCGGCTTCGCCAACTTCTACCGCAAATTCATCAGAGGTTTTGCAAAGGAGACAGCAGCGATCACGGACACTCTGAGTTCCAAGAAGAAGAGGTTCGTGTGGACGGAACAGGCGGAGCGCTCTTTTCGGAAGCTTAAAAGCCTTTTCGCCTCCGAGGAGCAACTGCTGCACGTGAATCCAGGCAGGCCCATGCGAGTGGAGACCGACGCGTCAGACAGGGCGGTTGGAGCTGTACTCCTGCAAGAAGATCCACATGGAAACTGGAGACCCGGTGCCTTTTACTCCCGAAAGCTCAGCAAGGCGGAGCAAAACTACACCATATGGGACAGGGAGCTGTTAGCCATTCACGCAGCTTTCAAAGCGTGGCGACACTTCCTCATAGGAGCCAAGCACACAGTACAGGTCCGCACGGATCACAAGAACCTAGAGTATTGGCGCACGGCGAAGCTCCAAAGCCAGAGACACATGCGCTGGGCGGAATTCTTCGCGGATTTCGACTTTCGGATAGAGTACATCCCAGGAGATTCCAACGTTATAGCCGATGCGCTATCCAGGAAACCGCAATATCTCAATGAAGCGGCGCCAGTAGCAGCCAAGCACATTTTCGCACCGCAGGCGTGGTCGTGCGCGCCATCGCAGTAGATCTGGACGCGGTGCGACGCGCGTTGCAAGTGGATCAGTTCGCACAGTCCAAAATGGAGGAGTTGCGCAGAGGTGTGCAGAGTGGAGAAGAGTTCAAACTGCGCGACGGACTGCTAACTCGCAAAGGTGCCCTCTACGTGCCAAGCGACGAGCTTCGCGCAAAGGTTCTGCAGCAGTTGCACGACGCCCCCAGTGCTGGCCACTTCGGTAAGGAGAAGACAATAGAACTGGTGGCAAGGGACTTTTGGTGGCCCCGGATGCGCGGAGAGGTAGCGGATTACGTCGCCAGGTGTGACACTTGTCAGAGGTTCAAGCCAGTACACCAGAAGCCAGCGGGGCTGTTGGAACCGCTGGAAACGCCACAGCAACCGTGGGAGAGGGTAGCCCTGGACTTCGTTACTGACCTGCCCAGCTCCAGAGGGAAGACAGCGGTACTGGTGGTTGTGGACCTGTTCACCAAGATGGCGCACTTCATTCCGTGCGCAAAGGTGGCGACGGCGGAGCAGACTGCCAAACTCTTCATTGATCACGTGTTCAAGGTGCATGGGCTGCCGCAGTCCATCCTGTCCGACAGGGGGCGCCAGTTTGTTTCCAATTTTTGGCAGAAGCTTTTAGGTATCCTGAACGTCAAGATCAACCTTACGTCGGCGAGACACCCACAGACCAACGGCCAAGCTGAGAGGGTCAACGCGATCATGCAGCAGTACCTGAGATGTTACGCCAATCAGCGACCCGCAGCTTGGGTGGACTACCTGCCGATGGCAGAGTTTGCCTATAACAACACGAAGCACGCGTCCACGGGGGTGACGCCGTTCTTCGCGAACAACGGTCGGCATCCCAGAACCTTCCCGGGGTTCGGGGCACCGAGAGAGGGGGTACCGCAAGAAGCCGACCAGTTTGCAGCGGAGCTGCAGGAGGTGCACGAAGAGTTGCGGAGACATTTGGAGCTGGCCAAGCAAGCATATAAGGTGCAGGCAGACAAAAACAGGAGAGCGGGGGAGGAGATCCAGGTGGGGGACTGGGTGTGGTTAGCCGCCCAAGCCATGCCAGCCAAGTCGTTGGCCAAGAAGAAGCTAGGGCACAGGCAGTTAGGGCCGTACCAAGTGGAGGCTAAGATCAACCCTGTAGCCTTTCGACTAGCCCTCCCCGAAGGTTCCAGAGTGCATCCGGTATTTCATAGGTCGGTGCTCACCCCCTACAAGGCACCGCACAGGTTTCAGGAGTCTGAAACAGTCCCGCAACTACACACTAAGTCACAGGAGAGGGAGAGGGCGCCTAGGGCCG